>NC_047586.1:5376428-5977857 GCF_011004845.1 Esox lucius | reverse complement strand
CAAATGTTACAGTTAAATGGCAACATGGACTCCATCATGTACCAGGAGATTTTAGTCCAAAACCTGTCTACCTCTGCCAGGAGGATAAAACTGGGTTAGCTGTCGTATCTACAAGCAGGACAATGATCCAGATCTCCTTCAAAATGGTTCACTCAGTGCAGAGTCACACTGCCCTGACTTAAATCCCATTGAAAACCTGTGGGGTGAGATGAAGAGAAGAGTCCACAAGCGAGGCCCGAGCACTCCTTAGGATGTGGAGAGTTTTCTGAGGAATGGTCACAAATCCCTTCCTCTGATTTCTGTTCTCCCACCTTGGGGTAGAGGTGACTTGGAGCTGTTTTCTTGGCAAAAGGATGGTGCACAAATTACTAAAATGAAGGGGTGCCAATAATTGTGACATTCTTTTAATAAAATAATTATTTATAGATGACAATTTATTTTCTTTGAACAATTCATCCAATTAAAGGTTGAACTCATATCATTTCTTTTGAGGGGGGGGAGATCAAGCTCATTAACATATTTTTGTACAACTCTCAGAGACCAGCAACCTTCCATTTAGATTTAAATGGGCTACAAACGTGGATATTTAAGGGACAAGATATCCAGATCTAATGGACTGATTTGGAAATGGACATGTCCTGCCCTAATTTAATTCCAAGTTAATAGTTTACCACAAAAATCATAATGATGATAAACGTTAGGTTCAAATATAAAGGTTGTTTAATTCGAGTAACTCAAGGCACATCCAAGAATATCAAACAACACTCCATACAAAAGCAACAGCAACAACGAAAGACAAGAAACACAAGAGCCCTGCCACAGGAGCAGGAAGAGGAGCCAGTGGACTTGCCTCAGAAGCTGGAAGGGGAGGTGGCGGCCCCGCCTCAGGACCAGGAGGAGGTGGCAGCCCTGTTACACTATTAAATATTTTAATCATTTGACAGCACTATATATATATATATATAGATATATATATATATATTCTTAGTTATTTTGGCAATGTACTATAAACATTCAGATTCTAAATCAAACAATTACAAGGAGATTAATGCGTCATATTAGATTCTCAACTTTGATCTTTCAGAAATATAGCCATAACCTCAGGCCCACTAACATCCACAGTCACTGGAGAAGCTCAGCAATCCCCAGCTGTCTGTCGGGCCCAGGCAACCCCGATGAACTGAGAATGCTCGCCCAAATACAGAGGACAGGTTGACGGGGACGCATTCCGGGCGGTAGATGTGGACGTGTCAGTCAATACCGTCGGCAGAAGACTTCAAAAGCCATAGCAACCAGGGGAGTTTTTCAGGGCCAGGAAGTAGAAAGTTCATGACTGGCCAAGTTAATCTCCGCGTTTAAATCCAATTGAACATGCCTTTCATTTGGTGAAGATGACATTTAAGGCAAAAATACCCCAAAACAAAAATGGCTACATTAAAGGCCTGGCAGGGCATCAGAGAAGATACCCTGCATCTGGTGGGGTCAATGGGTCATGGATTTCAGACAGGTTTTGCATGCTAAGGATATGCTACTAAATACTACACACAAATGCTTCATTTTGTCATTAATTTTACCTCAGTTCTTTAGGTGCACTGACAAGTGTCAGAAGAAACGAACCATCAGCCTAAATGGTTCACCCTACTTAGCAAACAGATACCTGTCTTTCGTTCTAAAAGGACGAAACAATGTAGTTCCAGTATTTGCATAATTGTTCTTATCGGAGAATATCTGTCAGGGTTATCCAAGGAGACGATCTTCTGTTCTCCTCGAGCTCATTAATAAAATAAAGGCATGACTCTTTAGCACATGACAAGAAGAGGGAGGGGAAGATCAGCAAAAAATAAATGAGAAATTTTAACATAAGAAATGTTGCTATGTTGCTATGCACTGTGCTGTAACAACGTTCAAATAGATGAATAATGAGTGGAAAGGACTTACAAATATACAGAAATATTTGTTTTATTCTTTATGATGTTGTTTGAACAATATTGATTCACAGATCTTGCTACTGTGATTGCACACTTCGGTTAATCACTGAACATTAAAAAAAATGTCAGCTTCATCCGTGTGATCTATGGGAAACGTGTCTCACTGTGCTTTTACAGAATTTGCAGGGAGCTGGGTTCGAAAGTCAAAGCCAGTTTTCAGTCCACCTAGACTTCAGAGCAGTGCACATAACCTGTGTCTCTGTGGAGCCGAGGTTGCCTATAGGCGGCCCCACTCAAAGGCAAGGCCATGTTCCCAGAGTCTGAACATAGCCAAGGCTTATCTTAATTGGGTCAGTCAGGGTGGTCAGGTACTCTGTCTCTGTGCTCTTTCTTCTCCCTCTCCTGTCTGCTTCTCTCTCTTTCTCTCTCTCTCACTAACACACACACACACACACACACTACTGCATCACCTTCGTTGGTGTGTGTGTGCTTGTGTGACCACAAGTCCACCCAATGTTTTTTTAGCTGCTCCCCCCTCAGAAGGCTATTTCCTGCATAGGGGTTAGGTTTAGTGTAAAATTTACATTTGGGATTAGTGTTATAATTGGGGCTACTTTTAGATTTAGGCATTAAAGGTTAGGTTTGGCTCTAGGTTAAGTTTAGGCCCTATTAGGTTTTTTGGTTAGGTTTAGGAAATCGGGGGAACATACATTTGTAATTTTGTAGTCGCAAAAAAATATGTTTTGGGTGTTTTGCTCTGACAGAGACAGGTATGGGAAAAAAAGAAAAAACACGATCAGGAAAGAAGGAAAAAACACCTTCCTACCTGGTCTTCCTCCATGAGACATTAAGCTGAATAAAGTGGCTTTCACACTGCAGTCTTCAGCTATTTCTCTCAATTTATCTGTCTCTCACTCTCCACTTCTGTTCCTCTTCAAACACCTTTCTGTCCTCTCTCAATGTCCCTCTCTCTTCTTTTCACTCAGTTCAGTTTTATATATAGATATAAAAAAAACTATTAAACATATAGAAACGCATCAAATATATTGAACCATTTTAAACCATATTAAGCATATTTAACTATATAAAAAAAAGACACATCAAAATAATTAAACTCTCTTTTTTGACTCAGCAGGCAGACATGTTAGAATAGGGGGAACCAGTCAAACTCAGAGAGTAGTTATATCAGAGGACAACTAGTGAGCAAGACATGGTTTTTGTTATCACCGACTCACTCCCTCACCATGTCTATCTAGATCTCTTTCTCTCCTTTTCTTGGTCCCACTCTCTCCTCACTTCTCCCAATTTCTTTCAACCTGTCATTCTGTGCATCAACATTTTTCGGGCCTGTTTCTTTGTTCCTCTCTGTCTACAAGGAGAGTCATCACTAGAGGGTTATCATTCTGCTCAGAAATGAATGCAGTCTCTTTAACTCCACACCTCTTTCTCTCTGCCTCTCCATCCCTCTCTCTGTCTCTGGGTGATTAATGAATGGTCCGTGGATGGGGTTTGTATTGGCAGTGCTCTGATGTGGGAGACGGAAAGGAGGAGAAGAAGAGTGAGGGAAAGTCAATATTCTTTCCCCCTTTATTCCCTGGCAGTGACACATGGCGCGCGCGCGTGTTTTCACTGAGGGATTGTGGCATCTGGGGCGTGACTAGAGGATGTGCCAACCTGTTGTTCATTTGAGATGGTCTATTGGTTGGCTCTCTGGGCGGGGTTCTGCCAGCAGGCCAGTTCATGTGCTAGGCCGTTCCTCTCCCAGGTTGTTGGGGACGATGTGTGTGACAGCCCTATCCTGTTTGGACATGGGCTCAGTGTAAACAGCAGCCGACTGCAGTGTGTTGTCTAATGGCTTTATTTATCCCTGTGTGTCAGCTTTCCATTAATATACTGGACATTGACACGATAGGCGACGACCCCTGGGTGACCCGTGCTGTACTCTAGAGTTCCAGGTGCTCCTGTGTTGAAGGTGTTTCTCCTGTGTCGTTTCCCTGGAGCTGACAGGAGGATGAGGTAATGAGAGGCAGACCGCAGTATTTCCATTCAGAACACCTAACAGGGTCTTCCGCGAGTGACCTCATGAAAACACCAGGTTTGGAATCGATTCGGTTTTCAGGTCAGTCAGTGCCCGCAAGTACATTGACGTTTGTTTGTTGCCCTACCATCTCGAAGTGTTAAAATCTGAAAATGTATGCGGCCATTTCTGTGTTACTCTGGATGAGAGTGTCTGATAAATTACTTACATTTAAAGGGAGTGCCTTGGTACCCAGTTCAAGCTGTTTCCAGCACCATGACTGAAAGCACACAGAACGATGGAAGTGAATGAACCTGCTTCTTTTTCCGTCTGGTTTTAATCAGTCCCAGCTGACAGGTTCAGTTTGCCTTGCTATCAGTCACCGCCATGCCTCTAAGCACATTAACACTCTCTTTAAAGTTACAAACACATCATCAGCCCCGTGCACCTGTACATTTAACAAAATGTCGGTAGGTGTGTGCATGAGTGTGCGTGTTTGTGTGTGTGTGTGTGTGCGTGTGTTAAAGCTGCGTGATATGAAGAAAAGAAAATCCTTACCCACGAAAATTGTTCCTGACTGAACGGGTGAGTTTATTGCGAAAAAGTGTGCACCACATGTTTTTAAACGAGTGCTGTTGCCCAAACCCTCTGTGTTCCTGTTTCCATGTGGATGTATGCCATGTGCAGGACCACTGATCAAGCCTGAGGGAATGGCCTTAACCAGACAACAGGTTCACTGCTTCCCTGTTCTGTCCTGGAGCAAGGCAGTTAATCCTAATTGCTCCCCTAGCTGTTGCTGTAAATGAGAATGGGTTTTTTAATTAACTTACCTGGTGAAATGTCTGTGGGTGTGTGTGACATGATGATGATGATATCCACAACAAGCTTCTCCCGGGGTTTAGTACACAGTGCAAACACACAGCAAGCCTGGTTCATTGACCTATTTGAAGTAGGCTGTGGTGGGAGTGGCCGTAGAGTTGGGACTCAACTACCAACTGAAGTGTTTGTCACTGTCTAACGTCAGCCAATCCGTTCCCTTGAAGGCTTCCTTCCAATGTCAGTGGGTTGCCTAGCAACATCACGCCCCGGGAAACCATTTCAGAAAACGTGTAGGTAACTCAACGATTCTTTCATACATCTGGACACTTTTCCATGGAGGTCTTAGTTGGGTTTTTCCATCCAGCCAAGGTGTTTAATGCTGGAAGGAGCTGCGATTTATCATGTACACTAGTCCTTTACAAATCTCTAAACCATAAGCCAGCAATTTTGTCTGAGGTGAAGACAGAAGCTCAACTAAATCGGCTACAAAACTAAATGCAAAATTCCATCACTAATCTAGCCAGCTAGCTAGTTAATGTAGTAAGACAATTTAATCACAATTTACACATTTAAATTAAGCAGCAACTGGCTGTACTTCAGATTCAGTATGTTAAAGAGAAAGTCAGTGGGACATCGCTCCATGAAGTTTCACAGTGCTCCACCTAGGCTTCCGTGGATATTGGTTGACATTTCAGGGAAGAAGATTAAGGCTAACAGTGTAATAGATACGGTTTGTGTGTGCTTGTGTGTGTGTGTGTGTGTGTGTGTTGACATGCTAGACATTTGTCAGCCTCACCACTGGTTTGATGAAAGCCTGGTATGAAGAAAAGGAATGTGTCTGATCCATAACCTGCATCAGAGCTCTAGTCACCGTTGAGACGAATGTTTCCTAGAATTATGGTACTGATATTACCTTCTACTCTGTTGATGGATCTTCACGGAATGATGAAAACTGACATGTCTTGAAAGCATCTCGGGCGTGAAATATCAGAATATGCAACATTTGGCAGTCAGCAGTCTGCCAAACATCTAGGTTAATTTTTCTTTACTGCGTATGACAAATCAAATGAACCAAGGAGCAGGCGGTGCTTCTGTGTGGATGTCTCTGTTTTGCTGTCATCAACACCTACAGTACAGTAACTGTCTCTACTTTCATCGTCTTCATCAGTACAGTAACAGTCTCTGTTTTCATTCTCTTTGTCAGTACAGTGACAGTGCCTGTTTTCATCCTCTTCGTCAGCACCGTAACAATCTCTGCTTTCAACCTCTCCTACAGATCAGTAACAGTCTCTGCTTTCATCCTCTTCGTCAATACAGTAACAGTCTCTGTTTTCATTCTCTTTGTCAATACAGTAACAGTCTCTGCTTTCATCCTCTTCGTCAATACAGTAACAGTCTCTGCTTTCATCCTCTTCGTCAGTACAGTAACAGTCTCTGTTTTCATTCTCTTTGTCAGTACAGTAACAGTCTCTGCTTTCATTCTCTTTGTCAGTACAGTGACAGTGCCTGTTTTCATCCTCTTCGTCAGCACCGTAACAATCTCTGCTTTCAACCTCTCCTACAGATCAGTAACAGTCTCTGCTTTCATCCTCTTCGTCAATACAGTAACAGTCTCTGTTTTCATTCTCTTTGTCAATACAGTAACAGTCTCTGCTTTCATCCTCTTCGTCAATACAGTAACAGTCTCTGCTTTCATCCTCTTCGTCAGTACAGTAACAGTCTCTGTTTTCATTCTCTTTGTCAGTACAGTAACAGTCTCTGCTTTCATCCTCTTCGTCAATACAGTAACAGTCTCTGCTTTCATCCTCTCCTACAGATCAGTAACAATCTCTGCTTTCAACCTCTCCTACAGATCAGTAACAGTCTCTGCTTTCATCCTCTTCGTCAATACAGTAACAGTCTCTGTTTTCATTCTCTTTGTCAGTACAGTAACAGTCTCTGCTTTCATCCTCTTCGTCAATACAGTAACAGTCTCTGCTTTCATCCTCTTCGTCAGTACAGTAACAGTCTCTGCTTTCATCCGCTTCGTCAATACATTAACAGTCTATGCTTTCATCCTCTTCGTCAGTACAGTAACAGTCTATGTTTTCATCCTCTTCGTCAGCACCGTAACAATCTCCGCTTTCATCCTCTCCTACAGATCAGTAACAGTCTCTGCTTTTATCCTCTTCGTCAATACAGTAACAGTCTCTGTTTTCATCCTCTTCGTCAATACAGTAACAGTCTCTGTTTTCATCCTCTTTGTCAATACAGTAACAGTGCCTGTTTTCATCCTCTTCGTCAGCACCATAACAATCTCCGCTTTCATCCTCTCCTACAGATCAGTAACAGTCTCTGCTTTCATCCTTTTCGTCAATACAGTAACAGTCTCTGTTTTCATCCTCTTCGTCAGCACCGTCACAATCTCCACTTTCGTCCTCTCCTACAGATCAGTAACAGTCTCTGCTTTCATCCTTTTCGTCAATACAGTAACAGTCTCTGTTTTCATCCTCTTCGTCAGCACCGTCACAATCTCCACTTTCGTCCTCTCCTACAGATCAGTAACAATCCCTGCTTTTCATCCTCCTTGTCAGTACAGTAACAGTCTCTGTTTTCATCCACTTCATCAGTAACGTAACAGTCCCTGCTCTCGTCCTGTCACTTTGTCTTGGACCCCAGTCAAAGGCCTGGTGCTCCGGTTATGAACCATATTCCCGGCAGTGAGGCGATTGGAGCTGTGTGCCTGTCTGGTAAACCCCTCTGTTCAATGCGTCTGCAAAAGCTGAGTGATGGTGTGTGTGGTAATGTGGTCAAGCTGATCGGATCCTCTCTCCTTCTTCATGCATTTATTGATCACCGTTCTTTTCCTTGTTCGCTGGGGAGCTGTTTTTTCTGACAACTGGGTCACTTATCATTCCTCTGACACACTCACACACACTCACACACACACACACACACTCATGCGTGTTAAGCTGTAAGGTCTGTGAAGTGGGCTCTTGGTGTGTCTGCTATGTGGAACATCTTCATCAGAGATTTAAAAGTTGCCACTTGCTAGTAAAGCTCTAGCAGTAAGTTGATCCGATAGTCATTTGTTGTTTGTGCTTAATGTCAGATCTAAAAATTAATCAAGCCATGTTTTCTAGCTATAAATGTGGCCTTTGTGTTTAGGCAATATTTCAGTCACACTAGGGGCATATAGATCTAGTTGTCCTTGCTCAATCGAGTCACTGGCTCCAACAACGTTCTTATCAGCCACAACATTGGAGGGAAGCCAGGTTTACTCAATTTCTCTGGCTTTCTGAAGACTACAGACTAATGATATCCCTGCCCCCACCTTTGAAGGTAGGATTTTCTAAATGTGGACGTGGCTTGTTTTTCAGATTCCTGGGATCTTACTCATGTAGTCTGTCTACAGTCAAAACATTTGCTTGTAGTCTCCATATTTATAGTTGACTTGTGCTTCTTCCTGTATCAGCCATCACATCCCTGCAGGGCTTTTCTTTAAGTTGTGCTGACTGAAACCTTTTCATGCTGTCTGATTGTAGTTCACGGCTCCTAATAGAGATGCTGTGATTGGGTATTCTCAGCTCTGGATCCAGGCGGAGCAGGAATCATGAGCACGGACTCCATCCTCCTTTATTTAACTCTAACAGATCTCTCCATCCTCCTTTATTTTCCTCTAACCCATCCCTCCATCCTTTATTTTCCTTGAACCCATCATGACGTTATATCTGTAACAGCCGAGCATGGTGTGTGCTGTGCTGGTTGTTACATTTCTGTTTTCAGTGTCTTTTGGTTCTGTTTCTATGTTTATTTTGAATGGTTTCACTTGTGTTTAGTTTAGCCTTCACCTTAAACCTGTTTACCCCTCCTCATGTCTCAATTTAAGTTCCTCCTGCCCTGGTGTTTCTGGTCATTCATTGTTTTGTGTGACGTTCCTGTCCAAGTCCTTGTTAATTCAATGCCAGCGTCCTTTATTTTCCTGTAACCCATCACTCCTTACTCCTTTATTTTCCTCTAACCCATCACTCCTTACTCCTTTATTTTCCTCTAACCCATCACTCCTTACTCCTTTATTTTCCTCTTACCCATCACTCCTTACTCCTTTATTTTCCTCTAACCCATCACTCCTTACTCCTTTATTTTCCTTTTACCCATCACTCCTTACTCCTTCATTTTTTTCTAACCCATCACTCCTTACTCCTTTATGTTCCTCTAAACCATCACTCCTTACTCCTTTATGTTCCTCTAAACCATCACTCCATTCTCCTCATGGCGTTCCATATTCATAACGGTCTGAATGAACACTTGACATTAACCTCATTCTCTCTTTCTTTCTTCACGTCTATTTGTCTCTCTGTTTTCCTGTACAGAGGGGACTTAGGAGGGACATTGAGAAGGATAGGAAAAAGGAGAGAGGGAACCAAACTAGTTGGTGAGGAGCAGGGTCTTATTGTTCCCTGTCAGGAGGAGAGAGAGATGGAGAAACATAGATGGAGGAAGAACAGGAGAGATGGAGGTAGACTGAGATGGGGAAAGAAAAAGAGATCGACAGAGAGAGACAAATATCCTTCTAACTTGTCTAGGAGAATGCAGGCTAACATAGCTAACATGACGTTCAATGAAACTAGATCCCACACATTTTCAGGGAGGTAATCCTCTGCACTATTCAGCCAAACCAGGAACTGTGGATGAGGAGTCCAGGTGAAGTGTTGCCTTGTTAACATCCAAAAGTGGAAGCTGCTGGCGTCCGTTCCCCTGAAAACCAGAACTTCCGCTTGGCCCATTCGGCCCCATGGAGTGTGAAGAGGAAGTGTCAGAAAGAGGTTAACTACGCTTTTCAGCCCACAGGGCAAGAGGTCAGGAGGTCAGGAGGTCAGCGACCAAATTATGCTGTGGTGCGTTGTGACTTAAAGTAGGATGTTGGAGCAGTCACTTTGGTTGGAGATCAATTTGTGTTTGTGTGTGACCCCCCTGGCTCTGTAGGGTACAGCAGTCTGACACCTGTTACACCCTCCCTCTCTCTCTCCTTCCATGGTTTTGTCCTCTCTCTCTATCCTTCCATGGTTTTGTCCTCCCTCTCTCTCCTTCCATGGTTTTGTCCTCCCTCTCTCTCTCCTTCCATGGTTTTGTCCTCCCTCTCTCTCTCCTTCCATGGTTTTGTCCTCCCTCTCTCTCTCCTTCCATGGTTTTGTCCTCCCTCTCTCTCTCCTTCCATGGTTTTGTCCTCCCTCCCTCTCTCCTTCCATGGTTTTGTCCTCCCTCCCTCTCTCCTTCCATGGTTTTGTCCTCCCCCTCTCTCTCCTTCCATGGTTTTGTCCTCCCTCTCTCTCTCCTTCCATGGTTTTGTCCTCCCTCTCTCTCTCCTTCCATGGTTTTGTCCTCCCTCTCTCTCTCCTTCCATGGTTTTGTCCTCCCTCCCTCTCTCCTTCCATGGTTTTGTCCTCCCTCCCTCTCTCCTTCCATGGTTTTGTCCTCCCCCTCTCTCTCCTTCCATGGTTTTGTCCTCCCTCTCTCTCTCCTTCCATGGTTTTGTCCTCCCTCTCTCTCTCCTTCCATGGTTTTGTCCTCCCTCTCTCTCTCCTTCCATGGTTTTGTCCTCCCTCTCTCTCCTTCCATGGTTTTGTCCTCCCTCCCTCTCTCCTTCCATGGTTTTGTCCTCCCTCCCTCTCTCCTTCCATGGTTTTGTCCTCCCTCTCTCTCTCCTTCCATGGTTTTGTCCTCCCTCTCTCTCCTTCCATGGTTTTGTCCTCCCTCCCTCTCTCCTTCCATGGTTTTGTCCTCCCTCTCTCTCTCCTTCCATGGTTTTGTCCTCCCTCTCTCTCTCCTTCCATGGTTTTGTCCTCCCTCTCTCTCCTTCCATGGTTTTGTCCTCCCTCCCTCTCTCCTTCCATGGTTTTGTCCTCCCTCTCTCTCTCCTTCCATGGTTTTGTCCTCCCTCCCTCTCTCCTTCCATGGTTTTGTCCTCCCTCTCTCTCTCCTTCCATGGTTTTGTCCTCCATCTCTCCCCTTGCTGCCAACCCTGAGTCAAAAAATACTTCTGAGGAGAATGTTGATTTAGGCCCTGTCTGTCTCCCTCCCTCCACCCCATCCTCCCTCCCTATCTCTGTCTCCCTCACTCCTTCTCTATCCCCATCCTCCCTCCCTATCTCTGTCTCCCTCACTCCTTCTCTATCCCCATCCTCCCTCCCTATCTCTGTCTCCCTCGCTCCTTCTCTATCCCCATCCTCCCTCCCTATCTCTGTCTCCCTCACTCCTTCTCTATCCCCATCCTCCCTCCCTATCTCTTTCTCCCTCGCTCCTTCTTCACTTCCATCCTCCCTCCCTATCTCTGCCTCCATTGCTCCTTCCTGACCTCCATGCTCCCTGTCTCCCTTGCTACTTCTCCGTCCCCATCCTCCCACTCTATCTCTGTCTCCCTTCCTCTCTGCTCTTCATGTCCTTCCTTTCTCCATACCTCCCTGTCTCCCATCCCTCGAACTCCATCCCTCCATCATTGCATCTTTCCTCTTCTTCTCTCTTCATCATCCTCCCCCCCAATCATCCCTAATCACATGAGATCAACATGACAGGGAGCTGTTTGCCGTCCACACACACGCGCACACACGCTGCTTTTTCTGGCTATGCGATTGGTTAATCACTGATGCTATGTTACCATTACTTGAGTCTGAATCACAGCCCAGGCTGTGCTGCTTCAGTCAAGAGCCTGTGACTATTCTCAGAAGTGAATGGTAATTTAAATCTCAAACTCACTGTAAGTAATGTTATTAAGACTATGTTCTTAACTGACCGGCCTGATAAAATATAAACGATAGAAATAAAACACATTAGAATGTCTGTTTTTCACAGACTGTCTGAGACACAGTGTGAGATTTTAATCTGCGCTGGCATGGATCGACATGAAGAAGAAGAAAAAATTCACAAGACAACAAAATTGACTTTCCCACGCGGCATCTCTTGTTCCCCCGTGAACATATCGTCAGTTTCCCAATGGCACTATATTCTGTCAGCCCTGGTCAGAGGTAGTGCACTAGAGGCTGAATAGGGTGCCATTTGCGGAGCGCACATTGCTATTCTTTACATTCATCTTTTCTGACAGATTTTCAGAGGCCTGGAATGGTACTGTTTGACATTCACTCAGACACCTACACTCAGCTACGGACAGGCACGTCTTATTGGCTGTACATGCAAAGACATTAAACACACACACACACGTTTTTCTATCCTTGTGGGAACCGCGACACAGAAATCCATGTTCCCTAAACCTAACCTCAGCCTCATTACCCCACCCCTTATACCTAACCCTAACCCTCGCCTGTAATTCCTAAACCAAAACGCTACCCTAATTGTAGGTGGTACCCTAAACCTATCTCCTAAAGATGGAAACCATTTTTGTCCTAGTGGGGACCTGCTAAAAAACTTTGGGTATGGATTTTTTTTCATGTCTTTTCGGGGACATCTGGTTCTCACATGTACACATGTGATCCTGGATCAAACGCACACACGCACACCGACAGATGTGAGAGCCACACAAGTGTAATGCAGGATGGTAAAATGTGTCACATTCAGATGTGTCTTCCAGAGGGATGGTCCTATCTTATTCATATGCTGCTTCATGAATCCTGTTCTTTCATCTCTGCCCAGTGAGCAGATATAGAGAAACCAGAACAAAATCTGACATTCAGTGTCACAAATCAGCGGACTAAAACAACAGCTGTCTGGTGAAGGGAGTGTGTGTGTACGGGTGTGTGAGTGTGTGTGTGAGAGAGAGAGTGGGAGCAGGTGCATAATACCAAATTAAATAAGCTATTTCAATGTCTTAGGTAAACTGGGGCCATTGGAGGCTGGGCACTGACAGTTAGGGTTTAAATGAGTACTGCCCTTCCATTCTGCCAGCTTCAGCAGAAAGCCACACGTCCTTCATTACATCACACAGAACCACTGCCTCCTGTGTGTGGCATCAGCATTGTGTGTTTATTTTGTTCCTCTTATTTTTTTTCTCTTCTATTTCATACTTTTTAACTCCTGCTTCCCTGCGAGGGCATTTTACACCTGTTGTATTTAGCTCATGTATCAAATTAAATAGTAACTGATTTGACAGTTTCTTTTGCTCAATTCAATAATTGCAGTTCAATATATTAATTAAATATAATATGATTTGGTAAACCTTGTTATTTATCATCTCTTAAATAAATGATTGATAGCATCTATACTGATGTCTAATCTTGTCTTTACCTTTCAGAGAAAGTCAGTCCAACCTTTCCTTCACTAACCTCATAAGAAAACAACACTTGTTCACCTACAAAACACTGCTATTCAATGAAGACATCACTGCCCTTAATTATCTACAGATCACTGCTATTTAATCAAAACACAATTGGCCTTAATTACCTGCAGAGCACTGCTATTTAGTCAAAACATCACTGGCCTTAATTACCTGCAGAGCACTGATATTTAACAAAAACATCACTGGCCTCAATGACCTACAGAGCACTGCTATTTAATCAAAACATTACTGGTCTTAATTACATACAGAGCACTGTTATTTAACTAAGATCTCACTGGGCTTATTTACCTACAGAGCACTGCTATTTAATCAAAATATCACTGGCCTTAATTACCTACAGAGCACTGCTACAGTATTTAATCAAAACATCAATGGCCTTAATTACCTGCAGAGCACTGCTATTTAATCAAAACATCACTGGCCTTAATTACCTGCAGAGCACTGCTATTTAATCAAAACATCACTGGCTTTAATTACCTGCAGAGCACTGCTATTTAATCAAAACATCACTGGCCTTAATTACCTGCAGAGCACTGCTATTTAATCAAAACATCACTGGCCTTAATTACCTGCAGAGCACTGCTATTTAATCAAAACATCACTGGCTTTAATTACCTGCAGAGCACTGCTATTTAATCAAAATATCACTGGCCTTAATTACCTACAGAGCACTGCTACAGTATTTAATCAAAACATCCCTGGTCTTAATTACATACACAGCACTGCTATTCAGTCAAAACATCACTGGCCTTAACCTACAGAAAACTGCTATTTAATCTAAACTTCATAATTACAATAACAAAAAAATCAAAAATGCGACTAATGACCCCTTCCAATATTTGGCAACCGCCACTTTATTTACCCAAGTTGAATCACATTTCATACAATTTGCCTCTATACACGCTAGTTTATTGACAGGATCGACTGTAATATTAATTAGTACCTCTATACTGACTTGGGCTGTTAATTGCTGCTAGTCAGACAGCCGTTCCCATTTCTGATTAGATTAACAAAAAATATATAAATCTATACACAGCCAGGGAGACACAGGTTACTGACCCCTGACCCTTCCCCCTTAACTCACCAGACAACTGACACCTGACTTTCTCCCCTTAACCCACCAGACTACTGACCCACCAGACTACTGACTCTAGGTTTGTTAGTACACCCTCCATGTCTGTAGAGACCAGTGTTTCCCTCTTATTGTAATAACAGTGGTACCAGCTGCTGCTAAAATGTGATGGAGACTCTAGGCTTGTGAGTTCACCCTTCATGTCTATAGGGACATTAGGCTTGTTAGTACACCCTCCATGTCTGTAGAGATATTAGGCTTGTTAGTACACCATGTCTGTAGGTACATTAGGCTTGTTAGTACACCCTCGGGGGCATTAGGCTTGTTAGTACACTCCATGTCTGTAGAGATATTAGGCTTGTTAGTACACCCTCCATGTCTTCAGAGAACCAAGGCTTAACAGTATACCCTCTATGTCTGTAGAGACTCATGTAAGTGGGTGTGATCCGTATAGATATCCCCCGTCTTCAACACACACACAGACACACACACGTCATCCATCTCTGTATTCTCTATAAATGGCATGTCGCGATGGGTTGCTTATTGGCCTCACTGTTCGATATGTTTTATGTTGCCTGTTTATTGGAAAGATCAGAAGAGAAACGTAAAGAGAGAGAGGGGTCATGACAGGAGAGAGGTAGGGAGAGGCGGGAGAGAGAGACAGAGAGAGAGGCAGAAAGAACAGTAGAAAGAGAGTAGTAGAGAGAGAGGACGATCTTTTGAAGAGATGTATGTGTCACGTGGTAGGTCTTAGGGTACGGTCTTCTGTGGTAGGTCTTAGGGTACGGTCTTCTGTGGTAGGTCTTAGGGTACGGTCTTCTGTGGTAGGTCTTAGGGTACGGTCTTCTGTGATAGGTCTTAGGGTACGGTCTTCTGTGGTAGGTCTTAGGGTACGGTCTTCTGTGGTAGGTCTTAGGGTACATTCCTCTGTGGTAGGTCTTAGGGTACATTCCTGCGTGGTAGGTCTTAGGTTACAGTCCTCTGTGGTAGGTCTTAGGGTACAGTCCTGCGTGGTAGGTCTTAGGGTACAGTCCTGTGTGGTAGGTCTTAGGGTACAGTCCTGCGTGGTAGGTCTTAGGGTACAGTCCTGGTGGTAGGTCTTAGGTACAGTCCTGTGTGGTAGGTCTTAGGGTACAGTCCTGCGTGGTAGGTCTTAGGTACAGTCCTGTGTGGTAGGTCTTAGGGTACAGTCCTGGTGGTAGGTCTTAGGTACAGTCCTGTGTGGTAGGTCTTAGGGTACAGTCCTGGTGGTAGGTCTTAGGGTACAGTCCTGGTGGTAGGTCTTAGGGTACAGTCCTGTGTGGTAGGTCTTAGGGTACAGTCCTGGTGGTAGGTCTTAGGGTACAGTCCTGGTGGTAGGTCTTAGGTACAGTCCTGTGTGGTAGGTCTTAGGGTACAGTCCTGGTGGTAGGTCTTAGGGTACAGTCCTGGTGGTAGGTCTTAGGTACAGTCCTGTGTGGTAGGTCTTAGGTACAGTCCTGGTGGTAGGTCTTAGGGTACAGTCCTGGTGGTAGGTCTTAGGGTACAGTCCTGGTGGTAGGTCTTAGGGTACAGTCCTGGTGGTAGGTCTTAGGTACAGTCCTGTGTGGTAGGTCTTAGGTACAGTCCTGGTGGTAGGTCTTAGGGTACAGTCCTGGTGGTAGGTCTTAGGGTACAGTCCTGGTGGTAGGTCTTAGGGTACAGTCCTGTGTGGTAGGTCTCGACCATTCCGGTGTAAAATCAGACACTATGGAAATGGTTATGCAAACCAAGATAAGTCTGTGTAGCAGACTTTTGTAAACCCACAGAAAGGGAGGCAGTCCTCTGCAGAAGGAAGTCTCAGTACACCCTGTAAATTACACCATACGGACACAGCTGTACTCGTCTATCCATACTGTATTGTAGCGATCCGCCATCCAACCACAAGGCATTGTGCTGTTAGAATGGAATAATGATCCAGGCTGGCAGGTCCTCCAATTTTCATTTACGATACTGTCATAGACGTCAAGAAACTCTCGAGCGGTGCCCATTTTTCCTCCCACAAAGCAGCGCTTGATGCAACAGGCTCATGGATACACCGTGGCGGTGAGCGCGGTGTTGAAGTGCCGCTTCTTCTGGTAATTATGTGCGATTACCTGACAAAGGGCCACAATTAGTCCTCTGCAACACAATAAGCAAATTGATTGCAGGAGACACATCCCAGGATGGCATGAGTGAAGTGATCAATGGACCTTTCAGCGTGTTGGGGAGAAGAGCCTCGATGAGAGAGGAGGTGGCGATACGAGAGGAAATGAGCGAAGAGACCGATGATAGCTGGATGAGTAGAGAGGAAAAGAGAGGAGCTTGCAAAGAAGAGATGGGGAGGAGGAAAGAGAATCAGTGAAAAGGAGAGGAGCGGCGGAACGGCAGTGCATGTGATTCATAGAAAAGCTGCAGTGTGATGTGGACTGTCTCTCTCTTTGTCTGTCTGTCTCTCTATCCGTCTCTCTTTATCTGTCGGTCTCTCTGTCTGTCTGTCTGTCTCTCTCTCTTTATCCATCTCTCTCTTGTTCTGTCACTCTCTTTGTCTGGCTGTTTCTCTCTTTATCACTCTCTCTCTGTCTGTCTGCCCCTCTCTTTTTCTGTTTGTCTCTCTTTGTCAAACTGTCTTTCTCTTTGTTTGTCTCTATTTGTCTCGTTTCGGTCTCTCCTTCTCTCAATTAAAATTCAATTCAAAGGGTTTTATTGGCATGGGACAATTTTTTTTGACATAGCCAAATCCAGTGGGAAAAACAGAGGGAGTATCTAATAAAGAAGAACAGATAAGATGCAAATGTAATTAAAACTGAAAAATAGAAGGTAAAGACACAAAAGGCATTTTTACTTTTTTATTACAACCTATGTATGGTGTTTGAAAATCTCTCTGTTCTCTCTTTGTCTCTCTCTCTTTGTGTCTGTAAGTCCCCCCCTTTTCTCTTCTCTCTTTCTCTTTGTCACTGTCCTCTCTCTTTGTCTCTCTCTCTCTCTCTCTCTGTGTCTCTCAGTCCCCTTCTCTCTCTCTGTGTGTCTGTCTGTTTCTCTCTCTCTCTTGTCGTTTCCATCATTACACACCACTGTTCTTTTACTCAGTCCCTTGTCCTCTTATGGAGGGAAGGGTAGCATTTGTCTACCTGACAAATTAAACCCTATTCCTTTTGTATTACATTCCATTTAACAGGCTCTCAAGGGCCCATGAAGCTCTAAGGGCCACAGTATCTTCAGGTTGCTCTATCCATTGTTAGTTTGTCAGTTTTTGGTTGTAGGCCAATGCTCTCTTGCCGCAGTGGTTTGTCAGGAGGGAAAAGTGCTGACTGCCGTTTCCTGCAAAATTTAAGAAATATTATTATTATTTGTGCAAACACATTCATTTTCTTTGAATTTCAGGGTGCATTATTTCCCCCCAAAGAATAACCTCCCTCGTTTGAATTCAAGCACTTTATCAATACAAGTGTAGGAGTTGGTGTAAAAAGAGCAAGTTATTTTGAAATTATCTGTGTCTTTATAATTAATACACCGTTGCCTGGTTACACGCATATGTAAGGAACCTGTCAATCAAACCTAAATAAGTGTGGTGATACTGTTTCAGTGGTATCCATGATGGGTCATGGGTGGGATTATCGCGTAAGTGTATGCCCACGAGGTCACTGGATTCCTGGACCAGTAACAACCCTTCCTCCCAGACCAGTTATTGCAGCCTGACAGACTGAACCGGTCCGTAGCGAAATGCGTCCCATCGCCTGCCAGCCGTCTCCCTGGCTGTCTCCGTCCCATGCTTCCACACTCGGGCTTGGTTCCAAGCCCTGTTTGTCTCGTGTCTGGTTCGTCCCCTGCCTGTCTGGGCTTATCCCCAGGCCTAGCAGAAGGTCTCTTTCAGGGGGGTGCTAGACAGAAGAGAGGGGGTGCTTTAGCCTGCCAGACGTCTGCGATGGCTTGTCTTTCCTCTCCGGTGTTTGTCCGTCACTATGTGATGCAGACGTTTTCAGGCTAACCGCTCCGTCCTTCCATGGCTGGAGATGAAGTAAAGCAGTATATACAATATACAGTGGCTGTCATCGGCAATGCATCCTTGCCTTGCCTCGACCCAGAACATCATCAGTCTGTGCTACCCTTCACCTTTGTCAGTCTAATGTGAAATGATGACATGATGGCGTGTCGTTTGACTTAATGTATGACGAGTGCCCCATCAGACACTGCCGTCTGACAGTTTCTGATTGGCCTCGAATGACATGCATCAGCTGTGGTGATGTATGACACTATGGTGGTTTCATCACTACTTTGTTAAGCCCTTCCCTGGTGCAGTCTCATTGGTCCGATGGACCTGTACGTAGAACTGGTGAACCAGTCAGGTCTGACCCTGACAGATTCCTGAAAGGGCAAGTGTGAAAAAGAGATGAGGGGATACCCCTAAGGATATGTGAGTCTACACTTTGCAATGTATATGTATATGTGCTATATGACAGGGGCATTTTCAGTACCTACTTCAGAATAAAAGTTTCAGTCTACCTTCCCTTCATAAAGTGTCATACTTAAAGGTCAAATTTAGCTGAAGGGAATACCTGTTGAGGCAGAAACACTGTAGATATTTAAGGTGAATTTCCTCTCTGACAGTCACAGTTGGCGTCCGAAAACGGCACCCCGTTCCTTTTATAGTGTACTAACTTTGACCGGTATCCATGGTGGCGAAGCTAAACCTAGTGCAATGTGAGGATTAGGGTGTCATTTTAGACACAACTGTACTCGGCTGTCTCAAGTGTCTCCTAGAACGTACCAGAGTTAATCTCTGCAGTGCGTTTTTTTTTTTTTTTTCTTCGACATAAATGACATTTGGAGGAAGTTTCTGCTGGCCAAAGACATGTTTTTTGGTATTTCAAAAAGAGAGCACAGGAAAGAATGCCATTTATTCCTTAGCTGTCAAGCTTGAAGGTCAGATTCAGCTAGATTATTTTCTGATATGTGGCCATATAGTGTGAACTGACTCATTCTATACCAAACACAATTCAAGATAATTCAAGGGAATAGAGGTTTACCAAGCATGGGGCTGTTGTAAAGGCCCGGTTTTGGACAGACTCCATGTAGTTGGTTGTAAAGGCCCTGTTTTGTTCAGACTCTATGTTGTTGGTTCTAAAGGCTTTGTTTTGGACAGACTATGTAGTTGGTTGTAAAGGCCCTGTTTTGGACAGACTATATGTAGTTGGTTGTAAAGGCCCTGTTTTGGACAGACTATGTAGTTGGTTGTAAAGGCCCTGTTTTGGACAGACTATGTAGTTGGTTGTAAAGGCCCTGTTTTGGACAGACTATGTAGTTGGTTGTAAAGGCCCTGTTTTGGACAGACTATGTAGTTGGTTGTAAAGGCCCTGTTTTGGACAGACTATGTAGTTGGTTGTAAAGGCCCTGTTTTGGACAGACTATGTAGTTGGTTGTAAAGGCCCTGTTTTGGACAGACTATGTAGTTGGTTGTAAAGGCCCTGTTTTGGACAGACTATGTAGTTGGTTGTAAAGGCCCTGTTTTGGACAGACTATATGTAGTTGGTTGTAAAGGCCCTGTTTTGGACAGATTATGTAGTTGGTTGTAAAGGCCCTGTTTGAATCCATTCCCATACTGTGCTGCTGCAATACCATACCTGATGCTTTCTGTCTGGAATGCTTTTAAGGCCCAGCCAAGAGGCCAAGAACACAAAGACGGAACTCGAATGGTCAGGCTTTAGTAACAGTGTTGTTTTTCATCAAAGGCTGAGCCCAGGTTGTTGTCAAACATCAACAGCAGTCAAACATCAAGACATGTGTCTTGTTCCCCCCACACACAAGTAGTAAGATTGTGAAGAGGGTCAAATTGTGCAGATAAAGTTTCTCTTGTAGCCTTTTCTTGTAAACATATCTTGTATTTTTTGTAAATGTTAGCCGTGTTCACCGCGCATGTAACTCAAACAGACTGCCTTGTGTCCGACAGAACAAGACAATGTCTTATTCTAAAAAGCAATGTAACGTTGAATTTGCCCCACGCGTCAGAATGAATCAGTTGCAGTCGACTCCATGCTGTAGGTCTGGACATCTAAAGAGAGACATGTCAAATAAATATTCTCTGCTGCTGACCTGAATTTCCTGCCACCTTGCCTGAACTGAGAATTCATGTAACAGCTGCATGCCAAATGGCACCCTTTTACATTCACAGTGCACTACTTTTGGCGATGGGCCTTGGTCAAAGCTACGCAGTACGAAGGGAACAGGCTGGCATTGAACTAATTATATCTGTAGGTTCCTCCTGTGCTTTGTCGATCCTTGTGGGTTTCAGAGGAGCTGCATTAGAAGCAAGTAGTTTGACGAACTGGTTTCTCTCGGGTAGTTTTCCATTCCGTGTGAAGCAGGAGCCATGCGACCTGTCAGTCAGGGGCTTCTGTAGGGAGAAAACCATGCAAAAGTTTCAGGAAAGACACGCTGAAAGCCAATCTTTGGAAACAGTCATTCACTGCACTGGACACAAACACACACACACACACACTCTCCCTCTTCTCTCACATCCCTTTCTCTCCTTTTTTGTGTAATTACGAACCCACCCCCTCCCTTTCTTAACAGGATTCTCTGGCGCCTGGTTCCACTTCTTTGGTTTTCCGTTTTACAAACCACTCTTCTGAAAAGGTTGCCTCTGTCTCTTGGTTTATCCAGAGGTTCATTCTGCTGGCCATCTAGTACCGGCTCTGTGAGAGGCCAGGCAGGTCAGATGTGATAGAAACCAGGGGTGACCGATTGATCAGACTTGCCGAATAATTAAGGATGTTTTTGCTTTTCAACATAATCGGTAATCAGCGTTGTTCTACACAGATTATGGCCCATCCTTTTTTCGGGGTGAAGCGCTTATTGAAATGAAAAAGCAGTGAACGTGGAGACTGCGTGTCAGTCTGACCACCTTTCATGCATTACGGCATCCAGAAGAATTTCTCTGCTTAGAAGCCAGGGAAAGTTGCTAGCTAGCATGAAATGTATCTTTACAGCAAACAGTCAATCAACACATAATCACTAATTAGCTACACATGGTTGACAGTACTAGTTAATTAGAATATATTGCGTTGCATATTGTAAATGTGATGCCGTTACTTTATCATCAAACCAAAGTCTACATCAACTTCGCCAAACGGCTGCTGGTGTAACAAAAACACATTCTGGAACAAACTGCAGTAATTGTGCAAATGTAAATTTTCAAACCATAAACAACTATGCCTTTTAGAAAACCAACATGCAGAAGTAAAATGTTTTTGAACCGGCATATTTAGCTCAAATACATTTGAGTTAGAATGCAATTTTAACCAGGGACACTGGTTCACTTAGCTGGAGTGCAGTCCAAGCAGAGATTTATCGCGGCCGAGTTTGCAGGATTGGATTGAAAGTGTGGTCTGTCTGCGTCACACACAACCACTGGGTCGCATGGGGCTTTGCAAACCGTGTGAAGGCCATTTCATCCTCAGAAATAAAGTAATACATTTGCCAGAATGTTACATTATTATTTAATATTGAAGGCTGTGCAACGTTACCCCAATTTGGCTTGTCAGGTGTTCGTCAAAATATAGAATCGTTCCGTACTTCACTGAAATAATTAACCTTCCGTTTTCCAAATTAAAGTTTCCGTATTTGACCGTTTTTAGTGACCAAAATAATTTTGTTTCAGTGAGAAGTGTCTGTCTGTGCCTTTGCCAGCAGCTCTTATTGCAAGGCTCATGTAGCGCTGTGCTGTTTCTGAGGTTTCTAACAGGGTCAGCCTCCATAAGCAGAGAGTGATATGAATCTCTGTTTTTTCTCCTACCTCACTTCTTCCCTTTCGCTGTGTCTGTTCCATTTCTCTCTCCGTTACTTTATCTATCGCTCCCTTTCTGTCTCGCTGGATGCTTTTATCCTCCACGCTGTTATCTCTGTGTAGTTGTACTTTGGCAAGAAGTGACTTGCTGAGGAGATCTGAGATTTAAATTTAAAAAGAGAGAGAGCAACAGAGGAAAAGCAAGAGATTGCCTTTATCCTTTTATCAATAAGAGGCCTCTTGCATTTGAACAATTTGCATGGACTGGCATTTTGAAACCACCCCCCGTGTTTTCATGCCTATCTTTGGCTGTACCCACCTTCCTTTCTGCTGGCGCTGACTGACATTTAGTATCCCCCCCGACCCTGTTGGGAATGTTTGTCTCCAGACTTTGTACTTCAGACAGTCGTTAGCTGTTGGGTGTTTCTGATATAGTGTGTCTGAATGAAAGCATGGGGCTTTTTGCCTGATGGTGTTCCTGCAGTCGGGCTATAGAGTCTGCTGAATGTATATCTCCAGACGTGATTGGTCAAAGGACAGCCAAGGAGATGGCACACACTCAGATATGAGACACGTTATGCGGACCAGGAAATATACTCCCAATATAATTTCCTCTAACTGTTTGGCTTAAACCGAACACTAACCCTTAACCTTCCCTTAAGCCTTTACTTAATCTTGACAACAAGGCCCTAATGTTACACTAATTCCTTAACTTAACCCCAATTCTAACCTATACCCTCTAACCCTATTTCTGACCATGAACTTTATCTCTAAATCTATCACCCAGCGTCTAATTTTCCTTGTTTTTCTATCATTGAAAATGGGATTTGGGGAACTATCAGTTACAGTAAAACCAAACATACACATTTGGGATCTTAATCTTTGCACTGCATGTCTGTCTCCCCTGAGCCAATACTGTGTTCCTACATGATTTCCAGACACTTTCCAGACACCATCCAATTAATTGTTGTCAGTTTTAAAACTGCATCGGCCATCAATCTCAAACTAATTGCTCTGAGACCTCAGTCACCCTGTTTACTTAGTTGATACACACACACACACACACACACACACACACACACACACACACACACACACTGACATACACACAGATACGCACACCTACGCACAGAGGGCTGCTGGACAGCGAGACACAGTGCCAGACAGGAAGCGTGTATTACTTCACAGGTCCAATCGTGTACTACATCACCACGGGTCATGATGTCATCAGGGGGTGGAGAAGGATCAAATTAGACACATTTCCCATTTCCCCCAAAGGTCACATTCTAAATCCAGAGGACCAATCCGATTCCTCTCAGGGCTGCGGTTACTTGCTCCTCTTTATTGGATAGATACATCAATACAACTCGTAGGCCTTTTTCCGAGCGCCTCTCTGCCTCCCAGTCACCCTTGCACTTGTCCCGCTGTTGTCCTCTAATGGTTAGCACAGAGCGGTGGAGGGGGGGGGGGGCAGCGCTTGACAAGTGTTTCGCTGCTTGCTGGGGACTACGGCGGAAATGAAATACAGGCAGTTTGGACAGAACCCCATCCAGTTAAGAGGCATTAGCCTGTGTGGATGGATGGATGGATGGATGGGTGGATGGGTGGATGGATGGAGTGGCTGAAAGCTGCAAACTGAAAGATTGCTCTCCACTTGTGTTTTTTTAATGGAGTTGATGTCGACTCAGTCCCAAATGACACCCCGTTCTGAATGTCGGGCCCTGCTGCCGACCCGCGGGTCTCCGTTCAGTGGTAGAGAGCGCACTTCCGTGGAAACAGGGAGGTTTTCGGAGCACAGATGATGGGATCCGGCAGCTCGTCAGGCACCAGTGCTCACCGGCGCTGCCTCTTGAGATAATACGGGCCCGAGAATGGGATCATTCACATTAGGGAGTCAGTGCTCAAAGCCAAGTCAACTAACTTCAGGCGACCAAGCTGATTGCATAGGACGCGACCAAGGACCGCGTCACATTCTGTTCTGTTCAGAGATGGTTGGTTTGACGAGCCTTAATGCGACCCGCAGACATGCCGTCTGGTGTGTCGGTGGCCCAGGGACTGGATTCAAACCGTTGCCCCTTGGCTGACCCTCTACTGGGTGAGATGTACGGTTCTAATGCATATGCATTTTATATCAGTTGGCTGAGAACCTCCCAAAGACAAGTGCAGGTGGAGGAGGCAGAAATCCTGGCCGTGGTCATGAACCGTCAAATTCATCGCAGAACTTGAACTGTTCTTGAATCGTTCCCAGTTTCCTGTTAAATGCACAGAAATGGTCATCGCACCTTATTGGATTCAACATTGCAGAACCATTTTCATTGATGTCACTTCAAGTGTAACTCTGTATCCCAGTCTCATCCTCTGCCCAATCCCTTAAAATCAGCGAAGAAATTCGATACAATAGGTGGTGGTCCTTGTGCCAATGTTTTCACTGGATTTCCTTCCTAACGTATTTGTCACGTTGTCCTCAATCCATGCCGGACCCATCCGTTTGGTCCACGGGTTGCTCACAACATGTTTGTGTTGCCGAACAAGTAAACCGTCTGTGGAAACCTCGGCTGAAATCCGCGGCTAAAGTCATGATAATTTATGGTTTATGTAAACATCCACTTAGCTTAAGTAAATGGCATTAAGCTCTGCTATGCGGCCGTGGCTCCCCCCACTAACGACAGGAGAACTCTGAACATACCAAGACACGTCTCCTGCTGACATGTTTAGCGCTTGCCCTTGAACACGCCAGTGGGACAAATTGGATGCTTTGCTGTTTGCTGCAGAGACGTCCACTTGCTGCGGTAAACACTGTGTTTATATGTGTGTGTCAGAATGTGTGTAAAGTCATCTGGAACCCCGACTGTTTACCCAGAGTCACTGCTTTCAAGAGCTGGGTTTGAAATGGCAGGCTCGTGTCCCTTCCACTCCTCTGCCTCTTCTCCTAATGTGTGTGTTGATCCCTGTTATGCGTGAGCCTCCATGCTCCTCGCGCCACCCCACCATATGAAGCCTCGGGGCAACCGTTTCGTGTTCCGTGAGGACGGAGCACACAGCCACAGACTCTTATGGTGTTTGTGTTTCTTTTTTTTTTTTTATTAAGTGTTACAAATGCGATAAAGCATCACATTTTTTCGATTCGTGCTGCTTCGCTGTTCTGTGTTTGTTCAGACGTGTTCTACCCTTTGGTTTGGGTCCCTCATATTTGCTCCTGGCCTTTGTGGACGTGGTTGGTGGAAAATACATTGTATTTCTGGCCACTGTTAGTGGCTGTGTTGTACCAGCTGTGACATATGGAGCCATGTCACACTGGAGCGGCTCTATGTGGCCACCAGGTGGAGACAAAGCCTGGGCCTGGGAAACACACCTGGGGCAAATGAACCTCTGTACACCTGCAGGTCGTTGCCTGATTGGCCAGCGATGGGTGTAAGTGGTACTGCTCAAGTGTTGGCTTACATTTCAAAATGACTTTGTTTACTGGTTTTTTTACTTACCCTATTTGTACGTTTTATGTTGCATCTTGAAGCCTTGTTTGGTTGTGCCAGAAGACCCCATTTGTTCTTTATGCTAAAACCTTTTACTTGAGCATATGCCTGGATATTGGACTGAGGTTTTAAACTGCACCGCAACAAACTCCTACACCCCCATGGTGACTTGTTACAAAGTTTAGGGGTCTATCACATCTCTTGGAAGGTTTTTTTGCATTATATTTCTGGATGCGTTACAGAAATGTGTCCTGGGAATTACCTTCAATTGTAGTAATTTGTGTCTAGGGTTGCAGAGCAGGCCTGAACATGATTACATATCTGAAGCCCAATAGTTCTCATAACTGTTAGGTATATTTCCCATCCTCACAGAGCGATCAGGTGACGATTCGATTAAATCTTGATGTAAATTGTCTATACAGGGTAACTGCTTGATGTCGTATGCCCTGCTCATCCAGATTATGTTGTTGTAGTTCAAATGGATTTCTCATAAGAAACCTAAGATGCGTATTTCGCCCTGGCATAACAATCGGTTAACAGCGGTTAGGTCAGGGTTAAAAGTGGACTAATTGCAGTGACTCTGCAGGCTGCGAGAGGCAGTGTGGGTATTTAAGTCAGCAAGAAGCAAGACTTTGCTCTCATCAAGTCAGTCACACCACAGAAGCACGCTGTTTCAGAGTCGGAGCCTCACCTTTAGTCGTTGGGGAGTGTACCGACGACGCTGTTTAACAGCGGATGTGCCCGAAGTCCACCGGTAAAGGGGTTAGCGCTGTGAAATGGAAGAAATCGTCCCGGGTGTAAAGAACCCTCTCAGGACGTTCTCCAAGGAGGCGTGTAATACACTAATGCAAATAGCAATTTGGTGAAAATATGAAGGACCCCCGTTGCAGGTCCTTCATCTGGGCTGCCAGATACATTGGTGTGTTGTCATGGTTCCCCTCAAATCAGGGACCCATTCACATCTGGGATGCCAGGTTGGTACAGTTCATTATCGGCCAGAACAAAATAGACAGCTGCATGGTAGAATAATAGTTAAATGCCCCTGAATGCCACTCTTCCAGGTTACGGAACTACACACACACACACACGCGCCCATCACTGTTACCTGTTTGCATGTGGGCTGGACAGACTGCATGTGGGCTGGACAGACTGCCGGCCGTGTGTTTCCTCCTCAGGGTCTGTCATGACGGCTCTGGCGTATTTTCTGTTGATCAGCGCTGTCGGAGATAACGGCTGATGGAGGGATATTACTGCAGCACTTTCCTCTGGGAGACGCCCTTCAGTCGGTAGCCCGCAGGAGCCGTGTCTCCATTATGTCCCTTTTCACTTACCCCTCGGCCTTCACATAAAGCACCTCGCTGTATAGGGTTTGGGATGCCGTTTGTGACGCAGCCCCATTCACAGCCTTCGATACAGAAAGACTTAACTCTTCCAATTTTGCACTGGGTAGCAAATAGGGAACCAAATAGGGAAATAGGGAACCAAATAGGGTACCATTTGGAATGCAGGCCTGTATTTATCAGGGAAATTGATTTCTGGCTTCTTTAGACCCCCCCACACATCCCACCCCACCCAACAGTCCTCTTTTTTGCAGGCCCCCACAGCCAGCTCTACGAGTAGTGACTCTGTGACCTGACTGGCTGAACATTTTGTAAGGGGGAGAGATAAGCGCTGGGTTTTGTTCCCCTCTGAAAGATGTGCCAGGCTTCGGGGTCACCCTCCAAACTACTGCTGTGCGTGTGCATTTTGCATGTGCGTGTTGGTCGGGGTGTGCCTGGAGCAGGAAAGTGCCGTCTCCTTGGCACTGTCTGTCGGCATGTTGCTGTGCCCAATGGAGTTGAAAATGACTGGGTGTGATGCCAGCACCACTGGCTATGACCAGGCTGCCACCGGAACCACCCATCAGCTGTTCCTCCACCTGGTGCCGGGGAAATGAGGAGGAGTGACAGGAAGACGAGGACAGAAGGAGGGAGAAGAAAGATCTAAGGAAGAGCTGTAGTGGCGGTAGAGGAACATGGATCCTAGGTTCTCCACTTGACTGCAGAATTGTGGAGGAGGAGGAAGTGGTGGAGGAGGATACAGGAGGAGAAGGGCATGGAGGTGGTGGAGGAACAGGAGGAGAAGGACATGGAGGTGGTGGAGGAACAGGAGGAGAAGGGCATGGAGGTGGTGGAGGAGGATATAGGAGGAGAAGGGCATGGAGGTGGTGGAGGAACAGGAGGAGAAGGGCATGGAGGTGGTGGAGGAACAGGAGGAGAAGGGCATGGAGGTGGTGGAGGAGGATATAGGAGGAGAAGGGCATGGAGGTGGTGGAGGAACAGGAGGAGAAGGGCATGGAGGTGGTGGAGGAACAGGAGGAGAAGGGCATGGAGGTGGTGGAGGAACAGGAGGGGAATTTGAGCTAAGAGAAGCCCCATGGTAGACGGGGGTTTTGGCATTGTTTGGCCTGGGAAACGGCTCTGTGTTACTCTGAGGGTTTGGTTAGCTTCCGATGACCCCTCAGCTGTCCTGACTGTGCCTCTGACCTGAAACAGAGAGGCTTGCAGAGACCCAGCACTGCAGCGTCACATCGAGGGCCGGGTTTGGCGGACGGAGATTATCCCGTTTGAGCCACTGATTTCCATTGAGCTTGACTGTCTTAATCCGGGACACGAAACAGGAACCTGAGCGTGACAACGGGACATTACTTCAGTGTCAGCAGTGTCCCCGTCAGACCCTCAGGCGTCCCTTTCCCCGCTCAATACATTGAGTGCACTTTCCTGTGTCTTCGTGGAAATCTCGTGTGGCACCCTATTCGCCCCATAGTGCACTCCTTTTCGCCCCCCGGGGGGCTCTGTTCACGATGCGGGGAGCACATGGCGCCATTTTAGAACACGTGACGGCACGGAGGCGGCGTTACATACCACTGAGACGTACCCGCTTTTCCGTCGCAGTGACTGTTGGATTTCCACCACTGTCTTCTTCTGCAGAGGAGCGGCAGGCTGGCGTGACTAATCACCGTTTGAAGGGAATTAGGAGTGGGAGAGTTATGAGCCACAGCAACACCAATGATGCTCATTTTCCTCTATATGCCACCCTGCATCTGATTGGAAGCCCTTAGGACAAATCCTCCCGCTGTGTTTGTCCTCCCCGGTCTACTTCACAGCATGTTTAGACTCCCTGTTTCTCACCGTGCTGGGTTGCACTTCTGGTCTGTCCTACCTGTGTGTGTGTGTGTGTGTGTGTGTGTGAGACTATCTGTCTTTATTAGCGGCCTTGGCTGTCGTTGCAGGCTTGCATTGCTTGTTGACCGCTACGTCAGGCAACATAGAACGTGTGCGTGCGTGCGTGCGCGTATGTGCGTGCGTGTGCTTAGCCTTCAGCCTGCAGGCCTACGTAGGAGAAAAGCAAAAGAGGCCAGCGAGGCAGTGCTCTGTGACGGTGCTCCCCAGGAGAGAAGGAGGTGTGTGGAGAAGGAGGTGCTATTTGTATCCTTGAGTGTCGATGCCCCTAACAACCTTTGTCGTTTTTTGAAACCCATTTGAATGTAAATTAGATCCGTGAATTCAAAGAACTCATTTAAAACGTGTGTTTGTGTCCGTGTGTGTGTGTGTGCGTGCTTGTGTGTGTCCATCACATTCAAGGCATCGTCTTATTGTGACGCGTGTCTAAACTTGATTGGCAGGCACCGGGCAGTTGGACCCAGACCTCTGGGTCTGTGGTACCACATCCCCACCTGCCCTGCCCTTCTGCTGTCACTCAAACCTGGGACACACACACACAGACAGACCGACATGCTTATGCATACTCATAGACCCGCTGTCTTTCCCCTCATTTCACGCTCTCTTTCCCGTTACGTCGCAGTGTCTCCATCTCTCTCTCTCTCTCTCCGTCTGTCTTGCTCTCTCCATCTCTCTCATTTATTTAATTTTTCTATCCCTCTCCCGTTTCTCCCTCTGTCTCCAGTCTGTGTTTTTCTTTTTCTCTCTCGGCCTCCGTTTCTCCCTCCAACTCTGGAACTCTCCCTCTCTGTCTTTCTGTTTTCCATCTCTCTTGCGTACTCTCTATGTAAATTTGCTCCTTGCATGTTTAAGTTCCAAGCCTGCAATGATCTTCATGGGTAGAAGGATGCTAAGCGTTTCACCACAGAACAGAGGGAATGGTCCTAGCCTCTCACAGCAGTGAGCAGGGCACAAGGTTTCAGAGCTCTGCTTTGTATGGGGGCTGTGGGTTTTGGCTGCAGAAACCGTACAGGAGTTTAATGTTATCACAGGAGGCCCAGATCTGCTTTAATTCTGTTATCAGACCTCCGCAGAGAGACCGGCTGGCTAGGCCCATTAAACCCAGACAGACCCTAGGCGGCCAGGTACCGCCGGGCTTTCTGGTAGCTTTCAGGTACTGCAGACAGTGTACTGTTCTCTGGGTAAATCAGAGGGACCAGGGTGGTTCAGCTACAGATACAACCTCCTCCCCCAACAGACAGGAAGTGCCCATACGCACTTTAAGGTTCCATGATGGTGAGTGGGTGGCAACAGGAATGTAGCCGATATGTTTGTTTGGTTTTGGCAGCTCACTAACTCTGTGTTTGTCTGAAGGTCAGTTACCCCGAAAGCCAGTTAGCCAACACGGCACGCTATTCCCTAATGACCCAGCCAGGCGTCAGTAACAGCGTTTTAGTAACCATTTCATTCAGTTTGACAGTCAGTCGTCTGTCAATTGTTTTTGCAGTCAGGACGTGCTCGTAGCTGTCTGATACACTCCATAGAAAGCATATATGTCTATCTGGAGTTCTGTTGTCTATGTGTGGATACAGTGGAATCCACCTGGGTCTATTTGTCAACTCCTTAGCAGATATGTTCCAGAACTGAAGCTTTTATGAAGAAAAAAGAAATCTGTGAGGCTTCTTTTTCACACATGTACAATCCCCACTGGGATGCCCTCCCTCCAATGCCTCTCGGGGGCGGAGTCACTGGCTTGTTGTTGTCTCTCTGTTGCGCACTTGTGCAATTGGGCTGTACTCTGCTGGCAATACTCTGCCCTCATTCAGGTTGGTTGCGGTTGGTGGGTGTCCCTTTGGTTGATGCTTGGCAATGTGGGCGGATTGATTTCCTGCCTGTTGGGCCCTGTCCGGGGCCTCCCCCAGATAGGGCCACAGTGTCGCCGTACCCCCCTGTCTCAGTCCCAAGGTCTTACGATGCTATATTATTGTGCTGGTGGAGTACGGTCAGTTCTCCTTCTCCACTGTAAATCCTTGTTGATATGAGGAATGCATTTCCAGTTTTTTCCCAGTCTCCTCCCATTTTCAATTTAGGAGGACATGAGGTCCTGGCCCACACCTGCGGAGTACCTGGCTTAAAAAACCTGTTGCTGTCTTTGTCCAAAGTCCTCCTGGTTGTGTTGCAGATCAAGACGATACCTGACAATTTCAGCTGACACTGTGCTGACACCTCCCCCTTCCCCGTGTTGTCCCTGTGCTTGTCCATCTGGTCATGTTGCTGACCTGGACTAAGTTTAAATAGACTCTTGACTCAGCCCACATGCATTTCTTAATAATTACAATTGTACTCTTAATATGTTCACCCGGCACAGCCAGAAGAGGACTGGTCACCTTAATCTTTGGGAATTGCGTCCTCTGGACTAAAGAGGAGAGGTACCATCTGGCTTATAATCAGCGCACAGTTCAAAAGCCAGCATCCGTAATGGTATGGGGGTGCATTAGTGCACATGGCATGGGTGACTTGCACATCTGTCAAGGTACCATTAATGCTGAACAATATATACAGATTTTGGAGCAACATATGCTGCCATCCAGATTATGTGTTTTGTTGGGAAGTACTTGCTTATTTCTGCAAGACAATGCAAAACCATATTGTGCACATATTACAACATTAGGGCTCTGTAGTAAAATAGCATTGCAACACTGGTTTCATTCGTGGAGATTTGCAGTTTCTATTCAGTCTTATGGACACTTGGGTCTCTCTCCCTTGGCTTACTGTGTGTGAAAGCAATGTTTGCTTCAATAATTCAGTGCTTTGGATGAATTGTAGTTGTTCATTGACCATACAGACCATACATATTTTTCTCTTGTTCTGTATGCTGCAAAATCTAATTATACAATTTAGAAAATACAATTATACAAAATCTAATTATACTGCCTGTAGTCCAGACCTGTCACCCATTAAAAACATTTGGTGCATAATAAAATGACGTAAATATGACAAAGGAGACCCTGAACTGTTGAGCAGGTGAAATCCAATATCAAGCAAGAAAGGGAAAACATTTCTCTTTCAAAACTAAAGCAATTGGTTTCTCAGTTCCCCAACGCTTACAGAGTGTTGTTAAAAGAAGAGGTTGATGCAACACAGTGGTAAACATGCCCATGTCCCAACTTTTTTGAAACGTGTCGCTGGCAACAAATTCAAAATGGCTGTGTATTTGTCCAAAAAACAAGACATTTTCTCAGTTTCAACATTTTATATGTTCACTATTTTCACTATTTTCAGTGTTATGTTGATAAAGCACGTGTGTGCACGTCGGAGCATGTATGACTCGGTTCCCTCAGACGTGATCTCTAACAATGTCCGCCTGCCCGTTTCTCGCCCTCACCTGTTGTCCCAGGTCCCCGTTTGTTTCTGATACAAGGGAGAGGATCAAATAAATCCAAAGTGTTTCGGCCATGCAGGAGGACAGAACGGCCTACCCCTGGCTTAGACCTGTGTATGGGGGATAAAGCAACAGTTGGATGTTCATCTGAGATGGACGTAAAGCCTGTTCTTACATAGACAAACAACAAACCTTTTAAGTTTCTCCGTCAGATGTCTGGTGGGCGTACATCTTTGGCATTCCATTTGTCATTTGGTGTTCCACACAATGACACGGTTCTAATCCCCACCATGCATGTACCACTTAGCACTGTCAAAGTTGGCTTGCGCAGCGCTTTCATGTGGCACTACAAACAGCCACATCCCCTTGTTCTCAGATCTTGGAAAACAAACATAAGTTACTAATCCACAGCCCCGACCTCTTAGTTTGGCCCAGTGGTTGAGGTTTCCAACCCTGTTCTGCATCTCAGCCATTTTCTGGGACGGGATTATTAATACCATTCATTGTTCATGGCAACTGAGAACAAATTAGTTGGATTATCCTCAAAATAAATCCTTCTGTGGGTAATCGTCTGGGGTTGGCCAGGCGGGCCCGAAGAAACGGCTGTGGTGTGTCTGTTTTCATGCCGACCCGAAGACTAAAGAGATCCACTCGGGTCTAGTATTGATCACAGGCAACATTCCCGTGGCTTGTTTTCTAGCTGCGTGTTATTGTCTGAAATGTTTAATGGCCGCTGGCTCATAATTCTCTCTGCCTGGGAGAGCGCGGTGCACTGTCCTTTTCTCTCTCTCCCTCTCTCTTCCTGAATGTAGTTTGTCCTGAGTCTGTTTTGTTTTCTCTCATACAGAGGACCTCTATTCTGGTCTGGGTTGTGCTAAGACGGAGGGATCCAGGAAGTAATTGATTTCCTGCTGAACAGTCCCTGTCGAATCTCAGCTTTAGAGTTTGTTGTGGTTTGAGCTGCTGAGCTGCATTCAGACACCTTTCTTCGCACTCAAACACTCCTCCATGGCAGTTGGGCTTGGAACCAGCAGAGCTGGGCTTCCACAGGAGGGGCTGCAGGCTGTGGTTCTGCTGGGCTGGGGTGCTGCTGGGCTGCGGTTCTGCTGGGCTGGGGTGCTGCTGGGCTGTGGTTCTGCAGTGCTGTGGTTTGGTGCTGCTTTGTTCCTGTCAGGCTGTGGACTGGATGTGGATGGCAGCAGCAGGCAGAGGTTTGCAGGGCCTGTGTAGTCCTGCCAACTGCTTCTCAGTGAAAACAGGAGAATGTGTGTGAAGGGAGAATGTGTGTGAAGGGAGAATGTGTGTGAAGGGAGAATGTGTGTGAAGGGAGAATGTGTGTGAAGGGAGAATGCAATGGAGCTCCAAATGTCTTTCTGGATTTCCTCCAGGCCTTCACACTCACACAGCCCAGGTTACAGCCACAGCCGTGGATGCCTTATGACATCCTGTTACCTTCTCTTCATAGAGCACTAGCTTTGACTGAGGTCCACGCGGCCCCGGACAAGAAGTATTGCTCCATATCTAAGGCAATACATCGCATTGCTGAGGTGTCCACTTCAGTCTAGGCTAGGTCTACTTGTGGCCAGGAGTCCCATGGGGCATTGCATATTGGCCAGCACCTAAGGTATTGTCCTTAGGGATTTATGCTCTCGCCACTTCCCAGACATGTTGTAACTTAGGTCATTAGTCAAGTTATTTCGGGATCTTCAACTTTCCTGAACCCGTTGGGAGTTGCCGCGATGAGACATGGTAGTAATTGGATACCCAGGAGGTGAAAGGAGGTAAAATCGCAGAAAAATATTGGAGAATAAAAAACAGCGCCCTATAGGGAATTGATCTGGTTGCATATTCAAGTTATAGCCCTGGCATCCTCCAGAGAGCTGGGCTTACCAAAGATCTGCCCGATGATTGGCTGTCGTTGAAGATACAGTGCCTCATTCGCTATCCCAGAGGGGAGTTCCAAACAGCAGTACCCCTCGGCTTTATAGTGCTCCAGGAGTGTTTAGTGTGTATCTGTGTGCGTGTGTGTTTTTCCTCCCCCAACGATGCAGAGACGTTTATAGAACCCCACTGAAGCCTCTGAAGAGTCCCCTGAGGTAAATTCCGAACCCATACGAGCCTGTTGGGTAGTTTATATGAGAGTATATATGCTAAGATGGACTCATCCCGCCGTCTTCCCCACCTTGTTTCTCGCAGTGTGAGTCTGTGTGTATGTATGTGTGTGTGTGTGTGGGTGTGTGTGCGCTTTTGTGTGTGTGTGTTTCAACATTTATCTTCAACTGATTAAAGACTCCGAGCGTCTTTTACAAATTCTCCCTCCTTCCTTTCAGCGCAGATGGATGAGGACAATAGGAATGTGGAGATGTGGAATGCGTTTTATTCATCATAATTCCGTGGCCTCGCCTTCTAAGAGTGCTCATGTGTGAATAAACCTGGAACTGAACTGAATACAAAGTGTCTGACTCGAGCTACTCGTATTGAAGGCTGGTTTCCAGTAAAAAATGTTGCTTGTTTTTCTCGTAGCGTTGAATATTGGTGCCTTTTGAACCGTGGCGCCAATCACTTTCTGATTGGCCCATTGTGGACAGCTGTCAGTACTGTGGCAGGCTCAGGAGGGATAGTGAGAGGACTGAAGTTGTGTGAAGCAGCCATTTCCGGAATTCAAAGGGAGGAAATTCGGTTATTTGAAAAATCTGGTTGACGCGGAAGACACATCACACTGCCTCAGTCTGCAAACACACACACACACACCAGTCCCAAATTGGCTGGTGTGCCTGGATTAAAAGATCAAAGCCATTGGCAGGGGAAGGATCTGCTTGTGCTAAGGATTTTCTGCTGATGGCGATAAGGTAGCAAGCATCCATCCTCCATCCATCCATCTCTCTCTCCCTGTATTTCTTACTCCAACGTAGTTTTTTTTTAGCTTTTAGTGCAGCGAGTTGCATCGCTACTTCACTAGAGCCCCTTTGTAACAAGGCTTCAGAGCTCACATTGAAACACTGCTGGTGGCACCTGAATGAGGGGCCATTCCCTGTGTGCCTACTGTGTAAGAGTGTACATGCAGGATGTTAGGAGACATGTCACAACGGGCCGGGCCCGGCCCACGACACTTGGAGACAGCCGGGTACACTAGGATGATCCATGCCTCGGATATGGAGGTTTCATCACTGGTTGCAGCCAGGTGGCTGGTCATAGCTTTCAAATTAATGTATTAAAAGTTTAACACCTCTGTAGAATAATTGGAAGTATACAGAGAATATCATTACAGGGTAAATCAATTTTAAATTAAATCGTTCTTCTGGGCTATTCAAACAAGGTTGACGTTAGGCACCTTTATGTAGAATCAACATGTACAGTAGGGAAGGTCGAAATGGGATATCATACACCAATGGGAAAGCAGAACAAACTTCTAGGTCCAAACTGCCAATCTAAAGACAATAACACAATGGGATTAACTGATTAGATATTTTAGCAACGTCAGATGCTGAGTCAGATAGAACCCGCAATCTGTTCTGACTTGGAACAGGCATTCATTTCCTTTCCGTTTGTTGTCCTGATGGCAGCCTGTTCCTATTTAGGTACCATTTGGGTCACAGCCAAGGTGTTAAAATAATTGGGTAAGTCCATGAATGAGCCGTTACGGTGACAGAGTTGGCTGCTGCGCTGCCTATCCCAGCCAGCCAGCCATTAAACTGGCCAGCCTGCCATTAACCGAGCTAGCCTGCCATTAAACCAGTCAGCCAACAAGACATTAAACTAGCCAGCCTGCCAGTCAGCTTGCCAGCCATTAAACCAGTCAGCCAGCCAGTCAGCCATTTAACCAGTCAATCAGCCATCAAACTAGCCAGCCAGTCAGCCGTTAAACCAGTCCGCCGACCATTTAACCAGTCAGCCAATTACTGAACCAGTCAATCATCCATTTAATCAGTCATCCAGCCAGTCCTGCTTTTGGGTGCCTTAGCTGAGTTTATCTTAGTGCAGTGCCACTTCTGCAGCTGTCCCAAGTTGTCCATCAGACAGAGAAACTGACTCACCGCAGCTGCTAAGATGATGGGCAACAATCACACAAACTGAATGGTGCACAGACTGAGATGGGAGGAGATCGGAGGGAGTGGGGAGGGAGTGGGGAGGGAGGGGGGAGCGAGTGGGGAGGGAGTGGGGAGGGAGTGGGGAGGGAGTGGGGAGGGAGGGGGGAGGGAGTGGGGAGGGAGTGGGTTGTTGTGGATACCTTGATATTCAATGCAACACACCAAGAGGCAGTGCAGCTCTCTCAGCCATATGGAAGGAATCGATTGGAGTTTCCTTGATCCTCGCAATGACACCTGATCTCTTCAATCCTCCATTCTCTGTTTCAGTATCAACCGTAATATTGTTGTATGATCACATTGCCTGTGAGAGACTGCCTATGTATTTGCAGTGGGAATTGGGGATGTCTGTGAATGAAAAATGAATCCCTCTTGAATGATTGGCCAAGTTCTTGGAATGTAGAGACACACGTCTTGATTTAGGGACTCAAGCCTCATATTGTTCCTCTCTAGTTTGCAATTGACATTTGTCACAATATCAATGTCAGCATTGTTCAACTGCTTTAAAAAGCATATACTGAAATACGTCTGTTGCCTGTTTCTGTCTGTTGTATGTTAGTTCAACACTTCCAGCCCCAAAGGGGTTTCCCTCCACTAAACACAGTGCCTGGATGTACGTGTCTATCTGTAGTGGGTAACTCCTGTTTCCAGGTCACAGAAAGTCACAGACACTATGGTTTCCCACATCTGCAGTCTAACTTTCCCTGAAGATCGTTTCATCAGCTCGGAGGTGGATATCCTGGATGTTAAGTATTACATCAGGAGGTTGTGTCATGCCTTGATGTCCTTTAGACAAACTCTGTTGGCCAGTCTACCCAACTCCAGGCTTTGGGGTAAACGCTATACCAAGACCACAAGCAGGTTAGTTTCTTCTCGATGAGTCTGGTTCTGAAGACAATGTTCAAATTGTCCCCAGAAAACGATGGATTGAGCGAGATCCAGAACATGCAATGGTAAAGCGTCTCTTTCAAAACAGTCTTGAGACTGATTGGTTAGACCTGATCGAATCGCTAATTACTTAAAACGAAAACACCCAAAGTCTTGACCTCACGTAAACGACTGCAGTGGAAACAACCTCAGACTGAAATATGAGGCGAACTGTAGAGCAGCAGAGATTTCGGTTTCAGTTTACCAGTACGCCGGCTGAGCCGTATCACATTCCTTCACCGAACCGGCGACTGGCACACTGCTGGTAGGCCTTCTGCTTCCATCGGTGCTTGTCCTTCAGAACGTTTAGCCGAGCCACTTTTCCTGTTTAGGGGAAAGACTTACAGCCGTTAAATACATTTTGGTGTCAGGATCACGGCTGGCGTGGGTGGCGGTTATTGATGAGTGAGATTTGCTGTGGTTTGTAGGGGGGCTTGACACAAGTCTGCATGGCGAAACCCACTCCCTGACTGAGGACTTGAGTAATGACCATTCCTCTGGGGATGGCCCAAATGGCACCCTATTTTCTAATGGGTCCTGTGTAAAAGTAGTGCACTCAATTGTGTGCCATTTTGGACCGGGCCCTGGATTCGTTGTCCCACCCCTGACCCCAGTTGGAACTCCTTCTTTCCTGGGTCAAGTGATTAGACTCTGAATCCCCAATCAGCTCCGACATCGACCGTCGTAACAGTAATTTGGTGTTTGTCAAGTTGTTGACGGCTTGATGTTCTTCCGTAATTGCTTTGTTTGCGTTATTTGCCAGGGGCCTGGCAGGGTGTAAATTTAATCTGGTGCCATGTCACCGCAAAGCCACTGGGGGCCAAAGTCTTGCACAAGCCGTCAAACTGGTAGCCGAGCACTTTGGTTGGAAGCACCCAAATTCAGCGGCAGTGAGCTACATAGGGAATATGGCTCCATTTGAAAAGCTAGCCAGTCGTCATACGGCAGCCTGAGAGGCAGCGTGGTACGGCACAGTATGTTATCAGGCCCTGGGCACCGCCAAGCGTCTGTGGCCCCAATTTATTCAGCCGCGGTGGCTCCACGAGACGGCAGCTGTTACACACGATGACAGGTTCCATAAAAACAGACTATTTCTGGGGCTTAGAGTGTCAGCGGCACCTCATCGCAAGCAACTTGGCCGTCTCTCTCTCTCCTCTCTCCTCTCTGTTCCCCAACAAAGCAATGTTATTCCATAGGCTAGTTAGAGGATCATCTTCTGTGCAGTCTTTGCTTCTCTACTTTCCAAAAAAAAACCTCCTACCTTCTTTTATATTCTAGCTGTCGGTCTTCAGCTGGTAGGCTGTTATTGCTGCTTAAACAAAAAATAAATGAAAGGCTCTGAAATCGAAAGCATTGTGCTTTTTTTAATCCCCTGCTTTCAAATATAAATATAGCATGAAAATGTTACTTTAAGTCCTGTGTCAGTGTTTGTGTGCACGCGTTTGTATTCATGCGTGTGGGTGGCTGCGTGTGTGCATGCATGCCTGAGCAGTGTGCGTCACGCAGGGACATTAGTAGAGATTTTAGAAATTGTCTTCGGACGCGATCGCCTCAATGGGATACATTTATCAAAATTAGGCTGAGCTGTTTAGTATGCATCCTCAAATCAAATGCTGGGCGGCTTTCCAACCGATCACACACAAAATATAGGGAATAGGATGCCGTTTGGGACCCCGGCTAGGCTCCTCAGAACCATCACACATGGCTATGCCATAGTTCACCTGTTGTACTTTGTGCACTGGAAGACCACACTGTGATATATATTACAGAAGACATCATTGAATCCCTTTAGTTTCAAACACCTGTTATTAAATTCTCCCGGGGACGACATTGTGTCTGTTCTGTAGGAAGAGAGGCTGTGCCATGAAAGGATTATGTAAAGCAGCACCAAGACGATAAGGAGCTGCTGCTCTTAGCTGGTGCAGCGGATGAACCCAACGCTCATCCACCACCGCAGCCTGGGAATGCGGACGACGAGGCAGTCCTGCATGTGGACATCCTTGTTCGTAGACACACACACACACACACACCCTTTTTGTTCCTTCCTCTCTCGATATCTGTCTCTCACTACTTACACGGTAGGCCTGAGCCATGTTCACCTGAAAGAGCCGGTTCATTTGGCTCGGTTCACCTGTAAGAGCTGGTTCATTTGACTCAGCAATGAGGAGACTCACAATATTTACTCCATAGTTTTGGTGGAGTCCCGTTAACCTCTTTAACCTCTTTCCTTGAAATCAGATCTTGAGAAAGTCAAGACACTGTTGCATGTGTTTGTTGTGCCTTATCATCAAGCTCTGTCGGCCCGATGCGTTCCCATTGCAAATGCAAGTAGCTACGTTTCCAGCATCTTACACCGATGGAGATGTGGTTGTTGTCCAGATAATCCCTCAAAGGGCAAACTCTGTGAAGTTGAATGTCATGCAACATCTGCGCCGGCCCGACACGTTCCTCCCACGCAGCGCTCCCGGGCGGGTTCCGTGACCGTGTGCGCACGGAGCACAGAGGGAACGTTGCTCCCGAGACCAACACAAACCCGGAATCCGTGCGATGCCCGCACGTTTCGCCTCTGTCTCCCGGACGAGTCGGGAAAGTAAATGGAAGAAGTTAAACGCTGAAGTGCTGCCTCTGCTCGTTGTGAGAGTGGGGGATTTAATTCCTCAGAGAGTTGAGAGCGTGGCCTGTCAGTCACTCAGCCAGGAGGAGCTGTGAGCGCCTGATAAAATGTAAAAACTTCTCATCTCATTGAGCCAACAGTGCCAGCCTAGCCTACCCCCCCAGTGGGAACCGCTACCAGTCATTTAGTTTAAACAGAATACTGCTTCTGCATGCTGTCTGCCTCCTCTCCCCCAGACATTTCATGTAAGGCTACTGTAATTAACATTATAGGGAATAGAATAGAATGACAAATACTGTGTGTGTGTGTGTGTGTGCGTTCGTGTTCTGTAGTCATACGTTTCTATAGAAATGCGTGACCTTTAAATGTTTTTAAAAAAGTGAATGTAGAGTGTTACTTCATGTGACCAGCAGATGGGTTAGGCCTATAACATTTTTACTTGTACTTCTTGCGTTCAACTTCGCTGCTTCCTGGTTTGTTCATTCACAGCGGCCGCCAGTCTACGCATTATTCCATCATGGACATGGTGGGAGCCCATCTGTTAATTCTGTTTCTACGTTTTTCGAGTTCATCAAGTTGACTTTGTCCCCTTTTTTGCTGTCCCTCCGTACCTATGACCTTCTATCCCTTTACCCTGCCATCCTTTTATCCCTTTATCCTTCCACACCTCCATCCTTCTATCCCTTTATCCTTCCACACCTCCATCCTTCTATCCCTTTATCCTGTCATCCCTCCATCCTTCTATCCCTTTATCCGTCCACACCTCCATCCTTCTATCCCTTTATCCTGTCATCCCTCCATCCTTCTATCCCTTTATCCTGTCATCCCTCTGTCCTTCTATCCCTTTATCCTGTCATCCCTCTGTCCTAACATTCTAAAATGATTCCATCCCTCTGTACTTCCATCCCTCCATCCATCGCCACCTGCCCTCCTCTTATCCTCTCCGGAGGCGACGTATGGGCCTGTGGTGTGCCTGGCAGATACGTCCCGGCTCCAGACGGGAATCCGTCCCCTATATTCGTCCGTCCACCTGCGGGCAGAGACATGGTGACAGTGCCAGGCAGCCTGGCTGTGGGCAGGGACACAGTGACAGTGCCAGTCTGACTGGTGATCTTCTTCAAAACTATTCCCGCACTGCCTCTGCTGCTGAATAGATAAGACAATGTTCAGGAACAAGCCTCTGTGACCTCTCCGCCAGATGTGGGGACATTTCACCCGATCTGTCGGGGGCAATGTGGACGGCGGCCATGTTGGGCCCTATGAAACCCTTCAGGCTCACGTTATGCATCTGGGCTAGACTGTTAGTAGAGCGTGGCACTTGGATGGCCGGAGTTGTGGTCTTGACTCCCATGGGGAACCAGTCGGGGGAAATGACCTCGATGTTAATGTTAAATGTAGGCTGTAATAGCACGAGGTCTGAGGTCTAGTGGCTATGGTGTGAATAGTGGCTAGGATGTAAGGGTTAGTGGGAAGGGTATAAGAAATAGGGACTATGGGGTAAGAGATGGGGACTGTGGTGTAGGGGCTATGGGGTAAGAAATAGGGACTATGGTGTAGGGGATATGGTGTAGGGGATATGGGGTAAGAGATGGGGACTGTGGTGTAGGGGCTATGGTGTAGGGCTATGGGGTAAGAAATAGGGACTGTGGTGTAGGGGATATGGTGTAGGGGCTATGGGGTAAGAGATGGGGACTGTGGTGTAGGGGATATGTTGTAGGGGCTATGGGGTAAGAAATAGGGACTGTGGTGTAGGGGATATGGTGTAGGGGCTATGGGGTAAGTGATGGGGACTGTGGTGTAGGGGATATGGTGTAGGGGCTATGGGGTAAGAGATGGGGACTGTGGTGTAGGGGATATGGTGTAGGGGCTATGGGGTAAGAGATAGGGGCTGTGAGGTAAGGGATAGGGGTCATTTTGGGACATGGCCAGTGATTTCTTTCACAATGTCCACAACGTGGTATTTTGCATCACGGCCAACTGGCTGGGACTCGAAACACGGGACCAACTGGCCGGATGGGAGCACCACTTTACCACGTAACTGACTGAAGAGTAAATCATTATATTGGTTGCAAAGTGGCCAGTAATGATGGTCCAGGCCCAGCGCTATGGCTTTCAGACTGCTGTGCTCTAATTGATTGGTTTAATGTGTGCTGTGGAGTAGGTGGACACTCCAATGTCAGCCTCGGTCGGTTATGCAACAGCTAGATAGTTTGCTCTGTATTCCATCTAGAGTGATTTTTAATGAGTATTAAATGCTGATGGAAATCTCTGAAATCAAGATGTATTTGTGGCTGTGGTGGGGTTCAGTGTTTGTACAGTGACTAATTGTAACGCGGACAGACACCGGGGACAGACACCGGGGACAGCCACTGGGGACAGCCACTGGGGACAGACACCGGGGACAGACACCGGGGACAGACACCGAGGACAGACACCGGGGACAGACACCGAGGACAGACACCGGGGACAGCCACCGGGGACAGACACCGGGGACAGACACCGGGGACAGACACCGGGGACAGACACTGGGGACAGCCACCGGGGACAGACACCGGGGACAGACACTGGGGACAGACACCGGGGACAGACACCGAGGACAGACACCGGGGACAGCCACTGGGGACAGACACCGGGGACAGACACCGGGGACAGACACCGGGGACAGACACTGGTTTTGGGTTCAGGGCCCTAGAGGGCGTTTTATTAAAACAATCAGCGATCAAAATCGAAAAATCAACAAACCGCTCCCGAGACGATTGTGCAGTGTCATACCTACTGTGGGGGTCAAAGTTCAGATCCTGCAACGGACATTGTGACGGACGTTCTGGGAATCTCTCTACGGAAGCCCGGCGTTGCCGGGGGGCAAGGACGCCTCGGGGGGGCCGCGTGGGCTGGCGATGTACTCCTACTCTTCTCATTTGCCTATTCAGAGGCTTCTCACCCAGCATGCTCTGTTGGGGCCCTCTTCACTCCTCCCCTGGCGAGGGGCCGATGGGAGGCAGCCGTGCTGGGCCGGCAATGCTGGCTGCCTCCGAAAGGTCCTGGGAACATCCTGCTTTCTTCAGTGGGTGCTACACGGATAAGGAATACGCGGGCTTGTTCACGCCACAGTATTTATACCAGCCGTTGTAGTAGATAGTTGGTTCCTAAGATGTCCATGTTACTGAAATATCAGAGGGGAGAACAAGTATTTGATACACTGCCGATTTTGCAGGTTTTCCTACTTACAAAGCATGTAGTGGTCTGTAATTTTTATCATAGGTACTCTTCAACTGTGAGAGGCGGAATCTAAAACAAAAATCCAGACAATCACATTGTATGATTTTGTAATAATTTATTTGCATTGTATTGCAAGACATAGGTATTTGATCACCTACAACCAGTAAGAATTCCGGCTCTCACAGACTTGTTAGTTTTTCTTTAAGAAGCCACTTTACAACCCCAAGAACACCATCCCAACCGTGAAGCATGGAGGTGGAAACATCAATCTTTGGGGATGCTTTTCTGCAATGGGGACAGGATGACTTCACCGTATTGAGGGGAGGATGGATGGGGCCATGTATCGCAAGATCTTGGCCAACAACCTCCTTCCCTCAGTAAGAGCATTGAAGATGGGTCGTGGCTGGGTCTTCCAGCATGACAACGACCCGAAACACACAGCCAGGGCAACTAAAGAGTGTCTCCGTAAGAAGCATCTCAATATCCTGGAGTGGCCTAGCCAGTCCAGACCTGAACCCAATAGAAAATCTTTGGAGGGAGCTGAAAGTCTGTATTGCCCAGAGACAGCCCCGAAACCTGAAGGATCTGGTGAAGGTCTGTATGGAGGAGTGGGCCAAAATCCCTGCTGCAGTGTGTCAAACCTGGTCAAGAACTACAGGAAATGTATGATCTCTGTAATTGCAAACAAAGGTTTCTGTACCAAATATTAAGTTCTGCTTTTCTGCTGTATCAAATACTTATGTCATGCAATAAAATGCAAAACAATTACTTAAAAATCATACAATGTGATTTTCTGGATTGTTTTTGTTTTAGATTCAGTTACTGACAGTTGAAGAGTACCTATGATAAAAATTACAGACTTCTAAATGCTTTGTAAGTGGGAAACCCTGCAAAATCGGCAGTGTATCAAATACTTGTTCTCCCCACTGTATCAGTTCGTGCAGCTGACCGAAATATGCAAGAATTTACTTCTGTGTTTCAGATATCACCAAAAGATAAATTACATTATGCCACACCTAATTTCTAAGCCATTATTCTATGCCTCGGTTTTATTGACTATGAACTATGGCAGTGGATCTAGAACCTCCTCAGGGGCACTCCAGACCATACTTGCATTTGAAATATTCCGACCATGCACACCTGAGTCAGCTACTTACCCATGACCAGGTAAGTCAGTCTGACAAGACCAGGTAAGTCAGTCTGACAAGACCAGGTAAGTCAGTCTGACAAGACCAGGTAAGTCAGTCTGACAAGACCAGGTAAGTCAGTTTGATAAGACCAGGTAAGCTTGTTCAAAGGCTGCGTCTGAACTGCGAAGCACTCGGGTATCCCAGAGGAGTGGATCACGTGTCTCTGCTGTAGGGCACCTTGGCCTTCCAGTAACATGCAATTCTGTGGCCTCCTATGGCGGTAGAGGGATGTTCTCTTGAACACGATGTGCTCCTTTCTTCCCGTGTGTGTGTGTGTGTGTGTGGGCCGGGTAGGACTGAAGGACAGCCATAATAAATGCACCGAACGTCCTCTCATTTCTCAGTAGTAATGTACGATTCTGCAGCTTTCCCGACTTCTGTTAAACTTGGAAATGTGTACCCTGGGTGCAGCACAATGCCGGCACATGGACACGCGTGTGTGCATGTGAGCATCTTTGTGTGTGTGTGTGTGTGTGCATGTGAGCATCTTTGTGTGTGTGTGTGTGTGTGTGCATGTGAGCATCTTTGTTCGTGTGTGTGTGTGTTAGTCAATAAGCTCCTCACATTTACCTTGGTTGTAGCGATTCCTGTTGTACAGTGGGCCTGCCGTGGGGAGGATTAGTCACTCCATCCCTGAAGTGGAAATATTGCCACAGCAGGTATGAAAGGGTTGGACGGGCTGGGTACAGGAGAGGGGTGATGTGGGGTAGTGTATGGGGGGATTGTGAAGTGCCATCTCTCTCTGTGTGTGTGTGTAATATGGAGGGATTGTAGTTAGCTGCTGGGCATCCGGCCACAACGTGGGTGTTGGTATAATTCCCTCTATTAAAGGCCCGGAAATTGCTTCTCTCTTCATTCTCCTCATCCCTCTTTCTCAGTCTGTTTTTCTCTCTCTCCTTCCTTTGGCTCTGTCTTCTCTCCCTCTTCCTCTCTCTCTCACACTCTCTTTCTCCCTCCTGGCCCGCTATCTTCTCTCTCACGCTCTCTCTCTCTCCGTCTCTGTTTTTCCCTCTGTCTCTCTTCTCTCTTTCTCTCTGACTAAGCTCTTTCCGTGCCTTCAGATAACATGGGCTCCAGGCGCGGGCGAATAGATAGTACTGCTGCTGTAAGTGGCGAGATGAGAGTTCCTTACTGGCGCTGGGAAGACTCTTCCTTTTACCCCCAACAGGTTGAGACTCTCGCCTGCCTGGAAATGTCTGTCCTAAAGCTCGGCAGGAAGATGGACTGGCTAAGTGTGTTTGTGGACTCTTGATCACATATCCCCATTTTGTAGAGAAATTATTTTTGTCATGATTTGATAAAACACTTTGGGGAGATGACCTGCTGTTTGGCAGCTGAGGATAGAACTATTCCGGCCTGCTGGCAAAGGAAGGAAGAGTTTAATCAATTCTAATTTCCCTCTCCATCCAATAGTGTTGATGACAGCAGAAACTACCCAAGCCGTTTCGCAGTGCCTAGCACAGACTATAGAGATGGAACACTCCCCTGAGCGCATTCTGCAGGAGAATGTTCCGGAATCCCAAGTGAGGGATTCTAACGTTCTACATTCTACTTCAAAATTCTACAATACATCACTGGACTGGCTGGCTCACTGCCATCTGCTGACTGTTGACAGTACTGCACAGACTAACTTCGCCAAGGCAACTCCCTCCCTGGCTAATGTAGGAAGCCTGTGGCTTTTTCATAATGAATCTTTCCATGTTTTGTTGTCATTCTCTTTCCTCGTCCATCCATCTTCTTCCGCTTCATCCGGGGCCGGGTCGCGGGGGCAGCAGTCTAAGCAGAGATGCCCAGACTTCCCTCTCCCCAGACACTTCCTCCAGCTCTTCCGGGGGGACACCGAGGCGTTCCCAGGCCAGCCGGGAGACATCTTTCCTTGTTTTGTACTGAATTACAAATGGTACACTGAAATGTAGTTCTCTTAGATTTTTTATTTTACAACACTGACACTCAAAATCTATTAGGATATGGAGACATTGGGTATATGTTTGTACTATGGAAATATTTGTTAGAAAATATAAAACTGGAATAAGTTGCTTGCGTCCGTCTTCCCATCCCATCAGGGACCAAGATGAAAAATATGAATAAGTTTTGTTTTCTATAAGTCGTTCTGGATAAGAGCATTTGATAGATACATTTTAATGTAAGTGTAAATCCAATATTGGCCAGGTGCGTGACGCACCTGTCCTCCATCTCCATGGCGATAACGTTTATGTTCTCTATCTCCATGGCGACGCACAGAGCCTTTCGCTAGATGGCAGGCTTTACCCGCGGTACATAGACCGTGACTCACACACTGGGCAAGAGAGTCGGCATTAAAGCTCTGGTGTGGTGTTGGTATTGCAGAGCGCTTGATGACGCGTGATCTGTGAATCTTTTGGACGATGTGTATGTGACTGTATTAGATGCAGCCTGCCTATGGATGTCATGTCTGCTTGGTTAGGGAAACCCGGCCAGGCTCTGCGGTATTACTGTAGATGCCGGGGCTGGGAGACAGAGACTTTCCCCTCACTGGCCAAAACACTGGAAACCTGAGTCTTCTCTCTCCATCGTCTATCTCACTCCCCTGCATCTTTTTCTTTGTATCTTTATCTCTTTTTTGTTTCTCTATATCTCTCCTTCCCCCTCTCTCTCTTTACACAATACAGTACATAGAAGAGAACCTCCAAACGTCCTCTAGACCAACTGGTTAGTCCACATTTACACGTAAGCATTCAGATATTCCGCCAGATGTATTTTCATGTCAGTGCAGTGCTCAATCATTATCTCAAAGTGCGGTTATGAAGGGGCATAGTTAACATGCCAATCATTCCTGTGGTACCATCACGTCACAGCCACTGGGTGGCACTCATAGGAAGGAGCTGCTGCTACAGGGACCGCTGGTATAATAAATGTCATGCAGGTTAATGTCAGGTTGTGCTTGACGATGCTGGATTCCATTTACACAGACAACAATTGTTGAACTGTCACCTGATTTTCCTCAGTGCCCCTGCTAGATTGTAGTGTTGTGCTAATGGTTTGAGCTGGGCTTCCTTAGAGAAAAGGTCCCAACAGAAGGTTTGATCTGAACCTTATCCCAACAGGAGGTATGATCTGAACCCTATCCCAACAGGAGATATGATCTGAACCTTATCCCAACAGGAGGTATGATCTGAACCCTATCCCAACAGGAGATATGATCTGAACCTTATCCCAACAGGAGGTATGATCTGAACCCTATCCCAACAGGAGATATGATCTGAACCTTATCCCAACAGGAGATATGATCTGAACCTTATCCCAACAAGAGGTTTGATCTGAACCTTATCCCAACAGGAGGTATGATCTGAACCCTATCCCAACAGGAGATATGATCTGAACCTTATCCCAACAGGAGGTATGATCTGAACCCTATCCCAACAGGAGATATGATCTGAACCTTATCCCAATGGGAGGTATGATCTGAACCTTACCCCAACAAGAGGTATGATCTGAACCTTATCCCAACAGGAGGTATGATCTGAGCCTTATCCCAACAGGAGGTATGATCTGAACCTTACCCCAACAAGAGGTATGATCTGAACCTTATCCCAATGGGAGGTATGATCTGAACCTTATCCCAATGGGAGGTATGATCTGAACCTTATCCCAACAGGAGGTATGATCTCAACCTTATCTCAACAGGAGGTATAATCTGAACCTTACCCCAACAGGAGAGGAATGACATTGCGCAATCATCTTCAGTACATTATGCTTATGTAAATGTATTTGTGTGGAACTACAAAAAATAAGACTGTATTGTATCACGGACATCTCCCGATCAGAGCTGCTTTTTCTAAGAAATAATTTTTTCAAAGAAATAACAGCAGCCTGTCATTCATTCTTACAAGGTTTGAATATTTGTAGTCTGAAGTAGGGTTGCAAATGACATCATCTGCACTTCATAGTGCACTGCTTTAGGCCTTGTCAAGTCTCATATAGGCAGTAGGGTGTATTATGGGACATGTTCTCAGTGAAATAAGATCATTCTCACAAATGACTGTATGAACTAAGAGGGTGAATTATTCACATGGTTACATATTGTTGTCAGATTTTTTTGTTGTTACTGTTTTCCCAACAGATAGATCTCTCTTGTCATCATCTACTGAAGGAATGTCTTCTTTAACAAACAAAAAAAAAAGTTTTCTCTCCAAATCCCCAGTCTGTTTTGTCCTAGCTGCAGGTTTTAGTGTTCACTCACTGAGCAAACAATGTTTAAAAGACGTCTTTCAGATTATTTTCCTCAGCATGGGATTTTCTTCTCAAATCTGTGATTCTTGCACGCCAAAGACCTTTTCATTAAAGATTGTTTTGTGTACTGAAAGTTTAACTCAGCAGTAGCTGTATAATATTTGATGTGCAGTGAAACCTTCTCCATTCACATCAAACGGTCTTTGATCACATCGGAAGATTTTCAGTTAGCACACCTAGCTAATTCTTCAATCAGTGTAATGCAGGTGGATGTTTCAAGGTTTTTTAAGTCCAATACGGTTGGAAATGTGTTACTTCTGCATTGTCTCCAATCTGTATTGTCTCAGTAAACACATTGGGTAGAAAAACATCCACTGTCCATGTCCTTTTGGAGGAGGGCGTCTGCTAACCAACGATAAACCATAACACTCATGATCACTGACCAAAAGCCTCCTCTCCTCTCTGTTCTCCCTTTTCTCTCTCCCCCCCTATCTTTCTTGCTCCCCTCACTCTGTCCCTCTATGCGTGTTTCCAATTCCTCCTCTCTGCTCTCCCCCCGACTCTCACCTCCGTCGTGTTCTGGGTCACATCCCACTTCCGTGTCCCCCGCATTCACACTCATGCCTGGTAACATTTCTGCTAGCCAGCGTCTAGTCTTTTATCCCCGGTCCAACACACAGAGGACTCGGGCAGCAGAACAAACCCCCAGGGTGTTACAGTGGGCAGGGGGACGTGGTTCTGTGCCAGAGAGACCAGCAGGAGAATGCGGGGCCACAGGAGATAGTAGTAATGGTATAGTAATAGCCTGTGGGTGGGTCACAGCTTCTGCAGTACCTCCCCCTCAGTATGATTCTCCTCACTTAAGATACTTTTCACAAACTTAATATACTTGTTTCCAAACTCTTAACACAACAACACACCTACATTACACAATTAGCTAAATAGTTACTTTCCTGCTCAAAACCACATTTTTGTTGATTAAATACCAACTCTACATTTTAAAATGCAAATACCAACTCTACATCTCAACATACACTAACTCTATCAAAACAATCTCAACTCAATATCTGATCATTCTGTCAAAACAATAGCTTGTTTTCTATCCAAGAGGAACATATAGTCAATCATAGCACAACTTTCAAAATACTACAAATTGATACCATTACAAACAACAGCATTACTTTTCATGTTTCAGTTCTACCTGCATACTGTACTTTGGAAATGAAATCCAGTCAGTTTCCTTTCACTGAAAACCACTCCAAATATTTTGGTTGAGTGTCGAATGTGTGCATTTTTGACAGCATACTATCTAAAAGTGAATGATTTGTCTTTACTTTATAGAATGTACAGTACAATAGAGTAGACAGAATTGCTGCAGTGAAAGCTCTATTAGCAACATGAAATTGCTATCAGTGACCAACAAAAAATCTAACATGCAGTACATGACCTTTGGTGCTAAACACAACTTGCAGTAAATCAGTTTTTTCTCAATGTTTCAATTATCTGTTCATTTAATATAGCTTTTAACTGCTGTTTTTGAAGAAGTAGAGCCATTATACTTTATTTAAGGTTTTGAACATTATGTCTTAATCTCTGGGATGCTGTGTGAACGTATTTGTAAATTATACAAGAGAAATACATAATTTGGGTATTGGGTAAGCTTGTAAGTGAAGAAAATTTATGCATTTTAGAAACGTGCTAATTGACTGCATATTCTGTGAAAACAACATGAATTGTGTTAATGGTATGGTCAGCAACAGACTGATGTTGTGCAAATTGTGTTTAGAGATTTTTAAATGTGAACAAAATGTGACCAAATTTCCTAAACCCAGTTGGGCATCATGTTACTTGGTCAGTTGTGTGATGGGTGCATCCTCTGACATCATGTAACTTGGTAGGCTGTGTGATGGGTGCACCCTCAGATGTCATGTAACTTGGTCAATTGTGTGATGGGTGCACCCTCTGACGTCTTGTAACTTGGTCAACTGTGTGATGGGTGTACCCTCTGACGTCATGTAACTTGGCCAGCTGTGTGATGGGTGTACCCTCAGATGTCATGTAACTTGGTCAGCTGTGTAATGGGTGTACACTCTGTCTGCCGTTGGTTACCTCAATATTAGCTGTAATTTCAGTATATTGTGACGATAGTGACGATAAAAAGACTGACATTCATGCAAGCGTCATGATCCAATTGTTACCTAAATAAAATGAGTGGAGGAAGAGAGGCAAATAAAAAATGCCATGATGCATATTTATTTGTTCTTGGCAAAACTGAACTTACATTCTTTACATGATATTGATGTGCTTTGTGACCATAAAGATCCATGACATATTCAGTATTTCTATATTCAGTCATTTATATCTATTTATGTGGCTTACATTAATGTATTGTCTCAAAATAAAACCGCATGTTAAACAGCTTTGCGTAAACTCTCCCAAAATAAAATAAACTGGCACTTAATACTGTTTATATTAAATTTAACTGCTAAAAATGTGCCTTGCTGTCTTGTCAAACCTGTGTTGTCTTATAATGAAGTTTTGGAAACGTCTGTTCTAAATTCTAATCAGAGGCTATATGTGTGTTTAGAATCCTGCACAGTATATTTCTTTTCACTTTTTTTGGGTTACAGTCCGTTACAGAAAGATCAAAGATCAGAACGATCAAAACCTGCCAGCCACTGTTGCTAACAAGGTGTTTTCTCACTCTTTTCTATGTGCCATTTCTCTCTTTGATGATGATGATGTTTTTCTCCAACCAGGTAAGAACATGTTTGTACTGTTATCAATAGTTCTATTGTTTGTGAGTGTGAGAACGTGAGTGTGTGAGTGTGAGAGTGTGAATGCAAGTCTCAGGAGCGAGGCAAAGCGCAGCCAGGCTTTTTATATGTTTGCAGCTGAGCAGTGCTGCAGAGAGTGTGTGGTTTTGTTTGTTTCCGCTGGACCAGCACAACAGCCCTTCACACTCTGTACAGCAGCGCTCTGACTACAGCTCTTCACTGTCAGTACAGCAGGGTTTTGGTTGCAGCCCTTCACTGTCAGTACAGCAGGGTTTTGGTTGCAGCCCTTCACTGTCAGTACAGCAGGGTTTTGGTTGCAGCCCTTCACTGTCAGTACAGCAGGGTTTTGGTTGCAGCCCTTCACTGTCAGTACAGCAGCGTTTTGGTTGCAGCCCTTCACTGTCAGTACAGCAGGGTTTTGGTTGCAGCCCTTCACTGTCAGTACAGCAGGGTTTTGGTTGCAGCCCTACACTGTCAGTACAGCAGCGTTTTGGTTGCAGCCCTACACTGTCAGTACAGCAGGGTTTTGGTTGCAGCCCTTCACTGTCAGTACAGCAGGGTTTTGGTTGCAGCCCTTCACTGTCAGTACAGCAGCGTTTTGGTTGCAGCCCTTCACTGTCAGTACAGCAGGGTTTTGGTTGCAGCCCTTCACTGTCAGTACAGCAGCGTTTTGGTTGCAGCCCTACACTGTCAGTACAGCAGGGTTTTGGTTGCAACCCTTTACTGTCAGTACAGCAGGGTTTTGGTTGCAGCCCTTCACTGTCAGTACAGCAGGGTTTTGGTTGCAGCCCTTCACTGTCAGTACAGCAGCGTTTTGGTTGCAGCCCTACACTGTCAGTACAGCAGGGTTTTGGTTGCAACCCTTTACTGTCAGTACAGCAGGGTTTTGGTTGCAGCCCTTCACTGTCAGTACAGCAGTGTTTTGGTTGCAGCCCTTCACTGTGAGTACAGCAGGGTTTTGGTTGCAGCCTGTACACACACACACGCACGTACGGACACAGAGTGAATGGCCATTAAATCGGATTTATCCCCCTGGATGCATTCTGAGGTGGAGGCGTGTGGATCGATAATGTGGTGTAGGACAGCGGAGACCTGACCTCTGGAGACGCCTGAAGTGTACATAAACGCTACATGAGACAGGGCACATCGTAAATTCACCACAATGGCTAGGCTGGGCCGGAGGCACTGGAAGAACTTGTGTGTGTGTGTGTTTGTCCTGCTAGATTTGTTTCGTCCTACACAGACAAAGGAAAAAGACATAGTGCCCTATCCCACTGTCTTCACTTGATTAGTTTGTTTCTGTGGTCAGTTATGACACACTTGTGTACACACACACACACACACAACGCACACGGACATGCCCATACGCACCAAGGTGTTCCTTTAACCTGAATACAGATGATTTTCAAAGCCTGGTTTGTCAGCTTTTTAAACAAGCCTTTTCACAGTGAAGTGTGATGGGGGGACTCAGCTCAGTCGTCTGGAGCGGCCCATCAGACAGAACATTACATCCGACCGTCTCTGTCTGTCTGGTTCTGGTCCGAGGTAGTACACTAGAGGGAATACAATACAGTACTAATGGGATTCAGGCCGGGAGTCCCTGCAGAAAGCAAAACACGTTGATTTAGTGTCCATCAGCTGGAGAGACTCACTTTAGGCCCGCTGGATCCACTTTCCAGGGAAACTCGTCAAATGCCAAGCTTGGTTCCCATCACATTTTGTCCCGAATTGGAAAATCCTGTCAAAGTGCTGGAGAGGGATTCTAAAAATGCTAATTCCCATTTTGAGATCCTGTTAGCGGTTCTGCTGTTTCTCTTTCTCTCTGTCTCATTTTTCTCTTGATCTGCCTCTCTGTCTCATATTCCCTTGCTCTCTTTCTATTTCTATCTCCTTGTATGGTTTTACACTGAGTGACCAAGGGAAAATCAGAAATGGCAATATACAGTATTTTCACTCTTTAACAATTAACACTGTATTTTCACTTGGGCTGAATCTGAAAATAGATTGAATACTAGTGAATATTTGACAGTATGACAATATTACCACAACTTGAACTTGAGTTCATGTACAACCCATGTCATGACCGTGGGTTTAACTTAACCACTTTATTTACCCGGTATTTACAGGCTATAGTTGATCTATTGGAATGTATGTATTGTAATTCTCGTGATTTCACGCTGTGTGGAAACAGTGAATGGAGAGGATTTCACGGCTCTGTGCTCCCGGGACAGAATCAATACCCACGTCTCAAAGGTCGGCCTTTTCATAGAACGTACCACTTTTGACCAAGATTCATTGGGGTCGGGAATACGGGACACAGGACATGATTAGTGGACTGGGGGATATTTCATTCAGGCAGAACTGAACCTAGGCACGCGTCCCAAATTGCCCCCCTTTACCTTCAGAGTGTGATTGTTTTGAAGCAAGCCCCTGATCAAAAGTAGTGTACTACCAAGGGAATGTCACTTCATGCAGCAAATCCTCTTCACAGGTTTAAATGAGAGCAAGACAGAGAGAAACAAAGAGAGAAAGGAACACAGTGAGAGAGACAGGAAAAGAGAGAGGCAAAGAGAAACAAAAGAGTGAGAAATAAAATGGGATAGAAAGGACGTGAATGAGTTAGTGTGTCTAGGTGATGTTTGTAAGGGGCAGGGTTAAAGGAGCAGGAGAGTAGATTGACCAATAAGAAGCTAAGGAGAGACTGAAGTAATCATACAAAGAAATCACTCGTTGTTCCCTATGTAGTCCACTACTTTTGACCAGGAGCACATGGAACGCTTTTGGGCCCAGGCCGCCGTTTTAGATGCACGTTAAGGAACTGAAAAAAGCCATCTTTAAATGGTGGTGTGGTGAGAACCGCATGATTTCTTTTAAACGTGAACTGAATTGATAATTCTCACCCTGAGAATGTGGACCCGTGCCGAGCAGAACAATGTGGAAGGGAAATGTCAGAGACAGCCTGCAGTGAGAGTCAGTACATCTATGTGAGGAGCCTCTGCTGTTCTGACACCCCAACCAGAGCACTATGATCATTCATTTGGCGGTGGTGCCGCTTCTGTACATATTTCACCCCTGAGCCGACTGCCATGACGACGGCTGTCCTTCCTCGAGCTCCTGGTCACTAAAACATGTCACTGCAGAAGGCCGAGCCGTTTCACCGTGTTATGTAAATAGATAAGATCTGCAGGATCCCGGGGAGGTGGGGAACCGGAGAGTGCCGATGGCCTCTATGGCATTTTGACCACTTCTGCAGAGCATGATGGGATCTGGAGGGCACACACCCCGACAGATGGCCAGATGCACACACGCAGACACCCACTCACACGCACAGGGACACAAACGCAGAAAGACGATCCCCCACAACCAAACCTCCGGATTATCTTCCATTGTGACGTCTGGGTGGCTGGCAGCCATGACGACATATCAGTCAATCAGACTCATCGATCATGGCCCTTTTTACTCATTTAATCAGGCAGAGCTCCATTTGGATGGCCAGCTAGTCCCTATCGCCAACAGCTGTTGCTTCAGTCCGCGCATACACACACACACACACTCTGTTCACGCAGTCCTCCTCCCCGCCAACCTGGCGCGTCCCTCGTGTCTGTAACAGATGGGGGGGATCAGGCTGCATCTTGCTCACACAAATGCACACAGTGGTTGGTTTTCCTTATGAGTGATCTGCGCCCGTGTTATCTTGTCCACCTTATCCGAAGATCACCGCTGCGTGGATTAAAAACAGAGCCTAAACAAATGGACGTAACCCGACCCTGAACAGAGTTCTGCATTAGAACTAATGCATTCTACTTTGACTGAAGCCGGGAGAGGGAAGCGCCGGGAGAGGGAAGCGCCGGGAGACGTGGCGGTGGAGAAGGCCTAGATGACCAGTCACCCCATCAGGATTCAGGGCCCGTCTCCATCCGTTCCACACCCTGGCTGCAGGAGTAGCTATCCCTGCATTTTATATTTGATCGGCTCCTGAAGTACACGACGTGCTAAAAGCCTGACCGGGCGGATGCCTGCAGGCCCGAAAAAACCACTATTAGTGCTCCCCTACGGTCGTTTGGGTTGAGGCGGCGGAGCAGATCTCGGCCGGATCATCTGTCCCTTCCCAGGGGCTCGGCGCTGTGCTGATGGTGGGCAGCGAGGTGGATGATCCCCGCTCCTGCGTGACCTGGACATACCTGGATCTGCTGCAAAGACCACCAGCTCACACTCAAGGAGTGTCAGATGGAATGAGATTAGCAGGTTTTATGGTTCCCGACCCCATGTTGGAATACAGGTGTGTCTGCAATGGCGCACCATTCACTTTGGGTCCTGGTCAAAAGTAGTGTACTGCAGCAGCCACAGGGTAGCATTTTGGACGTTTTGAGGGAGAAAGCTGTAGTTCGACTCCCCCATGTATCATCACTGTTGGATATCCTCATTCAGAAACTAGGTCTAATTTATTCATGTCCACGTCTGGAAACATTCCCTTTCAGTTGCTAGAACCTGCCATCACCGTACGCAGCGTCTCAATTCAAGTTCTTTCATCATCCTACAGATAGTTTGCCTGAATCTGCATTACAGCGGTGCTCGGAAGCCCTGCGCTGTGAAATGGGCGAGCAGTCCGGAACGAAACTGTCCACCCACGTTTGGCGTTGGTTTCCCTGTCACTGTTACAACCACAATAACCGGCAGTTCATGACCGAATGACTACAACCCTCCAATCCAGTATCTGTCACGGCTGACATTTTAATTCCGGGGACCAATGTTATTTTCAACCAACGAAAGGCTAATTAGCTTCCAATTAAATAAATAATGAATACCCAGTAACAAGAAGCGAGAATAGAGGCTTCACTAGAGCTAGGCGACAGTGACCCTAATTAACATGGTATTAGAAGAAAATCATAGCTTCTCTTTTCTCTAGTTAGTAATAAAGTGAGAGTGTTGAAAGCTAAGGACTGTCAGCCATTTCTTTGTTTTGACCTGGTTAAGGGAGGAACAGAGAGAGAAACAGACAGGGGACAGAGAGACAGACAGGGGAGACACAGACATACGGGAGAAACAGACAGGGGAGAGATAGACAGACAGAGAGAGAGACAGATAGACAGACAGACTGAGGAGAGAGAGACAGGGAGAGAGAGCGAGAGAGAGATACAGACGGGAGACAGACAGACAGGGGGGAGAGAGAATGAGATGGGGTGGTAAACAGGCCACTGCCTTTATTGGCTTGACAATAGGCTTGATAATATGGAAAAATCAAGTTGTCCTAATGGCTTTCTTCATCAAAACCCCACAATGCTGCTGGCTCTCTCTTAAAGCAGTCAAAGATGAGAGTGGGGTTTTAAATTACCAACTATATTTATGTGTTTGTGTTTCTGCCTTAACTGTGTAACATGAATAAAAATGTGTCTTAAATGTTACGTTTATGGCAACAGTTTTTACTGGGGTTAGGGTCAGAATTAGGTTTGGTTTAGGCATTACCCTTGAAGGCTAGGCCTTAGTGCTAGGTTTAGTTTAGGCATATATGTTATAAATGTTATTGAAGTTAAGGTTAGAGTAAAGGTTCGGGTTAGGAGGACTTTTTTAAGGGCAATTGTTTTCATGTCCCCTATAAAGATATCTAAGTAAATGTGTGTGTGTGGTACACTGATGCAGGCAGGCAGACAAACAGGCTGACAGACTGGGGGTTCTGTCCATCTGATCTCCTCTGCAGACAGTACAGGTCCACCTGTATGGAACCCCAGCTTGCTTTAAGAAGATCCTATCCTGTCCACTTGGCATGCATGTGGTCCATCCATTGAGAATGGTCCTATTCTGTCCTCACTTGGCATGCATGTGATCCATCCATTGAGAATGATCCTATCCTGTCCTCACTTGGCATCCATGTGATCTATCCATTGAGAATGATCCTATCCTGTCCTCACTTGGCATGCTTGTGATCCATCCATTGAGAATGATCCAATCCTGTCCTCACTTGGCATGCATGTGGTCCATCCATTGAGAATGATCCAATCCTGTCCTCACTTGGCATGCCTGTGGTCCATCCATTGAGAATGATCCAATCCTGTCCTCACTTGGCATGCATGTGGTCCACCCGTTGTCTGCAGCTAACTTCGACAGCCCATTGATTAACCTCTCTGTCTCATCTGAATACATGGCCAATGAACAGGAATCATTGTCCATCGACACAGGAGTAGGCCCTGCAAGTCAGAGCCTCAGAATGTACATTCTGTCCTCCCAAAGCCGGGTGTTTTTCATTAAAAGCAGGGCACTACCTGTTAGAGAATAGGTTAGCATTTTGGATGCGCACTCCTCTTCTCATACCCTGACGGCTGAATGCTGTACGCTCGCTTTCAGCAGATTTTATCAGTGTGATTAATGCTGTACTTGAGACCAAATTAGTTTCTTCTGTCTGTGTGGGGATTGATGGGTCTCGCTTTCTCTCCATCTCCATCCCTCCCTCTTTCTCCTTCCCTAACTCTCTCCCTCTCCCTCCTTCTCTCTCTCTCTCTCTTTTTCTAGCCCTGGTTTTGCTCCCAGTGCCGCTGCTGTTGCTCAAGGTCAAGATGATTTGGCTTTTGCATTTTGATAAGGCCAGGAGAAAGACACCAATACAGAATGTGTGTGTGTGTGTGAGAGAACAAGAACGACAGAGACACCGAAGCCTTGCTCACCTCACTGACAGAGAGTCAAAGAGAGAACAGGTGCTGAACGACCGTAAATCAATCAGGTGGAACAATGCCTTTTATCATAGATCTAGCCGGGCCCCTCCCTCCCCCACTGTTTATAACAGTTGGCCTGTGCTGGGATGTTCAACATCAATGCAGCAAACCCGAGGCCGGTTCCAGCTCTATGCAGGGGAGATGATAGAGATGACGAAAAACAACAAATGTTGGTTTTACACAACGGTAACTTAGAACTATTTAGAATTAATGCGACATGATATGCGCCAGATATGCATCAGGGACCGGGATTTTTTTGCAGTGTAAATTAGTAAAAAATGGCAACTGTCACATGCCACCTTCCAAGGGACTTTTTTTTTTACTGATACTCCCCGCGGTTAACGAGGGCTAAAGACGCCTTGCTCAATGTGTGCTGGAGTGGAGTGGTGACGTAGGCAATCGGTTCTTAAATCCTTCCAGGTATACACTCACCTAAAGGATTATTAGGAACACCATACTAATACTGTGTTTGACCCCCTTTCGCCTTCAGAACTGCCTTAATTCTACGTGGCATTGATTCAACAAGGTGCTGAAAGCATTCTTTAGAAATGTTGGCCCATATTGATGGGATAGCATCTTGCAGTTGATGGAGATTTGTGGGAGGCACATCCAGGGTACAAAGCTCCCGTTCCACCACGTCCCAAAGATGCTCTATTGGGTTGAGATCTGGTGACTGTGGGGGCCATTTCAGTACAGTGAACTGATTGTCATGTTCAAAAAACCAGTTTGAAATGATTCGAGCTTTGTGACATGGTGCATTATCCTGCTGGAAGTAGCCATCAGAGGATGGGTACATGGTGGTCATAAAGGGATGGACATGGTCAGAAACAATGCTCAGGTAGGCCGTGGCATTTAAACGATGCCCAATTGGCACTAAGGGGCCTAAAGTGTGCCAAGAAAACCTCCCCCACACCATTACACCACCACCACCAGCCTGCACAGTGGTAACAAGGCATGATGGATCCATGTTCTCATTCTGTTTACGCCAAATTTTGACTCAACCATCTGAATGTCTCAACAGAAATCGAGACTTATCAGACCAGGCAACATTCTTCCAGTCTTCAACTGTCCAATTTTGGTGAGCTCCTGCAAATTGTAGCCTCTTTTTCCTATTTGTAGTGGAGATGAGTGGTACCCAGTGGGGTCTTCTGCTGTTGTAGCCCATCCGCCTCAAGGTTGTGCGTGTTGTGGCTTCACAAATGCTTTGCTGCATACCTCGGTTGTAACAAGTGGTTATTTCAGTCAAAGTTGCTCTTCTATCAGCTTGAATCAGTCGGCCCATTCTCCTCTGACCTCTAGCATCAACAAGGCATTTTCGCCCACAGGACTGCCGCATACTGGATGTTTTTCCCTTTTCACACCATTCTTTGTAAACCCTAGAAATGGTTGTGCGTAAAAATCCCAGTAACTGAGCCGATTGTGAAATACTCAGACCGGCCCCTCTGGCACCAACAACCATGCCACGCTCAAAATTGCTTAAATCACCTTTCTTTCACATTCTGACATTCAGTTTGGAGTTCAGGAGATTGTCTTGACCAGGACCACACCCCTAAATGCATTGAAGCAACTGCCATGTGATTGGTTCATTAGATAATTGCATTAATAAGAAATTGAACAGGTGTTCCTAATAATCCTTTAGGTGAGTGAATATATACAATATCAGAAAGAAACATTTTGTTAGGAAGCAACAAAAAACATTTGACACTATCAGTCAACAATTCTACTATGACCATCCACAGGAGAGAGCCATGTTAGTTACCCGGTAAACAACTTTGTTGGTGAGTTTATAGGCCTAAGGTCTGGCCAAAGTGCTGCACACGAATTTGTTTCACCTAACGCCGCAACAAGAGCTTCTCGTTTCTTATTTTCATGTGAAAATAAAATAATATTTACATATGATGTTATTTAAATGCAATTGTGTTCACATCAATTGTTGTAGTCTAAATAGGCTCATCGAATACAGAGCTAATCTTCTCAATATGATCGACTTGCTGTTGTGTTATCATACACGTAAACAATATCCTTCTGTTGTGTTATCATACATGTGATATGATAATTATCCTTGATATGATGGTAGCCACTTAATGTCCCAGGAATATTTTTAGGAAAGCCGTTTTGAGCAGACTGAATGCAGACCAATGTACAAGTCCCCTGTGTCTTAAAACACCCTCCAAACTGTAATTTGCCCCCCTCAACCTTTGCTCCCAAACGCTTGCCGCAAAAGTTGTAATATATCAGAGAGATAGCAGGAATATGTATGAAAATGGTTGCAATTCCTATACATTTCATATTATATTTTTGTTTAACCCCATGAATTAAAGCTGAAAGTCTGCATCTCAGTTGTTTCATTTCAAATACCTTGTGGTGGCATACCGAGCCACAATTATTAAATTTGTGTCAGTGTCCAAATGCTTCCGGATCTAACTGTATTTTTGGTTATATATTTTTCTTCTTAATTCTCGCTACGTAGTTGTTGGGTGCCATGTCACAAGAATTAATAGTGCAGAATGACGCTGTGTTGTTCTGTGCAAATAAACCTTGAAACTTGAAACAACTGTGTTGAGAAAGATATGGAAAGTTATTGATTATACATTATAAATGTAGTTATGGAAATCTTCCTTGACCCAGTATGGAAACAGAACAGATTGATATAGACTTCCTGATATATGAAGAAGGCCTATCTGACAACAAATTAAGAATGGTCCAACTTGCTCTCTTGGCTGCAAAGCTAAAAATGCATCATGGCTGAGGTTCCCTAATCAATAATGCAGTTCACACCCTTGCCACTAGAGGGTTTTACTGTTTCTCTGTGTTTTTCAGGCTAGCAGCACAGTGGGATTTCTGGGTAGATAAATGGACGTCCGCTATCCCTGCCACTTTGTTACATTTTTAGCTGACAACTACATTCTGAATGAATATCAATCTGGTTTTAGACCTGGGCACAGTGCTATTATTGTTAATCATTGTTTTTAGCTCTGTTTTTTGAACAATCAATGGCTTCTTTCCATTTTGATGAAGAAACCTCATTGGGCTTGCGACGGCTGTTAATGGTTTTAGCATTGCCCTGGTGATAGAGCCCAGACCCCTGTTACGAATCAAATGTTGTCATAGTTCACAAAGGAGTTCCCCTTGGTTTGATTTTGGGTCCTTTTTAGTTTACTCTGTATGTGAATGAAATCTGTAATTTTCATTGTCATGCCGATGACACAGTACTGTACACTGCTGCCCGGTCTGCTGCTCAAGCTCTTGCGTACTTACAGTCAGACTTCCAGCAACTACAAAAAAAAACAACATATAAATGTTTAGCTGGGGCTAAATGGAAGAGAAAACGAGACGTACTACGTCCCACAATTAGACAGCAATTAGATAATTTCAACATTAATATTGGCTTTTTTTTTATAGAAATACATTATTTCTGTCTTCTCAGCATAGAACTAAAGCCTACAGATGCAGCCTTGCGATTTGTTAGTGGTATAAGCGTTTGCACTAATTGTTGTCTTTATCAGTTGGCTGGGACTCTCTGATTTCCTCAAGGGCCAGACATCAGTTGATGTTTCTATAAAAGGCTCTTATGTAGAAACTTCCACACTAGATTAGATTAACACAAACCTAAATGGAAAAACCAACAGTTATCAAGCGCTCTCTCCAGACTGGTCAGTCTTTCAGACACTGAGGGTACATCCAGAGTTTGGAAAAACTTCTTTTGTCTGCTATGTCCCTCCCCCAGACAGTCTGCGTTCTAGTCGTCTGATAAGCGCCTCGTCAATGCCCCTGACAGCAGAAAAATGACAGTTGGTCCTGGGTGCCTTGGCAACAACCGCCAACAATCTTCCACCTCGTAATAGAGCCATTGGAGAACCATCATCAGAGTTCCAAATGACACCCTCTTTCCTGAATATTAGGCTGACTTCGTCCAGCCCTTGTTAGATGGAGTGCACTCTGCAGGGAACAGTGTGCAGTGTTAGAGGCCCACTGCTTTAAGTCCTGTGATCTCCCAGTAGGCACAAAGTCAGCTAATGATGCTAATTGTGTCAGGCTGCTCAGCCGCTCGCTAGCCGAGGAACAATATTCAGTTATTCATCTCCTCTCTCCTTCAGGCTCATTATGGCCCATTTGTTCCCCTGATGGTGCTGTGTGTGTAGGAGTGTGTGTGTTTGCAGAATTGTTCGTAGTTACAGGCCTGGTTGTAGCTAAATGAATTCCCCCTACCATAAGCTTTGTTTTCGGCTATTCTATCTACAGATCTTGCAAAAGAAGATGTGTGTGTGTGTGTGTGTGTGTGTAAACTCCCTGTGTTGAAAGATGATAGGTCACAGGTCATATTTTTTAGGCCATGTCACTGTTGACCTCAGAAATGAGATGGAACTTAAACTAGGAAATTGTAGAAATGGCCGTGAACCAAAAATCTGCTACAACACCGTCTTCCACGTGCCTTATACTCCCATGCACCAATCAGGACGTTGTAATGTTGTCGTGGGGCAGCTGAGCTGCGCATTTGAGCTCTCGCACTGACTTGGGGCGTAAAAGGGCAGGTCTTGCTTCACTGAGGCTTCATTTATTGTGATGAAGAAGCATTGTGTTAGGCTATTACCCAGTTAATTTCTCTGCTGTACAATGAGGCGGTTGGCTTAGGCCAGTCTGAATGCAATTGGAGTGCTTGTTTACTTGGTCAGATGTCAGAAATAATCACGCCTCGCCTGCATTATTAAAGTTTTGCTAAAATTAGATGTTCATGTTCTTGTGTCAGTGTGATCACTATCACGGTGGGAAATTCCCTAAAGGCCAGTGGTTGTTGTTATATACGCCTGGTGACAGGGATAGTACTCTTATAACTGAAGCACTAACAAATGTCTCGTAGACCAAATAAACCTCACATTTCCAAGTATTAATATTTTTTTTTATCTCTTATTACCTCTGTATTCAATAGCTGGTCACATTTTCAACTTATTTTCACATGGACAGATTTTGGCGGCGAAACGTCTCGCTCCAGCTTTCCCTGGCGAGACGACACGGAGTGTAAGTGTAAACAAATAAATAAAATTCAAATGCATCAATAATCCAAAGAAACTTGTCAGCCTGTTTGTGCTGTCAACAGGAAGCATGTCAAGGGAAAAGATCACGCCAGTTTCAATTACTCAGTTCTGACTGTGTGAGTCAAGAAAAAGCCAAAGGGAAGTGACACTCTGTGATTGTGTATTTCAGCACGCGCCATGCTACATCAGTGACTAGTGAACTGGGATAATGTAGCCTGGGTGTCCGGAGGCTGCCTACGTCTGTGGCCCGCTGAGTACAGTAACCGCAAATACTGTCGTATCCAAAAACAGCACACGCATTCATGATCCTCACCGTCTATGTAGGTCAGGCCTGTCACACTGTGCCATGGTATCCGGGGTGTCAGTAGAGAGCAGAGGATCAGCGAAACGTGGTATCGAACAGCGACTTTGTGCGCCTAGTTCGGGCGGGAACGCGTAACTGCCAACAGGAACGAAACATTTGAGTAATTGAGGAATACAAAGGGTGGTTTTTGTTCTTAGAAGCAATACATACACTTGCCATGCCATTTCATCCCAGCTGGTTACCCATAATGCATTAATTCAGCTTTGCATAGACAGGAAGTTAGACTACAGAGAGACTGTAGATGAGAGGGCGGCTGACCAGTAAACATAAGGTGGCTAGATTGAATCCCAGAACCAGCGAGGTGGAAAATCTCTCATTCTGTCCCTGAGCAAGGAAGTCAAATAATGATACAGCTGTGACTAATCTGTCTTTCTACCTTCTTTATTCTAATTCTTCTAGCTGCAGTGGCTTTGGTGGTCCGTAACCAAATATGATCACATTGTGCTGTAGTTTCAGATGTGGAGGCAATGATGTAGTTACTCAGCATTTCTAGCCCCGTCAATTGATAAGTAGCAAGCACAACTGACATACAGTCCCCAGAGTCATCTGTAGAAACCATATGTAAGCTAATTGGATGTAATATTAAATGTACTTAATAGAGTAGAAGCTATAGGGGTTCACTCCAAAGTGGTTATTCATTGTTCTGGACGGCCGTCTTTTCTGTAGCACAGAGTTTGGGGACGGAAAATTCGTTCTGAGTGAGTTTAGTGGACGAATACTGAAAATACAGATCTTATAGAATAGCGCCAGCAGACTGTTTCATGTGTTCGTGTTGATGAATATGTATGGGGCCAACCAACCGTTCACCAAGGTTACCGTTCCACTGTTTACACTCTGTGTATTAGCCTAGCTTGTTTCCTGTTAATAATCCGACATGTTTTGGCGGGTACAGGGGGGTACAATCCCCTAGTCGAGGTATGGCATGTACGCCTCCTCTGTTTGTTCTTGTCTAATGTAAGAAAACAAACAACAAGACAGTAAATAAGGTCCCTGCCCTGGACAGATAAGGAAGGTGTGTGTGTGTGTGTGTTTGTGTGTAAGTTTGCCACTCTAAATCTCAGGAAGGCAAATAACCCCCCCCCCAGACTGTTTAATGTTAAAATGAACCATAGCGGGTGCAGTTTAATATTAATAGAAGCAGACACGCATGCAAACACACACTCACACAGTCTATGCACAGAAGTGTTTTTGTTTGTTTATTTATTGGTTTGTTTGTTTACTCCCGGCACCCTTTTGCCTGTGGCCAACATGCTAACTAAACAATACTACAGAGCGTAGCCGCTGAAAACAACCACAGTATTTCCTAAAGCCGGCACCTAACGCCTTCCCAGTAGATCTGTCTCCGTAATTACTCTGGTTGCGATTAGTTTCACCTCAGGGCTCGATGATAACAACCTCGACAGAGGTATCACGCCTTTAAAACATGTGACCTGCTTCCTATTTTAAAGTTTACCTATCGCAGGCGCACACACACACACACACACACACAGGGAAATTAATACAGTGAAAGGAGATTGGTGTGTGCGTTGGACGTTTGTGAAAGATGACAGATCTGTATTTAACTGGCCATTGTCTACACTGTATCGTCTTTAATGTCCTTACAGACGTTTTTTCAAAAGCTGAGGTGTCTGGAAGCCTTAGACTACAATGGCTGCCATGTCTCCGCTGTGGGAGATGTCCTGATAAAAGTCAGGCAAGTGGAGAGGGATTTGATAGGGTGACAAGGTGAAGAAGGGCTGTTTAAGACTGGGCTTTCGGAGGGTTTTGCGTCTCAGCGACGTGTCAGGAGGCCGTGGGATTCACTGACAAAAACTCTCCCTCACTGTTCTGCCCTCGCTCTGCTTCCCTCACCTCGTCTTTATCTACCACTCCATTTTTCTCGATTTATCTACTGCTGTTTGTGTGTCTTTAGGTGTGTGTGTGTGTGCATCTCATTAGCTTTAGGTGGACAGTACCTCCTAGTGAGGTGACATTGAGAGTCCCAGCCTGGCGGGGTGGCTGGGTTGAGATGTCCTCTGCAGGCTAACAGGGGCTAACAGGGCCGTATGTCTCCAGATTCTTAGCGGTGCTTCAGCCAACCAACATTTACAAGGTTAGCCGCTGCTTACCAGACCCAGCATGGGTCTGTACGGCCCCGCGGGTGGGGCTCTTTATCCCGTCAACCCCACCTGCTCCTCCAACTCCGGCGGTTTATCATGATGAAGACGGCGCTAGCGGGGCTTTCTCACTATGGGGCTTTTATTCAGATGCAATTCGGGGACCTGATGCAAGATTTGCGCCGGACACAAACATTTTCCATGGTTTAATCGGAGGGAGATGGTAATTGTCACACGCCACTTTCCGAGGTAACATGGAACCCTTTTCCAAGCTGTACACCCTGTAGCTACTGGGGTCTGAAGATAAGATGGTGGTATTTTTATCTCCCTGTATTGCCTGTGTTGGAGTGGATGGATCAGTGATGTAGGAAGTCTGATTCTGTACGTCCTTCCAGCTCCATAAACAGAAAAAAGAAAACATCACGCATCAGCAACGAAAACAATTCTACTGTCACTATCAACAGCCCTTGTTTGACAGAGAGCACCATGTTAGTTATCAGGTAAAGCACATAGTCAATGACCTTCCAGGTCAGAAGTCAGTGGTCTGGCCCTGTGCAGCACGCATATTATTCCCTATGGCTCGGCAAGAGGAACTCATTGCTACTGTGAATCAACATAATTCTGAATGTGAAGATCTGAGGTTTGATCTATGAAACAGGACAGGTATTTGACAGGAATGTCGTGTTGTGTGCTTTGCATGGCACACACGCTCTACAGTAGGGTTGCATGATAACTGACATTGTGATATTTTGTTTTTCTGCGATATGAAAAAATACCGGATGTCTTCACCAGATGACTTGAAAAGCTCTATTTGAGAATAATTAATTATTCTAGAATGATTGGGGTGGTTTTGTAGGGAACTGCATCTTCATGGTAAATAGAAATGAAGCTGAAAATTACTTTTTACCTTTTGACTTATTTTGGGCAGTTTAATTTATGATATTGATTAAAACAGTTTAATTCACCATGGTTTTATTGTATTCATGTAATACTCTTCTATCAGTTCAGGCAAAAGTCAATGATCTAACATGTTGCGATATTAATAATGCATGTAAAGGGGCTCATTTGTGAATGAAGAGGTGTGGTGTCTATAAGGGATCCAGGAGATTACAGGAGGCTTTATCTCAGTACTCCAACCAGGTTAAAACAGAGCATTCTCTATGGAGGACGTTTCATCATTACAATAGGGAATTAATGTGAATGACAAAATAAAAATCTAATGGTCATTTTACATTGTATTACATTACTAATTAAATTACAAACCTCCTTTTTGAAAATAGAAACATTTGTTTTAATTTAAACTATTTGAAAAATGAAAAAGAGCAGCTACACACCAATCCTGAGTAGTTTACAAAAACAAAATACAGTGTTTATAAACATTTGTAATAATTAAAGCAAAACCTAACTAATAAATACCAATTAACTTAACATGAATAACAAATATCAAAGCAGAACCATTGTAGTTCATACATTTTTGTTTTTAAAATGTACTTTTCTTAGCAACAGTGCCAAAGGAAAACAGTGTTGATCATCATGGCTAGACAAATGCCGATTAAACTAACTGTATAATATCTGGTTTCTTTCTAAACAGAGTACCTAATAAAATAAAGAAAATAAATTCTCACAACTGTAGAATAATATAGTAAATCTAAATTCTATTCAAATATAATAACTTGACTTTAAGAGTGTATACATTGCTCACTCAAACTTGAAGGTTTTTGGCCAAGAATACCAGTCTATTCACCATTACAGGCTTGAGACATGACCGTTGGCAAGTGACAATCCCTCTGAGGGGGAACTTGTAGCGGTTAATGGAGGGATACTTGTGGGCAAGCTTGGCAAGATGTTGAAAGCTTACTCTATGTGTTTTCCACCATGCAAGTGGATCTTCCTCTTTGTCTATGGAAGGAGTTAGCAGGTAGTGGTTTAATTCTGCGTCCACAGCATCCTTGTGGGTCAGAGAGGAATCACCCTTTGCTGCAGCTCCGCTCTGTTTAAAGAAACTTCCCAAGGACTTCTTGGCTTTCTTTGCCTGGGACGTATCAGCAACTTCAGGCTCCACTTCAGTGCTGCTGCTTGACGTCTCCTCCTGGCATTCCATCATTTCTGATGCCACTCTGGCCTTGACTTCAGGATTGTTGTCTTCACTGATGAAGTCCATCTTGAACCGGGGGTCCAAACAAGAAGCCGCATCTAGCAGCTCCTGAGTAGCTTCATCTCTATATTTCTCATTGATGTAGTGCAACATCTCAGCTTTCAAGGTCTTGGTCAAGTCTGTGTCCCTCTTATATTAGCAGCATTGAAGTGTTGAAGAGGTGAAGAACTGGGTTCACATATGAGACACTAACATAGTCTTCTCCTGAGACTGCATCTGTAAAGTCCAGCAGTGGGCCCAGTGACTTACTGACAGATTCCAGGACATCCATATCTTGCCAGGTTAGAATTTGATGCTGTGACAGACAGGACCTGAGTTATAGCCTTCTGCTGCTCTAGTATCCTGCTGATCATCTTCTGGCTGGAACCCCATCTTGTTTGGCATTCTGATATGAGGGAATGTGAAGGTAGATTGAGTTCATTCTGTGCTGTTTCAAGAGCACTTCTGGCCTTACAGCTGTGAGAGAAGCGACCCACCAGCTTCTTGCAGACACTTTCAGCACGGTCAATGCGTCCATCCCTTTTCAATGCATTTTCTAAGGGAAAAAACAAAGACAAAATAAAGTACTTATTATTATACATATTTAATACATTTACTTTAATAAATAATTTATAAAAATTAATTGCTCATAACTGTTTTGCAAATGATTATACAATTAGTTATTTACAGATACGTTTTCAGCATGCTTTCTTTGTTTTAAAGACCTATAATAAAACAAATTCTCATAACTTCTCATGAGTTTAGCACTAACTATTTTACTTAATGATAACCCAAAATATAGGGGCATTTAATTCCATTGTTTGTTATTGTAAACAAATGCAACATTTAAACATAAAAAAGATTGCAGAGATATATAGATATGAAACATTAATGCCATAGGATATCAGCCCTGGCATTCAGAGCTTTGGCTATTAACCTGACTCGTCATACGAAGATTTGTGTGCCACAACACGACCAATTAAGGCGGTACCACAAATCTTGGTACGACGAGTGCAAAGCATCTCAATGCCCTCCAAAGCAAAAATCTACTTCGGATGCCTTTGCCAGTATTACACCATACGAGAAAAGTTCGAAACGACAGAGAGAAATCAGATTCAATAACATTTCACGTCGCCAAAGACATGGTACCAATTAACACGGTTACCAAAGAGGGTTTTGAAAACATGATCCGGTTGCTTGACAAGCGGTATGTAATGCCATTACGCAACAATTGCAAGGCACTCTCGAAAAAGTACCTGTTTTTGGTCAACATCATCCTGTCTGTAGGCAAAATATTTCCATATAATTCATGATGCATTACTTTTTGCAACCAAATTCTCCATTTCGGTCTTTTTTGCCTGTTCCTCGCTCATAATTTCGTATAGCGCAAGCAGAGCCTGTATGTCAACCACGTGCAGCAATGAATCCCGTGTTTAAAATAATAATATCGTGTGTATCCAATTACCCATAAATCGGAGTAAATTATGATATATCAGACAGATATAATGCTAGTTTAACATTTAAATATATATATATATATATATATATATATATATATATATATATATATATATATATATATATATATATATATATATATATATTGTAGACAGATGTTTGCCTTACTAAATCGTACGTTGTGCGATATCAGCTACTGCGGATGCATACATCACAATGTCGATGCTGAAATTATATATCGTGCAGCCCTACTCTACAGTATACTTAGGAGTGCAGCACTTTTAGGACAGGTGGCCGTTTGACATGTGTGTTTTTCGGAACAGCGTTGGCATGTGTGATCCAGGTTATGTAAGTCCACAAGGCTCCCTGTCCTTCTACAAGACTTTCATTAGAGTCAGATGTGATTCATCTCACTTGTTTCTCTTTCTGTCCAGCTGTCTCTCTGTCTGTCTCTCATTTCAATACATTTTAAGGGATTTATTTGGATGGGGAATATTTGTATACATTTCCAAAGCACATGGGAAATAAGAAAGATATAATAAATACCAAAATACAATCACAAAATAATTTGATATTCAATGTGTTGCTTCGTACAGAGTTCTATATGGAAATAGGTGTGTATGAAGGGCAAATTAAGCTAAAAAGGTTAATATTGGTCATGTTTACATTATTGTTTGTGCTCCACTGGTTACAGTAATGCATTATTGTTTGCCTAACAGAGGTGGGAATTCAATGTTTGACTTGATTTCCAATTCAAATTTCTCAGTTTTCTTTGGTTTATTCTTTCCGCCATGTCAAATAGATATTTTCTTGTTTTCTCATGATTTCTTTAGGTGTAAATGTCTGTCAGTCCTGGGGCTCTGTGGGGTCTGTTTGGGTGTGAACACCAGGAGGCTCTTCTCTCGGTTCATCTCTCTGTAGATGAGGGCTTTATTATGTATGGTTTGAGGGTCGCTTTGCTTTAGTTGGTGGGTGTGAAATGGAACGGTCTGGGTTCTGTACAAACATTTTAATCCTGATATTGGGATTTTGTTTTTGATGGCATAGATAGCCTTTCATCCCCTCTTTCTCTTCAGTCTTTCACCAATTGGGGGTTTATATAAAAGTTGTAACCTGCAGCTTCCACAGTGTCTAAAAGCACCTGCAGAGGAGGCCCAGAGGTGTTTCTAGCCATTTCTTATTTTCTCTGTTTTTTTCCTCTCTCCTCGCTTCTTAATGGCATCTGTGTTTTTTAAGATAGGAGCAGTCAAGGTATGTGTGTGGCCCAAAGGCATCTCAGATTGATGGCTGGATGTGACTGTTTTGACTTTAGAGACAGTCACTGCTTTAATGTGTGTGTGAGTGTGTGTGTGTGTGTGTGTATACAACAATGTGTTGGTAATGGAGACAGTCACTCCTCAGTCACTGTCTTTAGGCTGTTCTGTTTTGTTGTTTTTGTTCCCTCTTGTTTTTACGCTGTGCTTTGGCTCTGTGCAGTTAATACTCATGTTGAATTGCTGCTGTCCTAGAACTGATACTAGGCATCCATCTTGTTCTAGAACTGATTCTAGGCATCCATTCTGTTCTAGAGATGTTGGTTGACGAGACAAAGTCCTTCACTTACAATAAAGGATCATAAACTTATTTATTATTATTATTATTATTATTATTATTATTATTATTATTATTATGTGAAAGATTGAGGATTGTTGAATTTATTTTCCTTCTGTGTCTCACCTTAGTTCTTGTATAAGCTTTTTCATCCTCATCTTCCCTTGGTCATCTTCCATCTTCATCCTTCCTCCAAGAGGAAAGACAAATAAACAATACCACAAAACAAAGAGAAATGATATGACGAATGATAGGAAAAAGCTTTGAAATTCTGCTAATTAATTTCTGGGCAAAAAGTAATTAACTCTCTTTGATTGAGACTGAGTGCTCATTCATTACAAAACCCTTTGACAGAACCAACAGCATCAGTTACTTTGTTGTAGAAAATCTGTCATTATGTGCCTGTAACAGACATTCTTATTCATGCATTACTGACCAAATAACCACAAACTGGAACTGCATTTACATGCTGTAAAGTCAAAGAGGGGTATTGCCATGTTTCACTAAGGACAAAGCGCCGGGTACCTACAACCAGGACAGTGAACCGCTGAATGGCTGCCAAATGTATTGCCATTGTCTTCAACGTAAGTCAACAGGAACGAGTCTGACCTGGGACCGTAAATAAAACCCAGAGCAAGGATGTCACGGTTTGGTGGGTGGAGGATGTAGTCGCAGGCAGGTTGGTAGTTCAACAGGCAGATTTATTTAACCAAAACCCAAACAGGCTCACAGCGCACAAACTAACAGTGTCCCACAGACAAACAATAACCAACACCATGAAAATAAGGGCAACTAAAATATGGTCCCCAACTAGAGGTAACGCAGGCCAGCTGCCTCTGATTGGGGACAACTGAAACAAAAGCACAGAGATGCTTAGAGGCGTCTATTTCCTTCCATGTCCTGACTATGGCCTCCAGCCAGTGCAGAGATGGCTAGGGGCCTCCTCATAGCCAGGACCTGACAGAGGAGCTTCAGTCAGTTCAACAATGGGGGGCTGTCGATAAGCTGGTCCTGCATAACAGAAAAACGAAAGCCTTGTGTTAAGGAGAAATCATTTGCTCAGCCCTCGTGCACATCTGGCATTTAATAATGAGCCCCCTGCCCCCATGGGTTGCATCAGCCAGGCTACCGGTTATATGGTCCAGACACAAACAGAAGGACACAGGAAACCTGCATTTGGTTCAGGACAGAGCAATCAATCAATCAATCAATCAAATGTATTTATAAAGCAATTTTTACATCAGCAGTTACAAAACACCCAGTCTTAAAGCCCAAGGAGCAAACAACAGTAGTGTTGAATTTCAGTGACTAGGAAAAGCTCCATAAGAAGGCCAAAATTTAGGAAGAAACCTAGAGAGAACCCAGGCTCAGAGGGGTGACCAGTCCTCTTCTGACTGTGTCGGGTGAACATATTAAGAGTACAAATAGTAATAAATAATAAATGCATGTGGGCTGAGTCTAGAGTCTATTTAAACTTAGTCCAGGTCGGAATTATGACCAGATGGACAAGGACAGGGACAACACAGGGGAGGGGGAGGTGTCAGCACAGTGGCAGCTGAAATCGTCAGGTATCGTCTTGATCTGCAACACAACATGGAGGACTTGAGACAGGGACATCAACGGGTCTTTCAAGCCAGGTACTCCTCAGGTGTGGGCCAGGACCTCATGTCCTCCTAAGTTTAAAACGGCAGGAGACAGGGAACATTTTGAAAATGCATTCCTTATATCTACAAGGATTTAGAGTGGAGAAGGAGAACTGACCGTACTCCACCAGCACAATAATATTGCAGCGTAAGACCTTGGGGCTGAGACGGGGGGGTCCGGTGACACTTTGGCCCTATCTGGGGGAGGCCCCGGACAGGGCCCAACCGGCAGGAAATCAATCCACCCACATTGCCAAGCATCAACCAAAGGGACACCCACCAATCGCAACCACCCTGAATGAGGGCAGAGTATTGCCAGCAGAGTACAGCCCAGTTGCAACAGAGACAACAAGTGTGCAACAGAAAGACAACAACAAGCCAGTGACTCCTCCCCCGAATGGCATTGGAGGGAGGGCATCCCAGTGGCAATGAGAGCCCACCTGGCAAGACAGCAAGGGTGGACAGTATCAAGCATTTCTGGTCATCTTCCCGCCCCTGGGCCAGACTACACTTAATGATAGACCATGCTGTAGGGATGAGTCTTTAGTAGACACTTAATAGTTTGCACTGAGTTTGCATTTCTAACCTTAATTGGCAAATCATTCCACAGTAGTGGAGCTCCACTTGAAGCCCTCACAGGTCCTATTGCAATTCCACCCCACTTGGAGGACGGACTGATTACATCTCGCTGTAGGCCTCTGTAATAGCTGCCCATGTGTTGAACTTACCGAGCAGTCTTTTCAGCTGGATAACACTGCTCATGACCAGGACAAAGGCTAGGCAGACACCAATAAAGAGACCAATGACTGAAGGTTACTCTGTTTCCCCAGGTAACACAGGCTAGCAATAGAAAACAGATTCACAAACAGATAAAAATAACATTGCTATCACCTATCTAAACACCATCTGTGAGAGATCGTCAAGGCAGCACCTACCACTGATACAACTCCATTTTTAAGGCGTTTTGAGATTCACTTTGCAAAGAAAAGTGTGATGCAAAATAAAATAATAATATTATTATTATTAATGAAATACTAAATACATACATCCATCTTTATCCTCCCTCATCATCACCCTCCCTCATCCTCAATCTCCCTCATCATCACCCTCCCTCATTGTAATTTTTCTTCATCCTCACCCTCCCTCATCCTCACTCTCCCTCATTGTCACTCCCTCATTGTCACCCTCCCTCATCCTCACTCTCCCTCATTGTCATCCTCCCTCATCCTCCTTCATCGTCATTCTCCCTAAAGGTCATCCTCCCTCATCCTGATCCCTATTCTCCCTCATTGTCTTCCTCATCCTCCCCCATCCTCATCCATCCTCTCTCCCACTCTTCTCCCCGTCCTCTTACTTTTCCACTGTTGTCCTCCACCTTCCCCTCTCTCTCCTTCTCATCCTCCATTTCCCCTTCCCTCTCTCTTTTCTCCCACCGTTATCCCATTTTTCGTCCCTCCCTCCCTCCCTCCCTCCCTCCCAGTAACCCCCCCCACGTCACCACTGTCCCTCTATGATGGTAGTCTCTTCACTATAATACATCTTGTCAGGTCAGATTAATGTAGAGGGAGCTGAAACAAGAACAAATGTAACCTTCTTCGTGCTCTGAACTTCTAAGCGAAGGCTAATCCACTGCACGCTGTTCCTAATGCCCTACATCACCACATACAGAGGGGGATGAAGGCATCTAACCTGGCAGAGAGATGGAGGGGGAGAGGGATGGAGAGAGAAAGAGATGGCGAGAGATGGAGAGAGAACGATGACAACAGAGAGATGGAGGGGGAGAGGGATGGAGAGAGAAAGAGATGGCGAGAGATGGAGAGAGAACGATGACAACAGAGAGATGGAGGGGGAGAGGGATGGAGAGAGAAAGAGATGGCGAGAGATGGAGAGAGAACGATGACAACAGAGAGATGGAGGGGGAGAGGGATGGAGAGAGAAAGAGATGGCGAGAGATGGAGAGAGAACGATGACAACAGAGAGATGGAGGCTTTAGACGGTTGTGTTAACCGAATAACGTCTGACTTGACTGAATCAACACGTATCCGCGATGTTATAACTCACTCCCGCTGTAGCCCAAAGTTATTTGTCTGAGACCTTGGTTCATTTGGCCGGGACACAGAACATGCCTGTATCACAAATGGGGCCCATTGTGCTCTGGTCAAAAGGAGGGCCCTTTATTAGGACCAGGGTGCCATTTGGGATGAAGAACATGTGATCTCTGGCCAATAAATCACAGGACTGTTTAAGAATGATGAACAGTGCAGAAGAAGCTGACCTTGGCGGTGGAAGAAGCTTTGTTACGTGGTCATCCATCTTGAAGAAATAGCTACCATTTTCACAAGTATCCTCCTGAGTAGATCAGGATCTGTGGAGATCTTTGAGCACAGGGGAAAGGAGACATCTTTGGAGAGTGTTTGTGTGTGTGTGTTCAAGGGGGGGAGAGGTGGCTTTGATTCTTTGAGCACACTCCTGAAGGTTGTCAAGAGAGCTTTTATTCTACAAGTCAGGCAGGCCCTCTAGACGCCATGGGTCCTCCTCGACCTCGACTTTGATTACGTCTGATTCATTATATTTACCTCAGGGGAGAAGTGCTGTTGATAAAGCCTCTCTGATGTGGGTGGCTGTGTAGTCACTAGAGCCTAAGCACTGTGTCCTCCTCCACACTCTCCACTCCTCTCTACTCCCAACTATCTCTCCCTGCCTCTCTCCTCCCCTGTCCTCCAATTCTCACTGCCTCCCTTTTCCCTTCCCTCTCTTCCCACTTTCTATGTATCGCTCCTCATCTCACCTCCTACTCTCTCCCTCTTCTCTTGCCATCTCTCTCTCTCTCTGTACCTCTCTGCTCCGGGGGCGTTCAAGGTTACCGTGGTGAATCTGTGGTCAGTCTAAGTGGTTGTACGGTTTTGGTCATTGAAGCCACTGGGTCACTGAGTTTGTATGTATGTACCGTGTGTGTGTGTATGTGTGTGTGTCTTTATGTATGTGTGTGTATATGTGTCATGCTGTCTTGTCAGCGCTGAGATTATACCTACTAATATGGACAGATCAGAAAGATCAAAGCCTGTCACTTATCATTGCATCCACTAACACTGTGTGTTTCTTTCTCTCCCTCTGGTCTCTCCCTCTGGTCTCGCCCTCTGGTCTCGCCCTCTGGTCTCGCCCTCTGGTATGGCTACTGTTGTCTCTCCCCAATCAGGTAAGACCATGTCTGCATGTTATTTTACTGTCTGAGTCAACCGTCATGTTGAGCCAGTAGCTCAGGACTTAACATGCATTGGCCTGTTTTTTTGTGACTGTTGACTAGGTGTTGACTGACTGTTGACAGATCCCCAAACTGGTCAAATCCAATGTGCTAATGTGGGAAAATAATTTCCTGTCTCCGTTTTAAAAAAGCTAGGTATGGTCGATGTCAGGTTTAGGCATAAAGTTACTGTTTGTGGTCAGGGAGATATTTTTTTTTTGGAATAAATTTTTTAGTCCCAGAAAGAAATATAATAACAAATATAATGTGTGAATTTGTGTGTGTGCGTGTGTGTAAATGATATATCAGTATACTTCAAATATATCAATGTAATTTAGGGCTTGTGTATTAAGAGGTTATAGATCTACATCTACATCAGGAGACCTTTTAAAGGTATCCAGGTTACTGCAAGTATGCATTATTAGCTCTATAGGTCACAGCACATAATACGTAAATACTCACATGCTCCTGAAAACCTTCCACCTCAGTACTGCCAGTTGGCAGCCAATCAGGCGTGAGAATGCTTCACGGTCACTGCACACCATTCAAACTTGATGATGAACATGGTTTTCCCCTTGTCTCCTGTGGATTGGCTATTTACCCTATATTATGGCTATTTAACTTTGATCCTACCGGGCCGAAACACTTTTTTCATCCTGTACTTCTAATTAGGGACAGATTTATACCTGGGTCACCAATTTTGGGCAATTAACTAGCAGTTAGAAACAAAAAACCAGTAAGTTTTCAGCCTTCCTGGACAATAGTTTAATATCTCTGCTCAGTATTCTGAATTCCAAATAGATGGGGTTCTCCAACACCAGGAGTTTAAAAAAACACAGTAACGTGTGCATACCACAGAGCTATCTGTAGTGCAATAGGCTGACATTTCCATTACCTCACAGCCAATTAAGGGAGGAAGAGGTTGAACGGGGACCACTTCCCCCTCTTCGCCCTCGACGGGGAGGTTTCAATTGGGATATTAAATCGTGACGAGAGGCTTGTGGTGATAGAAGACATGGAGTGGATGGAATGGCGTTTGATGTCTTCAACTATTTTCCATCCACTCCTTCGTTGCTGCCAACCGTTAACACTATGGGTTGATTTGGAATTCAGCAATGCGTTTCCTTGTTCCTGCCCCTCAGAGAGGTTTTCATGGTGGTGATCCCGATGCTTCAGGCTTCCTGTCTGTAATTGATTGTACAAAGTCTCCCTGCTACTCCAGTTTATGGGATTATTGTGGGTCTACGGAAGACAGGCGAGGCAAGCTGTCCTCTTATCAAGTGAGGGAAAAGTCGCAGGAGGGGAGGCAAAGGCGTGGAAGTGCAAAGGGAGCAGAAGGAGAACGGAGGTGTGTCTCCCTCTCTACCGGATCCTGTACTCCTCTCCTGCAGGGATGTCTGTTGCGGTGTTACTTGGCGAGCTGTGAGGAGGTGGACGTGCAGAGATAAAGAGGAACGGTGAAGTGGGTCGGAAATGTTGAATGTCTGAATTCTGGACTCAGTACCTCAGCAGCTTCCCCCAGCAACTGCTATGTAAAAAGAGATGACGAGACACAATGTTAGCCCTGGACTCAGCTGAACCACTGAGCAGGAATCACCACTACATCCCCTGAGGCCACAGTTTATTAAAAATTGCTACTTTCACATGAGTTAACATTTGCTAGAAAAATGCGCTTAGATCACAACACATCACTCTTTTTTGCTAAAGATGTGAAGATCACAACATTTTACGCAGTGTAGTAAACAATGCTAACAACACAACGGTTTACACAGTGTCTCAAACAATGCTAACACCACAACAGTTTACACATTGTGACAAACGATGCTAACACCACACCAGTTTACACATTGTGACAAATGATGCTAACACCACAACAGTTTACACATTGTGACAAACGATGCTAACACCACAACAGTTTACACATTGTGACAAACGATGCTAACACCACAACAGTTTACACATTGTGACAAACGATGCTAACACCACAACCGTTTACACATTGTGACAAACGATGCTAACACCACAACCGTTTACACATTGCAACAAACGATGCTAACACCACAACAGTTTACACAAGCTAATGTAGCTAAAGGTGCAAATGCTAAAGCAACATCAACACTTAACCGTAGCCATACTCTACTATCTTGGCGGTAAGCCCAACTCCACCCTCCAACTGCATTCATGTTTAAGAGCTATGCCCTTTAAAGTGCCCTACTTTGGACAAACGCCCATTGGCTCCTATCAAATGCAATGTACTACGATAGAAGGCCATTTGGAACTCACTCTGTAGGTTATTGATCCGCACTGCGTGTGGGCCCCTCACCGTCAGCTGCACTGCACTTCCCTTTCTTGGTCAGCGGCAATGTAGTGTCAAAAGGATTACCCTGCAGATACTGAGTAGAGGCTGTGTGTGTGCCTCTGTGTGTGTGTGTGTGTGTGTGTGTCTGTCTGTGTGGGTGCGTGCGACAGAGAGAAAGTGAGAGAGGGGTAGAGAGAAAGAGAGACAGTGTCGTGCTGCAGCATATCCCCAGAGTTAGAGAACCAGGGAGGAGGAAAGATAGCAGGCCAGCCACTAGGGTTGATTACTGGGGTTGAAGGAGGAGGTGGGGGGGCGGGGGGGGCGGGGGGGGGGGGGTCAGCATGATGGATCGACTGTCTGCTCGCACAAATTACCTGCCCAATTAGTTAGGGGCCACTAATTTAATAAGTCTTCCACAGCCTCATGCTACAGAGAGTAAAAGTAGAGCCATGTGTCTAAAGAAACCATCAGTTTTAAACACGTTGCCACCCTGCTCTTCTTTCACGTTTTTGGCGATTAGATGCTTACATTGCAGATTATATGGAGATTGGCTTTCTGCTGCTTTTGTGCTCTCACTATCACTCTCCATCATTTCCCCTTTATCTTGCTGCATTCCCTCGCACTCCCTCTTCATGTCTGTCTCTCTCTATCTCTCTCTCTCGCGCGCTGCATATACGGTGGATATAAAAAGTCTACACACCCCTGTTAAAATGCCAGGTTTTAGTGATGTAAAAGAATGAGACCAAGAGGCTTCCAAGAGACCTACAGCAACATAAAAGGAACTGCAGGAATTTCTGGCGAGCACTGGCTGTGTGCTACATGTGACAACAATCTCACGTATTCTTCATATGGATGAGCTATGGGGTAGGGTGGCAAGACGGAAGCCTTTTCTCACAAAGAAAAACATCCAAGCCCGGCTGAAGTTTGCAAAAACAAACATCAAGGCCCCCAAAAGCATGTGGGACAATGTGTTATGGTCTGATGGAACCAAGGTTGAACATTTTGGCCATAATTCCAAAAGATATGTATGGCGCATAAACGACACTGCACATCACCCAAAGAACACCATACCCAGAGTGAAGCATGGTGGTGGTAGCATCATGCTTTGGGGCTGTTTTTCTTCAGCTGGAACCAGGGCCAAATAACAGGCAATTTTGGCACAAAACCTTCAGGCGTCCATTAGAAAGCTGAAGATGAAGAGGAAGTTCACCTTTCAGCACGACAACGACCCAAAGCACACATCCAAATCCACAAAAGCTTGGCTTCACCAGAAGAACATTAATGTTTTGGAATGGCCCAGCTAGAGCCCAGACCTGAATCCAATTGAACATCTGTGGGGTGATGTGAAGAGTGCTGTGCACAGGAGATGTGCTCGCTATCTAACAGATTTGGAGCGCTTTTGTTTTTGCATTCGGAGATGTACCATGCTAATTGACTCCTACCCAAAAAGACTGAGTGCTGTATTAAAATCAAAAGGTGCTTCAACAAAGTATTAGTTTAAGGGTGTGCACACTTATGCAACCAGGTTATTGTGAGTAAAAAAAAAATCCCCTTCAAAGATTTCTTTGTTTTTCAATTGATTTGTTCACATTATAGGTCACATTAAAGGTGGAAAAAGTTCTCATTATTTTGCATCACAAGAACCTGGCATTTTAACAGGGGTGTGTAGACTTTTTATATCCACTGTATATGCCTAAAGTCACAGACTGTTATTTGAAACATATTATTTGGTTGCTAGTCCATCGTTGTAGTAACAGTAGAAATGCAATTAGGTTTTTTGTTACACTCAGTCACTAGCGTTCCATTTTGGCCTACATGTGTAATTAGTTGTGAGTTACATGCCCACTATGGCAGAAAGGAAGACTACAAATTAAATCATACAAAGGCATACCTGAACTACATCGCTCCACGCTAAAAGCTTTTTTTAAACGGGCATTTTCCACTGAAGTGGTTGGCAACTAGGTTCTGCCACTGTCAGATTTTTTGGGCAATTATAAACATGTATTTTTGTGCAACCTTTTACAGTTTTTTTGTAAAAAATTTTTTTTTAATAAAACTGTGCCTTTTTCCCTTCTTTTCCTCATGAAATATGAAGTTGATATGCATGCCTTTATTCGGCGACACAGACCGTGCAGACAGTGCCTAGAGAATGGCTGACATCTCACCACTGACAGGCGCTCAGGGCTCACATGTTTTGCCTCGGTCGACAATTCCAAACCTGTTTTCTCTCAGCACTGAGTCAGGATGTAATTATACTGTGTGCGTGTGTGTGTTAGCTCTTCAGCCTCATTTAAAGCTTCTTTCCCCAGAAAATATTACCATTTTAAATAAATAAATATTTTAGGGCCGTTTTCACTTGTTATTCATCATGTTGTGAAAGGGTCATCATCCACAACTTATATTGATTGTATATTTTGATTAGAAATTTCTTATGACTGGTCTGACCTCACACATTTCTGTTTGTATTTAAAATAAATATTTTCAATGATTTGGAAGGACATTTCATTTCTATTATTATAATGGTTATTCTAGTTCATAGTTTTTCATAGCAATCTGGAAACACCTGACAGGTAAATTAAAGCCTGAGAGTCTCAAGTCATTATAGACACAACAAAACAACCCCCCGACACGACATACTGTAACAACACTCAGACTATATAACACTGACACTACACAACATAACACTAACACTACCCAACATAACACTGGTAATACACAACAGAACACTGATATGACACAACATAAGACTGACAATAGACAACATAACACTAACACTACATAACATTGACACTACACACCTTACCACTGGCACTACATAACACTGACATAACAACATAACCCAGACACTACATAACATTGACACTAAATACCTTAACACTGACACTACATAACACTGAGAATAAACCACTTACCAGTGACAGTAGAGCATCCTGCTTTTAGATTGAACATTTTGTTGCAATATGTCTCTACCAGTGACAGCCTCCCTGGGGACCTCCTATGGCTCTCAGATGGACTTATGATGTAACACAAGGAAATTCAACATATTGTCTGTGCCGTACATGGCACCCCTATGTTGTCCACTACTCTCCACCCAGAATAGGGCTCTGGTAAAAGTAGTGCACTTCCACTACCTGGAAGTCAAATCACTGAGTGTATATTTTTGAGAAGCCTATCCCCCTCGAGGAACTTGCTGGAGTCCCATGAGACCAGTTGAGAACCACGGTTCCATAGCTCCTGTAAACTCGGTGTCCGGTGTACATTGCAGAGTGGTTCCTGTAACGTAAACAGATGCTGGTTACCTGCCAATCAATCATCTCAGCCAATCAACATCACAGACAGACGTTGGCCCAAGGTCGGCCACGGGTCACAGATTGTAAGATATCCAATTGGAGATGTGGGCGGGCCGGAGGCAGCATATCCCCAGAGCCTTGCCTCAGTTCTCCGCTCCTGACAGCCAAAGCTGTCTCATCCTGTCTGAATGCTGAGTGTGTGTGTATGTGTGTATGTCAGTTTGCGCACACACGTGGGTGGCTGTTTGTATGTGTGTGTGTGTATTTTTCTGAACTAATTGCTGAAAAAATTATTCGGAAGGGGAAATGTTCACCTTCTTGTCTCTCTCTGTGCAAATTTCCTCTCTGATTCCTACCCAGACAGAGGGGGAGGGAAGTGGAGAGAGAGAGAGAGATTTTCTTCAGTTTTGTTTGTTTGTTTGTTTGTTTTGCCTTTAATTTGAATACATGTTTCTGTTTGCATTGGCAATAAGTGTAGTAACACATTACACGCCAATAAAGCCATTCTAATTGAATTGAGACAGAGAGAGAGACAAAGAGAGAGACAGAAAGACAGAGAGACAGAAAAACAGAGAAAGGGAGACAGAGAGCGCAAGAGAGAGACAGAGCTCTAAAAGGCAGAGCAGTTGTCCATGAGTCTGCCCACTGTCACCAGTGCAGGAGTAAGGCCTAGTCGCTCCACTAATGAACCCAGCAGATCAAGATGTTCGTGTCTTGCATGACACAATGGCTGTGTCTCAAGTGACCCCCTGTTCTCTAGTGCACTACATTGAGGCTCTGTCCCAAAGTAGTGCAGTATATAGAGAAAAGTAAAATTTGGGAGGCAGCTCTGATATCCAGGCTTATCACACTACGGGAAGATAAACAACCCCTCTATCTCAGTTTATTATTGTATTAAGTCTACATACTCCCCCGTTCCTGCTGAGGGGAGCTAATGTTTTGACTAGCAAAGGAGGCTTGATTCCTTAAGGTGGGATTTTGAATCCCCGGCTATCATAACTTTCAGAAAAATCTACGCAGCAAGTTTGGCTCGCGCACTGATTGTTGTAGCGTACAAATGTACAGTCAGTGGGTTTTTGTTTGTCAGAAAACATACAGACCCTTGTCGGTGAAGTTAAATCGGCCGATGTACAGTATTTCTATGTGGAGAGAATCATCTTGTGCCTTCTTGCCGATGCTGTCCGATGTCGCGTCCTGTGCTTCCGACTCATCCTGTCAAGTCTGGTGGTGCGGCCCCTTCACCATGGGACTGACCGGCTCTGGTGATGTGGAGGAGCTGTCACGGGTCAGTCACAGAGGCCAGATGACAGGCCTAGTTGTCCAGAGATTGCAGGGGTGTGTCAGGCTAGCTAGTCGGTGACAGGGGTCTGGCACCGGGGGGCTGGTTTGTCAGTGAAGAGATGCCATTTCAACAGCAGGTAGGCCCCCGAGCGTATAACTGACAACAGGCTGTACACTCAGCTTGTTGTATGACTAGTTATCTTGCAAGGGAAGGGAAGTGTCTCCCAATCAAGTTGCCATAACGTTAAAAAATATATATTCTGTTTGCCGAATTGACAAATGAATCCTATGCTCTGCGTATAGACTAGTGCACTCTTGAATATCCACCATGCATTAAATTAATCTACCTTTTTGTATTTCATCCCTCATTAATGTAATTTGGGAATAACTGTTTAAAGACATATACGTATTTGGTTGTAATGCAGCCCTGCCGGAGTCCAACATGCACTGGGAACAAGTCTGACTTACTGCCGGCAATGCGGACCAAGCTCCTGCTTCGGTCGTACAGGGACCTGACAGCCCTTAGCAAAGGACCCAGGACCCCATACTCCCGAAGCACCCTCCACAGGATGCCGCGAGGGACACAGTCGAATGCCTTCTCCAAATCCACAAAACACATGTGGATTGGTTGGGAAAACTCCCATGAACCCTCCATCACCCTGTAGAGGGTATAGAGCTGGTCCAGTGTTCCACGGCCCAGACGAAAACCACAGTCCGGTCCCCCTTCTTAAAAAGAGGGACCACCACCCCGGTCTGCCATCCCAGAGGCACTGTCCCCAATCGCCACGCGATGCTGCCGAGGCGTGTCAACCAAGACAGCCCCACAACATCCAGAGACTTGAGGTACTCAGGGCGGATCTCATCCACCCCCGGTGCCTTGCCACCGAGGAGTTTCTTGACTACCTCAGTGACTTCAGGCCGGGTGTTGGACGAGTCCACCTCTGAGTCCTCAGCCTCTTCTTCCTCAATGGAAGACGTGACGTCGGGATTGAGGAGATCCTTGAAGTACTCCTTCCACCGCCCAACGACATCCCCAGTTGAGGTCAACAGCTGCCCACCTCTACTGTAAACAGCATTGGTAGGGCACTGTTGCCCTCTCCTGAGGCGCTGGACGGTTTGCCAGAATCTCTTCGAGGCCAGCCGATAGTCCTTCTCCATGGCCTCACCGAACTCCTCCCAGGCCCGAGTTTTTGCCTCCACAACCACCCGGGCTGCAGTCCGCTTGGCCTGCCGGTACCCGTCAGCTGCCTCAGGAGTCCCACAAGCCAACCAGGCCTGATAGGACTCCTTCTTCAGCTTGACGGCATCCCTTACTTCCGGTGTCAACCACCGGGTTCGTGGATTGCCGCCTCGACAGGCACCGGAGACCTTACGGCCACGACTATGTCTCCCGGCTGGCCTGGGAACGCCTCGGTGTCCCCCGGAAGAGCTAGAGGAAGTGTCTAGGGAAGTCTGAGCATCTCTGCTTAGACTGCTGCCCCCGCGACCTGGCCCCTGATAAGCGGAAGAAGATGATGATGATGATGGTTGTAATGCAATGTTTTCTGTCAAGTCTATCTAACCATCCATCTACCAGAAGAGCTACACGGATCCTGAGCACCTCCCAAGCCCCACCCCAGACTAAGCATCAGCTACAGGGCATAACCTTGAGAAGTTCTGATTTAGGAATGTAAAAATTCTAATCTAATGCCTGCACACCCAGCGTCTCAACTGGGAAGGTTTGACGTGTTTTCTACAATAGCCTAACAGTACTGTTATTCTACCTGGTGGGGGGTTAAGTGCTTGATGAAGAACACAACAGCAGGAGATAATAGGACTATGGAATCAAAGACCAGCAGCATTCTACATTATTTTACATGAGCTACAAATAGAGCTGCCAATTATGTCGAAGAGAGTGGGCAAGAGTGTTAGTTGAAATGGGGGCCCATTTAAATATAAAATATTCTGACAGTAAAGTGTTTTTATCATCCAGTAATCTATATCGGGGAGTCAAACAAAAAATATTATTTAGTACGTCTGTTGCTTATTTCTCTGGCTCCTCACATAATTGACAATCATTTCACCATTTAACTTAGATCCGGTCAGACTTGGATAGAAGATTGGAGTGCATTGACAGTAATAATGGTTTGGCACTGTTGAACTGAGAAAGCTAACATTAACTAGCGGGCAAAAATACACATATAAATTAGACGGTACGCTACACATCAAACATTTTCCAAGTTGTATCTCCATGGAAATTTGGAAGGAAATAGTGAAGGTAATAATTTGGGACACAAAAAATGTGTTTAAACCCGCCTACTTGTTGTAAAATCTAATTTGGTTTGGGATCATTACCACAACTCCCGGCAGCCTTGTCAGAGTTGAAGAGCTGGGCACGTTTTCTCTGAAGCCAATCCCTTATGCTACTTAACCCACAGCTCACTCAACCAGCAAGAACTCACTAGCACCTTTGTTTTCACTGGCCAACGACCAAAATTGATCTTGCAGGCAGTCGATCTACCTCAGAGAGTTGCTAGATCACAATGAGTGCAACACCAACCCCACTAACTCTGGATGGCATGGAGCCAATTTTCACACCCACATGCTATGCGCAGCCTCAATGCGATAGGATATGACTGAAACAGTGATATAAGGACTGAGAAGGCTGTGTTTGTTTAATTGATCGAGTTCATTGGATAAAATCAACATATCGCCATATTACAAAGCGTTGCTGACCTCCTGTTTTTCCATGTTTGAAGAGGCCCAATGCTTTTTTATTTTGTAAGACAGCTGAGTGGTTGGATATCACTGAAATATGCTGTAGGCTTTGTTGGTTATTCAGATCTCCATTTTCTTCTTGTTTACTGTGTTTTGAATGGTTTCCAAACACCTGTTGATCTGATATTTTGTACTAGGTCCACTCAGTTCAGGCCAGCAGTGTATTATGTTGTACTTTATTTTAATCAAGTACATTGTTCTAATCAGAAGTGCCATTCAGCATTTTGGATTATGTGAAAAGCTAGCCTACTTTTTTGGCATATAGATAATATTTAATTTAGTTAATATTTAGGTGTTCACATACTAGTGGGGAGAACATGTATTTGATACACTGCAAAAATCTGGAAAATCAGATTGTATGGTTTTTAAATAATTAATTAGCATTTTATTGCATGACATAAGTATTTGATCACCTACCAACCAGTAAGAATTCCAGCTCTCACAGACCTGTCAGTTTTTCTTTAAGAAGCCCTGTTACCTGAACTCGTTACCTGTATAAAAGACTCCACACACAATCAAACACTCCAACCTCTCCACAATGGCCAAGAACAGAGAGCTGTGTAAGGACATCAGGGATAAAATTGTAGACCTGCACAAGGCTTGGATGGACAATAGGCAAGCAGCTTGGTGAGAAGGCAACAACTGTTGGCGCAATTATTAGAAAATGGAAGAAGTTCAAGATGACGGTCAATCTCCCTCAGTCTGGGGCTCCATGCAAGATCTCACCTTGTGGGGCAACAATAATCATGAGGAAGGTGAGGGATCAGCCCAGAACTACACGGCAGGACCTGGTCAATGACCTGAAGAGAGCTGGGACCACGGTCTCAAAGAAAAAACACACTACGCCGTCATGGATTAAAATCCTGCAGCACACGCAAGGTCCCCCTGCTCAAGCCAGCACATGTCCAGGCCCGTCTGAAGTTTGCCAATGACCATCTGGATGATCCAGAGGAAGAATGGGAGAAGGTCATGTGGTCTGATGAGACAAAAATAGAGCTTTTTGGTCTAAACTCCACTCGCCGTGTTTGGAGGAAGAAGAAGGATGAGTTCAACCCCAAGAACACCATCCCAACCGTAAAGCATGGAGGTGGAAACATCATTCTTTGGGGATGCTTTTCTGCAAAGGGGACAGGACAACTGTACCGTATTGAGGGGAGGATGGATGGGGCCATGTATCGCGAGATCTTGGCCAACAACCTCCTTCCCTCAGTAAGAGCATTGAAGATGGGTCGTGGCTGGGTCTTCCAGCATGACAACGACCCGAAACACACAGCCAGGGCTACTAAAGAGTGTCTCCGTAAGAAGCTTCTCAAGGTCCTGGAGTGGCCTAGCCAGTCTCCAGACCTGAACCCAATAGAAAATCTTTGGAGGGAGCTGAAAGTCTGTATTGCCCAGAGACAGCCCTGAAACCTTAAGGATCTGGAGGTCTGTATGGAGGAGTGGGCCAAACTGCTGCAGTGTGTGCAAACCTGATCAAGAACTACAGGAAACATATGATCTCTGTAATTGCAAACAAAGGTTTCTGTACCAAATATTAAGTTCTGCTTTTCTGATGTATCAAATGCTTATGTCATGCAATAAAATGCAAATTAAATACTTAAAAATCATACAATGAGATTTTCTGGATTGTTTTAGATTTTGTCACTCACAGTTGAAGAGTACTTATGATAATAATTACAGACTTCTACATGCGTTGTAAGTGGGAAAACCTGCAAAATCGGCAGTGTATCAAATACTTGTTAAATCTGAGATTTGAATACAGTAGCTAGCTACAGCACTCAGAAAACATGACAAAATGTATAGCTACGTTTGATGATAACAAGCTATATGACGAGGTAGGCTACTACCAGCTCTTGTTACTTACAATAGGTTATGACTAGCTGAAGTTAAATGATGACACTGATCCACCTGTCACTACATGCAAGCAGGCAAGATCCACTTATTTTGTATCTTTATATCAACTATGTTTTCATTATTTAGAGATGTAAACCAAATAATTTTAGAGGCTTCAACTCTAGAGGAAGAACAAGATGCTCTCTTTTTAATTACTTAAAAATCATACAATGTGATTTTCGGAATTTTTGTTTTAGATTCCGTCACTCACAGTTGAAGAGTACCTATGATAAAAATGACAGACCTCTACATGCTTTGTAAGTAGGAAAACCTGCAAAACCTGCAAAATCTTGTTCTCCCCGCTGTAGGCCAGATTCCCAAATCTCTCTGAAAAGGTTTCATATTTTTATTATAACTACAAACTGGCACACCCGATTAATTTAATGCCTGATGACTGCATTAATCAGATGTGCCAAATTATATTTAACACAATATTCCAACACATCTGCGGAGTCCTGAGGAGAGTTTTGGACCACACTGACAGACTGGTGTAGTAGTTGTGTAGAGCCCAGTCCACAGTGCTGTTAATAGATGAAGAGCAGTGATGAAGTGCACATGTCATGAATTGCACATGTGATGAGGTGCACACTCAAATATTTTTTGTTCCACATAAAAAAAAAGGAAAAAAAGGAAATCCTAGCTGAGGCTCTTTGAGACGCCGGGAGCGGAAACATTACAACTTAAGGGTCTTGACTTTTGGTCTACATCAATTCTGACTGAGCTTCACCCAGTGGGCTTGAAGAGATGACTAAACAGATTACACAGGACTTGCCTTTGTATAACAGTGCAAATTGTGTAAATAAATATAGCATGCTTCCGCAGTTCAGTAATATATCCTTCTGTCCAGAGGATATGCCTAGGATGTCCATGGCTTTGCATGGCTTAGCTTCAGGCCATTGTCTTAAATACACAGTTATCGATTCAAATGGTGTTACGCGGTGACAGCTATCCTGGCTGAATACGTGAAATTTAAATGAAAATTAATTAATGACTTAAGAGATTATAGAAGAAGGGCCATTGTTCTCCTGGAGCTGACGTGCGTGCCTGTGTCTGTGTGTGAATAACACGCAAGCCGGGCCTCCCTGGAGCGCTGACATTTTCTCGGCTTGGTTAAATTGGCTCAGGTTCAACGTTTTTTCCAGAGTGGAACACGGAAAGGGCGAGCTAGGTCAGATCTCTGCTGAACCAGAACCGCATTCTGCCTTGCAGACACACCCCTGACGACGCCATGGTGACCCCCAGCAAGCGCTGTGACAACCTGGGGGTTTTGTGCTGGTTTCTCGCCGCGTCGGCTGTGTCCTGAAGTCGAGGAGGGTATATTTGCTGAGCACAAGTCGGTGGCATCAGGTCCTGGCTGGGGGTCTCTTGGCATCTCTATGCGCCTTGGGGTCACAGCCAGGGCCCAATCACAGAGGTGCCTCCAGACATCTCTGCGCTACTCTGTTCTCCAGAATTAGAGGAAGCTGCATCTTGTTGCCTCTAATTGGGGACCCAATTTAAGTTCTGTAGCTTCCACCCCGGGTGTGGATCAGTGTCTGGGTCGTGTTTGCACTCAGTTTGCGGTCTGCCACTCCTTTTGTTGGTTTCTTTTACTAAATGTAATAAAAGGATGTTCTGCAGCTCTGCGCCTCTTGTCTTGCCTCTCGACCGTGACAGACGTTACTTAATATCGGGGTTCCTGGACATAAAGTTCCGCCCATTGATGTTTGCCATTGGTCCAGTGGTTTTTATTAAGTGTGTGTTTATGGAGGAAGAATTAGAGGATCATTGACGAAGATGTCGGTAAGTGCTTCCACATGACAACCTCTAGCTTTATATTTAGGGACAGTCAACGTGTTCATTAAGATCGCCTGTGTACTAAATGATTTATTTGAATCTGAGATTCGAATACAGTAAAGAATACAGAAAATCGGAACCCACATGTCTCTGCAAAGGACCTTCAGAACAGTTTAGCTCACACTGAAGTAGTTGTTCACTGGTCCATCGCACAATGTACCTTACACAGCATGTTCACATCTGTGTAATATGTTGAATCTATGGATAAATGCTTATCCTGTATAAACATGTGTAAAAGGGTGTCCTGTTTCACTTTGTAACATGTAGGGCTCAGATCAACTACATTGTAACTGCACTAAGCAGTGTTATTCTCAACCATCAACCTGCTAATGATGGCCCTCTATCACATATAACCAAGCAAGGGACTTTCCATGAATGTGCTTTGATACAGCACTCTGCGAACAGCCAGCCCTTTCAGCAATGACCTTCTGTGGCTTACCCTCCTCATGGAGGGTGGCTATGAGCGTCTTCTGGCCAACTGTCAAATCAGCAGTCTTCCTCATGATTCTGGTTGTGTTTACTGAACCCAACCGAGAGATTAAAGGCTCAGGTAGTTAATTAGCTGATTAGAGCTCTTCTCAGGTCGACATATCTGTATTATACATTTGAGATACTTGTTTTTTCGATTTCCATGAGCTGTAAGCTGTAATCATCAAGATTGAAACAAAAAAGGCTTGAAATATTTCACTATGTGTAATGAATCTAGAATTTATGATCGTGTCATTGAAATAAAATTACGGAATTACCGCTTGGACCTATATCGAATTAAATCACACAGTCTCTGAGAAAGTTTGAACGTTACTTTATTTTTCTTCCTCCATTACACTCCTCAACGTAATTACGTCATCCCCATACATGACACCTAGCAATAAAGTGTGCGTCAAACCAGGATGTGCCCAAACTGACCAATGGCGATCATCAGTGGGCGTACCTTTATATTCAGTGGGTGTAACTTTACATTCAGAAACCCCCATATTAAGTAACGCCCCTAACGTGCACTCTGCAAATGTACCATATTGCTGAATTCCCATATGGATGAAGCATATTGGCCAAGCGTGGTCGGTGTTTGAGAGAAGTGTGGCTAGCTGGAGCGTCCCGGCAACAACGCACTCTAGGAACTCCTCAGTGGTGGGGTGTCTGCAAGCTGCTTGTAGGGAGTTGATGCAGTTGTACAATGTAGAGCTATTATAATAATACTAATAGAAAAACATACATTTACGAGTCTCAGGAATTCAAATTTTTTTAAAGCGTGTCCGACAGGTGAGGAACACTCTCCGGGAGGTGAATATGGATGTGTCAGACTCTAGCGTCTATTGGAGACATCACCAGTAGAACTACAGAGGTTTGACTGCAAGGTGCAAAAACACTGGCTAGCCTCAGAAACAGGATGGCGTAAAATAAAAATACCTAGACGGGCCTGCAGAGTTGTCTAGACAGTTGTTGTGGACAGATGAGACAAATATGATCCTATCTGTGAAATCAGGTGGAAGGGCCATGTATGGCTGCCACTGAATCTTGTTAAATGTGTCTATATTTAAAAAATAGTTCGAGGTTAGTTTGAGGTTAAAAGCCCCCCACTCAGCATGACATTTTATGCAATGTAGGATTTTGTCTGACGTCTGTTTTCACGCTACATCCCACTGTGTCTGTTTTCGCTGAATTACTAGCATCTTTTGCTTCTGTTTTCGCTGAGACAGAGTGAGAAAACAAACCTAAGATGTCATTTTTTTGTCAGCATGTGGCATGAGGTCTGTTTAAACACATGCTGAAGTCTGAGTGAAAGTGGCCCTCCACACTTTGAAGGTGATAGGGGGCCATTTGGAATTTGGCGCAAAATGTTTTGCTTTGTAGCACATCCACTTGACCACCTACAGCTCAGTTTAAAATACAGATCCACTTAATACGCCCCCAGTTAACATCCAGTACTCACACAGAATTACAAATGACTTCAGCCATAGAACTGAATTTGCAATGTTTTAATTTAGACGTAGTCTCAAATGGTCGAATGCTGCAGGCGAGAGAGGGACCGTGAAATGAGATTGAGTGTGAACTGTTTCCATCGGTCCTAATTTATCCGTGTCAGCCTAATCGCTGTGTGCATTCTTCTTAACCGGTGACATTGCTTCTTCGTTGTGTCTAAGGATACTTCCATTTGGAGTTAATTTCATATTAATGTGCCGAGTTAATTTCATATTAATGCATGGAGTTAATTTCATATTAATGCATGTCAGGTGATGGTGGGGTATTTCTCTGATGTTTATGTGGGTCAGGTGTCCTGCTGCTGGAGCCACGATGTGTCCCGTCGGGATCTTCCTCGTCAAGGCAACCCTTCCCCCCCATCAGCATACACCACACACACACACACACACACACAAACACACACACACACCTCTCGGCCAGCCAGCAGTCTGTCGTACTGAATATTTGACATGGAGTGAGATTGGATTGATATGAAGTGCTGTTGAGTGACATTGACATGTTGTGTCTTTTGAGTTCAGTCGACATGGGGTGCCATGACGTGCAGTGTCATGGAGTTTTGATGTGTTAAAGTGGAGTGATGTAGTCGCGTTCACGTGGAGTGATTTTGGTGATCGACATGTTGATTTTGAGTAGCTTCACGTTTCAAACTGGTGGCTCACTTTTTTGACATGATCTTCACATTCAGGTGGTCAGCCTTTTTCTGGCCCTGTTCCAGTGGTAATTGGGGACGGGGGACGGGACGGGTGATTTACCGTATGTGTGCACGCGTCCACATTTCATGAGTCACCGAGAGTTGAAGGGTGACTTGCTGTGCCAAGACACATGCCGCCAATGGCGTTTCCGGTGTACCTGGTGACTCCACCCACCCAGGGTCCCGGGGTCGTGGTCCGTCCGTCCCAAGACAAGATGACCTGGGTCCGTCCTGCTTCCTGTCCTGACCCGTCATCACTGAGCTCACTTCCTGAAAGGGGTTATTTTTTGTGAATATCGTCCTGCAGGTTTGGTTGAAACCTTTCGTTCCCTGGCCAAGTGCTCCTGACCACACTTCCTGAAACGTCTCGTTTGGCTCATGAATGTATCTGATTTAATGGGCGGTTTGAATCATGCTGATGAGACCATATGACATTGGTATGAATCGTATCACTTTTTACTGTTCTGGTTGTGTTGGAAACCGGTTAATAAAAGCAATAAGGCGTCTTTTGGGCTTGGGTTATTTTGCATAATATATTGGGCATGGGTAGGTGCTGTTGTCCAGGCACTCCCCAATGCCCCTTGCCCAAGAACATCTCTTAACCATGGTAAATTGGCCATATACCACCACCCAACCCCCACTCGGTCCGCTGCTGGATAGCAGAGTAGAGTGACGTCTGGGTGACAACTTCATGTAGTTAGCTAGAGCTAGCCAGTCAGGCGTGAAATGAACAAGAAGAAGACTGCTGTGTCTGTCGAATGTTTAGCCTTCTCGTCTGTGGTGGGAGGTTTTCTGGCCACACAGAAATGAGAAATATGCCCTTAATCTTGTTTTAGTGCTTAGGGAACATTATCTGGCTTTATCTTGCTCACTGCTTTAAGAACAACCTCTTCATATTGTTCTAACTGCTTGAAGAACATCCTCTTCTTATTGTTCTAAATGCTCAAAGAACATTCTCTTCATCTTGTTCTCCTTGATTTAATAACATCTTCCTTATCTTGTTCTCACTGCCTAAAGAACATCCTCTTCATCTTGTTCTCACTGCCTAAAGAACATCCTCTTCATCTAGTTCTATCTACTCAAAGAACATTCTCTTCATCTTGTTCTCCTTGATTTAATAAACATCTTCCTTATCTTGTTCTCACTGCCTAAAGAACATCCTCTTCATCTTGTTCTCCTTGATTTAATAACATCCTCTCCATCTTGTTCTCACTGCCTAAAGAACATCCTCTCCATCTTGTTCTCCTTGATTTAATAACATCCTCTTCAGCTTGTTCTAACTGGTTAAAGAACATCCTCTCCATCTTGTTCTCCTTGATTTAATAACATCTTCGTCATGTAGGCCCTGCCTTTCCCTACCATAGGCTTGATTGTTAAGCTTGAAGTCTGAAGTAAGGTAGGTGTGTGTTTGTCTGGCCAACCCACAACCGACTGGGATTTGAATACATCGAGTTTCCTGCTGCTGGGAGCACAAGACTATACACACACACACACACACACACAAACCTCCCCATCCATTAGGCTGAGGCCTGCATTGTCCCGTTATAGAAATAATGCCGCACTCTTTTCATTCTTCCATTAGGATTCCTTCACATAAAAGAGATTCCCCATTGTGAGGAGTGGGTCACGGAGAGCCCTGAAGTGTCCTGGGGTTCTTTTAACCGAGGCTACATGTCATGAGGCTCTGACATTAGGGATATGGACGATTTCCTTACTCCCGTTGTACCATAGATAGTGGATGGCTGCCAGATGTTGTGGGACTGTTCAGACATTTTGGTTAGCAATTTTTTGATTCAACTTCCATCTAGGGTGATTTTGTCAAAAATGTACATAGTGTTTCATTGTTATTGCATTGGTCAGCTGTCCAAAAGTGATTCTGCTGTGGTTGGCATGGAGCTATGCCATTTGGAGCCATTTCTCTGCTAATCGTTTGTGACCAGGGGTATGATACTGCGGTGCATGGGCCCCTGGGCTAGCTCTTTTGGAAGGGCCAGGCTAGGAGGTCCTGGGCTTTATTAGTGAGCCATGGAGATTACACTAATTATGACACACTGGTCGTCCATCTCATTCCCGGGAAACCTGACCAACTGTCTGTGAATTCCAAGCTGAGTTGTGAACTTATGTGGGTTAATGCGATGTATTATTTTACCAAGTAATTGACTAAATATTTATGACACAGGGAATAGCAACTGCAGGGAAGAGAAGATAAAGAAACCAATTGGAAACGCTTCAGCATCCTGTGTGACTAATGCAAAACAGTACATTCTCAGAGAGAAGACCTGCTGTCCCTCTATAACAATATACATAATTACACATAGGGACATAGAGCTGTTTCATAGAGCTGTGTAGTTATTTGGAGTTAAACACAGAGCTGCACAGTGTTACATACACTCACCTAAAGGATTATTAGGAACACCTGTTACATTTCTCATTAATGCAATTATCTAATCAACCAATCACATGGCAGTTGCTTCAATGCATTTAGGGGTGTGGTCCTGGTCAAGACAATCTCCTGAACTCCAAACTGAATGTCAGAATGTGAAAGAAAGGTGATTTTAAGCAATTTTGAGCGTGGCATGGTTGTTGGTGCCAGACGGGCCGGTCTGAGTATTTCACAATCTGCTCAGTTACTGGGATTTTTACGCACAACCATTTCTAGGGTTTACAAAGAATGGTGTGAAAAGGGAAAAACATCCAGTATGCGGCAGTCCTGTGGGCGAAAATGCCTTGTTGATGCTAGAGGTCAGAGGAGAATGGCCCAACTGATTCAAGCTGATAGAAGAGCAACTTTGACTGAAATAACCACTCGTTACAACCAAGGTATGCAGCAAAGCATTTGTGAAGCCACAACACGCACAACCTTGAGGCGGATGGGCTACAACAGCAGAACACCCCAACGGGTACCACTCATCTCCACTACAAATAGGAAAAAGAGGCTACAATTTGCACAAGCTCACCAAAATTGGACAGTTGAACTCTGGAAGAATGTTGCCTGGTCTGATGAGTCTCGATTTCTGTTGAGACATTCAGATGGTAGAGTCAGAATATGGCGTAAACAGAATGAGAACATGGATCCATCATGCCTTACAACTGTGCAGGCTGGTGGTGGTGGTGTAATGGTGTGGGGGATGTTTTCTTGGGACACTTTAGGCCCCTTAGTGCCAATTGGGCATCGTTTAAATGCCACGGCCTACCTTAGCATTGTTTCAGACCATGTCCATCCCTTTATGAACACCATGTACCCATCCTCTGATGGCTACTTCCAGCAGGATAATGCACCATGTCACAAAGCTTGAATCATTTCAAAATGGTTTCTTGAACATGACAATGAGTTCACTGTACTGAAATGGCCCCCACAGTCACCAGATCTCAACCCAATAGAGCATCTTTGGGACGTGGTGGAACGGGATCTTCGTGCCCTGGATGTGCATCCCACAAATCTCCATCAACTGCAAGATGCTGTGTTATCAATATGGGCCAACATTTCTAAAGAATGCTTTCAGCACCTTGTTGAATCAATGCCATGTAGAATTAAGGCAGTTCTGAAGGCGAAAGGGGGTCAAACACAGTATTAGTATGGTGTTCCTAATAATCCTTTAGGTGAGTGTAGAGTTACACATAGAGCTGTACAGAGTTTCATAAGGAGTTCTATTGCATTACATTGTTACACAATGATACCTGCATAGTGTTGGAGATACTGTAAAGTTGTTTTAGCATTACATAGCTATACACAGTGTTACATAGAGTTACACATTGAGCTGTACATAGTTTCACAAGGAGTTCTATTGCATTACATTGTTACACGTAGAGGTGCATAGAGTTGAAGATACTGTAAAGTTTTTTTTAGCATTACATAGCTATACACAGTGTTACATAGAGTTACACATTGTATACATACTTGGAGTTACATGATAATTTGCTCTGCATGCCATCCATCTAAATCACCATGACTGATTTTTCTGTTGAATTGGATCGTCTCTCTTGGATTTAGGCCTTTGATATTGAAGTGTACAAGCATTTCTCTCATTCTCCTCCACGCCGCTTCCACCCTCTTCACCTCAACAGTCACTTTCAATGCTTTGAGGGGGGTTGGTTTATAAATATCTGATGGATGATAGGGCTGGAGATGTATATTTTAGCGTGCAGGGCAACACTGAGGACCCAGCTCCATTTACAGCTGGATTTTCTAACAGGGATGTCATACGACTGAGAAAGGAAGAACAGGGAGAGATTTGATGAATCTGTAGGAGCAGTTTTTTTATGTGAGAGTCTAAATGCCAGGGTTGACAGGAGGTTTAAAGTCTTACCAATATGCAACCAATTATGTGTCAAGCGTGTATTTTTTATGGGCATTTATAATACAATTACTCACATTTCATTTAACCTCTTTTTTACTAGCCCATCATTGTTTTAGGGCCTAGAAGGCCTGATAATGAGGTGTCATATAACTTTTAGCATGTATGACGTTGGTGTGTGGCAGGATGGTCGGTGTGGCAGAAGGGTGTGTTTAATAACTCATAGGGTCGCTAGATACACATTTGAAATACAAACAATTTCCCCCACTGTGTGCTGGGCAAAGATCCTCCCCTTTTCAAAGATGGCGTTCATCCTCTCGAGGTCAGAGGTTGAACGCAAGGAGCAGTGTGTTCTCCCACTGACCAGGACAAGGAACAGCGCCACCGCCAGCTGTGGTCAAACACCATAATTACAATGGATCAATCCAACACTAGCTCATTTTCACCCACAAACTATTTACGTGTTGCGGTGCTTAGAAGCTGACTCTACCGGCGCTGTAATCCCTGCCACAGCGTCATCTATCACATACAGGATGAACGTGGCCAGCCAACGTGAATCTAAATCATTGTCTCAACATTATTTCAACAGAGCACGTCTGTTGGCTGCCCACCCGCATTTGCCATACAAACAGATCACTGTTGCATCCCCAGTTTGATTAATGGAAAGGGACATCTGTTCCAAAAGCAAACCAAAAAAATCCATGACAGTCGCCGACTAGTGTTGCTATCATGTTTGGTGTGAATAGATATGTCCACTGCTGTATACATGTGCTTGTCTTCATCTGTGCCACTTATCTCCTGCCGACACAAAATGTCTGCCTAGTGTTCCCTACCGGCCGCAACACATTTTGTGGGGTGTAAATTCCATTGTCATGTCTCTCATCTTCATACAGTCTTACATTAAGAAAAATACCATAAGTGGTTAGATGCCTGGAGAGTTCTTTGCGTTTCATCAGGCTATAGTGTTTGACTTAGAGTTTAACAGCTGTTTATTTTGTTGGTCACCGTTCCAAACCAGAGTGAATCACGTTTAGCTGTGGTTCATGCTCGTAGCTTGGTTGGTATGCCCTGGTGTGGAGGGTATTTGTCTTGGTGTAGCTGGTATGCCCTGGTGTGGAGGGTATTTGTCTTGGTGAAGCTGGTATGCCCTGGTGTGGAGGGTATTTGTCTTGGTGTAGCTGGTATGCCCTGTTGTGGAGGGTATTTGTCTTGATGTAGATGGTATGCCCTGTTGTGGAGGGTATTTGTCTTGATGTAGATGGTATGCCCTGTTGTGGAGGGTATTTGTCTTGATGTAGATGGTATGCCCATCTACATGTGGAGGCTATATGTCTGTTATCATGCAAACCAAGAGAAGATTTTATTCTCTCTCTCTCTCATAATGTTAACAAGCCCTCTGTATTTATCTCTTTCTCACTGTATTTCCATATCTAGTTATCTCTTTTGCTCTCATCTCTCTATTCCTCCCTCTAATTTAATCTCTTGGCACAGATGTGCCAGTGACAGAGGATGAAATGCACAGTGCTAACAGACATAGTGTTTGTTGTTGTGGCCACTTGAACTGGCTCCCCAATGCCAGCAACCGCACTCTCACACTCACACACATTTTGCCATGTCCCAGCTGTTGCTAGTCTTAGCCCTGTCATTTCCACAAGTAGAGGTATGGTTTCTGCTTCAGAGAATAGAGGGCCACCGAGTAACATATGTTCTCCTGTCAGTTAATTAAAGGAGTTTCTGCAAGAACTGTTCATTCTACTCTGTCTTTGTGTTTGTTTTTGTGAGTGTGCTTGTATTGTTACTTCTCGGTTTAAGCCACCAGTAAAACCGATGGAAATTGAAACAGTTTTTTTCTTCTTTCCCTGTAAGTCAGCAGCCTTGATTTACAGGTGTGAGAGTCTGGTATATCTATCAGAGGGACAGGAAGTCCACTAAATCTTTTAGTTAATCTTCTATCAGAATCTTCTATCCTTTTCTGGTACCCAAAGTGGAGGACCTCTTCATTATTTTGTTTGTCTTCTGGCTGCCCGGTGGTGTTCCGTAGATGATAATGTACCCCATTTGTCTGAAAAACATCAAAAGGATCTGGGAACAATGTCAGTTGAACAGAATTGATGCACAGCCACAGACTGCTGGCAGACCTCACCAATCTATCTGTGTGTATGGTCTCAGAAGGATCAGGTTAGCAACCTCTGTTACCGGCTTTCTCTCCTCAGAAATCACAGCAATGAATGATTTGGTTTCCACTAGACAATCCCCAAAGACGTTTCTATTCCATCCGATGGATTTAAGCTGCGCATCTCCTCCAAGTCCACCAAGCAGTGGACCATTTCATTATTGCGCAAAGCCGTGCTATGCTCATTGCTCTCCGGGCAGTCATTCCTCCAGACAGGTGACCGTACCATTCATTTCCAGTCAGGTAACCGTGGCCGACCGGTCTTTAAAACACCGGCCGTGTGTCCTTTCAACGTGTGGGTCCAGATGTGTGGAGTGCGGCAGAGCTGTCCATGCGTGTGCGGGGGTTCTCGCGCATGTGACGGCCCACCAACAAAGCAGCCGTTGTTTCTTTATGTGGAAACACTCAATGAGTCAGACTTAATCACACCGAACATGCAAGATGCTTGCCCCCACTGGCAGGACACCAACCAGGCAGAAAAAGATGCACACAGGCGATGCCTTGCATGTAAGTGCAGAGAACACAAAGGACCCTCCGAAACACCTACGGGCAGGCACATAATCATGCATGCAACAGCTTGCCTGCGTATTGTGTACAGAAAATAGACAAAGCTTCTGTAGTCAGGTATTGTAAACAGAAAATTGGCATTGCTGATGTCGTGGCTTTTCTCTGTGTAACATTGCTTGTAGGAGGCAGGACACTGGGGCAGGGAGAACGGAGGACTTTAACATTGTTAATAAAAGGAATGAAATCCAAAACAAGGACCGACAAGATACACTAAGGAAGGAGGAGCTTAAATAGGGGCAGTGACCAGGAGCTCAGGTGAGGGCAAACCAATGACATTTGGGAGAGAGATCTCACCAGAAAGCCAGGCTTGTCGTGCCAGGACTAGACAGAAAGTCTCTCAACAGCTGGGCTGTTTGTGTGTGTTTGTTGAGGATGTGTTGGGTGTCACATTGTGTTGGGCTGTTGTGTGTGTGTGTGTGTGTGTTTGTGTGTGTGTGTGTCAGCTCCAGACACTAACTCTCAGTGATATATTTGAATCATCTGGGGGTGGCATTCCGCCTGCTAAGAGAGAAAATACTAATTCCTCAAGGGAAAAAAATATCTTTCTAATCTCTAGGAAGCCACTCAGAAAACATATTGTGTGTGTGTGTGTGTGTGTGGAAGAAAAAGGTTTTACTATTTACTGTTTATAGAGACCAACATGTAGTTGAACCAGGAACATTCTCCTTGTCCCCATTTTGAAAAGGCAATTTTTCTACCACTGTCCCTCTCGCTTGTCACCTCCCTCCCTCCCTCCCTCCTTCCCTATCTCTTTCCCTGTCATTGTCTCTCTCTCTCTCTCTCTCTCTCTCTAGCTCTCCTCATGAATGTCTTTGTTCCAGTACCTCCATACCCTGTGTAGGCCAGACAGTGGCAGCCCTGTATGAAGAACTACACAGAGACAGATTGAGACAGTCTGTGTGCCAGGTGGCAAATCATTCCCTAAATAGTGTACTCCAGTCCCTGTAGGCCCTGGTCAAAAGTAGCGCACTGCATAGGGCATAGAGGGCCATGCAGGACGCAGGCTGAACAGTAGGGTGCTGAGGTGGCGCTGGCAGCAATCGCTCCAATTAACACCCACTCCTGACTAGGAGGACTCTTAGAAGATCTGGTCTCCGTCTGGTGAGTGAGTGTGTGTGTTTGTCTGTGTGTGTGTGTGTGTTTGTCTGTGTGTGTTTGTGGTGGAACGCTAAGCTGGCATGACTATTTGCTTTGCGTGTTCTGTTCCTGGATGCTCTCTGTCAGGTGATGTGCCGGGCAGCTGTTTACTCACCCACACCCATCCCACTGTGGGTGATGAGCTGAATACTGAGAATGGCCCGTAGGAGCCCAGTCCCTTTACACTTGACTGTGGTTTGGCCAGACCACTGATCTGGAAGATGTAGAAACTCACCAACTATGTTGTTTACCTGGTAACTAACATGATGCTCTCTGTCAAACGGATGCTGTTGCTGATGATGATTTTGTAAGTGCTACGGTTAGATGTTTTTAGTTGTTACCCAGCAACAAAAATCTATTTTTTTTTTTAATTACTTCAGAACCAGACAGGAAACACTTCAGAACCAGACAGGAAAGACTTCAGAACCAGACAGGAAAGACCTCAGAACCAGACAGGAAACACTTCAGAACCAGACAGGAAAGACCTCAGAACCAGACAGGAAACACTTCAGAACCAGACAGGAAAGACCTCAGAACCAGACAGGAAAGACCTCAGAACCAGACAGGAAAGACTTCAGAACCAGACAGGAAAGACTTCAGAACCAAACAGGAAACACTTCAGAACCAGACAGGAAACACTTCAGAACCAGACTTCCTACATCACCGCACATTCCGCTTCCGATACTCACTGAGCGAAACATTGTCGACAAGACGACCTGCGACACTTGACGTTTTCACACCCGGTTACACTATTAAAATAAACAAGTCTTGTTCATCTAAATAAAATTAGGGTGGTGTGCAACGCTCGTACTCAAATATGTCTTAGAGGCAGATCTGCCCTGAAGGCACAATTCATTTGATTGGCTGACTCAATGGGGAGTGGGCACAGTCTGAAGTCACTGAATTTAACTTGATTACAATTTGGTTAAATGTTAAATGTGCGTTTAGCTTTGGGCTAGGGACAAGTAGTCAACCAATCACTTACATTTCAGATCTGCCACCGAGATAAGTTTAAGAAAAACTCCCATGTGCATTTCATGCATTTATCCTTAGAGAGTAACCAAAAGTGTTTTCCCCAACGTAGTCTAGCTTATGCTCCAACACTTTCACATTTACATTTTTCTTGGGATCATCTAATGATCGGTTCCTCATGCTTCCCAGTCTGGCCACTGTGTGGAATTGACTGTAAAATGGATATCTAAAATGTTCAACTCCATTACTGTATACTATTTTGAGGCGGATATATTGGACAGAAGCATCCTATTAAAAAACATCAAGTATGTCCTCAAAAATTCGACTTATGTATCTTGATATGTGCATCTAAATAAAATGCATCTGGATCAACAGGCAACAATGTCTGCTTTCAGCTCCCAAATGATGTTTGGTCTGGCAGCTGAAGGAATCAGCTGTGTCCTGAGATGAGAGAGTGTTATGGACCAGTGCCAAGGCTGTGTTTGTCTGAGGTATTGGGAGGGGAGCGAGAGCATCTCAAATTCTATTGTGACAGCATGCTCAACTGGGACCACACCCTTTTCGTTATGGTCAGCCGAAATTTGGACAATACAGTCGTTCCGGGCCAACGTCACCCCACACTGTGCTGGCGGCTAAAACTTTGACTATACCTTTTCTTCCAATCAGAGATAATTACTATGAATTGGCTGCTTGTCCCCCCCTCTCCACTCACTCCCATAATTAGATTCAGTTTCTCGGACTATTTCCCACCCCAACCCAGGGTCCTGCTTGTTGTAGTCCGCAGATCTGCAATGCTTCAACAAGCTCCCCCACTTACACACACATCTTCTCATGCCATAAAGCTCACCTGCCTTTCTTCGCCTGCCCTTATTGTAATGACATTTCCTTGTGTCTGAGAGAGAGAGAGAGAGACTCCACTGATTGTGAAACCCAGCTCATTTTGAACTTCCTGTCCACTCTACTCCCTGAACAAATGAAAGATTAAAAGGACAGTATGAGGAGGAGAGGGGAGGCTCCTACCAGCCTGCCTGTGGTCGTGTGTAGATAGAGATTTGGTGTGTAGGTTTTCTCTCTTTTTCTCCAGCGACACTCCAAGCGTGCACTCTCACGTGCACTCTGTCTTCTGCGCTGACACAAATCTACACACAGAATCCAAACAGACAGCTCAGAGAAGAACGACTGCCGCAGGCTCGACGAGGGAGGAGCGAGTGAGGGACTTCAGGGGATGGTGAGGAGACTGAGGAGGGAGGCTGAGGAGGGAGGCTGAGGAGGGAGACTGAAGAGGGAGGCTGATGAGGGAGGCTGATGAGGGAGACTGAAGAGGGAGACTGAGGAGGGACACTGAAGAGGGAGACTGAGGAGGGAGGCTGAGGAGGGAGGCTGAGGAGGGAGCCTGAAGAGGGAGCCTGAAGAGGGAGGCTGAGGAGGGAGGCTGAGGAGGGAGGCTGAAGAGGGAGACTGAAGAGGGAGACTGAGGATACGGTAGGATACAGTAAATAAGGATGGCTTGGACACAGAAGAGGATACCCACTATTGGGTCTTTAAAGGGAGAGTGAAAGACTAGGGACTGAAAGAGAAGGCAGACTGATGACTCCTGGAGGAGACAGGAGAGACAGACTGACTACTGAAGGAGACAGAGGAGAGGCAGACCTGACTGTGGTAAAGGGATGCAGTAGGTCGGCTGTGTTCAGGCAGAGGTTAGCCAGGGCTAGCGGATCGGGCCAGGGGTAACCAGGGCTAGCGGATCGGGCCAGGGGTAACCAGGGCTAGCGGATCGGGCCAGGGGTAACCAGGGCTAGCGGATCGGGCGTCCTTCCACGGCGGACGCAGCGATCAACACCGATGTGTTACGTGACACGTCTCCCCCACAAGTCAGCTAGCTGGCTCACACACTCACGTTATCTGGGGCTATCACTTCTCCTCCGCGCCTTTCCTCTCCACCCAACCCCCATTCTATTCGCTCCGCTACTCCCCCTGCTCTTTGTGAAGCAGCGGAGTGCCAGCATACACACACACGCGCACACACTCTCACTCTACACTCACATGTGTGCCTGCTGTGGCAGCCGAGATGAGAAGGCAGCACTCATTCTCTCCCTCCGTTCAGGAACTGTAGGGGAAGAGAGGAGGCTTCCGGGGAGGTTTGTGGAGACGCTCGTTGCTGCAGTGGGTTTTGTGAAGGAGATCTTGGAGGAGAGGAGGCTTTTTGTGGTGCTGGCGGTTTGGCCGACCAGCAGAGACACTAGCTACTGTATTCTGGGTACTGTATTCAGGACTATAGAGGAAGTGTACTGTGGAGCCGAGCACATGAGACGCAGCCCGTTATCTGCTGCTATAGAGGGACGGGCGAGGAGATTATAGAGAAGAGGCGGGCAGAGGTTTTGTAAAGGTAATTGTCAGGAGACGTTTTGTTGCTTTATGGCCTGAGGCACTGCTGCTAGAAACGGAAAGCTCCAGTGAACAAGGTGGTGTTGTAGAGCGGGCAAAGGTGTTTTGTCCGGAGACATGGAGCGCTTCTTGGGCTTTGTGAAGCAGATCGGGAGGTCCAGGAGGCGGAAGGGGAAAAAGTACCGACCAGAGGAGGACTATCACGAGGGATACGAAGATGTGTATTATTACGCCTCCGAGCACCTGCAAAGTAAGTCACCCGGAGTGGGGGCGGGGGGGGGTGTTGGTGGTTTAGAGCAGTAGCATAAGGGATCTGTATAGTTTGTCAACAAAAGGGGGAGAGAGCGAGAGCTTAAAGGTAAAGGGGGGCTAGTTGGTACTGTACTATACATTTAATGAAGGAGGGAATGTGGAGAGCGAGGGATGAGTAAAAAGAGAAAAAGAGGGAGGGGAGGAGTGTTGGCTGGCTTGCCCGTGGGATGCTGATCTGTTTTTGTCTGACTGTGTTGTGTGCCTGACGATGATCTCTGAGCCAACCAGGGAGACCCACTACCACTGTGGAGACAAACGAGCAGCTTATCAACAGATTATAGCCTCCTAGAGTGGTCTGGATGGATGGATGCGTGGAGAGGAGGGTGAGCTCTTAGTGCCCCCCAACCCCCATAAATGCTTGCCCCACATCTCTAATGCTCGTGTGTGGCTTTGGCCCACATGAATCTGTAGTGACCGTATTGCGTATTACCCTACTGCACGGCTGCAGCTATAACCTGAAAGGTGACACGTGGGTGTTAGGTTTCTGTTGGCTAGCGTAGAGTGTCCCTGTATTAGATGATGTAGTTGGTTACGAAGAGTTTATTGGAGGCAAGGATATGGTTAAAAAAAATATATATAATCCCCATATGTTTGTTGTGTTGTTTTTTTTTTAAGCATTAATTAAAGTCGTTTTTGGGGTCGCTTGCAAGCCCATGCTAACGTAAAGGCGACATGAAGCAAGGAGAGTAGAATCCATCCACCTTTTTTCCAGAAACGTTGCTAATAGGTACTTGGTTGAGTAAGGTATACCCAATGTTACTGGAATGCATGGTTGTCTGACCTCGCAGCCGTCTTAAGTGTCAGCCACATAATGTAAATACGTTTATATTCACTAGGCTAGCACATCCCTTAAACTCCATCTATATCTTCCTCCAACCGTCTCCCATGACCTCGCGATTGGGTCGTGGCCCCGTCCACATGCATTGCAAGAGCCAGCCAGTGATGTATTCAATGACACGGGTGAAGTGGGTAAGCGGGCATTCCTCCCTCGGCGCTCCTCTCGACACAGTGCCTAGCGTAGTTTCAGCAAGCAAGCTGCACGTTAGCGTCTCGGGTGGCATGTTGCTCCGCTAGTATAAAGAAACACCCGTCATGCTCCTGCTGTTCATCAATAATCAAACTTATATGCTGCTGCTCTTTGTCTCTGTCGAGATGTCTTTGTTTCCTTCTCCCCCATCTCTCTCTCCACTCTCTGTGTGTTCAGTGCGTTAGGAAATGTGTAGGAGAGATTGTTGACGACTTGAATGGCTCAGTTACGACATAGTACACGCACTGACACACACACACCTCTGCAGACGTAGACCAGTCACATTGATCTCAATTCCCTAGAGGGTTATGGGTAATGATAGGAAAGACTTGTCCGTGTCTTGTCATTAACATTTCAGCGTTCCCAAACATTCCACGGTGGTCCTGGAACAGAGCGAGACACTCTTCCACAGTATTACCAAGGCACACAGGCGTTCCGAGTTCAGTCTCAGACTCTTTTTGAATGTTAGGGGGATTGAACGTTGAGACACAGTTGGGTCAAAGTTCAAGATCCCCGGGGAGTTTGTAAAGCAGGTGTTAGCCCAGAGCAGTCACCTTCAACTCTGACCTCTCTGCCACCCTAACATGGAGAATGTTCCCGGAGCATAGGGTGAGAAAGTCAGACTCAACCCATTACCTAGACAACCCAACCACTTAGAAAACCCAGTACCTAGACAATCACCTACATAAATAACCCTGTACCTAGACAATCACCTACATAAACAACCCTGTACCTAGACAATCACCTACATAAACAACCCTGTACCTAGACAATCACCTACATAAACAACCCTGTACCTAGACAATCACCTACATAAATAACCCAGTACCTAGACAATCACCTACATAAACAACCCTGTACCTAAACAACCCAGTGCCTAGACAAACCGGCATCTAGACTGCATAGTACCTAGACAACCTAGTACCTAGACAACCTTGTACCTAGACAACCTAGTACCTAGTCAACCCCCCACCTAGATAACCACCTACATAAACACCCAACCCAGTTGTTTGTAGACAACTGCCTACAAAAACAAATGATTGCTTAGATAACCCATCACATAGACAACATAGTACCTAGACAACCCAGTGCGGAGACAACCCAGTACCTAGACAACCCAGTGCGGAGACAACCCAGTACCTAGACAACCCAGTGCGGAGACAACCCAGTACCTAGACAACCCAGTGCGGAGACAACCCAGTACCTAGACAACCCAGTGCGGAGACAACCCAGTACCTAGACAACCCAGTGCGGAGACAACCCAGTACCTAGACAACCCAGTGCGGAGACAACCCAGTACCTAGACAACCCAGTGCGGAGACAACCCAGTACCTAGACAACCCAGTGCGGAGACAACCCAGTACCTAGACAACCCAGTGCGGAGACAACCCAGTACCTAGACAACCCAGTGCGGAGACAACCCAGTACCTAGACAACCCAGTGCGGAGACAACCCAGTACCTAGACAACCCAGTGCGGAGACAACCCAGTAACTCGCTCCCTGTTCCCAAACTCTATTGATTCAGCTGGGTTGGAGTCTTTGTCTTCCACTGGTAGTTAAGTGTGACAGAGAGACAACTGTCTTGTGTTTTTGTATCTAATGCCCAGGTTTTGATTGCCTCGTGGCTCTTTAAGTATCATTACCTAAGGACTGAGTATTTTAACTTCAGACGGCCGGCTTGCCCAGCCTCCAGGTCCTAATGAGGAAGAAAAGGATTAAGGTGTTGTCATGAATCCGCTGCGGCCGGCCAGGAAATGATGGGCTTTTCAGGCAGCCAGCGGGGATCCCTGAGTACCCCGCGGAGTATGATGGATTAGCCAGCTAGCTGGTCCTGGTGTTGTGGACCACAGGTCGACGTGTCATTTTTAATGACAGAACCACTTCTGAAGTTTCCTGATTTCTCTCTGACTCACTTCAAAGTCGCCGGGGTGTGGCCTTGACATGCCTCAGCAGGCCCGCCCCGCTGCTTGGAGAGGAGTGTCCTGTCCGGGCTTGACTAAAACACAATGGGCCACCCGGCCACCACGCACCGTCAGTGAGTGATTTCACTCAGTGTACTTAAACGGATGATTGGGCCACTACGTAACCCAAGGGGGTGGAGCCCGACCATCATTCATGACTCCAACCGGATGATTGGGCCACTACGTAACCCAAGGGGGTGGAGCCCGACCCTCATTCATGACTCCAACCGGATGATTGGGGCACTACGTAACCGAAGGGGGTGGAGCCTGACCATCATTCATGACTCAAACCGGATGATTGGGGCACTACGTAACCCAAGTGGGTGGAGCCCGACCATCATTCATGACTCACCCACTCGCAGCATTGACGTCGCCCGGCGTCATTTTAAAAACAAGCGTGTTCCTCTTGAAATGCTTGTCCCTCCTTCTGCCCTATCAGGGTTGATTTAGATTTTCACAGTTAGGCATCCATGTCTTCTCTCCCTCTGAGACAAAAAACCCCCCCAATTTGGGGTCATAGCTGCTCAATTTACGCATTTTCCCAAAGAGTGTTGTGTCCCCACCATCATATATTTCTACATCAACATAAACGGAATGCAGTGTTGTCATTGCATAATCATGGTACTAATTTGGCTCATGTATCTAGGATACCGCCACGCCCGCTTTACTGAAGTTTCTTAGACAATATGGAACTGTATTCAGTCATCTACATTTTTGGCTTTGATAAACATTTGTGAAAGCTAAAGCAGTGCTTTGAAAAGATGTATAATCTAGCTAATTGGCACAGCTTGAAATGGAGTGAGTCCGAGGAGATAGTGTTAAGATTACTGGCTATCGGGCTGGCGGAGACGCTGAACACACACACAGATAAACACACACACTTGAGCAGGTGGCTGGAATGTGATTTAAATGGACAATAGGATGTGGAGGTGTTGATAAGTCGGATGGAATTTGTTAATGTAGCATATTGTGTGTGTGTCCGTGTGTTTGTGTGTGTGTATGTGTGTGTGTGTGTGTGTGTGTGTGTGTGTGTGTGTACGTACTATGCACATTTCATGCTGGCGTAGGTATGCGTGTGTGTTCGTTACATAATAGCCGCTAATTAACCTGTGTGAAGAAGAGACTCCTGGATGTCAGGTTTGGTTTCAGCCTGTCTCCCACCCTCTCCCCCTCCCTCCTCACCTTCATTCCTCTCCCCTCCCACCCTCTGCCAACCTCCCTCCCACCCCCTCCCATGCTCTCCCCCCTGCCAGGCTCCAACCGGCCTTCATCAGTCCCAGCCTATAGCTGCTGAATAATTCACGAGACTAGATTTGAGTCATACATTTATCACATTCCCACATTCATGGAGCCGTGTCGTTTATCGCTCCATGGGTTTTGTTAGTCATATCATGTCCTTAATGTGTGTGTGTGTGTGTGTGTGTGTCCGTCCCCCACAGTTGAAAGATTGCCCTTCTGACAAGGCAGTGTCATGAGAACACACATCTCATGATGAATATGAGCATACATCAGGGTTGAAAGAGAGAGATGTAGAGTAACGATGGGAAGATGGATGTTAGGACCAAGATCTATACAATTAAAGATGAATGATAGGACCCAGATCTATACCGGGCATCCTCAAAGTCCGGACTCTGGGTCTGGATGCGGAGCATACCACAACGGTTTCATATGTATTATCTGTATTATCTGCGAGACATCGCTGCGACGCAACAAGTCCAAATTCTCCGCTCTCTCCACTTGAAGCGGTGCTCCGAATGTCCGACTGCTCCACTGTCTTTGTGAAACCAACTACTCCGCTTTGACTTGGTCCAGTCACTTTCAGCGATGAGTTGACACGGGGTTGGCTGGTTGGTTGAGAGTTGACAGCGCAGCAATCGTCAGCAGTTCGTTGGTAGCTAGCCTACATTTCGAATGTGATAAAATCTTAAAACGAAATCTTAAATGGAAGGTTCAGAGATGTCCAGTGAAAGAAAAGTCGAGAGTGAAAATCTAAAATTCAAGTGTGGGGTTTGTAAGTAATTGACCTTAATAAACAGACCTTGGTCTTATTGAACATTTTCTTTGTGGAACTTTAAGATTTGTATTTGAGTACCCCTGATCTATACTATTAAAGATGGATGTTAGGACCAATATCTATACTATTAAAGATGGATGTTAGGACCAAGATCTTTACTATTAAAGATGGATGTTAGGACCAAGATCTGTACTATTAAAAATGGATGTTAGGACCAAGATCTGCACAATTAAAAATGAATGTTAGAACCAAGATCTGTACTATTAAAGATGGATATTAGGACCAAGATCTGTACTGCCAAAGATGAATGTTCAAATCTACAGTAAATATGCCAGAGGGACCACCCACTCATCAAGCTATTGAACCCATTAACACATTTGTTTGTTTTGCAGTTTGCATGTTGTAGCCCTGTGCACCAGATGTGCTCTGTCTTTATCAGATCGAATTCTTAATGTCAATTCTGCTGTCTGTATGTCTGCTGTCTGTCTTCTGCCTCTGTATCTGCTGTCTCTCTGTCTTTTTATCTGTTGTCTGTTTATGCGTCTGTATGTATGTCTGTCTGTGTATTCACTGCTCCACACATCTTTTAAAAAAGTGTGTATATTTTCATTTTAGTCATTAGGAAAACTATGTTTTCCCTGGTGACTTAGTGTCCGACGATGTACAACAAATGCAGAACATCTTGTAGTATTTGGGTCATTTTTATTAGTCATATGCTTTGGGGACATGCTCACCATTCGTCCTGTCAGGATCCAACTATACAAAGTAAAATAGACTTAAATTCTAGTATTGTGTTTTGTGCAGAGCAGGGCAGTCACACCAGGCTGCATCTGGTCAGCGTTCTTTTGATGTTATGGCGATGGTATGTTTTTGCTGACGTTCAGAGAGATGTTGCTGTTGAGAGACTGTCCTTGCACTAGAATGGCAATTTGCTTACCTTTTCCCTATAGGCCGAGTCCTTGTTGTTGGTTGTCACGGTTTAAACCACAGTGTCGACTGCAACGTTGGTGCTCAGGGAAGCCACACAGTCGTGTTTGAACAGTGGGAAAAGCAGAATGCAGAGGACACATCCCTGGAGGACACCAGTGTTGAGAGTCCTTAAAGAGGAGGTGTTATTGCCACTCCTATCTGCCTTTTCAGAAAGTCTAGTATCCAGTTTCACAGAGTGGTGTCCAGACCCAGTGATCCGAGTTTGGTTATCACTTTTGATGTGACAGTAGTGTTGATTGCTGAATTATAGTTAGAGCTACATTCTTAGGTGTTCCTCTACTGTAGGTGTGTCTAAGGATCCTGGGGGAATGCCTTTGATGTGGCCCATAACAAGTATTTTCGAAGCTCCTCGTGATAATGGATTGATCGCAACGGGGTGTCATCGAGACACGTTACCTTGGTGTTCCTGGGCACAGGACGATGGTGGTCTCCTACAGCCTGTGGCAAGAACGCGTTGTAGAAGGTGGCTGAAAAGATGCCCGCCAGCTGTTTGGCACCCTGTCTGAAGAAGCGGCTGGGGATGCCACCTGGACCTCGGGTATCATGAGTGTACACTCTTCTCAGACTTCACTTCGGCGAGTATAGGGCTCCTGGTTGCAGCAGGGAGCTCTCCTGGACGGCTCAGTGTTGTCAAACTGAGTGCAGAATGTGCTGAGCTCGCCTGGGAAGGAGGTATCAGAAGGCATCATGAGGCTTGGTGGTTGGGCTGCCTCATGGTGACGTTGCACCAGCAGTAGGCTTTCAGGAAGTGTTTCTCATTCTATTCAAGGTTGTTGGTTTGGATGTATTCAGATGAATGTTGTTGGAACAACATGTTCCACTCATTTTTTGATGATACCGGTGAGCACTGATGGTCTGTATATTCCTCTATGTTGCTAGTGTACTGGCTGGACATATTGTAACAAGAATGCATAAATCTAAAATTATTAATTGCGGCTATAGCAGTGTATGACATAGTCCATAGTTTGATGACCCAGTACTCAGAAAACATGAAACAACTTCTCAGCACTAGTTTCAGATCCAGTGGCTTGAAATATTTTTAAATAGTGTATCTTTAAAGAATGAGGTGGCCAAAAGCAGCACCGCCATATTTGTAATGGGCGAGATGAAAGACGTTCACTGTCTCACAGCCACACAAAGCGTCTGTGCATTTCGCTCTGTGAACCTTGACCTTCACAGGTGGGATAATGAGTTTAGTCATGTCTTTAACCATTAACTTGTCAAATGTTCATTATGCTACACTGTGGGAAAAGAAAAACGTTTTGAACCGTCACAGCCTTGGACTTACATTTGAAGCAGTCCTGTCTGTACATTGACATCCTTCTCCCTTGAGTCCTTCTCCCTTGAGAAGCTGTTTTAAAAAACAGATATATACGGTGAATGGAGAGGTTGTCAACAGGGTTGGCGGCAGGGTCATTGAGGGTCAGAAAGGGGTTGTGATGTTTAATGCCATGACTTCCCAATGAGACTGATTCAACCAAGGTTGTCTTCCGTGGTGTGCTGATCACATGCACGATCACTCTGTTTCTGTTCTCTTCTCCCATCCACATTTAACACCCCCAGAGCAGGTTTATTTAGTTCAGAGTTTAGTTCAGAGTGTAGTTCAGAGTCAGAGACTTACTAAAAGGTTATTCATAGCAAAGCCGAGGAAAGACATTACAGCGAAAACCCCGGGACCTTAAATAATAACACAACAATACTGCTCTTAGTTCATGAACCGAACACAGAAAGAACAAGCTATCCAACAGATGCAATGCAGTGTCACCCAGAGACCCATGCTGCGTTAATCTTATCTCCTCTGTCGGCGGTTGAGTTGAAATGTATTCATTTGTTTGTGGTGTACAGTATATGAACGGATTCCTCTGATGCGCCATGTAGATCCCAAATAAAACCAGACGAAACCCTGTTAAGCCGCATGATAAGGTTTTGTAGCGGAGGACACCGAGAGATGGAGAAATATGTGTAGTGATTGTACCCAGAGGAAGAGGGGCTGGTGACAGAGACTGGCGGCTAGATGAGAGTGTTCAGTGAATGTCCACACTGCAAAACATGGTTTACAGTGACAGGCTGTACGTCACTGAAGTCCGTTGGCTGTAGTTTTTCCTCAGGAACGTAAACCGACCTGCAACAGCTCGCTGTGAACTAACAGTCATTTTTCTCACTCTTAATACGAGTGTAGCATTTTCCTTAAGGTTTATAGGCTTGGTTTCTTCATACCATCTTTCCCTCCTGAGCGCCCGAGTGGCGGTGAGGGCAGAGTGGCGGTGAGGGCTAAGTGGCGGTGAGGGCAGAGTGGCGGTGAGGGCAGAGTGGCGGTGAGGGCAGAGTGGCGGTGAGGGCTGAGTGGCGGTGAGGGCAGAGTGGCGGTGAGGGCAGAGTGGCAGTGGGGGCAGAGTGGCGGTGAGGGCAGAGTGGCGGTGAGGGCAGAGTGGCGGTGAGGGCAGAGTGGCGGTGAGGGCAGAGTGGCGGTGAGGGCAGAGATGCGGTGAGGGCAGAGTGGCGGTGAGGGCAGAGTGGCGGTGAGGGCAGAGTGGCGGTGAGGGCAGAGTGGCGGTGAGGGCTGAGTGGCGGTGAGGGCAGAGTGGCGGTGAGGGCTGAGTTGCGATGAGGTCGAGCGGCGGGGCATCGTGGCTTGTGGCCGCCCACTCTCTGCCGTCTGTCGATGCTGCTTCCTCTCCACCTCCTTGTGCCATTCCCGGCGTATGACCTCTGGCTTGTTCAGCTTCACCAACTCTTCCGCCTCTTAACTGCTGTCCAGGAGCCTATTTATGTCTCTCTTGGCAATTATCTGCAGCTGGGCGGGGGCGTGTTTGTCCATACTGGTTGCCTCTAGAAGGTTGTGGAACGTGCCAGCCTTCTTTGGGGGTGTTGGTGCTACGCCCAGTGTAGCAGACGGGCAAATTTCCATCAACTAACTGTTATCAATATCAGTGCATGATGCAAACAGCATGTGACGCTTTCTCTACTTCTAACATTCTGTGTCTTGTATTTACAGTATTTTGCCGGCATGTGTAATACATTTAGGGACTGCATCAACAGGTGACTAATGATGACAGCTCACCTGTAGTACAGTCGTACCAGACCTGATGCTCAGAGGGCTGCCTGGTCTGATCCATGCGTCTCTGTGGACTGCGCAGACACTCTGTGTGATTTACAACCCAGACGCCATTTAAACTCCCTTCTCAAACGATAGCAATGATTCTCAGAATAAATGTTGATGGCTGCTGTTGTGTGCCAGCAGCTGTTGTCTGGGCCCAGGGGTGGGTGGGTTGACTTGATGTGTTGTCGTGGGTGTGTGTGTGTGTGGGTGTGGGTGTGAGTGAGTGTGGGTGTGTGTGTGTGTGAGTGTGGGTGTGGGTGTGGGTGTGGGTGTGTGTGTGTGTGTGTGTGAGTGTGGGTGTGGGTGTGTGTGCACCACTGCTGGGTAATGCCTAACCATAACATGTAAAGGTGCATTCTGGGAGTTTTGGCCACTGGCTGTAAAAATTGCGCTGTCGAGCCGAAGCTCGCCCCCAAAAAATTTGCAATACACTCTACCTCCCTGGATGTGCAGTTTATGTGCCCCATGTCGTCAAAACCGTTCTCTTTTGAGCTTAGAATTGCATGTTTTTGTGACATTGTATGAGAGGGGCTGCGCATACAGATTGTGAATTTACTGTATAACAACATAATAGGCATCCTGCCCAAAACACAAGGTTTTAAAACAAATAGACCCAGCCTACATGTTTGACTCTTAACCATAATCACTATCCCGAACCTTAACTTTTAACCATCAAATCTAACCCTATTTATGATATCTAACACCAACCCAAACCTTTTTTGTGCAGCCGCAATGCTAATCAACCCTTTATCATTCAGTCTTTCACTTAACATAATAGGCATTTACTGTATTTATTTAATCTCACAAATGTTCTACGTTGGCTTTCACTTCCCTGAAGTACATTTACTCAACCCCTGGACGAACGTCAAATACCGACCTGAGACCAAATATTAATGCTAAGGCATTAGCTTCAGCTTCAACCCAGGTTTCTTTGTCAGGTCTAGCATGCCTGCTATCTCTAGCTAGCTTTGGCTAACAAGGTTGCTTTCCCTTTGCCCCTTTGTTTGACTGTGGATGGATTTTGTCATCCAGGCCCCACCCACGACAGCTCCCCCAGGATAGACGGGGATCTGGGAATGAAAGGCTTGGCACGCAGCCCAGCCTGGCTCTCTGATGTGGGGGGGGGGAGAGAAAGGGGAGTAACCCAGGCATGATGATACACTTGCATTCATTTGACTTGACTGTTTTTATTGCCTGGTCTAGCTACTCTCTCGTTCCTACCAAATACGTGTCACAAGAAAGAAAATGTTAAATAATTGAATAATAAGTATGTTAATTATTAATGTGTGATAAAGGAGCCACGTTAAACAACATTGATGTCACATTTTTAATTACTCTCAATGGGACTGAATGAAAGTCTTATCACAAAGCTTCAAACAGTTTCATAGTTTAATATTGTCTTGAGCAAAAAAATAAAAAAACACCACTGTTAGATACCTGGCCATTTTGGCTATGTTGGTTTCTCTATCATCCAGTGATGTATAGTTGAACTAGTGCTTCCCTTAGGACAGCCTACGCTCCTCTCTAATGAATCACAGTAGGCTGTGTTGAGGTAGGCAAAGATTCGAGACATTACTCCCTATAGACAGAGGCACTCTATAGGCTTCCTATGACGGGAACAGTCAATGTGTTCCGATGTGTGTGGCTGTGTCAGTGTGTGTGTGTGTATGTGTGTGTGTGTGTGTGTGTGTGTGTGTATCGGAGTGTGCGGTCGGGTGGAGGTGGAGGGGCACCTTCACTGCAGCTACAGTACTGCAGCTTTTCTCTATGGCGTTCTGCCTGTGCTCACAATGATTACACTGTACTGTGTTCGCAAGGGCTTCTCACTGCAGCGCTACCATACAAACACTGACACCGTAATGCCGGCAGCAAGGCTTCACTGCATCAGTGTTCTGGGTGTTTTGCCCCACTATATGACGCCTGCGTTGTCCTGTTGACGGCTGCATGGTCCTGTTGACGGCTGCATGGTCCTGTTGACGGCTGCGTGGTTCTGTTGACGGCTGCGTGGTTCTGTTGACGGCTGCGTGGTCCTGTTGACGGCTGCGTGGTTCTGTTGACGGCTGCATGGTCCTGTTGACGGCTGCGTGGTCCTGTTGACGGCTGCGTGGTCCTGTTGACGGCTGCGTGGTCCTGTTGACGGCTGCGTGGTTCTGTTGACGGCTGCGTGGTCCTGTTGACGGCTGCGTGGTCCTGTTGACGGCTGCGTGGTCCTGTTGACGGCTGCGTGGTTCTGATGACGGCTGCATGGTCCTGTTGACGGCTGCGTTGTTCTGTTGACGCCTGCGTTGTCCTGTTGACGGCTGCATGGTCCTGTTGACGGCTGCATGGTCCTGTTGACGGCTGCGTGGTTCTGTTGACGGCTGCGTGGTCCTGTTGACGGCTGCGTGGTTCTGTTGACGGCTGCGTGGTCCTGTTGACGGCTGCGTGGTTCTGTTGACGGCTGCATGGTCCTGTTGACGGCTGCGTGGTTCTGTTGACGGCTGCGTGGTCCTGTTGACGGCTGCGTCGTCCTGTTGACGGCTGCGTGGTTCTGTTGACGGCTGCGTGGTTCTGTTGACGGCTGCGTGGTCCTGTTGACGGCTGCGTGGTCCTGTTGACGGCTGCGTGGTCCTGTTGACGGCTGCGTGGTTCTGATGACGGCTGCATGGTCCTGTTGACGGCTGCGTTGTTCTGTTGACGGCTGCATTGTCCTGTTGACGGCTGCATTGTCCTGTTGACGGCTGCATGGTCCTGTTGACGGCTGCGTGGTCCTGTTGACGGCTGCGTGGTTCTGTTGACGGCTGCGTGGTCCTGTTGACGGCTGCGTGGTCCTGTTGACGGCTGCGTGGTCCTGTTGACGGCTGCGTGGTCCTGTTGACGGCTGCGTGGTCCTGTTGATGGCTGCATTGTCCTGTTGACAGCTGCATGGTCCTGTTGATGGCTGCATTGTCCTATTGACGGCTGCGTGGTCCTGTTGACGGCTGCGTCGTCCTGTTGACGGCTGCATTGTCCTGTTGATGGCTGCATTGTCCTATTGACGGCTGCGTGGTCCTGTTGACGGCTGCGTGGTCCTGTTGATGGCTGCATTGTCCTGTTGACGGCTGCATGGTCCTGTTGATGGCTGCATTGTCCTATTGACGGCTGCGTGGGCCTAGGCTTCTCAATGCAGCTATCCACCTGTGGACGTTGATGCATTAACTAATTATGTGGTACAATGGTTGGTGGTGGGAGTAGTAGTAGTAGTAGTAGTAGTGTGTGGTTGTAGTTATTCATGGTTGTAGTAGTAGTGGTGGTAGTAGTAGTAATAGTGGTGTTGGTGGTAGTAGCAGTAGTAGTGGTGGTAGTGGTTGTGGTCGTAATATTACTTGTAGTGGTGGTTCTATGGTTGATGGTGGTAGTAGTAGTAGTAGCAGTAGTAGTGGTTGTAGTAGTTGTAGCAGTTATGGTAGTAGTGGTGGTGGTTGTGGTGGTAGTAGTGGTGTTGGTGGTTGTGGTTGTAGTAGCGGTTGTAGTAGTAGTTGTGGTGGTGGTTGTGGTTGTAGTAGTGGTGTTGGTGGTTGTGGTTGTAGTAGTAGTTGTGGTGGTGGTTGTGGTGGTAGTAGTGGTGTTGGTGGTTTTTGTTGTAGTAGTAGTAGTGGTGGTGGTGGTTGTTGTGGTGGTGGTGGTGGTAGTAGTTGTAGCAGTTGTAGTAGTAATAGTGGTTCTAGCAGTTGTAGTAGTTGTTGTTGTAGTATTAGTGGTTGTTGTACTAGTTTCTATAATTGGTGGTAAAAGTGGGGGTAGTAGAAATGTTAGTATTAGGAGTAGTATTTAGTATTAGGAGTAGTATTTAGTATTAGGAGTAGTATCTGGTATATTTTTTTCACTCCACTATTTTGATCCATTCCTCATTAAAGTGCATTGAGGAATTGTGATTTATTGTGGTAAGGCCATCAAACGGTAATCACTAACGACAAATCAATGTAAACGTGTGTGTGTGTGTGCACGCGTCTGCAGGCTAGAAATCTTCTTGGAGCAGATAGATTAGTGATCTGGATTGTATCAACTCAATTGCCGTTTGACACCAACAGGACAAGGACATTTTGTTAGAAAATCAATATGCGATCTAACTGTGTTCTGACATTGACCAGATCACATATAAAAATATGTCCGAGATTAGGGAGAAGCTGTTCTAATTGGGTCAGAGAATTATGCATCAGACCTAAATGTATTCAAAATATGTTAAATGCTACGTTTTATTGCCTTGCAAACCAGCCAGATTATTTGACTTGTCTGGCAATGAATGGAAATGTTTAATATATGAATACATTTAGATCTAATATGCATTTTCTCTTGCAGACAATAATATCAAATACATGGTTTATTGTATACAGCAGCGTTCTCCAACAAGTCGATAGCGAGCTACCACATGTTCATGAGTAGCTTTTGAGGCAGTTCTGAAAGTACACACAGTTTTCGGGTGTTCCAAACTGTCATGATCAAATCCTACAGGGATCAGACAATGGGGGCTCTATCGAATCAAAGCAGTCAAATCACTGTTTAGCCATATTTTGCATAGAAACTTATAACAAGCAAAATATCTGATTATTATTGCATTTTCCACTCTAATGCCTCCATCAGTATGTGTGGTGAGCATGTTTGATAACTCAGTACTTAATATTGATGAATACAACTTAGAAAATGCTGCAGTTCAGCCTACCACATGATTTGGATAAAATATTGAATCACTTCTTTGGCCAAATATTGCAAGTGTGATTATTTTTTCAAACACTTCGCTGTGAGCAGCATAGATAACCTCACTCCTAAAATTAGATCATAGAAATGATAGCCTGCTAACTGTCTTCTACCATTTTCTTCACCATTATATTTGTATAAACATTTGGGCTGGCAATCGTCTAAACCCACTGCCAGAGGTGCAGAGCTTCTGAAAGTAATGCTTCTTCATTTCACACAGAAAGTCATCAGAGGATCTTCTGGTCAATACCAGCAGTGGAAATGCATAAGACCGGATACCTGAACACAGTCCCAGGATCATTGCCGCAGGAAACAACCAAATGAAAGGATGTTGCAATAGTTCTGTGCAAGTTCACTTCAGAGAAAGAGAGGTCCATTCAGAGAAAGGGAGTAAGACACACAGAGGAGAGGGATTCACGCTGACCGAAGCCATCCAGAACCAATGGTACGCCGTAGCAAATGTGATTTATTTCTATCCTGCACAACATTTTCTTCTTTAAATGGGATTTTGGAGTCTGTTGGAATTTCACATTTTTCCGCACAGATCCTCGGTCACACTGTGTGGGATCTGATCCGAGGGTCAGATACACTATGTTTTGTCCAGATAATGAATCGTAGGTCGGGTGTGGAATCTGTGTGACCGTGAAGACTCTCACTGGTGACTACGTCGTGTGCTTGCGATGGACGGGCCACAAGACAGCAGCGTAACGGGAATCCATTTTGAAATGCTGGAAAGCCAAACTTCAATCCGGGCGTAGATAGAACAGTGTCAGTGGAGAGTGGAGTCCCATTTCAAGTGGCGTTCAGGCTCAGTAGCAGCAGTGCTTGTTATCCTCTTTAATTACATCCTTGTAGCCTCCTCTATCGTGGCTTTTGGGTAGCAGTGAGGTCTCCCCTGAGATATCCCTCTCACTAGCATGCTGTCTGCTACATTGGCTAGGATTTATTATTCAATCCGGGGCGCATCATGGCAGCATTAGAGCAGTCACTGGTTGGTTGCAGGGTAATGAAACCGCACATGACCAGAGGCTTCAAGAAGCCATTCCTGAAATTCCCTGCTGGTCTCCAACCGACAATTACCTTTACCTAAAAGTGATCTGGTTCACTCTGGCAGTTCTTGATTTAGCTACTACGCAAGAGCATCTTTCTTCAAAACTGAACGTAGAGATGTGAAATAGTACCCACAGGTTTGCATATACAGTGGATATAAAAAGTATACACACCCCTGTTAAAATGCCAGGTTCTTGTAATGTGAAAAAATTAGACAAAAAAAATCATGTCAGAACCTTTTGAAATTTGGCCAAAAAGTTCAACCATGGTTTCATCTGACCACAACACATTTTCCCACGTGCTTTTGAGGGCCTTGATGCTTGTTTTTGCAAATTTCAGCTGGGCTTGGTTGTTTTTCTTTGTAAGAAAAAGCTTCCGTCTTGCCACCCTACCCCATAGCCAATTCATATGAAGAATACGGGAGATTGTTGTCACATGTAGCACACAGACAGTACTTGCCAGAAATTCCTGCAGTTCCTTTAATGTTGCTGTAGGCCTCTTGGAAGCCTCCCTGACCAGTTTTCATCTTGTCTTTTCATCAATTTTGGAGGGATGTCCAGTTCTTGGTAATGTCTCTGTTGTGCCATATTTTCTCCACTTGATGATGACTGTCTTCACTGTGTATTATATCTTTCAACAATGAGATCCCTCTGATGCTCTCTTGGAAGCTGTCTGCGGACCATGGCTTTTGCTCTGAGATGCAACTAAGAAAATGTCAGGAAAATCCTACTAGAACAGCTGATTTTTATTTGTGATTAATCAGAGTCACTTTAAATGATGGCAGGTGTGTAATGACGCCTATTTAACATGAGTTTGAATGTGATTGGTTAATTCTGAACACAGCCACATCCCCAGTTATAAGAGGTTGTGCACACCTATGCAACCAGGTTATTGTAAGGTTTAAATTTCCCCCCCATGAAGATTTCAGTTTGTTTTTCAATTGATTTCTTCACATTATAGGTCACATTAAAAGTGGAAAAAGTTGTGACATGATTTATCTTTGTCTTTTATGTCACAAAAACCTGGCATTTTCACAGGGGTGTGTAGACTTTTTATATCCTGTATCTATGCTGTTCCCAGTTGACAAAATCTAAAACTATCACTTTAACTACCTTCATGGCTTTTCAAGAAATACAGTTTTTTCAGCCATCTTTTTGCACTTCATGTACTAGACTACTTAAGAATTCCCTACACATTTAGATTTAGTTTTTTTCTAAAATTGTTTTGTGGCTGTCCCCGTAGGAGAACCTGTCTGGGTTCTTTGCAGAATCCTTTGTTGAAAGGTTTCTGTATGGAACCAAAATAGTTTCTAACTGGTTCCTTTAAGGGATCTTGAAACTGCTCTCCTATGGGGACAGCTGAAGAACCCGTTTTAGGTTCTAGGTTGCACCAATTGTGTGGTGGTGAAAGTACACCTCTAGTTTGACTGATATGCATCTTCTAGCGAATCATTCACAGGACACAGTGATGACGGATAATGCTGCTGGTTTGACTGGCTACTTTATACGACCTCCTGGTAGCCTGTCATTGTGATCTGTGAGTCATTGCTGGTTACTGTCAAAGGGGCGTGCTTCTCCTTTATGTTTCAGAGTGAATCAAGTATTTTTGCCTATGTACGTGATACAGCCTGGAAGGAAATTATGAGTCAAAATCCATTCAGACAAATTATTGCCCTCTGCGTGTTTTGTTCAGCCAGCCACAGACACAGTCATTGAGTGTGGGTTTTATGCTGTGCATTGTCTTGACTGGTTTATGAAAGGTATCAAATTGACTGATTGTAGTAAATCTATTTCCCTTTGCCATTCGTAAATCATGCAGTGTTGCTCTTTGTGTGCGCCATTCCTCATGTTATTGCATTGGGACAACAATCGAATATCTGGCTGATGTTGGGATTTATCATCCTGAAACAGCATTGACTTGTATGGGACTCGACTTATAGGTTTTTCACAAAGGAACAGCTCGTTTTTAATTGACCTTTTTGAGGTGAATGTGGCCGGTTTGATCTGGTGGGGGACGCCCTCCTTCATTTGCGTACTGCCTGAACTGCATTTCTGGTAAGATCTGCAGAGACATTAGGAAAACACTTGTTGACGACAGTGAGTCATCTCTGCAGGAAATGTTATTGGGAAAGAAAAGGAATGAAGATTATGAAATGTAATGAAACTAAAGTGGTACCTATATTGGCATGGATTATAGGCGTGCTGTTGTGATGAAACGGTCGACCAACAGTGGCTGCTTTGCTGTGGAGCACAGCCCATGTTTAAAGTGACAGATTATCTCACTTAGGGAAGGAGGCAGGGCGAAACGGGAGGCCGAAGTCAAAACTGAAAAACGTTTGGTGTTCCCACCCAACCCCACTGTGGTTTATTTTAAAGATTCATTTAGCGGTTTGCAGAAGTGGCCCATTAAAGAGTTGATAGATTTCTTTCTTCTGTCAAATTAGGAGGATATATTAATGAAGACTGATAATATTGGCTATTTACATTATTTTAATAAAGTACATGATCTATTATACAACAGTCATTGTAGCCATTCAAATTGTATTCCAGTAACTGTGAATAAGACTTTTGGCCTAGTAAATCACATGGTAAAACTAAGTCCTCCAACTCAAAACCATAACAAATGATACTAACCTGGGAAATAAGGTCGGTAACCATTTTGTGTTCTATTTCAGTTAGAATTCTGACACTGCTTTGGGTTAGCTACTGCTTACACTAATGGGAAACACTAAATATCCCTTTTACAGTCACCCCAAGACTTACTCCATTACACTGTCTGGTGCCTTGTCTGCGGTTTATTATTAAATCAGGGCACAGTTAGAGGAGACGTGGGCCAGGCTCAGGGCAATTAAACAGTGTTTCTGCTCTTACACTGTCATCCCCTCTCTACCGCCACCTGTTGTCATCGCTGAACTCATCCGAGGCTGGTGCCCTCCGGCCGTTCACGTCAGAACATTCCCGAGGGGTCTTCCTCTCCATGCGCTCCGCCCCATTACGTCAGGATAAGGGTTGTTCTTTCTATAGTTCCTGGAGTCCGTCCGTCCGGGTCTTCTCAGCGTTGGGAACTCCACCCTGGTTACCTGTGAGGCTCTTTGATGTCTCCAGTGCCGTGGGCCCTGGTCACACGAGACACATTCCACCGCATTGAGTTTGCTCCTCGCTCCCCTGACTAAAATGGGAGAGGGCGATGTCTTTGGAATGAAGCCGGTCGTAGTGGTTCCGCTGGAGGTGGAATTGCTTTCTGTTATCGGACCCTAGGTGAAATGGTTAGCCCTTAAATAAAGACAATGGTGTTGTGTCTTCCTCTGGGCACAACTTGTGACGTCTTTTAGATAGTTGCCAGACTTTTGTTCTGGAGACATATAAAGCCTTTTCAGAGGTACCAAGAGGCCAACGGAACTGCTGCAGTTTATTGATCTTTGCAATTCAATTATGTGATTTGAACACTGCACTGTGTGTATTTAACAGTGTAAGATATTTCACCCCCATCTAGTAACTGTGTGGACATTGCCTGCTTTCCAAATAGTGCACTTCTTTTGACGAGCGCTATGTTGGTCCTGGTTAAAAATAGTGCGCTGTTTAGGGAACTTTTTGCATGAAGAGTATATTAATCTAATCTAAATAAGCTCATCCTCAGACAGTTGGACCACTGTCCTCTTCGGTTATTGAACAGAAATGTCTACATTCTGAAGAAGACAGACAGATAGCTGGACAGCTGTCCTCTTTAGACCCACCAGTGAGTGGGGTCTCACAGTATATCCTACGGTCACCTCAATAGCTCACGGCATCGTCAGAGCTTTGATGTGCTATTCTCGGAGCCTCTCCCCGAGCTGTCTAGACCCAGGTGGGCTACTCTCCTTTCTTCCCTGAGAGGAGCAGGATGTGCTGCTGTTTGAATTGCAAATGATCCGCCAGGAGATCCTGAGTGTTTGTGTGTGTGTGTGCGCGCGCACGCACCTGACCTCAGGGCATTCCTAATGAGGCTGCTGAGCAGTGGAACAGCAGGAAGTCCCCAGACACAGACAGCTGTGACCTCTGACCTAGATCTCACCTGACCACTCTGCCTGCTGTGAACAAGGGTAACATTGGCACCGCTGACGGGTCTCTTTGAAACAGGGACTCTTAGGACATTCTTTCAAGCCACAGTGTGACTGTTGTCAAAACAGAGACGTATCATCTTAGAACACAGCCCTCTGATTCATAGCTAGCTATTAGCAGAACAACCGGTGTCACTGCCCTCGTGCCTGTTCTGTCTGCTGTGAGCCAATAGACATTGTCTCTGTCCCATGTGACACGACACACAGGGCCCTATTGGCTCCGACACTGAAGTTGGGCGCTGTAAAGGGAATTTGGCGTGGGTCGTCCTAGACTCTAGGGAAGCTTCGTCATTTAGTTCATACCTTTTAATCAACTAAGACTTCATTAGCTGCAATGAGCTGTGGGAACAAATGGTGTGGAATGACTTTCATTGGTAGCATGAAAGAGGAAGGCCCCTGAATGCAGCACCAGCCGTTGGTGCGTGCGTGCACGTTTGTGTGTGGGCATTCTTCACATGCTTGTGTACTTGTGCATACACAGTATTTGCTCCATTGTGAGCTCCTAGTTTAGGACTCAGTGCTCGTTTTAGACCAGTCCTGACCAATTCCACCCGTGTTAAATATGTGGATCAGATTTATAAACTCACATGAGGGCTCAGAGACCCCTTTTGTGGCATATGGCAAATTACATGGCTTCTCTGGCTGAACTGGCGCGCCCTCCCCTCTCCTCACCCCTCCACCCTCCGAGTGCAGCAAGTGTCCCAAAGCTGAGGGAGGCGAAAATGATCGAGGGTCCAGGAGTGAATTAGACCCTCCACTGGCCCGGTTTTATTATCTGAAACTCTTCAGCAACACATGACTACAGACAGCCCCCCAGGCCAGTTGGTATGGTAAACGGGCTGCTTTGGAATTCACTGCCTGTTACATTCCTAGATGGAGGAGGGATAATCATTTTGATGAATCAAAGCAATATGGCTGTTCTCTTCTTCAGGGAATATTAAAGGGGACGCTGTGGCGAGTCTGGAGGCAGTCGAGCGCCGTCTGTCCATTGGTCAGTAGATGCCGGCAGTGTCTGTTGTTGGCAGTGTCTGTTGTTGGCAGTGCTTTTTGTACACTTTTGTATTGTTACTATTTACAGTACACTCATATTTATTTCACGGAAAGGTGAACTCTTTGTAAAGTTTACTTTAGTATTCTCCCTTCCTTATTTCATAACATCCAATTCGCGACCAACGCCTCTTGCCTCATCGCAAGCCCTAAAGGTGAAATCTTAGTTTGTCATTATATTTTATAAATCATTGAAAGCACTAGTTATATAACCATTATAATTATATCATTCACTTGTACTTTTGTCCCCAAAATGAATACTCAGCAATGTATAACTATTTTACTAGACCGCTGTAGAACAAAGCAGAATTTCTAATTACTGCTGACATCTTGTGAAAAACGTAATGTGTGTCTTCAGGTTGAACCCCACATTTTTTGCATTTCTTTTAAGAGGACATTATTAATGCCATAGAGAATCTCCTGCAGTGATGTTTTCTGGTTTTAATGGAATCTGTGTCCACATTAGGTGTCTCTTTTAAACGGATTCAAACTAATCTTGGTGTCAATGCTCTGTGATGAGGCAAATGGCTGGTGTCTTTGGTTTCATTGGAGCATTCTTTGGTGCGGTAGGACCAGCCAGAGGCCCGATAGTACTGGCCTTCAGCGGTACTTACATTAGTGGCCAAATGCATTGGTCCATCCTTTTAGATCAAGAAATTAACAGAAATATCTTTGACAAAAAATATTGACACCCTGGACTCCGTTATGTAGCACACTGTTTGGCCAACAACATTATTGGGCTTCTGGAAGCAACCCCCAAACCTCCCTCTATGTTTTACTGCGAGAAAGATGTTCTTAGTTTGTTTAAAATTTTTATGTCGTCTATAAATATGGAGATGCTGCGCTTTAGCGAAAAACTCTAATTTGGTCTCATCTGTCCACAGTAGGAGGTTGTCGTAGAAGGATTGTGGCATGTTCAGATGTGTTTTGGCAGTCAGACTACGTTGTGTCTCAGTAGTGGGGTCCTCCGGGTTCCCCCACCATGAGACCCCCTTTCACTGAGTTGGCGACGGATGATGCGAGTTGAAACAAGCTACCTTGTGTATGAATGTCATTTGGAATGTGTGTTGCAGTTGATCGCAGTGCTTTTGCCACCATTCAGACAATAACTTCCATCAAGTTTACTCCTGTGACCATGTCAAGGGGGGTTGACTACAGCGGCTCGAGCCTTAAATGTCTTAAAAAACACTACGCCTAGTGGAGACGGCATCAGCAACGCCTCTGGAGATGGACTTTCTTGTGTCTGACCTCCTCACATACTCCTCTTTTCTTTTCTCCAGGCTCACTGAGGTACACACAGTGACACAAAACTGGAGGATGACTTGTTTTCTTTACTCAAACTGGTTGTCAACAAAACATAGCTTAAATCCCAGAGAGACAGTGTAAAAGGACAGCCTCTTTAAATCCAACTCTAATTCCCTTCTAAACACTCCTGAATTAGTAGCCTTGCTAATGTGTTTCCGAAAAACACATTATCCACCAAAATAATGACTCATAGCTTTGTGAGTTGACACTGCTGCTGTGTGTGTGTGTGTGTGTGTGTGTGTAGGCTGTATCTATGAGCAGAGTGCTTGACTATGCGTGTGGCAACCTCCTTTGTGAAGTAGCCTGCGGTCTATGTTCCTAACCTTGCTGCCTTCGTCCTTCAATGTTAATAGGGCAGCTCTGATAGTGTGTCCCAAATGACCTCCTGTTCTATGTAGTACACTTCCTTTTTGACCAGAGTCTTATTGAATCTGACAAGCGGGAAGACTTTGAGTGGACGCTTCCTAATTGGATGGAGATAAAACTAGAAGCCGGTTTACTGCATGCGTAGGAGTCAGCAGGACTTCTCTCTGGGCCCACCATATCAGTGGATCGTCCGTGTCAGTGGATCGTCCGTGTCAGTGGATCGTCCGTGTCAGTGGATCGTCCTTGTCAGTGGATCGTCCGTGTCAGTGGATCGTCCGTGTCAGTGGATCGTCCGTGTCAGTGGATCGTCCGTGTCAGTGGAAGTTCCTGTGCATGTGACGCTACTGATGGACATTAGAGTAGCAAGCAGGGTGTCCCAAATGGACCACTGTACTCCCTTTAGTGAACTCCATTTAACTCTCTGGTGGATGGCAGAATAGTGACTTGAGCTGACTTGAAGGGTCAGTATGGAGGGTGGTGGATGTGCGGTGACTCTTTATAAAGTATTCTCCCCCTATGGGACTTCTCTTCCTTTTACTGTGTTACAATGTCAAATCGGATTGAAGTTTTTTGCCACTGATTGGCACAAATAAAGTCGACAATGTCAAAATCAAAAAGGAAAATAGACAAATTATTCTAAATGAATTATAAATACAAAGCAGATGATAATTGATTGTATGAGTATTCACTCCTTTAATATTTGGTCGAGGAAACTGCCAGCAGTTACAGCAGCTACAGTCTGTTTGGATTAGCTTGAATACTTTTGGGCTTGAAAGACACAGAGTGGGAGAGAGAGATATTTAGTGAGTTTGACTATTAGGGCATGCCATCCTACAACAAACACAGAAAAAATTGAATCAGTGAGCATTTCTTGAATCCACTTTGGGTGTCCTCTTAGAATGGCTGAAAATCCTCTTCAATTTGTCCATGCATCTTGGTTGGAGACTGACAGGGTGTTCATTTCTCACAGAGTATATAATGTACAGGGCTTTGGTAAATCTACAAAGCTACACTACTTTTATGGCTAGGTTCTTCTCTACTGGAGAAGGTGATTTTTTAGGTGAATGCTTTGCTGAGCTCTCTCGTTTGTGGATCCATCTATAATGGTGGCTTGTAGCTTGATCTTACAAGTTCCACTGAAATAGAATGTGGCATACAAATGTCAGGAGAGAGGAGCCGTGGTCGAGCTACAGCTTTCTGTCTCCGCTCCAGTATTAGATTGGCTTGCTGATCTATTTCTAAACTTTCCATTATTTGAAAGTGAGCTCCTTCTGCTTTTGTATAAACCCTCCACAAGCAAATGGTCTCCAAAAGTTTTGAAAAGTTGGCAACACATTTCCAATTGAATATTCTTCGGCTGTATTCATAATTAATTACAGGATATCGACTCCTTCCCCTGCTGATCTTGAATTTTTTGCTGTATATTGATGCTGAAGCGCTCTCTGTCTTAGAGTTTAAAGGATAACTTCGCTGTATCCTGTTCCCAGAGGCAGCATTTTTATTCCAGAACTGTTGAGTGACAGTTTTTAGCAAAGGTTGGAGTATATTTTTTCACCTCATATAATTTCCATCGCCCACGGTTCACGTAATCAATACATAACTCATCATAATGATTCCACAACAGCAACATCATTGATGATGGAGTATATTTTTGCAGTAGTTTTTCTTCAATTTCTAGTACCCTTTACTAAAGAACACCCTTTCCAGGCAATAGCCAAGATTGAGCTTGCAGGCACCCAACCAATCACAGGGAATCCCTTGGGCGAGGTTAGATTAGGCAACTTTGTCCAAAAGAAACCACAGACCGTGCCTCGAAATCTTGCTCCTGGGCACGGCTTCCCAGTTTCATGGTGAGGCAAAGATTTGATTGCTGCATCAATGTAGATAACATGTTAGAGCAGTGTTTCCGAATCTTGGTCCTGGGGACCCCAAGGGGTGCACGTTTTTGTTTGTGCTCTCCTTGGGGCCCCCAGGACCAGGTTTGGGAAACACTGTGTTAGAGAGTTAAAGACAAAGGTAGAGAGGGAGGTAGACAGGGAGACAAGTACACCAAGGGAGGTAGAGAGAACGAGCAAGACAGCATAATGGCGTGTGTCGGCTGTATGAAATTAGTATGGGTATGGGATTGTGGGGAGTGGTCGATTCAACAGAGTATAATCACTCTAAATAGCTTTAGTGTGGAAGGTATATGATTTTTAATGAACCCATTTATTCACAGTAGGCTGTAGATAATAGTTGTGTTGTCTGAGGACTTTTCCTCTGTCTTTGTATTTTCAGCTTGATTAAAGAAAGGTAAGTGGATGCTTTATATTCAAACAGGGCTTTACGCTCAGTGGAACAGAAATTTGTCTGAATAATTAAAAGTTGAAGAAATTAACATTTGCCAGAAATAAATGCCTTGACTTAGCCATAGGTCTAATACAAAATGACATCACATCCCCCATGGTAACCAATTTGACTTTCATTTGCTGGATTGGAGCAAATAGGAACAACTTTTACTTACTTTTTCACGACATAGCACGTCTCTTCCTTCTCTGATGTTTGATATTGTTTGGATTGATATTGGTCTCTCTTTTCCCTTCTCTCTTCTCCTCTCTTCTCCTCTCTCTTCACCTCTCTCTTCTCCTCTCTTCTCCTCCTCTCTCTTCACCTCTCTCTTCACCTCTCTCTTCTCCTCTCTCTTCTCCTCTCTCTTCACCTCTCTCTTCACCTCTCCACCTCTCTCTTCTACTCTCTTCACCTCTCTCTTCACCTCTCTCTTCACCTCTCTCTTCTCTCTCTTCTCCTCTCTCTTCTCCTCTCTCTTCTCCTCTCTCTTCTCCTCTCTTCTCCTCTCTCTTCTCTCTCTTCTCCTCTCTTTTCACCTCTCTCTTCCCCTCTGTCTCATCAATTTCAATGGCGTTATTCTCATGACAACAATGTGTATATTGCCAAAGTGTACTCTGGGAATGCGACTAATTACATTTACAATTGAACATGATTAAAGTTAAATTGATTAATCGAGAAGAGCAGAAAAAACAAACAACATACTAATAATTTTATACAAAAACAATACTAATATTTGTGATGATATCAGTGGCGTAAGCCAGGTTTATTGGTCTGTTAGACACTCTCATTTTCTCTCTTTCTCAGATCCCACATACTTTTTCAGCTTACTCTCCCTCTCTCTATTTCTCAACTCACATTCTCTTTCACTCTCTCACTCTCAATTTCTGGACTCAACACCACAGTGTCCTGTTGATTATTGCATCAGTGCAGGTGAGAAGATGACAGGATTGAGACAAATGAACTGGCAAACATTTCATATATGAATGGGAGAAAAATGCGCTTGTGTGTGTGGTGTGTGTGGTGTGTGTGGTGTGTGTGGTGTGTGTGGCGTAGATAGAGAAATCCCCAGAACTCTTCATAAAGCGGTGATGGATGAGACTAGAGGTTTAGGGAAGCGACTGATCCTCCATCACAGCTCAACCTTGCCCCGTACGGCCGTCAGTCGCTCTCCCTCTCCACCGCCCTGCTCACTCCTCAGTGAAACCAAACACATTGCAGCCCGGCGAGCCTGTCTGGGCCAGCGTGGGCTGGGACGGCTTTATTCCTTCTAATTGTGCAGATTTTGAACAATGCTTTCATCCAAGACAACAGTAGTGTTGTGGAGATCCGTTGGTGATTTGGACTTCAGAGCGGGGGGGGGGGGGGGGGGGGGACGGTTGCCTGGTGAAGGGCGGATGTCTCGCAAGCAGCGACGCCCTTCATCTTCAATATCGATTTCAGGACCGTTGTAGTGATTACCATTACCGCTTTGGCCTGCTCTGCTGGGGGCATAGCTTGGCGTCAACAGGAGATCCGGCTCTTCTCGTCAGTGTAGGAGGTGTGATGGATTCAATCACTCCGCCCCCAGCTGTCGAACCTGCGCGTTAGGCTGGCGATGGGTGAGGTTGTGATGTGATAGGGGACCGCTGCTCACTGGGGTGCGTGTCGCCGTCAGTTATAGTGTCTCTCTGAGGTGTGTGTCACCATCGGTTACGGCGTAGTAGTGTTGACTACGTTACCCTCTCTACCTCTCTCCTCCTTCCTCTCTCTCTCTGTCCCTCTTTTCTCTGTGCTTCTCTCCCCCATCTCCCTTTGTCTTTACCTCTCCAGGTTCCAACTATCTCCCTCTCTACATCTCTCCCTACCTCCCTCTCTCTGACTTTCAATTCCCCGTCCTCGTCTCTCGACCTGCCCCCTCCACTCTCTTCGTTATCGGACTTGTTTATGACAGTGACCATCTGCTGATGAAGCCCTGGTCCCCCCCCCCAGTCTGCCCATCTCCCTCCCAGTCACAGAAGCTGTCTGATTCTGATCCACCACCATAAAGCAGCTGCTCGGCAGATTCTCCACAGCTCCTCCAGATACTGGTTAGTGTTCGCAAGTCAGACCAATTTGGAAGCAGGGGTTCACAGGTGCAGCGTGTTGCGTTGCAATGTTGTTTGTTCGTTCTGCTGTCCATTTAGACAAACCTGTATAAAGGGGGTAAGGCCTCATATACACTGATTGTCAACATACATTGATCTGTTATTGGCCTGTTGCATCAGCTAAGGTAATGAATATTTGCTTTTGCTCATGGACCATACATGTTATTGTAATGAGTTCTGAACTCATGTCTGGATGCTGATGTCTTATGTGTAGTGATATCCAGACAGCATTACTAGAGAGCCTGACAACATTAATTGGAGTCGGGTTTTGCTAATTTGCGTCACCGACCTCCAGGATCTTCTCATATTGTTGTGAAGTAGGACAGTGTTTGTGACATCCTCCCTGTAGGGGCAGCAGCCACTCTAGCAGGAGCAACAGTTAGGTACAAAGATGATGTGATTATGACATCAAAGGCAGGATGCAGAAAACCAGCAGGAGGACGCATACAGGGAAATCATGGTGGATCACAATCTTGATCACCATTTCGTTACGCTTTGAAAAAACTACCCGACACATCTTGTGGGGTGATTTCTCCCCCCAACGTTAATCCATCTAGATGGGCACCTCTAGTTCAGGGACTTTAAAAGTTAGTTTCGCCTGGGGTTGGAAATCTGCTGTCTGCTCTGGAGAACACAGTTCGGAGGTGGAGTAGGAGCCGCCAGAGCAATGTGAGATAAGATGTGACACTGTGAAGGGAGTTTGTTGTCTGTCTAGGCAGACTCAGAATGCTCCCTGTGACTTCCTGCTTTAGGGCTGCGTCCCAACCTTGCACACTACGCCCTATATATCCCCTATGGGCTACATTCCGAAGCAATCCATAGGCAGCAAGGTGACAGGTTCCAGCCCTAGCTTCCCTGCCTCTGTGACAGCACACTAGGTTGTCTATTGTCTCTTGGCCTCTGTACTCCCGATGAAAAGAAACCGTCTGAGAATCTACTCCCCTGCCAGGCTCTTCGGCAGCTAGCAATGAGTCATTAACGCTGAAACAGTGGGAGAGAAACATGATGCCAAGACAACGGAAACACACACGCACACACATGCACACACACGCACACACGCACACTCACGCACACACACTGCTCAAATATTGGTATCTGTTGAGGCAACCAATGATGGTGGTCAAGACAGAAAAATCCATATGGGATAAAGATTAGTGGTAATGGTTCATGGTGCTTTTTTCTACGCCATATTCATACGAGAGGATTTTGCTGTTCACTGGCATGCGTGTTTTGTTATCTAAAGTGGACTAATAGAACATCCCAAATGGCAGCATATTCCCTATGTAGTGTACTACTTTCAGCCAATCCACAAATAATCTGGTCCAGTGCAGTGTACTAAATAGGGATGGGGTGGTATTTGGGCATCTGCCATGACACGTTTTCAGTTGACTGATTGGCCAGTCAGGCTGAATAACATTTAACAGCTCCATCAAATAACACACCATGTTAAACTCTGCTGGAACCAACAAGTTCTTTATTATGGAGTGGCCGTACAGGAATGTGTGTGTGCCAAAGGAACTTTGTTCTACAAACGATCTGTTATAATGCGTTTATTCCCCCTTTATTCAGCATGAGAGAAAGGTGTCAACTTGGGATCAAATGCTCCCAGCACAGAACTGTATATAGTTTGATTATTTCAGGTGTCTGTCTGTTGTTTAAAAGGACTACATTTAGTTGTGTCATTTACCAGACACTCTTGATCTGAGCCACTCACACAGGTGAATGAATATGGTTTCATACTTTTTTCCCACTCGCACCCTTTGGGATTTGAACTGGCTCCATGCCATACCAGTTGAGCATTAGGGGACTAGCCTGATGTGAAACGATACTGTTGTGGAGTGATAATGTTGTTAAAATTGCAACAAAAAATAAATCTAACGCTGAACTTAAATTAAATTAGGACTTACAAAAACGCACTCAAACACACACACGTTAACACACAAACACACACACCCGTACAAAAACACATTCGGCCACACACATGAAACACAGAAACACACACAACCACACCCAAAAACATTCACAATACAATAACATGCATAGTCACACACAGAAACACACATAGCCATGAAAAACACACTGCCACACACACACACACACACACACACACACACACACACAGCCTAATGCGTTTGCACTCCACTGCTCTGATATTTAAAAGCTAATTAATGGGGCCAGGGCAGCTCTAATGCTCTCCTCTCCTCTGGCTTCCTGTCGATTCCTGCCTCCGCACAGCAAATTTCTCTCTAACCAAGATCCCACACCTCGGGCGCTTCCCTTTTCACTGATTCCTCCTTTACCGCACTCTTTCCATCTCTGTTTTCTCTCTTCCTGCTCTCTCCTTCAGGATTTTTTCTTCTTTTTCTGCCATACTTGCTTCCTTTCCTTTTTCCTGTGTTCCGTCCCATACACATCCTGTCATGTTTCCCTACCCCACATGTTCTCACCGCTCCAAACTAAACCAGAAAGCCAGTTGGACAACGTAATAGTCCTGTGATTCCACTCCAATGAGGAAGTCCCTATTTAAACGAATGACATCCGGCACAAACCAACCACAAGTTTAAATGTGAACCAGGCATTGCTATATCTGGCCTTTTGTTGTCGTCCTCCATCTCTCTCTGAGCCTGGCGTGGGACTATAGCGAGTTACCCTGACCAAGGGCCTGCGGAATGGACAGCAGTTCCATTTCATATGACACTGTGCCTCTTTAGACGGAACATAACGTGGTCATATAGATGGGTAATTACTGCTGAGTTCCAGTCCAGGAAGGGAGATATCCCCAGGCTTTCTGCTTTATACACATACATTACTATCGCTTCAGAGGAATGTAAATGAACACTACTGTATCATCAGTGGCTCTGCAATGAATAACCATATGAAAATAATGAGAAATAATAAAATATATGCCAATATATGGTTGACTCCAACTCCCTGTTCTACGTTATTGACCCACTGACTGTTTCTGTAACAGTTCCCTGTTCTAAATGATTGACCTACTGACTGTTTCTGTAACAGTTCCCTGTTCTAAATGATTGACCTACTGACTGTTTCTGTAACAGTTCCCTGTTCTAAATGATTGACCTACTGACTGTTTCTGTAACAGTTCCCTGTTCTAAATGATTGACCTACTGACTGTTTCTGTAACAGTTCCCTGTTCTAAATGATTGACCTACTGACTGTTTCTGTAACAGTTCCCTGTTCTAAATGATTGACCTACTGACTGTTTCTGTAACAGTTCCCTGTTCTAAATGATTGACCCACTGACTGTTTCTGTAACAGTTCCCTGTTCTAAATAATTGACCTACTGACTGTTTCTGTAACAGTTCCCTGTTCTAAATGATTGACCTACTGACTGTTTCTGTAACAGTTCCCTGTTCTAAATGATTGACCCACTGACTGTTTCTGTAACAGTTCCCTGTTCTAAATAATTGACCTACTGACTGTTTCTGTAACAGTTCCCTGTTCTAAATGATTGACCTACTGACTGTTTCTGTAACAGTTCCCTGTTCTAAATAATTGACCTACTGACTGTTTCTGTAACAGTTCCCTTCTTTGATTCACTTGGCATTTTTGTTCCCTCCACTTTGAAACTTGTTGGTTATGAATACACCACCTTTAGCTGAACTGCACAGTTGTCTATTTGGCTAACAAGTTTAGTCTACACCCCCCCCCTCTCCATCCCCCTGTCTCTCTCCATCTCTCTCTCTCTCCATCCCTCTCTCTCTCCATCCCTCTCTCTCTCCATCCCTCTCTCTCTCCATCTCTCTCTCTCCATCTCTCTCTCTCCATCCCTCTCCCTCCATACTTCTAGTTCTCTCGTTCGCTCTCTCCAGCCGTCTCACTCTGTCTCTTTCTCTCTCCATCACCCTGAAGCCCTCTCTCTCGCTCTGTCGAGCCCTAACTCCCACTCCATGTCCGCCTATATCTCTGTCTATTCTCCCTCTATCTCTGTCTCGTTCATTCTCTAGGCTGGTCTCACATCATCCTGCCTGTGATTAAATATTTAACCATGCTCAGTTTGCCCCTGTTTCAAGTCTGTACAACACACAGTTGTAATGGTTCGGTTTTCGCCTTACTTCAAAGCACAGTGATGTGTCCCAAAAATGTCTCCCTATTCCCTCTAGATCTCTGGTCAGACGTAGTACCCTACGTAGGGAATGTGGTTCCGTTTGGGCCTTGGGCTATGACCACAGTAGCTGACGCAGTAACTGCTGATCTGGGGAGCGGTAATATACTGGTATTGGAGTCCAATTAAGGATCATTCATGTTTCAACACTGTGTGTGTACGTGTGTGTGCTGCTAAACCAACGGATTTCAAAGAACTATCCGAATGGTCGTCTGTTCATCACCTTCATTATAGGGCACTACTTTTGGCCAGGGCCTATTGGTATATGTGCACTATAAAATCCTTTGGGACTCAAACTAAAGTCATTACTGTCTCTAGGCTAAGTTGTTCCAGCAGCATGGATATTTCAGAACGGGTAGGACATTTACATTTAAGTCATTTATCCATCTCTCTTAACTGTAATGAATTACCATAGTGAGTGCATACGTTTTCATACTTTCCTTTTCCGTGCTCATGGGGATAGAACCCACAACCCTGGCACCATGCTCTACACTCTTGCAAATTAGCTTTCAATGAAGTGTGTGTGTGCGTCTGTGTGTGTGTGTGTGTGTGTTTACATATGATGTCTGACCTTTCAGTGTGATTCTCCAGTCTGCAGGGCATAGTTATACTTTAATACCAGCTCTAAAACATGTCAGTCACTATGTGTTTCACAGTACTGTTCATCTAGCTGATTGATTCAGTCTTTCCATGAAACATGTATTTAATCCTTCCTTCTGCATTATTCTGCTTCAATACGGTTCTGCCATCAATTTCCCAGCTGTAGTCGTCCTTCTCAAACCGTTATTTTCTCAAATGCAATAGGTCAGTTTGGTGATAATTGATTTATTTTATGATGCCCATAACCTCTTACTGAACCGACCCAGCGCGTCTGATATCGTGTGCTGATTTTGTCCATCCCCAGATGACATGGACTCGCCATGCCAGTCAAAGGCGAAAACCAGTTGTGGAGACAAGACCCAACATCTTCATGGACATTTTTGTAGATTGCGTTTGCTTGGAAATTTGACTTTGAGATTAACAATATATTTTTTTAACTTGTGTTTGTACAATGTTCTGGGTCATAAAATAATGTGTTTCTCTGCACCAGAGAGAGAGAAACACATTACAAACACAAGTAAAAAAAAAAAACATGTTGAGTGGAATTAGGAGTGAGCCAAACTGTAATGAAATTCAGTGGAACGACTCAATGAACATAAATCTCTAGGGGACTATTTCCCTGCAATGAAGTGTAACAAGGTTAGCACAGGTCCACTAAGTCTGTTCTGCTGACGACGCAGAATCTATCTCTGCTATTGACCTTCAGTATTTAGGCAAACAGAGGGGTGGAGGGACAGAGAGTTGTGACAACAACAGACAGACCCACAGAAAGAGAAATGAGAAAGGCAGTGAGAGAAAAGTGAGTGAGTGATTATGAAAGGCCAGGCAGCCTGTGGTATCTGTGAGAGAGATCAGCAGATGCTGTCTGGTCTGTGGTATCTGTGTGTGAGAGAGATCAGCAGAATCTAGGTGGTCTGTGTTGTCTGTGAGAGAGATCAGCAGAGGCCTGCTGGTCTGTAATATCTGGAAGAGAGGTCAATACAGGTGAGATAGTCTGGGATTTCTGTGAGAGAGATCAACAGAGATTAGGTGGTCTGTGGTATCTGGGACAGAGCTCAGCAGAGGCTAGCTTCTAGGTGGTATCTGTGCTAGTTTCTAGGTGGTATCTGTGCTAGCTTCTAGGTGGTATCTCTGCTAGTTTCAAGGTGGTATCTGTGCTAGCTTCTAGGTGGTATCTATGCTAGCTTCTAGGTCGTATCTATGCTAGCTTCTAGGTGGTATCTGTGCTAGTTTCTAGGTGGTATCTGTGCTAGCTTCTAGGTGGTATCTGTGCTAGCTTCTAGGTGGTATCTGTGCTAGTTTCTAGGTGGTATCTGTACTAGCTTCTAGGTGGTATCTATGCTAGCTTCTAGGTGGTATCTGTGCTAGCTTCTAGGTGGTATCTATGCTAGCTTCTATGTGGTATCTGTGCTAGCTTCTAGGTGGTATCTGTGCTAGCTTCTAGGTGGTATCTGTGCTAGCTTCTAGGTGGTATCTGTGCTAGCTTCTAGGTGGTATCTGTGCTAGCTTCTAGGTGGTATCTGTGCAGCATTGAAAGCTGTCACTGGAATGGCCGGGGATATTTTTCAGCCACACTGAAATTACATCCCTGGTGTCATCAATCAGACCTCATTCAGAGCTGGGTTTCAGTCATACCTTCCTCTGCAATCATTCCTTCCTCAGTCCTGAGCAGGAGTAAAATGAGTTAGCCTTTTACAGAGGGCACACACAAGAGAAGTAAAGAAAGAACTTTGGATCTGATTACCCCACTGAACAGCCAATAAGTACCTCCATCAGGGCACAGACTCGACTCTTAAAACCAAGACATACTGGTGTGGGTTGGTGTCTACTAGTGGGACCTATACTTACTTTACAAAGACCCAGAAACAAATCGATTTTTGCACAATATGAATCTATACACTATAAACAATAAACAGCAATAAACAGACAGGTTTGATGAATTTGACTTTGAGTAAGTTTTAATTGTATTTTGTTCTATAATTTCTACGATGTGGAGAGCATAGATGTAATCACAGAATACAGACAAACTTGGAATTCACCCAAATAAAATGCTAATTATAAAGAAGTAAGAAGTTTCACCACCGCATTTTGCTTATTAAAGGTACCACATATCCATAAGAACTTTGGCCTCTGCCTGATGTGTGTGTGTGTGTGTGTGTGTGTGTGGTTCCTTAGCTCAGTGTTTGGGTGGAACATGTTGTGACTCACTGTCTATGATGTGAAAAATGCCAAAACACCCTTTCCCTGAGAGAGGGATATCTGCCAAAACCTTTAAAAGAGATACGTTAACGGCAAAGTTTGGAGCAGAGCTATGTATCTGTAAAGTGACACCCTTCTGTTCTGTACGTTTAGCCAGCTCTGCACCTATTCAAACACCAATGCCATGTTTCTATGGACATGAAGTCCAGAGAGGCGAGGCAAGAATTGGTCGATGGTTTAGTTGCAGTGTGTGCAGAGGCTGAGGTCACCCACAAAAAAAACGCTGACACACCGCAGACAGGTCTACCTGCCTAGTAGTGAAGTGCAGATGAACCCCTAACCTGAAGTCCGGGCAGTCATTATGGCCATGGTGAAGGTGGGTTTAGGGTCATGGCGTTTTGTGGGTGGGTTGCAGGCAAGTCGAATGTAAAATGGCATCGCTAGGCCTGAATGTATTGTTTTTGTAATGAACTGGGCGATAGTGTGGGAGTAGGCTACATTTCAGCTGCCAGCACGCAGCTCGCTGACACTCAAACAATACGAAGAGATGGATCTAAGCCAGTGGCTCCAAATAAATAATCACACGTACATTGGCTTAAACATCAACACACCAGGTAACGTTAACAAGACTGTGAATGAGCTGAGAGGCAAAGTAAGGTCTTTTACACCTGGTATTGTCTCTTTTTAAAAACCCAGTGTCCTGTGAGAGCAAGACAGGTAGATGACACCAAATGATGGGAACACAAAGAGAATTATTTGACACACTGGAATTAATTAATCAAGAATTGGATCGCTACCTTGACCCTATAGAGATTGTACCCAGTGGAAGAATGCCTGACCACTGGGACTGACGCAGATTTTGGGAAAAATGTGACTAGCCTATGTAGGGACTTGGTGAGAGGCAGCCATAATCAGACCTGGCTCTCAAGAAAAGACAGACTTTGTACACAGTCTACACAATGAGGTGGAAACCGAGCTGCTTTTATCAGATCATACAGACCCACAACAAATTGGACAGAAAAGCCTCAATTATTGTGGCCCATTGCCATGAGATAACCTTGGTGGAACTAATAACCACCGGATAAATTGCCAGTGTTTGTCTTTTTATATATTGTAATGAATTTGTAACTTTTCTATTGTTGCAACACAGTTTAAAATTTCAATACACTATCCTTTTAAAACTTGTGTGTAATGTTTATTTCATACAATATTTGTTTGTTTTTTTCTTCATTTTTGTTATTTGTTATTTATATCTTCCACTTGACTGTCAGTGTAAACACATTTTCTCGTACCAATAAAGCCCTTTATGTTGACACCGACATTGAGAGAAGGTGAGAGTAAAGGAAAAAGACCAGCTCTGTCCATGAAAAACTGAGCCAAAAACAGCACCGCAGTCCTTCAACCCAGTGTCTACAAATGAGGGGCACAGGAAGACATGGAGTGTGAAATACCAACCCACAAAGCAGAGCAGACCTATACTTACCATAGATCAACTAGAGGGGGAGAGAGAGGGTGGGAGAGGGAGAGAGTTTCTACACCTGACCAACTCCAGAGTTTGTTAATCGAGGTTGTTGAGGCACAGCTTTTGATTTACCGCCATGGTGAGGAGCAGGATGCTTCGTGCGTTTCCTTGTGTGTGTGTGTGTGTGTGTGTGTGTGTGTGCGCATGTGTGCATTTGTGTCTTATCTAAAAGAAAGTGAGAGTTGCCTAAAGTGTTACACTACAAGGGAAAGTAAGAAAGGGAAAGGGTGTGGGGAGACAGAGACAGAGAGAGAGACTACAGCAGGGTTGGCTGAGTGGCGTGGTTAAATGACTCTGACACACTCATTGATTATTTAGTGGTTTGTCTGCAAATCAGTCTGTTCTCAGTGTTCTGTGTTCCAGCCTCTAGCAATATTGCAACCAGGTCAGAGAGGTCACCAGATGAACCTCTGTACCCCTCCTGCTGCTGCATATACACAATGAAGACTGGCAACCCCTATGTCAATCTTTCACTACTTCTACTATGAAGTTTGTCGTTTTTGTTATTTTCGGAAAACTTCATTGTCAACACAGCATCTAAACCGTGTTCCACAGCTGTTGCCAGTGTTCAGTTCTTTAGCACAATGGGCTAGCATGGCTGTCACAGCAGGTGTGACAGTGTGTGCTTTTCCCTCTCTGTAAGAGGCCTGGCCTTGTTTCTATCCCCTCTGTGGACAGTCTTTGTGGTGGCTGTGTCCTGTCTTCCCTTTGATGTCTCTCTCCATTTCTTTTCTCTGATCCTGTGCCACGCCTCCTCAGACATCCAGTGTTAGTGATTGTGGTATGGGAGAAGCAGATAGGGTATATGTAGGGGGATACAGAAAAATGGTCATGTGGAATTAAAATACATTTCTAAAGTATTCCCTGGGCTTCTCTAAAACCCTGTGGAATTTGGTTCTAACATTTGGAATAAGACGTGTTCAGGTCCCTTTGCCTCCTTACACTCCCAACTCCGGTCTTGACTACATGCACCACACGCTGTCTGTAAATATATCATGATCCCTGACTGCATTATAGATACGTCATCATCATTGGATGTGCTTGTCTCGCAAAGATGTTTGTGTGAAACGAGGACCAGATTTGCCCCGTGGCCTCATTCGATGGCATGGAAGCTTTCTGATCCTGCCAACTCATGCTGTTTTAAGGGTACAGGTTTTGAAGGACTACAAGGGGACAGGGTGTTTGAGGGATTTTGACGGGACAGTGTGTTTGAGGGATTTTGAGGGGACTGGGTATTTGAGGGATTTTGAGGGGACTGGGTATTTGAGGGATTTTGAGGGGACTGGGTATTTCAGGGACTCCGACCTAGGTAGATGTAGCTGTGATTACTGCACAGGACCTAGGCTCTGTCCATGTGTGTTGACAGTACATGGTGACTTGTGTGTGTTAAGCAATCCAATATCAGATCTACCCCCCTACCTGCATCTCTCATCTCCTCCAGTCTGTCCCTCGGCTTTACCTTGTTGTCATTCTCTCATTGTTTGTCTCTCGTCCTGCATCTCCAGGCCACCTACTCTGTCTGTGTTTACATGTCCATCCTTCCCTCTGTTTCGCACCTCTCGTTTTACAAGTACCCCTCTTGATTCATTCTGTATTTCTACTTGTTTAACTGCGCCCACCTTTTACCTTTTCTGTCTCTGTCTCGTTCCTGCTTCCTCACACTCACATGTAAACCCACAGAGACATGCAAGCAGACCGTTTGTAAGACAGACAGGCATAGAGGCACACAGGCAGACACACTTCCACCAAACATCACTAACCCTTCTATAGTGTTAAAGTGAGTCCTTCACTAAGGTCAGAATTTCAGGATGCATTTCAAAAAGACTCCTGAAGTGTTGGCTCTCCTCTCATCCTGTTTTACTGTAGGCTACTCAGTAATGGAATTATTTTGTTCTTTCCCTCCAGTTCTCTCCTGCACCTCTGTGTCTTGCTCTCTCCGTCCCTCTATTTTACATGGGCAGAAGCTCAGTCTGTAAGCTGTGATTGGACTGCGTAATGGTTTGCTCTCCATCTCTGGTCCGATGGCACCACGTTCCCTATGAACTGTGTTACTTCAGCCTGGTCCCACAGGGCATTATGCTGACCAGAGGGAGACGAAGCAGAATGTATGCAGACTCGTCTTGTCATTCTAGACAAACTAGTCAATTAGTCGTTTTGTGCAAAGGACTCCAACAGGAATGACAAAGTATCCAAAGCCAGTAACAGGAGACAGTAGGTCGTTTGACGGTACAACTCCCTGCAATGCAAAATCCTTGTCATTTCTGTAGCGAATGCGTAGTCTCCTCTTTGTTCTGTCCTCCTTTGAGATGAATGTTGACGAGTTGTAAGCAAGGGGTTAACCTGTTCACACTGCACTGAGATGCTAATGACACAGAAGCAAGTCTTATATCGAGTTAACGGCTGTGATGTTGTTGCTGAGAGCTCCACGACCAATTATACAAACATGATGTCATAGTTCACATTGACCTCTGCACAAGAATTGTCCAGAACAAGGCACTTCGAAACAAAAGTCTGCATTGCTGGGTATCTGAAAAACATCCTGTATTTACTGTAATGCAGTGCTCTCTGTGTCTGTACGGTTGGGACTGTACATTCACAGCCCACGCGTGTTAAGAGGTTTTAAGAGGCTCTGTTAGAGATGCTCTAACCAGCTGTTCCAATTTGGCTAGTAATGAAAGTGTGCACATTTCTCCTGGTCCCTTGGTAGAACATATTAAGCTAAAGCATATCTCGCACTCCCTCTCTTTCTCTGTCCCCTTTTCTCTCAATCTCTCTCTCCCTCAATCACACACACACACTCGATCTCTTTCTCTCTTGATCAATTCAATTAATGAGTTAGTTCAGATACATACCATATAATCATTCCCTATGCGTCCCGTCCGCATGTGACTCTTTTTAATTTGGTGGATGGCACCATTATCTTCCTGTAACCTCTCAAATTCTCTTTCTCTCTGACACTGTCTTTCTGTCGCTCTCTCACTCTCTGTCTCCTACGCCTTCTCTCTGATTCTCTATCTCCTCTTGCAACCTGTCTCACACACCCCCTCTCCCCCCTCCACTTGCACGGTCAATCTTCCTCTCTCTATGATCCTTTCTCACTCTCTATCTCTCTGTCACACTTTCTCTGTCTCTCTCTCTGCCTTTTACATTTTCTTTCATGGCACTATTTTCTACATAACACCCTAATGGAACCATATTCCCTAAATAGCACCCTAATGGGACCCTATTCCCAACATAGCAATATAAATTAACCTTATTCTCTAAATAACACCCTAGTGGAACCCTATTCCCTACCTAGCACCCTAATGGAACCCTATTCCCTAAATAGCACACTAATGGAACCCTATTCCCATCATAGCAATATAAAGGAACCTTATTCTCTAAATAACACCCTAATTGAACCCTATTGCCTAAATAGCACCAAAATGTAACCCTATTCCCTAAATAGCATTATAATGGAACCCTATTCCCTACATAGCATTATAATGGAACCCTATTCCCTACATAGCAATATAAAGGAAACTTATTTTCTAAATAACACCCTAATGGAACCACATTCCCTACCTCGCACCTTAATGGAACCCTATTCCCTAAATAGCACCCAAATGGAACCCTATTCCCTACATATCAATATAATGGAACCCTCTTCCCAACATTGTAATATAATGGAACACTATTCTCTAAATAACACCCTAATGGAACCCCTATTCCCTACACAGCAATGTAATGGAACCCCTATTCCCTACACAGCAATGTAATGGAACCCCTATTCCCTACACAGCAATGTAATGGAACCCCTATTCCCTACACAGCAATGTAATGGAACCTAATTCCCTGAATCGCTCCTAGTGGTGCAACGGTACGCAAATGTCTGATAGAGAATGAAGTTCTGAATAATAATATGCTAAATTGATTTACCTGTTCAATGTTATTGTTAGCCTCGCTAACGTTAGCTTAGGGTTCCTGGTAGTGGTTGTTAGCTATAGAGAGCTAGTCACTTCTTTGCAGTGTTTGTAGTATGTGCTGTAGTACACAAGGGAGAAATTGGCAGTTTGTCATCCTGGTCCCTAGCTGCCATTATAGTTTCTTACAGTAAGCGAACGTAGGAAAATTCGCTTTGCAGAAGATGATTGGCCTGTACTGGACGGTGCGCTGCGGAAACGTGGGCCGTTACACTCCTAATAGCCCCCTGATGGAAGCCTATTCCCTATATAGCACCCTAGTGTATCCCTATTCCCTACATTGCGCCATATTCCTAACACCACTGCTATCGGGGTCTATCTAAAGGAGTACACTGTATATTTATTAGGGTGCCATCTAAAACAATGACTGGCCTGAATGACTGTTCTGACTTGGACTTCTGTTGGAGAATAAGAAATATAAATGTAGTAGTTGCTGTGAAGGGAAATGGGATATTGGGTATCTGGATTTGGAGACTTCTGGCTGGTAGAACCGTGGGATGAAAGCTTGCTGGAGGCCTGAGGGAGTTAGTCACTGTAACATTGGCACAGACCAGTATTTTAAGCCATAGAAAAATTGAGGCATAAAGACAGAGATAGGCAGAGAGACCGAGAGTGACAGAAAGACTGAGAGTGAAAGAGAGACAGACAGAGACATAGAAAGACAGTGAGAGAGAGAGAGAACTAGAGTGAAACCAGTGAAGAGGGTAGAGCAGCAAACGGTGCATTGGGTGATTGGTAATGTTGCATTACTGCAGCTATGCACCAGCACAAAGCAAGGTAATTATAGCTCGACGTATCTCTGACTGATGGCACATTGAAAGCGACTTCAGAGCCTGATGTAATTTCACTTAGGAAAATGCAGTCATATGAAAAAAGTCTGACAGAAAATGAACAAAAAGGAGACAATGCAGATCTTAACACTCTTTGAAAACCTCAGAACCTGTGCATTTTGAACAGTGCCCCTGCAAATAAACATGGCCCTGCCTCTCTTGGTGCAACCTTGCTATTGTACACTAGATTTTTAGATACAGGGAGACTGTGTCATACCGAATGTTTTGGGCCAAACTCACATGTTTGTTGGTTTGTACATCCATTATTTTATCAGGTATGCTGACAGCACATTCTAATTACATTGGCCTGAGGACTTTTAGGGTAAACTTGGTTAACTAACCTTCACTTGTTTTTGTTACTGTATCAAGTGCTGCAAGCCTCATCACAGTGATGCACTGAAACTGTTGCATGTGCTTTCAAGGTAACCTTATTCACAATTGTGGCTTATGGCTAAGCTTACATAACCGGTCAAACATTTGTACAGACCCCGGTAGGTTCTTAATGCGGTTCTTGACTGTAATTGCTTTGACCCCAAACCATGAAGCCTGTGGAGCTGCCCATTGTAGTCTGACTCTAGTCTGAGATCACCCCAAACGAAAATAATAATAATTTGTCTGGAGACAGTCATCACAGTCTGTGCTGATCCTTTGAGTTTTGTAGCGAGCTGGCCCTCAGCCATCATCTTACAGTTACGTGAGACCAAATGTGTTGAATCATCTGCGTACAAAACATCTGAAAGGAACAAGCAGATTCCATGTCGTTGATGTATGACAATAGAGGCCCTGAAATACTCCCATGTGGCGCTCCACATCTGATTAACCTGGTCTCAGTCATGGTGCCATTGACTTTCTGCTGCCGTCCTGGCAGATCCATCCAGAACCACTCTGACACATGCTGACTACTAGGGCTCTGAGCTGTTAGGGTTCTGGTTTAGTGGATCAAGAGCTTTCTGAAGGTCCGGTAATAGCATGCCACGTACTGGACCTTCATCGATCTCTTTCCTAGTGTTGTCGGACAAAAACGATCAACTTGTGTCGGTTGAATGAGACCTAGCACTTGTCAGTTTTCTTGGAGATGATCTTCTCCTCGACTTAGTACAGGACTTCCAGAATGAACAGAATGTATGTTTTGGTGTCCTCCTTTGCTTGCTGGAGAGATTTATAACATAGACAATGCTGAGTGAATATGTTCTGAGTCTTCTTTCATAAATCCGTCTGACATATCGTCCTGAACAGCTGGTTCACAATATTTCGGGTGACCTCTTAGGTGAGGTGCTTTGAGAAACTGGAGACGTAAAAGGAGTTGGCTAGCACCCCCTGCTGGGAGATGTTCTGTTCATGACCTTCACTGTTCAGCATAAGGGGATCAGGCAGCTCCCCAGAAGCTTTTTAGTCGCTAATGTAAAGAACCAAGTGTTAAAGCAGTCTGACACCTTGCCCCTGTCACACATCATCTCTCCATTAATGCCCAGATTGACATTACTTGCTTTAATTTCGCTGCAGGCCAGCTGTGGAAGACAGTGCCAAGATGCCAAGTGTTTGTTTTGGAGCAAGGAACGGCTTGTCTAATCATTCTACTCACCTTACATTGCATTTTCTTGAAAATAATCAAATCTGATTTGCAGACTTCCCAAAAACTTCCACTGCAGTGCAGGTGACTATTTGTCTTTATTTAAACATCTGTAGAAAAGGCCTGTGTTGTAATTGTTATTGATCTGACCTTAACTGTGTCCTACTGATTGAAGTATGCTCTATAGTACTGATATATTAATAGATAATATAGTACGCACCCTCTTTTCTTTAGCAGGGGTGGTTGGTTGGGGGGTGTTGTTCAATAACCTTTGGAGCAGATTCCACATGTTAGGGAGGCACTTAACCAATGGAAGTATTTAATTCACTACAGAAAACCAGCAGAAAACCACTGATACAGAATCAATAACTGTATTTGGGATACAGGCTATGTCAAACAGCAGGAATCATGTCTTATGTCCTTAGATGGCCTTTCATTGTCTTTTTTAACCCGTTTAAGATGCACCACACAGGCATGGTTAATCTGTGGAAAAAATATAAAATATAACGCTCAGATGTCGACAGACAGGTGATGATTGTGACACTGATGGAACTAATTCTCCAGTGATTCCAGTGTGGGCTGCCGAGTGCAAAGCAACTCTCCGGAACAAGCTAGAGGATGTGAGCAACACAACCAGCTGTACAAGGGCCTAGTAATTATCCCAAATGACTACCTCAAACCAACACATATCCCCTCTCATGCTGTGTCTGAGTGGCTGGTTCTGTTTTAGCCCCCGTTCAGTCCCCAGCACCCGGGTATGTCCTGTCAAACACGACCTGCCACGTGAACTGAGCTCAGGGCTCCTATGGACAGGCTGAGAGAAAAACCCTCTTGTCTAAAGCAGTAACATCCAATAGCAGCCCTGTCCAGAGACACGTCTCTTTAGATGACAGGGTCTGGCAGGGTCCGGTTTTGGTGCTGGTAATGACACACTCTGTCATCGGGCCGGTGCCGATTGTTTATGTCGTTCTGTCCTCCCAGTGGGCCGGTGCCAATGTTGCTGTGTCATTTTGGTTGCAGGTATTTCAGACAGTTTTATCTCCAAGCCAGTAACTTTCACAAATCACTATCTGTAGCAGCTGATAGCAATCAGTTACCCTGAGTTCTACCTGCTGTTATCTGTTTTGGTGATAAAAGTAAGCAGTCCTTCATCTCTGTTTACATCTTCCCCTCCCTCACACAGCATTTCGGTTCCAGGTCCCTAGCAGGCGTTGATGGTGGAGCTGATAATGCAGCTGCTATATTTGATGTTAGTCACATCTATTCTCTCACTGTCTGAGAACAAACACACACATACACAAATTTCATGGGTAGTGGGAACGATCTCAGGAGTCTAGAGTCTAGAGCTGATATAGGCCTTCTCCGGAATCACAAACTCCTTCAACTGAGTGGGAATGTTGTTGGACACCATCATCAACTCTCCAAACATGACTTACACTGTCAACACCCTGCCAGTGCAGGTATCAGCTAGATATACACATAGTAGGAGAGTGTAAACCAGTTGTTCTGACTGTTGTGGCCAGTCTAAACCAGATGTTCTGTCTGTTGTGGCCAGTCTAAACCAGAGGTTCTGTCTGTTGTGGCCAGTCTAAACCAAATGTTCTGTCTGTTGTGGCCAGTCTAAACCAAATGTTCTGTCTGTTGTGGCCAGTCTAAACCAAATGTTCTGTCTGTTGTGGCCAGTCTAAACCAAATGTTCTGTCTGTTGTGGCCAGTCTAAACCAAATGTTCTGTCTGTTGTGGCCAGTGAAAAACTAGCGGTCCTGTCTTCTCCATCTGGTTGGTCCTTCTCACCCCTCACAGCCCCTATGTTTCCAGATGTATCCTATGGATTTGGCCCTTATTCATGTACAGCTATGCTGTTGTTGTTGTTGTGGTAATGTGATTGTTATCATTGTTGTTGTTGTCATTGTTATTGTGGTTGCAAATGCACCAAACGACACAGCGTTATCCTGCACAATGTCACAAGAATTTACTAGTACAGGATGATGCTGTGTTGTTCGTTTGCATTTGACAAATAAACCTTGAAACCTGAAACCTACTGTTTGAACTTGCCATATATGGTGCCCTTCTCTTTCTTTCTCCCTCTCTACCTCTCTCTCTCTAAATCCTCACTCTATTCCCTCTCTCTATGTCTGTCAATCAATCCAATGTATTTGATTATGCATCAGCAGTCACAAAGGGCTTTTACAGACACCCAGCTTGAAACCCCATAGAGCAAGCAACAATATTAGTCATATTAACAAGAATGAATGCACAGTAACTAGCAAAACCCCCTTGTAGGGTCAAAACCAGGAAAGGATTGGCGAGAGGATTCTCTGGCTTCCTCTGTGCGCGTGTGCGCGTGCGTGTGCGCGTGTGTGTACCTAATTATAAAACCACTAGAGGGCATTGCCTTCCTTTGCTTCTCTACTTCCAGTTCCCTTTATCACACACTCATCTCTATTATGTTAGCACATACATTACCTCTCTGTCATTTACCTGTCTGTTAGCACATACATTACCTCTCTGTCATTTACCTGTCTGTTAGCACATACATTACCTCTCTGTCATTTACCTGTCTGTTAGCACATACATTACCTCTCTGTCATTTACCTGTCTGTTAGCACATACATAACCTCTCTGTCATTTACATGTCTGTTAGCACATACATAACCTCTCTGTCATTTACATGTCTGTTAGCACATACATAACCTCTCTGTCATTTACATGTCTGTTTGCACATACATAACCTCTCTGTCATTTACCTGTCTGTTAGCACATACATAACCTCTCTGTCATTTACCTGTCTGTTAGCACATACATAACCTCTCTGTCATTTACCTGTCTGTTGGCACATACATAACCTCTCTGTCATTTACCTGTCTGTTAGTACATACATAACCACTCTGTCATTTACCTGTCTGTTAGCACATACATAACCTCCCTGTCATTTACCTGTCTGTTAGCACATACATTACCTCTCTGTCATTTACCTGTCTGTTAGCACATACATAACCTCTCTGTCATTTACCTGTCTGTTAGCACATACATAACCTCCCTGTCATTTACCTGTTTGTTAGTACATACATAACCTCTCTGTCATTTACCTGTCTGTTAGTACATACATAACCTCTCTGTCATTTACCTGTCTGTTAGCACATACATAACCTCTCTGTCATTTACCTGTCTGTTAGCACATACATTACCTCTCTGTCATTTACCTGTCTGTTAGCACATACATAACCTCTCTGTCATTTACCTGTCTGTTAGCACATACATAACCTCTCTGTCATTTACCTGTCTGTTAGCACATACATAACCTCTCTGTCATTTACCTGTCTGTTAGCACATACATAACCTCTCTGTCATTTACCTGTCTGTTGGCTTATATACCTACCTGTCTCTTGGTATGTTGTATATGAAATCTATTTTGCACTACCTTTAATAACTGTTAATACAAAACTGTGTGTGTGTGTGTGTGTGTGTGTGTGTGTGTGTGTGTGTGTGTGTGTAGTGTTTCTCCTCTCCACAGCTTGTGTATTTTTTAAGTGGGCTGGGATGGATGGTGGTTAAGTGTCACATTGATTTACAGTTACAATATCGTTCTCTTATCTAATACATTCCGGTTCCACGGTGTGTTATACTCACACACACACACACACTTCTGCCATTATATACATCCCTTCAAGTGTGGGCTACACACACACACACGCACACACAACATCCCCAGGGATTACTAGGTGGGGAGGGGGGGGGGTTCAGCATTCCCCCGCTCTCTGAAAATAACTTTAGATTTCCCGGGACTCTGACTGAGGATACCTGTGTCACTAGAATCGTTTTAACGTCCAAGGCACAGAGGACAGGACGGAGTTGGTGGGTGAAAAGGGGCGGAGTGAGACGACTGTCACTGACGGAGCGAAATTAGTCCCAAACCAAGTCCAGCAGGACCTTCTGTCTCTCCTCACCCCCACCACCTAGCCTTCTTTCTCTCCTCACCCCCACCACCTAGCCTTCTTTCTCTCCTCACCCCCACCACCTAGCCTTCTTTCTCTCCTCACCCCCACCACCTAGCCTTCTTTCTCTCCTCACCCCCACCACCTAGCCTTCTTTCTCCCCTCACCCCCACCACCTAGCCTTCTTTCTCTCCTCACCCCCACCACCTAGCCTTCTTTCCTCACTCCCACCACCTAGCCTTCTTTCTCTCCTCACCCCCACCACCTAGCCTTCTTTCTCTCCTCACCCCCACCACCTAGCCTTCTTTCTCTCCTCACCCCCACCACCTAGCCTTCTTTCTCTCCTCACCCCCACCACCTAGCCTTCTTTCTCTCCTCACCCCCACCACCTAGCCTTCTTTCTCTCCTCACCCCCACCACCTAGCCTTCTTTCCCTCCATCCACCTCTCCATTTATCCCTTCCTCTATCTTTCCCTCCTCCTTCCGTCCCTTGGGTCCTGGCATGCAGTCCCCATCTCTACAGTATAAATGACAGCACAGGCACCAGCATACTGGCCCACCAGAACTGAACAGCTAAATCAATAGCTCCCAGAGCACGGTTCCCTCCCCCAGGCCTCTAAAATAGATTTCCAGATAGGAGTCCAGCTATGTCCTTCAACAATCCCTGACAAATGGGCTCAGAGTGCTGCGGTGATTTTGTAGAAGTACACCAATCCTGTGTGACTCTCCGTCTCCCCTCCCACCCCGTTCTCTCACCCTCCCTCACTCTGTATCCCTCCCTAACCGGTCCTCTCCCCTCTCCCCTCTCCCCTCTCCCCTCTCCCCTCTCCCCTCTCCCCTCTCCCCTCTCCCCTCTCCCCTCTCTTTATCGCTCACTTATCACCTCGTTAAGGACACCAGCATATATCACTCCGCTGGGACGGATGAAAAGCAATACTTAGAGGTATTTACGGTGACCCCCATGACCTTACAGGTGGAGACCTTGATTTCTTAACTGTGTCAGAAGCACCTAGTCGTCACAGGCGTCTGATAGGAAGCGTCTATAGGTGGAGTTTAAGGCAAAATCTATAGGTGATGTGAAACGTCTGTAGGTTCAGTTATAGGAAACGTCTGTAGGTTAAGTTATAGGAAACGTCTGTAGGTTCAGTTATAGGAAACGTCTGTAGGTTCAGTTATAGGAAACGTCTGTAGGTTCAGTTATAGGAAACGTCTGTAGGTTCAGTTATAGGAAACGTCTGTAGGTTCAGTTATAGGAAACGTCTGTAGGTTAAGTTATAGGAAACGTCTGTAGGTTCAGTTATAGGAAACGTCTGTAGGTTCAGTTATAGGAAACGTCTGTAGGTTAAGTTATAGGAAACGTCTGTAGGTTCAGTTATAGGAAACGTCTGTAGGTTCAGTTATAGGAAACGTCTGTAGGTTAAGTTATAGGAAACGTCTGTAGGTTCAGTTATAGGAAACGTCTGTAGGTTAAGTTATAGGAAACGTCTGTAGGTTAAGTTATAGGAAACGTCTGTAGGTTCAGTTATAGGAAACGTCTGTAGGTTCAGTTATAGGAAACGTCTGTAGGTTAAGTTATAGGAAACGTCTGTAGGTTCAGTTATAGGAAACGTCTGTAGGTTCAGTTATAGGAAACGTCTGTAGGTTAAGTTATAGGAAACGTCTGTAGGTTCAGTTATAGGAAACGTCTGTAGGTTAAGTTATAGGAAACGTCTGTAGGTTCAGTTATAGGAAACGTCTGTAGGTTCAGTTATAGGAAACGTCTGTAGGTTCAGTTATAGGAAACGTCTGTAGGTTCAGTTATAGGAAACGTCTGTAGGTTAAGTTATAGGAAACGTCTGTAGGTTCAGTTATAGGAAACGTCTGTAGGTTCAGTTATAGGAAACGTCTGTAGGTTCAGTTATAGGAAACGTCTGTAGGTTCAGTTATAGGAAACGTCTGTAGGTTCAGTTATAGGAAACGTCTGTAGGTTAAGTTATAGGAAACGTCTGTAGGTTCAGTTATAGGAAACGTCTGTAGGTTCAGTTATAGGAAACGTCTGTAGGTTAAGTTATAGGAAACGTCTGTAGGTTCAGTTATAGGAAACGTCTGTAGGTTCAGTTATAGGAAACGTCTGTAGGTTAAGTTATAGGAAACGTCTGTAGGTTCAGTTATAGGAAACGTCTGTAGGTTAAGTTATAGGAAACGTCTGTAGGTTAAGTTATAGGAAACGTCTGTAGGTTCAGTTATAGGAAACGTCTGTAGGTTCAGTTATAGGAAACGTCTGTAGGTTAAGTTATAGGAAACGTCTGTAGGTTCAGTTATAGGAAACGTCTGTAGGTTCAGTTATAGGAAACGTCTGTAGGTTAAGTTATAGGAAACGTCTGTAGGTTCAGTTATAGGAAACGTCTGTAGGTTAAGTTATAGGAAACGTCTGTAGGTTCAGTTATAGGAAACGTCTGTAGGTTCAGTTATAGGAAACGTCTGTAGGTTCAGTTATAGGAAACGTCTGTAGGTTCAGTTATAGGAAACGTCTGTAGGTTAAGTTATAGGAAACGTCTGTAGGTTCAGTTATAGGAAACGTCTGTAGGTTAAGTTATAGGAAACGTCTGTAGGTTCAGTTATAGGAAACGTCTGTAGGTTCAGTTATAGGAAACGTCTGTAGGTTCAGTTATAGGAAACGTCTGTAGGTTAAGTTATAGGAAACGTCTGTAGGTTCAGTTATAGGAAACGTCTGTAGGTTCAGTTATAGGAAACGTCTGTAGGTTCAGTTATAGGAAACGTCTGTAGGTTCAGTTATAGGAAACGTCTGTAGGTTCAGTTATAGGAAACGTCTGTAGGTTCAGTTATAGGAAACGTCTGTAGGTTCAGTTATAGGAAACGTCTGTAGGTTCAGTTATAGGAAACGTCTGTAGGTTCAGTTATAGGAAACGTCTGTAGGTTCAGTTATAGGAAACGTCTGTAGGTTCAGTTATAGGAAACGTCTGTAGGTTCAGTTATAGGAAACGTCTGTAGGTTCAGTTATAGGAAACGTCTGTAGGTAAAGTGAATGGAAACATCTATAGGTTAAGTTAAAGGAGACATCTATAGGTGAATTTAGCGGATACACCTGCAGATGTTTAAAGCAGTTTTCAACTGCTTGGAACATGCCGAGTGTATAGTGACAAAGATTTTGCTTATAAGGCACTTGGGCCTTAATATGTGGGTAGGGAAAAGCATGATTTTCCAACCCTGGCCTGCTTCCCACTATCATCATCATGTCCTAACCGTCCTGACGAGCTCGTCTCGTTGTGACAAGCCATCATGAGTGTCTGAGGTGTTGTGCCGCTAACAGCTTTTAGAAGCACTGTTTCCTTTGACCTGGTGATTGCTGCCAAAGCTGTTAAACATTGAAATGTAACTGGGAAACAATTTGCCTGCCTGTCCCCTTCTAAGCGCTCTCGTCCTCTCTCTCTCTCCTTGTTTGTATTTCTAGCTCTTTTCATCCATCATTTTCTCTTCATTTAACTCCCTCCATCTTTCACCTGTACCATCAGGTCCACACGTGGACCAACCTTTACGTAAAGTTTTCTAAATTCTTTGGTAGGGCCAGTTAAGGCCTTGGTTTGTTGTGTTGTTTCATCAAAGGGATTGAAACTGATCTAATCACACAGAAATACCCAGATATATGAAGCATTCACATATTCCTTCTCTATCATGTATACTGTGTAGCCAGTGCCCCTGGAAAATCACTTCGACGCCGCATGTAAAGAAAAATATGGTGTGTATTGATGTTGGAAAGTAAAAATGGACTTAATATTAATATTTCTTTCTTTTCCAATGTCCTAATATCAGCAGCTGGGAGAGATGACAAACATCAGAAAATGTTTGTCACCAATGTCATCTTCTCAACACATGTTTGATTATGCAGGAGATCAGAAGGCAATGCGATGACAAATACAATGCTATATTTACTTCTGGAAGACAACATTAGATGAAGTGAAATAACAGAAATCATGAGACGACAGACAAATGAAAAATAAATAATATCAGACCCACCCTGTCGTGGTGCATACTGATACTGTTACTGATACTGTTACTGATACTGTTACTGATACTGTTACTGATACTGTTACTGATACTGTTTCTGATACTGTTACTGATACTGTTACTGATAATGTTACTGATACTGTTACTGATACTGTTACTGATACTGTTTCTGATACTGTTTCTGATACTGTTTCTGATACTGTTTCTGATACTGTTACTGATACTGTTTCTGATACTGTTACTGATACTGTTACTGATACTGTTACTGATACTGTTACTGATACTGTTTCTGATACTGTTTCTGATACTGTTACTGATACTGTTTCTGATACTGTTACTGATACTGTTACTGATACTGTTACTGATACTGTTACTGATACTGTTACTGACAGGGTTTTCCCCCTCCTTCTCTCTCTCCTTCTCTCTGTCTCTCCTTCTCTCTGTCTCTCCTTCTCTCTGTCTCTCCAATTCTCTCTCTCCTTCTCTCTATCTGTCTCTCTAATTCTCTCTCTCCTTCTCTCTGTCTGTCTCTCCAATTCTCTCTCTCACTCCATCTTTCTATGCATCTTTCTTGCTCTCATGTGTTGCTGTCCCATTTGATGCTGCTGCTCGACATACTCCAGGTAAGAACTTTTATTAGCGTGTCATATTTCTCTGTGTTTGTGGTTGGCTGGTTTTTCATTCGGTCGGTTAGTTGTCTAGTTGGAGCACCGTGGAAGTGGGAAATAAAATAACACTTACAGCTAGAATGTTTTGTTAAGTTAAATTGTTAACGGAATTCCGTATGCTGACTGTAGACATTTTATAATTATGAATATTCTTTTATCAAAAAAATGTAGTACTGATGTGAAGACCTACCCAATACATTTTATTTTGTTCTTGCTGACATCATTGTCACACAGGCCGATATAATACGGCTAACAGTTCACAGCCCATCGCCACATGGTTGGACACAGCACCTTTCCCTGCTACATTGGCCATACACCACAAACTGGTTTCTAATGCAATTAGAGCCTTAAAATGTCATGTCATACCCGTGATATGTGCTGTGCGGTCTCATGCACCTCAGCTATTAGCCAATCCACATTCAGGATTCAGACCACTTGGCTCATCGTCCCACTGGAAACGGACAGCAGCGCGGTTATTCATTTCAATGGCCGGTCCAGTACCCAGCGTCCGACTGTGTTGTACTGCATGTGTCCGATGCCTCGTGAGTCAATCATTATCAGGGATGGACACAGTAGACGTGGTGATGGACGCCGACACGACCAGGAACACCGATACTGTTTGCTGTGATGTGTTTTATCCAGGTGTCGCCTTAATTAAAGTGAAGAATTCTCATATTGCAGATTTCTGCTACAAAAGCGACGAGGAAGGTAACTTGACCAGACGGTGGATTGGCGTTGGGTGTGTGCCTATGTGTCTGGCCTGCGTGTCCCTGTTCTGTCCCTAGAGTCACCACTGGCCTGACTGTCCACATCTGTTTGGAGTGCCGGTATTCAGTTGCATAACCGCGTATTGCCGGGTGGCATGTGTGTCGATCTGACTCGCTTCTCGCTCGTGTGTCTGGATTCTGCCGTCCGTCAGCTGTTCTGTAGCCTATATATCTGCCTGTGTTGTCATGACAGCCGTTCCATGTGCGTACATGTAGGCCTGTCAACTGTCCGGACCCCTGCGTACTGGCTAGTTTGTTACTCTATAGTGGCACTGTAGATGAATGACGCTGCATCTGTATTCGTTTATACCTCTTGCATGCGGCAGAAGCAGAAAGGGGAGGTCGTTTATGTGCTTCTGCTTGGGTGGATGTGGGTGTGTGTAGGTGTGTGTGTGTGTTTGTGTGTGTGTGTGTGTGTGCATGTCGCATGCACATGATGTGAAGAAAAGCAGCACCTGTACACACAGTTGCAGACAGAAGGAGCAGTGTCAGAATCTGTGTGTGCTAATATTGCTCCTGGTTAATTTGTCCCTGGCAGAGGCCTGGAATGGAGCCCATTCCACATTCAGTATAACACATTCTGTTTGGATTAGAACACATTCCAATGCCACATTCCAGCAGAATCCCAAAATGCTTTGTCTAAATTCAAGCTGGCTTCATATTTAATATAATCTTGAAAATAAATCTGTGTTTTAAGTGTTTTAAAAAACATAATCAGATAAAAATGTGTGGTATTCTGTGGGATGTGATTGCTTGCTGTCTGTGAGGTTTTAAAATGATTTCATCTGAAGGAATGGTGATGGGTCATACAGTTAACAAGACCCCAGAGAAAGGGAAATGGTTGGGGAGGCTGGAAGGCAAAAAATAACCTCCACCAAAAATAACCAAATTCCCCTGAGTGAAAGACAGGAGTGCTTATCACCAAACCCCAGAGCTCTCCTCTCCCTGATTTCTCCTTTCAGAGGCATAAATGGCTTCCAGCCGACAATCCTCAGAGTAGAGAGGTTGTCCCCTTGTTCCAGGGAAATTGATATTTTGTCAGCCTGTCACAGACTAACCTTGTGACACACACGGCTGTTTTCCCCTGCCTGCAGTGAGAAGGGAGCTGGAGTGGAGAAATATTTTAGTGCAGGGGACTTTTTTTCACCTCCACTCAACAGACATTTTTTTTTTCACTGCATAAATTCATGCATTTCAGGGGTGCTGACGTGATATTCTGACTTCCACTCCATTATCTTTCAGGCTGAATTGGAGTAGATGGGATTACTTCCCTAGTGGTTCAAAGAACTGACCCAGTATAGCCCACAAGCTGTCATTTCCAGTGGGAGGCTCTGGAAGTGGGGGGCGAAGCCGAGAACGACCTAGGGATATTCCGTTTGGAAACGCCAACTGTCTGAAGTGTGCATCTGCCATGAATGAATTCGCTCCGAGACTCCTTCTAAGCGATGCAACTTGAGCCAGCGAAAAATAGATTTTTTACCAGGTCAGTGGAACAGCGCCACCTGTTGGCCAGCTGGTGAGCGGCAGGGTTGGGCAGTCTGACCAGCCCATAGAAAGACAATTAGCAAGACCTCTTCTATCAGCCCGTCCGCAGCTCAATCCATCCAGTAACTCCTTTGAAAGTCCGGCTCATTACGAGATCTATTCATCAATGCCAGCGCTGGCCTGGTTAACGTCCAGTTTTTCATCTCACTATCAGTCTCTCGCTCGTACTCTCCATCCCTCAATCTTTATCTCCCACTCGCACAATGCTTTTCTGATGGACGAAGTCAGCCCGTCCCCTGGATGCCCACATAGTTGGATTTATTGCAGTGGTTTCGGAGGTCACTGACCTCCGCCAGTAGGTGTTTTAATTGGAGCTCCTAGCAGGGAGTGGTTTTTGGGAGTTTTGTGTGCGGAAGACAGGCCACAACGACCAAGCCCCTCCTGGAGTGGACGCCCACACAGCAGATCTGTGTCCCAAATGACACCCTGTTCCCTACATAGCGCACTTGCATGTAGTTCCTGGTCAAACATAGTGCACTATTTTAGGATCAGGGGGCCATTTGGGAGGCCCCCCCGGTTTAATAGTCTCCACCATGTAGGGAGAATCCTGTTTGAGGAGACTGGATGTCTGACACTCTCTGAGCTAGATGCACATGTTGTTATGGATAATGTGCGTAGTTGTTGTGCTAATGGCTTGTTTTGAGCGGTGAACGATGTGTCTGACATTATTGTTTCAGCCTGTTTGAATAGCCTGTCATGTTTTTTTATGTGTCCTTTCGGCTTCAGCTCGAGCAGATTAGCTGATTCCACAGTTCCCAGTTGTTTTGTGGTTCATGTTTTCCTACCAAATATTACGAAGGCCTTTTCAGGGTTGTCAGCGGGAAGCACAGGTATTAATGTGAACATTACCCCACCCCCACCCCCTGTGGTACAGGAGCAGACAGGAGTTTGTGGAGCGCTGGGGGATGAGCGTATACGGCCCTGAGCAGTGATTTAATTCACACAGACATCCCCTCACCCTAGAGCTTAAACGCACGCACGCACACACACACACACACAGCCTGCACAACGTCATCAACACCTCCACGATCTGCTTTAATCGAGGTCACCATGGAAACCAGAGGCAAGTGTATGTGTGTGTGTGTGTGTGTGTGTTCTTGTACATCTGGCACCTATGCCCTCCCTTCTGTAAAGCTTGAGCCCCCTCTTGTGGCAAAGTTGCTCTCTTTCTCTCTCTCTCTCTCTCTCTCTCTTTCTCTCTCTCTCTCTGTGTGTCTTTCCCTTTTTCTTTCTCTTCGGGAACATTGTCCTCAGAAACAGACTCTGTTTTCTGGATAAGCAGTGATCAAGAACAAAAAAATCTTACAGTTTTACATCAAAGGACAGCAGTTGGAAGCCTTTTTTCTCTTCAGTTTTGAAGCCGTTTTCTCTGTTTAATCTGAAGCCGTTTTCTCTGTTCTATCTGAAGCCGTTTTCTCTGTTTAATCTGAACCTTTTTTCTCTGTTCAATCTGAAGCCGTTTTGTCTGTACTGGTCCTAGACAGTGTTACACTGTTGTGAAATAAGCCTGTTGTCCTCACTTGGTAGGCCCTGGAGTGCAGTGGGCTGGCACCTGCCTGGGAGGTTGATTGCTTTCAAAGTCCAGTTTCATTCAGCTCTCTAATGTTTCTGCGGCATTTTAGTCCAGCGTTGGGGCCACGAACAGATGGCTCAATTATGGATCTCACTGGATCACCTTTATTTTGTCTTTTTGAACTGTTTTCCGTGTTTGTAATGGTCTGAACTTCCTGAGGCATGTCGTTGTTGCAGGTGGGAATGTGAGGGGAAGGCAGTTGTCTCCTCTGAAGCTTTTCTATTCATCCAGCCCAGCAGGAGGGCCACTGTGTGCATCTGACATTGGTGTTCTGGGTTTTTAGACTAGTCACACACACACACTCACACTCACAACACCCTAGTTCTTGTAGCATGTGCCGTTTCATACGTGACCCAGTGGGTGTGGCCCTTTCTCCTTGCCAACCCTCTTATTATATCTCCGTCTCTCTCCTGTCTCTCACTTTCACTCTCTCTTTCTCTCCCTCACCTCCCTCTTTCTCTTTCTTCTTTTACTCACGTTCCCTGTCCGCCTCTCTCTCGCGTATTCGTCCTCCCTCTCTGACTATTTTCTCCCTCTCACCCCCCCTTCCTGGACCAACCCCTAAGGCTTGGCGTGTGTCAGCCCAAATACATCCCTAAGCTAATTATTTCTGTAAGGGAAGATCTGTAATTTGATAGAAACACACTGTTATAGACACAGGAGGGACCACATCTGATTTGCATTGTGTTGCATTATTGTATTGCCGAAGCTCATTTGCATTGTGTAACATTGTGCACTGGTTTGCATGTAACATCCCGTTAAAACTGGAATCTTATTTTCTCTCATTTTATATAATCAATAGACTGTTTTACGTTCCACCAGTAAACCTCTTTGGGGTGCTGAATCTTCCGAAAGGAGAGACACCACGCTATCAATAAGCATTTCTACAAATTCATTAATAAACCGAATGTGTTGGTCGGTAGATGAAGTGCATGCAAGTAAAGAGTCCTAAAAGTGGCCAACAGCACTTAGTCTCTGACAGTCGGCGGTGGATCTCAATCTATTAAATACTATTAAATAAGACTGAGGTTGTAACGTGGCGCAATAACAGCATGTTACTTAGTTCTATGGACATGATGCACTGTCCCTAACTCACCACCAGGGGCTGCTAGTGTTATACTTGCTCTCCTATAGGCCATGCTGCTGCATAGCTGGCTATTGCGGCAATGGGGGTGTACCAAAAGCACCCTGTGCCCCACTTAGTCCGCCCTAGGGGATTTGGTCAGAAGTAGTGCTCTGTATAGAAAACAAGGTTGTCATTTAGGACAGAGTCATTTGAATATGTTCAAGAGCAGAAGTTGCAGACAGGTGTTCAGTGCTAATTAGGCGAAGTCACAAAGAACATGAACTCAAGACCACCTACTGAATTTCAACTATTATTTTCTTTTCTCCCATCTCTGTTCCCTCTTTCTGTCTCTTTCTTCCCCATGCAGTCCCCACATCACTTTCTCTCTTGCAATTCTCTATCTCTTCCTGGTGTTCACAGTCAAATTCAGTCCCAAGTATAAGTATTCACCCTACTTGGACTTTCACACATTCAACTGTTTTTACGACATTAAACCAAAATGTATTTAATTAGTAAAGTACTAATGAGTTTTTGCCACTGATCCACAGGAAGACCATAATGACAAAGTGAAAAATAATATCTACAAATTGTTCTAAATTAATGACAAATACAAAACAGATAATAATTGATTGCATAAATATTTAGTGCTTTAGTCAAAACTTAGTAAAGGCACCTTTAGCAGTAATTACAGTCATTTAAATAAGTCTCTACCAGCTGTGCACATCTCAACACAGACATTTTTGCCCGTTCTTCTTTGCAAAATTGTTTGAGTTTCATCAAGGTGGATGGGGACCTTAGTTGAATTCTTTCCACATTTTCTCAACTGAATTAAGGTTCAGGCTTTGACTGGGTCTTTTCAGGACGTAGATCGATTGGTTTTTAAGCCATTGCACTGTGACTTTGGCTGAATGTTTGGGGTCATTGCCATGCTGGACGATCTTCACCCAAGTCTCTTGCAGAGAAGAATCCCCATAGCATGATGCTGCCACCACCATGCTTCATGGTAGGCATGGTGTTCACAGGATAATGTGCAGTGTTAAGCTTGTGCCAAACACAGCGCTTAGCGTTGAGCTCTGTTTTAGTCTCATCGACCTTTAGAATGTTCTTACACTTGTCTCAAAGTTTTCCACTTGTCTTTTTGAGGATGGCCTATTCTGGACAGATCTGCAGTTGCACTGTATTCTCCTTATTTCTTGATAATGGACTTGACTATTCTATACCTTTTTTCACTTCGACATTATGGACTTTCTTTGTGTTGATCAGTGGCCACAATTCCTGATAAAAATCCATTTTGATTCCACATTGTAGCTTAAAATAATTTGGAAAAGTCTATGGGTGGTGGATACTTCTGAGAGCCACGGTACGGGTTACTTTATGTCTAAGGTGGACAACTGTATCTTCAGTATCATTTTAAGACCTAACCCAAACCCTGCTGTTGCTACCGGGTTAACAACACTCACACAGGTGATTTAATAACAGAATCTAGACCCTCTCTGCCACTTTGACATGACATATTAATTTATACTTGAGTCCCTGGCCTCCATCCCTACTTCATCATCTCTCCACCAAGCCTTTGTCTCTCACTATGTCCCTCATAGTGTCTCTTTCACTGAGAAAGAGGCTGTGTATGTCTCCCTTTCTGTCTCTTTCATATCCTTCATCTTCCTCCTGAGCCATTTCTTTTCCATTGTAAGGATTTAGCAGTTACGTATAGTGGAAAAATAACAGAGTACCCGGTCGAGTCAAGGGAGAGACACTCATTTATTTATTGGATTTGCAGCATGGTTGTCTTCAGGAATGTTCCATACATCATCTCATCATTAGATGGTTCTTGCAAATATATTCAAGATAGAACCTAGAACAATGCGTTCACTCTATAACACAGTCCCCCGCTACCATGACCACACCCCTGCCCAATGGTCAGTCACAGATTCCTGAGGTTGGCAGAGCGTGACTTCCTGAGTGAGAATCCAAACACCAATGTTCTCTTGTTCTTTAACTTATTTAATGAGCTCAATTCTAACAAAACATACATTCATACAATAATACACAATCAGAATACCACTACATTCACCTAGCAATTTCCTTCTATAGCTTGTTGTTGCTGGTATCAAGTTCCATGTGCTGTGTGTGCGTTAGCATTTCAATGTCGCCTAGCACTCCTCTGGGAGTGGAGAGAATATAAGAAAGGAATGACGTTCGATCTGAGCTGCTCTGTCAAGCATGTGGGGCGAAATTAATTAAAGCATCAATGGGTCCTGGATTGAGTTTGTGGATCTTCGACACACTGCTGCTGTTGCTGAAATTACCATGTTCTGTGAGTCCAGAGACGTTTATTGACTTCCTCTGTAAAGATTAATTTCCAGGATTGTTTTTTTCTATATTATCCCAGCACGCAATCCTGCTGCATGATATGCAGATATGGGTTTATTTGTCTTCAGTTCTTACATCAACTTGTTTTAGTGGGTTTTATGTGAGGTAATATCTGCCTCTGTCAATTTCTCTCTCTTTCTCTCTCTGTTGTCTTTCTCACTCTTTCTCTCACTCTCTCTCACCCTCTCTGTCTGACAGCTCTTTCCTCTTCACTTCTGCGGCTAATGTACTAATGCACTTCTCATATCCTCTCCTCTCCGGTTCTCAGGCTGGATTTTGCCTGGGTTTGTCTCATAGTCTGGAATACAAACTGAACGCTGCAAAATAAAACTGTCACTGAGCCATGTTCAGTTAGCATTTCAGTTTATGACACCCATTCTAAACACCCAGACTATTTCCATTCATATTGAGCAGGGATAACCTACAGGAGGACCAGGAGAAATAATTTTTTCATAAAAAGAATACAAAAGAAAACTTTACAAATAAATACCAAAAATGTTGCTTTGTGACTTCAGTTATTTAACTTGATAATCTCTTTCAAGTTATTCCCATGAATTTAAAATAATACTGTGATCATATTTTAATGTAATCATGGGCGGAACTGATTCTTTTTTAATAGAATTTGAAAATAACTTTTGGAAAAATTTGCATTGTGTTCTGGCACCACAAACATCCACTCCAACTAAGACTGGCCCACACCTGAATGTAGTGCCCAAAGATGCAAAGATTGGCCCACACCTGCATCTAGTTACCAACGATGCAAAGACAGGCCCACACCTGGATCTAGTTACCAACAATGCAAAGACTGACCCACACCTGCATCTAGTTACCAACGATGCAAAGACTGGCCCACACCTGAATCTAGTGACAAACGATGCAAAGACTGGCCCACACCTGAATCTAGTTACCAACGATGCAAAGACAGGCCCACACCTGAATCTAGTTACCAACGATCCAAAGACTGGCCCACACCTGAATCTAGTTACAAACAATGCAAAGACTGGCCCACACCTGAATCTAGTTACCAACGATGCAAAGACAGGCCCACACCTGAATCTAGTTACCAACGATCCAAAGACTGGCCCACACCTGAATCTAGTGACAAACGATGCAAAGACTGGCCCACACCTGAATCTAGTTACCAACGATGCAAAGACAGGCCCACACCTGAATCTAGTTACCAACGATCCAAAGACTGGCCCACACCTGAATCTAGTTACAAACAATGCAAAGACTGGCCCACACCTGAATCTAGTTACCAACGATGCAAAGACAGGCCCACACCTGAATCTAGTTACCAACGATCCAAAGACTGGCCCACACCTGAATCTAGTGACCAACAATACAAAGACTGGCCCACACCTGAATCTAGTTACCAATAATGCAAAGACTGGCCCACACCTGAATCTAGTTACAAACGATGCAAAGACTGGCCAACACCTGAATCTAGTTACCAAAGATGCAAAGACTGGCCCACACCTGAATCTAGTGACCAACAATGCAAAGACTGGCCCACACCTGAATCTAGTTACCAAAGATGCAAAGACTGGCCCACACCTGAATCTAGTGACCAACAATGCAAAGACTGGCCCACACCTGAATCTAGTTAACAACGATGCAAAGACTGGCCCACACCTGAATCTAGTTAAGGACAATGCAAATATAAGCAGATGTTACATGTCCTGCTTAGACTTAAACCTCGCTGTTTGTTACAGGCTTACAGATTTCCACAGACACACACTTGACTAACCCCATACTGCACCAAACAAATACCCTGTTTTGCACCAGCTGGCCAAAAGGGTTTCTGATCTCAATGCACAATACTGGCTGGGGAAGATCTGGTGCGGGCCAGTAGCTCACAGGATTGGTAATGAGTTATGGCTAAAGAATACAGAATACCAGACTCCTACACAGTTCACTCCACATGAGTTGATGACAACTTGGGAACGAGCATTATGTATTCAGACACACACAATTAGTAGTATTTTTGTAATATAAAAAACTAGCATAATGTAAACTTCTTTGAAAAGTAAGGCATTAATTGACATCCAGTCCACAATTCCACAACCATATGATATCGTTTCAGAGCCAAGCGCAACAGAACGCATGGGATCATAATTGATATCTCCGGAACTGTTATAGATGGGCCGTTTTTTTTTTTTTTTTACATTTGGGAACGAAGCCAAGTCATTTATCATAACCCCCCCTCCCCTACCCCCCTGGGAAGACCAAAATGTAAATGTGTGAGTTTATTCAATTTTGTAGAGAGCTAGACTCTGCTGGTTAATGGAGGATGGAGAGAAAGAGGGAGAAAATGAGGAGGACTAATTGCATTTGGGGAGCTGCGATTGGCTGCTCAAATGCGGCTCTATCTCCCTCTACTTCCCTTCCTCTCTAGCTTTCCCTCTCTATCCTTCTCTCTGTCTCTCCTTCTCATCTTATTTTTATTTTCCTCCCTCCTCTCTCTTTCTTTCCTTTCCTCTCTGTCTCCTCACCCCTCTTTCTCCTCCTCTCTCTTTTACTACTACTGTATCTTCCTTACGCTCTCTTTCCCCTAGCCTGGTATTCTTAAGTGTACGTCTTCATAACAGACAGGCAGATAGACAGATTGTGTAGACTCAGCATATCGTTCTGATGTTTATTTATTACACAAATGCATGCACACACACACACACACACACACACACCCACATACATTTGTATATATATATGAGAGAGAGAGAGAGAGAGAGGGGGGGGGGAGATATATATGATATAGGGAGATAGATATATATATATTTTTTTCACATTTTACTACACTGCTGAGAAAGTAGTAGAAAAGCATTTCAACATCCATGAAATACCCCACCCCCTACCCAAAAAAAAGAGAAAGAAATCCGTCCAATTTACTTTTCTTTGATTTAACTATTCCCACGAGACCTCTTCGGTTTAGGCCTCTAAGTCTGACCGCACATCATCATCGTGTACGGTGCGGGTGAGAACAGAGCGGCGCATCCAGCGCTTGGTTACGTAACATAATAGCGATGAGCACCTGATACCCTCCTCCTTGCTTTGGATAGGGAATAAAAAAAAAAACGCAATTGATGGAAAACAAAGCAATTTGTCTCTCGAACAGAGCTAGTAGGCTGCCGAATAGCCTACCGGCCGGCAGCTGCCCTGCACCCTGCGAGTTTAAACCCCACCACACTTCCCTCGTCTCCGCACAGCGTAGAATGTTCAGCTAAACATCAGCGAGCCGCTCCGCGACGGATGGTGATTTTCGATAGAGCACTGTGTATGCACATACTCGCCTCCTTTTTCGTAAAGCGCGAAGCTCTGCTCGCCCCGGGTCCTTCACGGGCACTCTTTTTAGTAAAATTTCAAGGATAAATATACATTTCTTTTTTTAAATGTGAAACCGAGGGCGACAAAATGTGTTGTGTTGCTGCAAAGTAGTAGGCTAATCTCGGAACGGAATTGTAATGAATGAAACGGAGTAGCCTACATCACCGTGTGCTGCAGGCTTTAGATGCCTTAATCTACCGTTAGCGTTACACTGACAGTAGCGGCTCGCGAAGAAGTGTGAGCTACGGGAACCGTTCTCCTCCGGTGGGACAAGCTCTCTGTCTCTTGCTATGTGCGTGGAATACAGATGCCCGTGCGCTGAATCCGCCGCTAAACCACCAGCAGAGCTCTGGGACAAGCACCGTACCTGCGCGCACTGAGATATGCTATTATGATAGCCGTTTCTTTCAAATGTCGATGTCAAATACTGCGGAGAGTGAACAAAGGTACGGGTTGCTCGTATTTTCTCATTCATCCGGTTCATCTGTTAGGCTACTGTGTGTGTGTCCAGGTGTATGTTTTGTGTTCTGATGGGCATATGTGTGTGTACGCCATGAACCTGTGAGTTCTAGTCGGAATGGAATAATACGGAAAGTGCTGACATTTAAAAAGGTGAATTGTTCCCGGTTCTCGTGTGACAGCACCAGTGCGTTGGAGGTGGCTGATATGGTTTGTGTGTGTGCGTGCGGATCATCTGGCATGTCCCCATCATATATCCGTTAATATTTCAAATTTGCAGCGCTCATGAAATCGTTCCGAGCATTTTTTATTTATTTTTTGGTGGGTGTGTTTAGTAGTGTTTTTTTTATTTACTGAATTAGTGGTTAATCCTTATGTATGGACAGACATAGAGGCAGACAGAGAGACCCCAGATGAACCTACCTACAATATTGATAAGCATCAGCTGATCTTTTTATAAAAATATGAAATGATACCTCTGGAGTGTTGAAGATTGGGTCGTGTGTCCTTTTTATACTGCTGGCTTTAACCAGGAAGTCGGTAGAACCAACGAGTTAAAGCAAACGCCTGTTCGATGGTCGACCTAAGCTTGTATGTGTACAGCCCACAACAAGGAAGGAATTCCCTGCCGGGCCTGATCTCTCCTAATCCTGACAAGGGAAGCACAATTGTGCATCCCTCCCGGTCATGGCCGGTTGTGGCACACCCTCACACAGAACCCAGGGCTCACATGGTGCGATGGCAGAGGCCCCCCATCAGTTGGTCCCTGTGAAACACTTTCCAGAGATATCAGTCAATGCGGGGTGCCTCCTAGTGTGGACGGATCGGCCCCCATCTGGGTTGCCACTGTGACCCCCACGCCATGCTCATGTTTCTGTCTGGACCCGCTGTCGCTGGGCATTCGTGGGAGGTGGATGGGAGACTTGACGCTGTGTCCACAGAGCTCCGATGTCCCCTGTGATTCGGGGGGGGGGGGGCACGCCACGCCCTTCATAATGGTTTTCTCAGTAAGTCACCCGAGGATTTAGATGACATTAGATCACAGGAAGTAATTCACACAGCTTTCAGATCAGACTCAGACCATCTGCTATTGGAGTGTATGGCGTAATAGGTCTTCTCCTCAGTGAGGATGTGAGCAAGCCAAAAGCCCCCCACAAATATAAATAAATAAATACAAATGTACAGAGTTAAGTCAGATCAGCCTTTGTTTTGGCCTATTTGCTAAGTTACACCCCTGCATGTCTCAGCAACTGGAAGGGAGCCTGGGGTGGGTCAAGCGGATCAGGGATCCTGGATGTGAACCCTGAAGCGTTGTGTTCCCATAACCCCTGTTGGACCACTTTAGAACACCTCTAGCTTCCTGGTCCGTGTTCCACCCCCTTCATTCCAACAGAGGTCAGAAGCAACCAATCAAAGCCTTGTATGTTAATTATCTTGGTTGCTAAGTGTTGTAGCCTCTAAAGACCCTAGCTCCCTAGTGACCCAGAAATGTGTGTGATGCTAATGAGATATCAGTACCCGACAGGAGTCAATTCAAAAGGATTGCTGCGAGACGTTTTCCACTGCGATTTTTTTTTGTCTTGAAGAACGAAATTTGTGGCCAGATTTGCAGCAGAGATAAAAAAATGTTTTACAGTGTAAACAGGTGAACATTTTAATTGTCTCTCTCTACCTCCCCTGGGTTTTATGGTACTCATTCCTGACTGACGCTACTGAGATCTAAAAGACGATGTCTCGCTCTGTGTGTATTGAAGTGGAATGACCATGTATAAACTGAATCCCATGAAAAAAATCACGTTGGGAAGCGACGAGAAACATCTCAGCTGGGAACCTAACAGTTCTACTAAGACCTGCAACAGCACCTGTTTGATTGGGAGTGCTGTGTTAGTTGCCAGGTAGACAACATAGTTGGCGAGTTTAATTGCCTTCCAGGGCAGGAGGTTGCTGAACCTGCTCTTTAGTTGGTCATCGTACAAAGTATGTTTTTAGCACATGATTGAGGCCCTGGTGTGTGAAATAAATCTGTGAATTGTTACAGCTAGCCATGGGGATTCTGTCACTACGTTTGATATACTCTTCTACTAAGAAATATTTTCAATTTTCTACTGCTGTACATTAAATGAAACAATCTCCCAAAGGTCCCTTCCTAAGTGCAGAATGCAAGTTTTTTTTTTTTTATCTCCCTTTCCTCCCTTCTCCAACTTCATCATAGCCAGTTGTCTCTGTTGCCCTGTCTCAACACATCAACTCCCAATGGATTCAGGAGAGTTGAAGATCGTATCAATGTTTCCTCCTAGACATTCGAGCCAAGTCATTCTAGTTTTTTCTCCCACACTTCTCCAACCCGAGAAGTGTTTGGTTGAATGCATTTGAGGGCCGCCCACTCGCCCGATGACCTCAGTTTGCTTTGTAAGCAAACAAAGTGACAGGGTCTGTGCCAGACAAATTGTCGACAGTGTTTCCCCTGAAGTAAAACTGTAACCAAAATAAAGAGGATTTGATACAGCTCTGCTAATGTATACCCATTGTATACACCTACTGTTTATTAAAGTTATTTAAAATTATCTCCATATCATTCTTTTAAGAGGACATGGTGACTAAGGTGAAACTCACAATATGGGATACGATCTTAATTGCAAACAATGTTGATTGTAAAGTTTTACACCAGCAATCCAGTGTTCATGATAGATCATTGTTGTTTCCCAAATGGAACCCTATTCTCTTTGTACTTCACTACTTTTATCCAGGTCCAATAGGTCACAGGTCGGATAGGGCTCTGATCAAGTGTAGTGCGCTATATAGGTGCAGTGGAAGTCAAATTTTTTGTAGCACAGGCCCTATTTTTTCTGCCAGAATTTTTCTGGTCCCATTTTCTAGAGACAGAATCTTTCTCACCCTTAATCCACTCCAAATAATGTTTTATATATTTATTGAAAATAAACTTTAAATGCACAAAATGCACCATTTATAGCTATTTAAAATGCTCGTTCTCTAAAAGTTTTATTGTCCCATGCTATAAATCCACACTCATATTTTTCAACCCTTAATCATAAGATAAAACATTTATATAATTCTAGAGTTTTGTACCAACTAGGGGCCGGAACCCAGAGTATGAATACCACTCGTATAAGGAATATTGTGTCTTTCAGGGCACTAAGTGTCTGACTGCATTTGTAGCATGACATCATGTACAACATTATCATGATGATCCTGGAGCACCCAGATCTCCTCCGTTGCTAAGAGGTAGAGGATAACACCATGTACAAGTGCACACACACACACACACACACACACACACATGCATAGACACCATACAGTTTGTCACCTAGTTGGTGTTAAATGCGCTGGTTTATCTCTGCCTGTTAATAGCCATTGACCCAGGACCAGATTAGAGCAGTATAGAGATTGAGGGAAATAGGGGAGGGCTGTATAATGTCTAGTGTCTGATAGCTGTCTGTCTGTATAACCTGTCTAGTGTCTGATAGCTGTCTGTCTGTATAACCTGTCTAGTGTCTGATAGCTGTCTGTATAATATGTGTAGTATCTAATAGCTGTCTGTATAATATGTGTAGTATCTAATAGCTGTCTGTATAATATGTGTAGTATCTAATAGCTGTCTGTATAATATGTTTAGTATCTAATAGCTGTCTGTATAATATGTGTAGTATCTAATAGCTGTCTGTATAATATGTTTAGTATCTAATAGCTGTCTGTATAATACGTGTAGTATCTAATAGCTGTCTGTATAATATGTTTAGTATCTAATAGCTGTCTGTATAATATGTGTAGTATCTAATAGCTGTCTGTATAATATGTTTAGTATCTAATAGCTGTCTGTATAATACGTGTAGTATCTAATAGCTGTTTGTATAATATGTGTAGTATCTAATAGCTGTCTGTATAATATGTGTAGTATCTAATAGCTGTCTGTATAATATGTGTAGTATCTAATAGCTGTCTGTATAATACGTGTAGTATCTAATAGCTGTCTGTATAATATGTGTAGTATCTAACAGCTGTCTGTATAATATGTAAAGTATCTGAAAATACAGTGTGTCTATTATCCGATCGATGTCAGTATAATATGTGCAGTATCATATTGTTAAAAGTAACGCACTACTAAGACGATAGGGTACCACTTGGGACGTATCGAGACAAATGTCAACACTAACACCGCCCTCACAAAACACTGGATTTTTGGGGGAATCACAATTCTGGCTGTGACTTTGGTTCAATCTTTTCACAAAATCTGAGAGAATTCATTTAGTTCTGAGGAGGAACCGATGTAGCAAATTTCATTACTTTAGGTCGAAGTGCAGAGAGGTGTGATCTTGAAGGGTTAACATTTTCAATTGCTTGTGATACTGCCATCTTTAGTCCAAATCAGGCCAGTGGTGTCTGACAGTTACTATTTGTAGCAGACTATGGTGGGGCATTTCATTGGACAGTTCTGCAGATCTTGTTTAATCCTATCAGTCGATCCGGTGGAGCTTGATGCGCTATGGCTTCAAGGGGTCCTTCAGTATTCCAGGCAGGTACTTGGCCCCGCAGTGATACTGGTGTGTGTGTTAGCATGTGCATTTGTGTATGTTTGTTCAGTCCTGTAGAGACAAGCTAAAGGGAGTTTCTGTGTCATACTATTACCGGCAATGGTCATATCCATGCTAATTGTTTTGTTGTTCTGAGAAATGCCCTAAAAGGCTAGCATTTCTCATTTCTGACACCGTGGTGTTTTTTCACCTTTGAGAAAAGCCAAGGTGGCCAATCCATACCAATCCATACCACAGAGATTAGACCACAAGCAGCTGCATGGGCTGTTGGAGGGTCTGAAGGGGAGACTCTCTCCGGCCTGAAGATCAAAGCCCCAGGGCAGTGAAGGGGACATTGCCAATGTTTCAGTTGGTTCAACTCTCCTGCCCCCTGTATTTTGTCTTGAATTATAAAGTAGTGTCAGTACTGCACATGCGCAGTCTATCATGTGTGGATGTCCCTTTCGATAGCAGTGTCAGCTAAATTATGTAAATGTTGTGTTTGCTTGAGACCTGACTATGACTGAGCCCTAAATTGTCACCATTTCCATACATATTGCAGAACCCTGTTAAAAAAGTAGCACTACAGGAAAGTAGTGCGGGAATAGGACTTCATCCAGTATGAACTCAGTAGCAGCACAAAGCAGTAGGAGATACCCTCGAGACGAGAGCATGTAGAAAATTACTCAGCCGCAGATGAGATGTCCCTGAAGATCTTTTTTTTCCAGTCTCAACTATGGGAAATAAACAGGCTTTCTTGTGCTGTGTATATTTTTTTTTGGTGTTGTGTCAGACTGAGGCAATACGCCGTGCTTTTCTCTGGGACACACGACACAGCAACCAGGTGAACTTGGCATTTATCACTGAAAATTATCTTGTTTACCAGACAGATGTTTTTCGAGAAATAGGAAATATTATAAAGCAGGATTTTACAATGGTATTCGGATACTTTAGGGAATGTTTTTGTCTACCCTGCAGTTATTGTGCTGTAGAGGATGACACACAAGCGCAAAGATATTTGAGGCGATAAAAGCCCGGAATGTCTCCAGACAGACCTCATAATGTTGTTCCATCAACATCTGATATCAACTGGATTAACCCTGACTGCCTACTTTTATGCACAGCGACGCTTTGATCTGCAAGGTGTAAGAAAATAGTTTAAATACCTCAAAAAAAACAATTACCTGAGAGGTCACCTCCTCAGTGAGACTGATCAAGTGGTAACCTTTTGCTGGGTCTGTATTGTTTAGTACTTTTCAAATGTTAAGAAACAGTTTTCTTTCCACTCTTTTGCAGATTGAAGTCTTATAATTGTTCATTGACTCCAGCCGGCTTGAGGCTCAATGGCCATTTTCCAATATGTTCTTCCAACATTAAAATGGCAGAATTGAATTCCAGTTCTCAAGATGTTGCTTTTACTACCACTGATATTTGATTTTGCAACCAAAAAAAACCCAGCTGCTTTGGAGCAACACCTTTTTTTTAAGTAGATGGATTTTATTATTCTGTTGTCCACAAAAAACATTTAGCACTAAAACTACATATTTAAAGCCTTACTACAGTGCTTGCTGTTTTGAAAAGTATCCTAACTGACTGCTCGGTCAATCACGAGTGGAGAAGTCGGGATCATTTACCGGACTAATGTTGGACAAGCAGACAAATAACTCCATTCCTGCCCTCTGCACGGTTTGGCCTGCATTCCTGTCGGTGATCCCTTTATCATGTTTTCAACTGAAGGAATGGATGGAGGAGGATTCTGTGTTGGAAGCAAAGGGGCAGCTATAGCAGGAAGGCAGAGAGGCAGGTTTTGGTCGGCTGAAGCATATGGAGATTTCGGTCAAGCACTGACCCGTTGAAAACAGCTGGTTCACCATAATCAGCATCCCCCTGTCCTATCTGGGGGGCTTTGACCGGGGGCAGGCAGGGAGACAGGATTGACTGGGGGCAGGCAGGGAGACAGGATTGACTGGAGGCAGGCAAGGAGACAGGATTGACTGGGGGCAGGCAGGGAGACAGGATTGACTGGAGGCAGGCAAGGAGACAGGATTGACTGGAGGCAGGCAAGGAGACAGGATTGACTGGAGGCAGGCAAGGAGACAGGATTGACTGGAGGCAGGCAGGGAGACAGGATTGACTGGAGGCAGGCAGGGAGACAGGATTGACTGGGGGCAGGCAGGGAGACAGGATTGACTGGGGGCAGGCAAGGAGACAGGATTGACTGGAGGCAGGCAGGGAGACAGGGTTGACTGGAGGCAGGCAGGGAGACAGGATTGACTGGGGGCAGGCAAGGAGACAGGATTGACTGGAGGCAGGCAGGGAGACAGGGTTGACTGGAGGCAGGCAGGGAGACAGGATTGACTGGAGACAGGCAGGGAGACAGGATTGACTGGGGGCAGGGAGTGTGTGTGTAAGTGTGTGTAAGTCTGACAGACACTGAATTCTTCTTGGCTGTGTGGGCAGCTGGCAGCTATGGTGGCAGGCTGTGCCTAATAACCCTCTGGTAACCCCAGCCCCTGTCTTGGTCCACATTTTGGAGTATGAGCAGGATTTTCACATCATGTTAACCGTTTATACATTTGTAAGGAAATGGAGTAATGGTAACTCATGTGACTAGGTGGAACCTTGAACGTGGTTTGTTCCATAGTAGAACCCTGACCGTGGTTTGCTGGATGGTAGAAACTCAACTGCGGTTTGGTGGATGGTATAACCTCGACAGTATTTTGGCGGACGGTAGAACCTCGACCATGTTTTGGTGGATGGTAGAACATCGACCGTGTTTTGGTGAATGGCAGAACCTCGACCGTGTTTTGGCGGATGGCAGAACCTTGACCGTGTTTTGGCGGATGGTAGAGCCTCAACTGCGTTTTGGTGGACGGTAGAATCCTCGAACCATGTTTTGGTGGATGGATAGAACTTCGAACCGTGGCTTGGTGAAAGGTAGAACCTCAAACCATGATTCTGTGGACGGTAGAACCTCGAACCGTGGTTTGGTGGACGGTGGAACCAATCGTGGCACCACACGCCGAGGACGTGCTGCGTCATGGCCCATTCCTCAGAGCTGAATCCCAATCTCTGTGAGCAGCTGATATGGATGCCTCTACCATGCTAATCCCAACCCATTTCCAGTGACTGTGTGGGCTTTCAGTTCACACCAGAACAATCCCCAGCTAGCATCCTGCTAGGAAGAAACACAACTGTGTGTGTGTGTGTGTGTGTGTATATGTGTGTTTTTGCGTGTGCCATGCGCGCCCTACAGTGAGAGCCGCAGCTTTGCATTATCAGAGTGAGGTAGGATGTTCTCTGTCATTCTCAGTTCGCCACGCAGCCTTGTTATCTCTGGGCTGGAACGGGCACACACACACATGCACTGAACACGCACCAACCCACCTGTTCGTTTTGGTCTCATCTCCTGTTTCCTTCAGTGACAAACTGGAAGTCATTCTTAAGAGCCTCCTGAAGTCTGCCTGCTTTCCTCTCTAAATAATACGCTGCCATTAATCTCAGTGTCCATCCCACTTCAGTCTCGTCCAGGGAATTAGGACGGACGCACACACGCACACACACACACGCACACTCACACACTCACACACACACACACACACACACACACACACACTCTTGAGTTTGGTTCTTGGCTGTGTCCTAAAACAATAGGATACAAATCACACTGAACAACAGATTGGGTACAGTGTGTCCCAAATATCACACCATTCCACACTTCTCTTGACCAGAACCTACATGGTTGCCTGAAAGTAGTGTACTTCATGTGGCAACAGGATGGGACACTGGTAACGGACACAGAGCATGTTTTCCGGGCCCTGGTGGGCTTTTTATTAAAGCATAGAGAAGTGGTAGGGCAGGAGGCGTGGGAGTAATCGAAACAAGAAAACAAACCGTGACGTCTCCGCGGCAGGCTCCGGTGGTCGTATGTGCTCCGGCCGTCGCCGTCTTGGGCGGTCTGTCCGTTCGTCTTCCTAATACCGCCTTTCTCTCCCCCCGTGGGCACCCGAGTCGCTGGGGTCGAGAGGCTGTGAGGGCAGCTGGGCCTGGGGTCACCCTCTCCCTGCCCTCTGTTGCTGCCGCTTCCTCCTCTTCTGCTCCTTGTGTTTCTCCCAATGCTCCTTCCGTGGATTACGCAGCCTTGTCTTTTTCTCCTCCTCTCTCCCGTGCCTGCCCTGAGGAAAGCTCTCCATGTATGTCTCCCATTCCCAGGTCCCTGTGACACACAGCAGGGCGGGAGGGGGGGGCATTTGGGACACAACCACAGCATAATTACAGTCACAGTGGGGACTGGCAGGAGGTGAATGACATCATTACTGTCATACAGAGACACAGACTCATCAATCTATCTGCTGTTACTGGCTGCAGTTTCGCCACATTACAGCCTAATTAATGGAAACCCACATGTGTATCACAGTCAGTGGTTTATTTGTGTTTGTTTTAATTTGACTGTTATTTGAGCAGGTAAGTTGATTGAGAACCAATTTTCCGGTTCAATGACAAACACGGCAAAGGCGTTGAATTGCCAGACAAGGCAGTACACTGAACCACATAAATACTGTAAAAAAAGAAATAAAATAGAGGTCTGGAGGGTGTGAAACAGCAGGTGATTTTATCCGATAGCAACTCACGTAGGACGGTTTAATGGAGTGAGGTGAGACAAAAGTGACAGAAGTGGCAGCGACGAACTGAAATGAGTTTCAACAGAAGGAGGTGTAGACTTGAGGAGTGCCTGGAGGAGGACACTACCTGGAGTAGCAGATGGAGGATCAAATGTAGAGGGAGCGTTTACCTTAAAGGGACGTATAAAAAGAGTTAGCAGGAGTGAGTGTGGCATGTGTATGTATGGAGGGACCGTTAACCAGAGTGTAAATATAACACTGCTGAGTGTTGTAGGAGGGACTGTTGCTTAAGATCAGAGTTGCCAGTGTTAAAGAGGGTCAGAGTGTAAAGGTCACTGTGATGAGTGTTGTGTGGGCACAGGTTAGAGGATGGGAGCTTGGTCAATTACATCTTACCTAGTTCAATGCCTCAGATCTGTCAAACTGTGATCACTGTGTGAAGAGCAAGTGGGCATTTATTAAGGTCTGTTTTGACATATTTATTTAGAGTAAAAATGCACTGGAAATATTATCCAATAGTAGTCAAATTGCCTGTGTGTGAAGCTTGCTTGCTATATGGGAAGTGTGTGCACACAAACCTACGTCAAACAGTTACAGATGTGGTAACCAATTAGAGGGTATTAATATTGGTTACTAGAGAAGGATTAACTCCTTCACAGACCACAATCTCCCACAACCCACTGAGAGGATTACCAGTACGCCATGGGACGGCACAGATACAGAATCAATCCACTGAGAGGAATTATACGTGTCCTGCTCTTCACACTCCTGGTCTAATCTTTGTCCACCCTCTTTGCCCACACTCCTCCTCCTCTTTGCCCCTTTCTCATCTCCTCAATAATAATATTAATAATGCATTATATTTATATAGCGCTTTTCATGGACCCAAAGATGCTTTACAAAATTAACATGGAACAGAAACAAACAAATAAATACCATGAGAAAACAAAGAAAATATATCCTTCCCCGCTTTCATTTCTTCTGTGTTTCAACAAGAACATCATCGAAAATGAAGAAAATTCTAAGTGCTGTGCAAATTACACTTTATGAATGATTATTGGGTGTGTGTGGGGGAGAGGGGGGGCAGCGCTGAATGTCTGCATTCCTGTGTATGTGGGTGTGGGTCAATTACGCTGCTTTTCAGCATCCTGTGCTTCTGTTCCGGATTGCAGTCAGTCTCAGCCCAGAGTTCAACAATGCCATTTGCTCTCATTGTACCAGTTGATTAAGTCAATTGTTCGGCTCATATATTTTATTGAAATAGCACGGCAGACCTACGTGGCCTGTGCTGCCATGGTATCCACCCACTGCCCATGACAGTGTGCATGTGACAGGAAGTCTTGTCAGCTAGGGCTCCCCACTACTCATCTAATGGCCTGCCGTCTCTACTGAAAAAAGGAAGGATGCACATTGCATCATGGGCCAGGATGAAAAGGGGCGGCAGGATAGGCCGGTGTTTGGAGCTTCAGTCCAGTAACCAAAATATCGCTAGAACATTTCCAAAAGCTGACGTGCAGAAAAATCTGTAATTTTCACCCTGAGCAAGGCGGTAAACATTAATATTAATGTTTAAGTAATTTATCTGACACTCTTATTCAGAGTGACTTATAGAAGGGTAAAAAAACTAAATGTTTTAATCATACCCAGTATTACTGTTTCCACTACAGCGTTCCTCAAACCAGGGATCCATTGGAAAGATGCTTGTGAATCTAATCTTCTGGTTTACGTAGCAAACCTGTGAATTCTACATTACTGAAAGAAAAACAGTGTTGTGTCTTTTGTTCTCTTCTGAAGCCCGTACAACTGGGTTGACAGTAAGACTGGGGGAGAGTCAATTAATCATTTAAACCATAAAATCATTAAAATCATGGAACCACTTTAAAATGTTATCGTCCGTCAGGTTTTAAAAAAACTGACCTTGGCATTTAAACAATGACACAAACAGGATAGCAGGAATAGACAGGTTATGGTTAGACTGAAAAAAATGCCATGCTAAAAACATTCATACATTTCTTTTTTACATGTGAAGTATTATGATAATTGTATTGTATTTTTCTTATTCAGCGTTGTTGTCAGTTCTAATCTCAGACCAGACTGCAGCTGGTCATATAGGACACATGCAGTGTGATATAGGATACATGCAGTGTGATATAGGATACATGCAGTGTCATATAGGATACATGCAGTGTCATATAGGATACATGCAGTGTCATATAGGATACATGCAGTGTCATATAGGATACATGCAGTGTCATATAGGATACATGCAGTGTCATATAGGATACATGCAGTAAAATGCTTGTGAAAATAGTCAGTGTTGTGCACCAACAAAAGTTGGGCCAGTTTTCGGGCATTTTTGAGGTTTTGAGCAGTTGTTGGTCTGGAAATGTTTGCTTAACCTGGCAACACTGCTTCTGGTCGTCAATGCATCTGAAGGCCAGAATATGGGCGAGAATTGAGACGAACCGAGGATTTGCAACCTGTTTTTCCTGCATTACCCGTTTCTTGGTCAAGGACACTTTTTGGCAGGGGTTATATTCAACCATTCTCCTTTCTGAATGGATGTTTAATTTGTATGATATTATGCTGTGCAGAGGCGGAGGATATGGCTGGCCTTAAGCTCGCTGGCTGCCAGGTATACTCATTCATTATTTTCACACCAGTGACAGCGTAGATATTAGATCGATCTAAGACGAACAACTCAGTTGGGTGCTGCCTCTGTGAAGCCGATATGACTTGTTTCGGTCAATGATTCTCGCAGCATTTTTCATTTTCTAGTGATAATTTCAACGATTCAAACTCTTCAGCGGGTTATTGTCTCCTGCAAACATTTAACCGTTCTGGAGCGAAGACACGGACACGACACCCTGGAGTGGATTTCCCTCTGCTGATATGAGAAGTGGATGCAGTCGGAAAGCGGTTTGGGGACGTCTTGTGTTTTTGAAAATTAATGTGCGACTCAAATGTCACCCTATTCTCCATATGACTGTGTTCAGTGGTAGTGCACTATTTTGTGGGTGGGATGTCATTTGGGACTCAGACTTGTTCCGGTCAGGGCTTTCAGTGGGGTACCGGAGAGACACGTAGACAGAGGAGGCAAAGAGGAGAGAGGAGGCAGCAGCAGTGAACATTTAATAGGAGAATGGAGGTTCACAAATATATACAAGATACTGCAATGCCTCTCTCCCATCGTGTTTACACTGCTCCTCGTCTCCTTGGCCTTACTCTCTCTATTTATCTTTCTCTCTCTCTCTCTCTCGCCCACCCTTTCTCTTTTCCTCTCATTCTATTGATCCCTCTCTCCCCCTTCCTGCCTTCCCTCTCTTTCCCTCCACGTCTTTTTATTCCTCTCATTTCAAAGGGGCTTTTTTTTGTCATGGGAAATATTTGTTTACATTGCCAAAGCAAGTGAAAAGTATGAAAAATAAAACGTAAAAATAATTAAAAAGGGGAAAAACAACCCGAAGTTCTGAGTAAATATTTCACTAAAGTTTCAAAACGATAAAGACATTTGCAATGTTCTATAGGCTGCTGTTTCCAGTATTGTATCGAAATGGAAATAGTGTGATTAGCAAGAGAGGCTAAACCAACAGACTAATATTGTTTATGTTTACAATGTTTTTTTGTGCCGCAGTGTTCATTTTTTCATGGCACATGAAACGCTTGTCAGATCTTGCAGCTGGAATGACCCATTGCTGTATTTCGCCTGACATACGGGAGTATATCCTTTTTTGGTTTGGAAATTCTGGTCATGAGTGGTGTGTGTGACGGAGAAATCCGCCCTGCCCTTGTGTCCACCTCGAACAGCGCACTGAGATGTCTGAGGTGCTGTCCTTCTCTGAGCCGGGCTAAATGTGTGTGCTACATGGACTGCAGCCCATCAAAGGGCTCCCGTGCTCTACCGTGCCCCTATATGTTGCTTTTCATATTGGAAATACTGAAGTTGACTTCAGACCCAAGTGACTGGATGATTGCTGAAGTATGAGATGATTTGCATAACCTCTGAATTAACCAGGCTGTGATTGGCTGGAGGAGGTTTGTGGACTGAACGGTTTCTCGTGTTTTTGCTTTCATCTTGTTTCAGAGAGCATTTGCTTTCCTGGGCATATAAAAATAAAATAAAAACCCAAGTTTATTATCTCACAACCTGATGATGTGATTAATTGGAGCAATACGATGTAAGTGTTATTTGTTGTTTTTGCTGCGTTCATTGCTCATTTTCTTGGCTCAATGAGCACTGCAGTAAATGCAAATGAGGTCCATTATAGGATATTAAAAGGCTTCCATTCATTCCTGCTAACAGAAAAAACTAATCACAATGAGAATGCCCTAAAATAATATTGTGATTTAGTTTCAATCATGTACAGCTTGGTAGTATTGTATGTCTCCCTGCTTGTAACGACACTATAGTATATCTCTGATCCAGAGGAAGTGATGGGGCTGGAGGCAGACAAGAGGCCTCATGGATGCTCCCACTGTTGAGATCTAAATAGAATGACACCTCCATCTCCTCTTTGACTCCACTCTGGGTTCTCTGAGAATGTGAGGTAGGGGGCTGGTCTTCAATGTGGGAATGTTTGTGACGGGAAAAGGGGTTACTTAAAATAAAATATTTTTTACTTCAGCGACCTGGGGAGCAGTAAGGGTTAATTGCCTTTCTCTGGGAAGCAACGATCCTGACCCAGTCAGTCCTGACCACACCCCGGGCCGTGTCCCATAATCCTCCCCATCTCTCTCCCCCCCCCCCCCCCTTCATGTCCCATTGCCGGTGAAGTGCCTTTTATTGAGTCAGACTCAGAGTGGCTAGCAGAGCTGCTTCATGTTAAAGTTTTAAGAGGTTGTATTCCCTGGACGTCCCACCTCACCAGTCTGTTCTGAGATGAAAAGACACAGGCCTGACTACCACGTAACATCTCTCCATCCTCTGTCCAGTCCCGCTGACTGCTGCCATGCCAACAGCACGACATACACACGCGGCACGCACATTCATTTTTCTTTCTGGCCCGTGTGCGCGTGTTGTGAGCTCATCTAAAAAGAAAGGGAGACGTCATGTTCCCAGGATGCAGTGCAGCGGCTCCTCCGTCTGATTGGGTTGAACAGCGGTGCCTCATGTCGGCCAGGGTGGTACACATTTTAGGATATCTCTGCTGGGACTAATGCCCCCCCCGGCTGGGCGATCTTAGTATCTGTGAGACTTGATGTCGTCCTTCCTTGAGGCACTCCCTCGCCGGTGCTGGTCTCTCAAACTGAGGTGCTGGTCTCTCAAACTGAGGTGCTGGTCTCTCAAACTGAGGTACTAGTCTCTCAAACTGAGGTGCTGGTCTCTCAAACTGAGGTGCTGGTCTCTCAAACTGAGGTGCTGGTCTCTCAAACTGAGGTGCTGGTCTCTCAAACTGAGGTGCTGGCGTCCTGGCGACGGTGGCGGTCGCAACAAAGCATACTCTCATGACTGGCGTACATTTTAGGGCTTCTGACGTGCCCGACACCTTGTATAGGGGGAAAGAAAAAACAGCTGCTTGACGATTCGCTAGGCTGGTGTCACAAGCACGGCCAGTTTAGCAACTGTCGTTTGGTACTGAGTTGTCTCCGGGGGAGGGTTACGAGTTTGGTACCAGAATCCAACGTCGGACTCTGCTCCATGTTGAATCTTGCCCCTGGTGGGTTTGGTTGGACGTAGCGTGACAGGGCGCTGGCCTGAGCTTGGCCGCTCTGTTCCGTGTCCACCAGCTGTTGTTGAGCATACACTGCAGCCAGGCTATTCTGTCTCAATGAAACTAATTAGAAAAGAGGAACGAATTGGAATGACAGCTCACAAACTTAGCGCGTACATTGGTTTTTGCTGTTGTGTTAGGTACCCTTCCTGGGATTAACTTGGTGTGGCGTCCTGTGTGTGTGTGCGTGTGTGTGTGTGTGCTTACATCCATGCATGACTGTGCAGTGAGGTTTTTTGGCAGTTGGTGCCTCCCTAAAGTGGATAGGAGCGTCTAAAGTGGTGCTAACGAGTGGGTTGGATGGTATGCATGAGGAGACACAGGGTGACCTGACAGCAGGATGACAGAACTCCTTCTACTTCCCCTCGCTCTCTCACACACACACTTTCCACACGCTCTCCCTCCCTCTCTCTCTCTTTCCCTCTCTACCTCACTCTCTCTCCTTCCCTTCCTCTCTTTCCCTCTCTCTCTCTCTCCCTCTCTCTCTCTTTGCGTCCTATTTTTTCTCTCAATCCCTTCCACTCACTTTTTCACCCTCCCCTTCTCTTTTTCCCCCTCTGTCATCACTAAAAGCAACTTAATGGGACAAACAGTCTTCTTCTCTGGCTGCTCAACGTGTGGAGTCTGGGGGGCCAACGTGTGGAGTCTGGTGGGGGCCACTGACAGCCACCTCATCATCCTGGTGGTCTTTGTGTCTGACTGGTTAGCTAGAATATTCCGGTCCAGACGAAGGCCTGGGGAGAGATATCCAGAGAGCGTGCTTTCTTCATTTATTGTCATTCCTCTCTCCACCTCTGCGTCCTGCATTATGCCTCCGGACATTTTTTGCACTCCCCTTTTCTTTTCCTTTTTCATGTTTTACGTCGTCTTAAGTCTGGGCGTGTGTGTGTGACTGGGTGCCTGGTAGCGCACTGCTGTCACTGCTGAGGAAAGGAGGAGGAGGAGGAGGAGGAGGAGGAGGAAGAGGCTGCGTTGCGGGATCTACGGCTTTGTGTGTCGTTCCGCACTCTCTGGGAGTGAGAGAGGAGCATTACATGGGTCACCTAGAGGAACGGATGGTTCCACCCCGGTGGTCCTCTGTTTGTTCTGGGGGTGGTGTTGCCACCCAGGGCCGGGGGGGCTGAACAGCACTGCTATGTTGCGGGGCCGAGACGCTGCTGTCCAGAAGCCGGGGGTTAAGCTACCAGGTGTGTTTGTGGACCGGCCTGACATCAGGGGAACCGAAACCGCCAGTCCTGCTGGACCCGCTCTCATTTGGCCATGGCGTTTTTTTGTGGCGGCAGCCAGGCTTTCTGCCCTGATCTGGGTGAGTACAGCAGACCAGTGTTTATCAAGATGCCTCAGATTAGGAGCGCTGATCCAGGATCAGGGCCGCTCCTGTTCGTCTAATCTTTTTCATTACAATCTTATTGACTGTTGGTTTCCTATTGCCTCTGTGAAAAGTTAAACAAGGTAGTGCTAACATTAGCAATATTATTAAGATAAAGCCTTCCTCCACCTCGGTCACAAATAGAAATGACTGTATCACCTCGCATCTCAAAATGGGACTCCTAAATGTTAGATCCCTTGCTCCAAAGGCTGTTGCAGTAAATTAATTAATCTCTGATTGGAAACTAGATAAGTTATTGGCTTGTGTGAAACGTGGCTAAAGCCTGATTAATTCACTGCCTTAAATGAGGCCTCTCCTCCTGGTTATACTAGTGATCATATCCCTCGTGCATCCAGAAAAGGAGGGGAGTTGCTAATATTTATGAAATTATGAAATCTCAAACACATTATTGGTTTTCATTCTTTTTTACTCATGAAAGTTAACCAGGTAAATTATTTTACAGCCACTATTTACAGGCCCCCCGGGCCATACACAATATTCCTCAATTAGTTTCTAAAATTCTTGTCTAACCTTGTAGTCATGGCCGATAGTATTAGAATTTTTGTTGATTTCAGTATTCATATGGAAAAGTCCAATGACCCTCTTCAAAAAGCCTTTGAAGCCATAATTGACTCAATGGGTTTTTTCCACAAAACAAAATCCAACACACTGCCACAATCACACTTTAGATTTAGTCCTGTCACGAGAAATAGATATTGTAGATCTAATAATTTCCCCACAAAATCCTGGAATATTCGATCACTGTCTTATTACATTTACTTTTAAAACAAGAAATGTTGCTCCAAATATGCTCTGCAAACAATGAGTTTCAAAAGCCATACTATAAATTCTCGGACTACAAATCTATTTCTTGATATTCTGACAAGTTCGTTCATCAACGACAGAGTAAATAAATCCGCAAATGATCAAATCGAGGATCTAAACTCAACACTGCGAAATACTTTAGATACAGTTGCACCACTAAAAACAAAGGATATACGCAACAATAAACTTGCTCCCTGGTACACATACAATACTAGAGCACTCAAGCAAGCCTCCAGAAAATTGGAGTGAAAGTGGTGCTCCACCAAGTTGGAAGTATTCAGACTAGCTTGGATAGACAGTACACTACAATACCGAAAATCAATCACGTCTGCTTGATCAGCTTATTTCTCCAACCTGATGGAGTTGAACAAAAACAATCCAACATTTCTCGCTCAACAAGTGAAGTGGGTCTTCACTTTAGCTGTAATGAATACATGTACTACTTTAAAGAAAAAATCATCACCATTAGAATACAAATAACTGACTCCTTAAATAGTTATAGTCCCCAAAATCTCAGTTGTCCTGAGAATGTCCTGAACCTCCCTGACCAGGTGTCAATGGGGACACTTGAATTTTTTGATTCTGTATCGCTCGACATATTCACAAAATTTGTAATGAATTCTAAACCTAGAAATTGTCAGCTAGACCCGATTCCAATGAAATTAATGAAGTAGCTATTTCCTGTGCTAAGTCAGCCAATGTTGAACATAATAAATTGCTCCCTTTCCTCTGGATGTGTACCAAACATCACTAAAAATAGCAGAAATTAAGCCTCTTCTAAAAAATCGAATCTGGATCCTGACATATTAAACAATTATAGTAACAAAATATAGTTTCCCAACAAATGAATGCCTTCCTGAAGACGTGAAATGCTCCAGTCCAGTTTCAGACCCCATCATAGTACTGAGACTGCACTCGTGAAGGTAACAAATGACCTTCTAATGGCCTCAGGCAAAGGTACCACATCCGTCCTGTTGCTTCTTGATCTTAGTGCTGCTTTTGACACTATTGATGACTCCCTTCTTATAGAGAGATTGGAAACCTATATTGGGCTAATCGACATGTTCTAGCCTGGTTTAACTCTTATTTATCTGAAATGGATGGCATATCCTCTAACAAATCAAAGGTATGTTTTGGTGTTCCTCAAGGCTCGGTTCTGGGCCCATTATTCTTTCTCACTATATATGCTGCCTCTGGGTGATGTAATCCGGAATCACAATGTCAATTTTCACTGTTATGCTGATGACACCCAGTTATATATTCCAATGAAGCATGGAGAAGCCCCAAAATTAGCTACTTTGGAAGAATGCGTTTCAGATATTAGGAAGTGGATGACAAAGAACTTTTTGCATTTAAACTCAAGAAAAACAGAAAGGCTCGTTTTAGGACCCGAGAAACAAAGAGCGTTGTTAACAGATCTCACTGTGAACCTCAACGGCTGCATGGTCGTATCCCAAAAAACTGTAATAAACCTAGGCGTTACCCTTGACCCTGACCTCTCCTTTGATGAACATATGTCTAAAATATGTCTCAAGAGTTGCTTATTTTCATCTTTGAAGCAAATCTGAAACTTTCGATGATTACTGCGATGCTCTTCTTTCCGGTTATCCTGACAAATCAATAAATAGATTTTGTGCTGCACACGGCTGCTAGAATCCTAACTACAACAAAATTATTTGAACACATTATTCCAGTACTGGTCTCTTTACACTGGCTGCCTGGTTTTATTGTTAACCTATAAATCAATACATGGACCTGCTCCTATTCGCTGAAATGATCCAGCCATACGTACCTACACGTAACCTTAGATCGCAAGATGCAGGCCTTTTAATTGTACCTAGAATCTCTAAATAAACAGCCGGAGGCAGGGCCTTCTCTCATAGACCTCCACTACTGTGGAATGATTTGCCAATTAAGGTTAGAAATGCAAACTTTCAAGTATCTACTAAAGACTCATCTCTACAGCACAGTCTATGATTAGGTTTAGCCTGGCCCAGGGGTGTGAAGGCGACCAGAAAGGCTTGATACTGTCCGCCCTTGCTGTCTTTGCCAGGTGCCAATTCGGGGGCAGAGTCACTGGCTTGTTGTTGTCTGTCTGTTGCGCACTTGTGCAATTGGGCTGTAGTCTGCTGGCAATACTCCGCCCTCATTCAGGGTGGTTGCGGTTGGTGGGTGTCCCTTTGGTTGATGCTTGGCAATGTGGGTGAATTGATTTCCTGCCTGTTGGGCCCTGTCCGGGGCCTCCCCCAGATAGGGCCACAGTGTCACCGGACCCCCCCTGTCTCAGCCCCAAGGTCTTACACTGCTATATTATTGTGCTGGGGGAGTAGGGTCAGTTCTCCTTCTCCACTATATATCACACCGATGAACGAGTGGGGACCCAAATGCGGACACAGAGGCAGAGGAGGGCGGTCCAAAGTATTTATTGAACAACCAGGCAGTGGGCAGGCTCGTAGTGGTGGACAGGCAGGGTTCGTTATCGGACGATCAGATGGTCGAAGGTACAGGAGTGGGCAGGCAGGCTCGTGGTGGGGGACAGGCAGCGTTTGTTGTCGGGCGTTCGGATGGTCGAAGGTACAGGAGAGGGCAGGCAGGCTCGTGGTGGGGGACAGGCAGCGTTCGTTGTCAGGCGGTCAGATGGTTGAAGGTACAGGAGAGGGCAGGCAGGCTCGTAATTCGAAAGACAGGCAAGGGTCGTAACCGGGGAATGGAAGGACAGGTAGACTGGATGATGCACACATAGAACGCTGGAAACGACTGTACGGGACAAGACGATCTGGCAAATGCCAAACAGAGAACTCGGTTTAAATACACGGGGCTAATAGGGAACCGGGAACACCTGGTGAGGGGCGGGGACAAAACAACAGGTGAAACACATCAGGGTGTGACACTATAAGTCTTTGTAGATCTAAGAAATGCATTTTCAAAAATGTCCCTGTCTACTGCCGTTTTAAACTTAGGAGGACATGAGGTCCTGGCCAACACCTGAGGAGTACCTGGCTTGAAAGACCCGTTGCTGTGCCTGTCCAAAGTCCTCCTGGTTGTGTTGCAGATCAAGACGATACTTGACGATTTCAGCTGCCACTCTGCTGACACCTCCCCCGTGTTGTCCCTGTCCTTGTCCTGGTCATGCTTCCGACCTGGACTAAGTTTAAATAGACTCTGGACTCAGCCTACATGCATTTATTAATTATTACAATTAGTACTGTTAATATGTTCACCCGGCCCAGCCAGAAGAGTCCCCCTGGTCCCCCCTCTGAGCCTGGGTCCTCTCTAGGTCTCTTCCTAAATTTTGCCATTCTTAGGGAGTTTTTCCTAGGCACTGAAATTCAATACTGTTGTTTGCTCCTTGGGGTTTAAGACCAAGTGTTTTGTAAAAGCTTTATAAATACATTTGATTGATTGATTGGTTACTGGGCTACGCTGATCTTGGATCAGCAGATCTTGGATGAGTCTCCCTTTTATTGGCAGTCTTCGGTTATTATGCGTTGATGTCACTGTCGACTCAGGGAGTCAGCCAGGTTCTTCTAAGAAGAGACCGTATCTGAGTGCTGAATGGCCTGGGACTTCAGGTGATGGCGTCCCTGGCTTTCTGTCTCACAATACACATCTAATTTGTTGGAAATACTATGGAGGCTATACTCTTGAATATTTGCCTGTGCTGTAATGTGTGGTACATGCAACAGAACAAGCGTTCGTGTGTGTGTGTGTGTGTGTGTGTGTTGAAATGTTAGAACAGGGAGAGGCTGTTGAACATCTCTCAGCGCGTCAGGTTGTTAAGCACACTCCATCAAAATGTCCTCCTCCTCTCGTTCTTCACTCCTTTCATTCCCTCCTCCTCTCCCTCTCTCCTCAGACACAGACAGTAACAAATGGAAGCTTTACACCCCATCACTGGGCACCCATTTGTCAGCCCTGAGACGTGGAGGAGTAGGGGAGCCTCTGAGGCCACAAATGTATAAAGTATTATGATGTATGTGTGTGATGTGAATGACTCACATTGAATTTATCTAATGGCGAGGTCTCAGTTATTTGCTGTTTGATCAGAGCGTCTGTCCTCACAATGGGCCTGCCTTAATGGGGCCTGCCATTGTTCAGAGACAAGGTTGTTATTTGGTACCTTTTCTAAACGAGGGAGAGTATAGTCTTGTGGATGTTAAATTTGCAAAGTCACGACTTTGATGTCTCACCGACTGGAGTAGCAAACAACAACCTTTAGATGTGTATGTAGCTGGCTCGAAAGCTATTAGCACGTCGTTCTATTAGCGATTGTCACGTTCACACTGACCACATCTCAGTGGAGAACAGTGTGTCGACGTCCCGTTCTGCGCACGTGCGCAAAGTATCCAGTTCACTCTCGTTGTCACTTACAGGCAATTTCCTTCCCCGTTCTCTGATTGCGTCAGAGTTGGCGTCTGGCGATCCAACCAGACGAAAGGCTAAGCGTTAGAGGCTAGCCGCGGGGCGTCAACGAGGCACGGCACGAGGTGAGTTAGCGATCGCAGGGGTAAGTGCTCGCAGAGTCTACAGTCGCCGCGGCCTTAAAAGCAAAAGGGGTTGTCTGCACTGTGATCTCCGCCGAGAAGCGGTCGTTGTGAACGTGACAGTCGCTAATCAAACAAGGTGCTAGTAGCTCTCGAATCTGAGCTCAAACCAAGCTTATGTTCCGGAGCCTCGAAATGAACCTAATTAGATGGAGTGGTTCATATTGTGGCATTAATGGCAGTAGACTACAGAGAGGCCGGGGACCTCACATCCACATGCATGGGTCTATACTGACAATCCACTGTCCTGGATACTGGCTGAAGTCAATGCCTTTGGTGGGGCTTTCACTTGACTTCCTTGAAAAAATACCCCTGGACTTGGAATATTTTCTCAGACAAATTTGTCAAATAAAAAGGTGAAGAAACGTTCTTTCCCTCATTCTGTCAAAACACTGTGTATTATGTGTGAGAAATGCATGTGAGTAGGCTTGAATAATTTTTTACGAGAAAATGTTCAATAGATCATCACTTCATCTCAGAATATGCCCGTGTCATGTAGTAAATATGCAAGCTTCGGATGTGATAAAATTTTACTTATCACATCCTCAACCACTATGGATGTAACAGACTCAGCTGTTCCAAAAAAAATCATACTGATGATAATATAAACACACGGATGATAGACTATGTAAAACCTTGATAAGTGTTGGCTTGCAGAGAACATTTCAAAGTGAGCCCTTTCCTAAAGCCATGGAAAAATGATTCACTGAATTGCCTCAGTTGAGACTTGGACACCAAATCTATAATAATCAGTATGGTGAAGTAGAGTTGGTTCTCAAACATTACAGACCTTAATGATAATAAAGAAGATGCTTATGTTTGGAAATTCTAAGTTGCTCATTATCAAACTGAGTCCATTAAAATACAATGAGACTGAGTGAAAGTTTAGTGGGGAAGAGCCCATCAGTTCTGGATCATCACTCATGCCAAAATGCAGACCCTGAAAAATAGTCCCAGCCGAGACTAATCATTATTCACAGGTCATCACACGTCTAATCATTATACACACGTCATCACACGTCTAATCATTATACACATGTCATCACACGTCTAATCATTATTCACACGTCATCACACGTCTAATCATTATACACACGTCATCACACGTCTAATCATTATTCACACGTCATCACACGTCTAATCATTATACACACGTCATCACACGTCTAATCATTATACACACGTCATCACACGTCTAATCATTATACACACGTCATCACACGTCTAATCATTATACACACGTCATCACACGTCTAATCATTATTCACACGTCATCACACGTCTAATCATTATACACACGTTATCACACGTCTAATCATTATACACACGTCATCACACGTCTAATCATTATTCACACGTCATCACACGTCTAATCATTATACACACGTCATCACACGTCTAATCATTATTCACACGTCATCACACGTCTAATCATTATACACACGTCATCACACGTCTAATCATTATACACACGTCATCACACGTCTAATCATTATTCACACGTCATCACACGTCTAATCATTATACACACGTCATCACACGTCTAATCATTATTCACACGTCATCACACGTCTAATCATTATACACACGTCATCACACGTCTAATCATTATACACACGTCATCACACGTCTAATCATTATACACACGTCATCACACGTCTAATCATTAGACACACGTCATCACACGTCTAATCATTAGACACACGTCATCACACGTCTAATCATTATACACACGTCATCACACGTCTAATCATTATACACACGTCATCACACGTCTAATCATTATACACACGTCATCACACGTCTAATCATTATACACACGTCATCACACGTCTAATCATTATTCACACGTCATCACACGTCTAATCATTATACACACGTCATCACACGTCTAATCATTATACACACGTCATCTCACGTCTAATCATGACAGTTTTTGTCAATCGCTTTGGCTCAATTATCGAATGAGACATTTTTATTTTCAAAACAGTAAGTTCAAATATTTGAACAATTAGTTTCTTGTTCGCACCATATTTGAATTCCTTACTAATTTAAGCAAATTGCACACGTTTCACCACGTATGCAAAAGAATGAGTGCAATTGTCTACAATTTGCACAATACTTTCATGCTTCAGGCTTGCTGATCAAAACAGGTTGATTTTCAATTATATTGTCACACTCTTCACCGCTTCTAAACATTCATCACATGCAAAATGATGCATTCTATTATCAAAATCTGTCAGACATACATGTATATTCCATAAATATAAATGACATGGAATGTTTGTGATGTCTGCTAAATTGGCAAATTACCTGCCAGGTGACACAGTAATGAAATAGGAATCGCAAGGAGATTTTTTCCCTGGTGCATCGCAAGGGAAAGCATCAGATGTGATGTTGCCAAAAATCTCTGTCCAGACAAACAAGAGCGACAGGTTGTCCACCAAGAAGATGGGAACTTGTAGTGTTGCGTACTGTGAGGAGGTACAATTCGTTTTTTTTACAGAACAACCGCAGGTCTCTTCATTGTTGTTGCATTTTATTTTCTTGCATGGGTGTCATTTTGTGGCAAATGTTCTGTTTGTCACGTTTTGGCTTAGCAGGACACCAGGTGTGGAGTTGAAGGACAACAAAAGGGTTTAATACGGAAACCGAGGGAGGTAAAAAACCAGAAAATGTCAGGAACAAGGCAGGCAGGCAAAACCACAGCTTGGTGGCAGGCCTGACATGTAAACATGCAAATGGGAATTTTCTGTTTACATACAAATGTGCATATTCCTTTTTTGTGTACTACAGTATTGTACAGAATTGACCTTTCCCAATAACTGTATACCTACTGTTTATATTGGTATCTAAAATGCTCACTGTGATACACAATAGCATTCAGCTGGACAAAACTGACATTCTTGTGTAGTACAGTAAGGAGTCAGTGTCAACAAAACTGACATTTATATGTAACAAAAATGTCCAGGGATGACTGCCATGGTGAAAAATCATCTAAACATTTTGACCAGTACGTCTCACACGATGACAAAAAAAAGTTCAGTTTTGGTGGCAATGGCCAATTTACAGACACACTAGATTTTGAAGCATGAATTAAATGTTTTGGGTGAGTTACTACATTTTGCAGACATGCAATGGAGTTGTGATGTGCCATAAAACAGTTGTCGTTTCCACTTACAGTTTAGAGAGTGTTCCATCTGTGCCTGTATATCTCTGCGTATGTCTGTCTCTCTGTCTGTTTCTTTATGTCTGGGTGTGTGTCAGTCAGCAGTGACAGACAGACAGACTGTCTGGGTTGGGGAGAACAGTGCTTGGCAGAAGCTCCATTCCCTTTACTGTAAAGTTCACTGGTGTGACCATCCGTCTTTTGTCTGTCTGTCCATCTTCTGTCTGTCTGTCTTTCTGTCTTCTGTCTGTCCACCTGTCTGTCCGTCTGTCTGTGTGAGCACAATGCAGGGAAGATGGGTCTTTTTGCGAGACAGATCTGTTTTCCCTCAGATGCCCTGGGTGAGGAAGAGAGGTCGTTAGTTATTCTGGGATGACGCCTCTCTGGTGTTCCCCTATGAAGCATTCCAACTATGTTATTCAGGCTTCGCTTTGTCAGGCCTGGAACTGCTGGCCCGGCTCCCAAAACCAGGTCAAGTGGATAATATACTGCAGAGACAAACACAGATAAAACCAAAATAACTGTGTCTCTGAATGTATGTAGGGCGTTGGGGCAAGAGCAACAAAGCACTTCTACAACAACTTAAATGTTGTCACATTTTTCTCAGAAAAATAAGCACAGAAAAAGGGGAGAACACTTTCAGTTTAATTTAATAACTGGCTTCAACACACGGCCAGGGTCAATGAGAGGAAAATGTCTCCCTCGGAGTAGCACATTAAATATGTTGTCTTTGTTTAGAGGGTGAACATATTAAACACAAAGCTGTAAATTCTTAGAATTATATGGATCTGGTGCACAAACCAATGACCATCTGTCGTTAATGAGGACTCGCCATCTGTAGATGTCTTTATTCTTTTTCATTTTTTTATGAATAATATGCAAACATTATGGACATGACGGGAATAAATCGATTAAACTGAAGGACAGCTTTTTCAACAGCTTTCATTTGATAAAAATGATAATAATTTCAGTTATTAAAATCTCATAAAAAACTATTTTGATCAGAGAAAGATTGATTTGCTTGCTGCCAAAAACCCAACGGCTAGTCCAAACAGTTACTCAATCAATACCTTCCACATTGCAAACAATCCTCAGCAACTCACTGCGATTCCGGAAAATGCACGACCCTCTTTCTAAACCCAAAAGATAAAAGACATGGCATTGGATCTAAACCCCTATGAAGACTGAAAAATTCAGTTGGACCTTGTGTTTCATCTTTAATATTTGATTGAGGCAGAGCTCAGCGAGATGAGCAGAAAGCAGTGTAACACTCAGACAACCAGACGGGCAGCTGTCATTTTCTGTGTTCAAAACTTCACTCTTGTTGAATGACAGACAGCGAAGACTGGCATGACAACAGATGCCAGGATACCTCGCAAGATAAGACCGGAGTGACACAGGATTCTGGTATTCATCTTCAGCTTCCTTCATATAGCATTGGCACAAAAAAGGCATCATTACCAATGCCCTGACATGTTACCTAGGACAGCTGACTATGGTCCTGACATGTTACTTAGGACAGTTGACCATGGTCCTGACATATTACTTTGGTCAGCTGACCATTGTCCTAACATGTTACCTTAGAACAGTTGACCATGGTCCTGGCATGTTCTGACAGATGAGGCAGGTTAAGTACCAGTTCTGAATCCTATGCCCAGAGCCCTATGGCTATGCCTTGATCAAAAATTCTGAACTGTAATGTCAATAAGGTGCTATTTGGGACGTAAACCTAGTGCATCCCAGAGCAGATGGAGAGATGCTGGTCATCTTCCATTCTGCACAGCTGCGGCCTCCCTCCAGGCCTCTCAGATGGCTGAACAGAAGATGGCTTGACATACCTACACAGACATCCAGATGGCTGAACAGAAGATGGGTCAACATACCTGCACAGACGTCCAGGTGTCTGAACAGAAGATGGGTCAACATACCTACACAGACATCCAGGTGGCTGAACAGAAGATGGGTCAACATACCTACACAGACATCCAGGTGGCTGAACAGAAGATGGGTCAACATACCTGCACAGACGTCCAGGTGGCTGAACAGAAGATGGGTCATCATACCTACACAGACGTCCAGAAGGCTGAACAGAAGATGGGTCAACATACCTGCACAGACGTCCAGATGGCTGAACAGAAGATGGGTCAACATACCTGCACAGACGTCCAGATGGCTGAACAGAAGATGGGTCAACATACCTGCACAGACGTCCAGATGGCTGAACAGAAGATGGGTCAACATACCCACACAGACGTCCAGATGGCTGAACAGAAGATGGGTCTACATACCTACACAGACATCCAGATGGCTGAACAGAAGATGGGTCAACATACCTACACAGACGTCCAGATGGCTGAACAGAAGATGGGTCAACATACCTACACAGACGTCCAGATGGCTGAACAGAAGATGGGTCAACATACCTACACAGACGTCCAGATGGCTGAACAGAAGATGGGTCAACATACCTACACAGACATCCTGATGGCTGCTGGCGGTTCTCTCTCAGTTCTGTCTCTAACTTGCTCTCTCTTGCTACTGAGGTGTACAAGGTACAACCAGTTCTCATACTGGCTGATTGACTGAAAGACTAACTAAATGACTGACTGACCAACTAACTGAATGACTGACTGGTTGACTGACTGACTGGTTGATGGAATGACTGACAGATTGACCAATTAACTAAATGACTGACTGGTTGATTGAATGACTGACCAATTGACTAAATGATTGATTTGTTAAGTGACTGAATGGTTGGCTGACTTGTTGACCTGGCAATGTGTGAGGGGAATCGTTGGCTTAAGAAGGATTCCACTCTAATAGCCTTTCTTATACACCTGAGACTTGCATATGTTTTCCCTATCAGGCCCCTACTGACAAGATCACAACATTGACATGCTATCATTAGTGTACTGACCAGATCAAAACATTGACATGCTATCATTAGTGTACTGACCAGATCAAAACATTGACATGGTATCATTAGTTTGCTGACCAGATCACAACATAGACAGGTTATCATTAGTCTGCTGACAGGTCACAACATTGACAGGTTATCATTAGTCTGCTGACAGGTCACAACATTGACATGGTATCATTAATCAATCAAATTTTTTTCTAAAGCCCTTTTTACAACAGCAGTTGTCACAAAGTGCCTTACAGAGACACCCGGCCCTAAACCCCAAGGAGCAAACAACAATAGTGTTGAATTTCATTGGCTAGGAAAAACTCCCTAAGGTCGAATTTTAGGAAGAAACCTAGAGAGGACCCAGGCTCAGAGGGGTGACCAGTCCTCTTCTGGCTGTGCCGGGTGAGATATTAAGAGTCAAATTGGAATAATAAATACATTTCTCTGGGCTAAATCCAGAGTCTATTTGATTTTAGACTAGGTCCCCCCATCATTAGTCTGCTGACAGGTCACAACATTGACATGGTATCATTAGTCTGCTGACAGGTCACAACATTGACATGGTATCATTAGTCTGCTGACAGGTCACAACATTGACATGGTATCATTAGTCTGCTGACCAGATCACGATATTGACAGGCTAACACTATTCTGCTTAACCGACTCTGACATTCTGTTTATCTGTTCTGGTGCTACAGAGGACCTCAGGGAGCCCTGCTTTCTTTCACGACTGCTTTAGCGGCTCTCGGTGGTGTAGTGGTTTTAAGCCCCTGATTCAGTATATGTGTTTGTATCTGTGTGTTGACAGTAATATATGTCTCTCAGGCGTCTTACAGAAATGCAGGTGTGTTTATTCTCCCATAACGCATCTGGGAACTGTCAGGACTATAGTCCATTTAGCTTTGGAAAATCACGCACCACACACACACACATACACACATACAAAAAAACTCATATGCACACACACTGCACAAGTACATACACACACACACACACACACCATAGTACGTTCCATGTGGCTGTAGATTAGGTATTTTATTCTCCACTGAGCATTCACCAGGGCTCTCTAATCTGGTAGAAGTCTTTCTTTAGATAGAGGGGTGAGAGAGAGAGGTGGAAAACAAAGGGGATAGAGTCAGGGTGAGAGAAATGGTGAGGGGGGGGGCATAGGCCTACATGCTGATCCAGTCAGTGGTGGCTGTACCCGCTGAGAGACCCCCGGCAGAATGCTAAGGGTCCAGTGGATGATGAGCACCAGCGTGTCAGGAATGCTAATTAACACAGAGGAGAGAATACATTGATAATGCTAATTAACACAGAGGAGAGAATACATTGATAATGCTAACACAGAGGAGAGAACACATTGATAATGCTAACACAGAGGAGAGAACACATTGATAATGCTAACACAGATGAGAAAATACATTGATAATGCTAACACAGAGGAGGGAGCACATTGATAATGGGGGCCCATTTTGGCAGAGCCGTGTGTGTTGCATGTGTAATGGTTGGGTGCTTGTGGTAATGACCGAATGTGTTTGTATTCCTTTATTTGTGTGTGCAGGTGGTTGTAGCTTGTCACCTGTATATGACTGTCGTTTGGGTTCCCGATATGGACCCTGCTGATCACTGTTACACATGGGGTGTATGTTACACGTGTGTGTGTGTGTGGGAGAGGGGGGTGTATGTTACATATGTGTGAGCGACTGACTGTGTCACAGCGGTCCCTGAACAATATCTGCAGTTCAGTGATAATTGCGCCCTCTTTGTCTTCTCATGACATGGCCATAATCCCCAACCCCCAGCCGGCCATTCCTCATAGGCTCTGTGCTGGACTGACGGAGTATGCTGGGAGCGGCGCTCATCCGTTGCCGTACGCCGGGAAGTCTTTGTGGTGTAGACAAAAGCCCCCCCCCCCTCCCCCCAAACGCACCTCCGGCGGTCCACGGATGTTGTTGTCTTAATAGTCGGGTCGAACGCCATTAACACCGCCTGTGCCTGATGATCACCTCAGATGTGTTTGTGAGTCTGGCAGTGGAGCGGCTAACTTCCTGTCAGGCTCTAAGAGGCTGGTTGATGGGACGGCGTGGTGACTCATCCAGACCCGCTCATGCAAAACACGGAAATGAAGGGATGATTGTGGCCTGATGGAGTGTTGTCTTTCACGCTAATGTTAACATGCCAATGTTGATATGTCAATGTTGACAGCTGGGGTTCTCCAACAGAGGGGCCACTCCAGAGCACCTTGTTCTAATGACAGTAATGGCCTTTTCCAAAACACTAGCTTTAGTCTCTATTTTTGTGGCAATTTGTTTTCACTAATGGGTCTGTATTGTAGTTCTGTCAAGGCATAAGCAGTGCTGGTTCTATCCAGAGGGACCTCTTGCATGTTTTTGAGTGACAATGTTAGCTGTTTCAGTAGCTAATGCCTGTCAGACCAAATGCTGTACTGGTTTGGTAATGTAGCTCAGTAAGGTCAGACGTGGTACTGGTTTTTGTTCTCTGTCTATGTAGATCAACCTCACAGGATACCTTGTCAGTGAATCAACACAGTTTCTCTTTTGTCACCATTATCTTACTGGGTAAATAATTTCATGTGTTTCAACAACATGAACATTTTTTGGGTTAGCTGTCTTGCTTAGGGACAGAACCTTGTAGGGTCTGGGATTCAAACCAGCAACCTCTTGTTCATTGGCCCAATGCTCTAGCCCACTAGGCTACCCCACTGCCCCATAACACTGATACTAGTCAACACTGGTTCCAGGTTCCAAGCCCAATCTGTGTATGTTCATTTTCTGGTTTCTATAGTTGGCTACATTAGCTCTTCCTTCTCAGTAGTTGATCCATGGTTTCCCTCCCTTGTTCCAGATGAGGGGCCATACACAAAGCACTCCAACCCCTCCAGGCCACCGGATGGAACGCTGGCCATCAGGAGACAGAGTATCCCAGGTAAGGACGACCTCTTGACCCCACTGCCCGGTCGTGAACTTTAACCTCTTACAACACTGACCTGATCCACCCTTTAACCCCGACTGGACTGTAACCTGACGTCTACTGCCATCTACCGGCTGAATCTATACCAAGATTCGGGCCTTTCTGCTTGACCTATGTCCCTGTGCTACACTAACCCGCCTACTGCATGAGCCAGAGGTTTGGGACCCTCAACCGGATCCTCAGTCCCTTCGTGTGTTCCTCTGCCCGTAGCCTGTCTGTGCTTCGTGTAGATGTGTGCATGGCCCGCCGTCCAGTCTAAACACATTCTAGATGTTCTTATGTCCATCTGTTGATCGCATTGTCAAGGGCTTTTGAAGCACAGTGAATTGGAATATATTGTTAAGAAGTGAACTTCAGGGTGTCCTACAAGCTAGAACTACAGTGTCACACTACAACTAGGTTCATCCCCAGTGTGAGTGTAGGTACTTCTTGTCCATCTGTTGCCAACTCCAGTTGGTCTGTAAGTGCATGTCACCAGGGGCTGTTGGAATGCCAAGCTGTTCACGGTGAGACAAAGCTGAAATGTCAGTCCATTAACAGTCCTTCAAGTCTCTGTGTAGTCATTTCCTTCAAGGTGATCTCCTGAAGTTGAATTCAAGAGTTGGCTTGATGAAAACTTTCGGTCTGGATTAGCGGTATTCCCGTCTGGTCTCGTTTCTGTCAACAACCACAACAACAGAAACAATGGCAACACCGGGGCTGAGATCTGAGCTGTGATAGGAGATATCTCTGGCCCTGCAGGTTTTGTGCCACGCAGCCACACATAATCCTCTGTCGTCAGAGACTGTTTAGTCAGAGATAGAAACAGGGGTTGGCTCTGTCTAAGGGGGGGAAAGGGGAGGCAGAAATGGTGTCAGTGAAATATAGAGATGTTTTCATAGGAAAATTGAGAGAGGCAAAGAGTGATGGAGGGAGGGAGAGATAAGGACATTCTGGGTGATGGATGGAGAGGTTTGGATCTGTTTAAACAAGGAGGGAGATTATAGTTTTTTTTTTAAAGCCAGTGCCCATGGCGTAAGCTTTTAGATGGAAGACACTAAGAGCATCAAAATCTCCTGGAGCCATCAGCTCTGCAGTCTGATGGCTATGGGGCATTTCGGTCCAAAAGACCCATGTAACCTTTAGTGTCTAAGCTAACCGTGTGTTTTAGAACTTAAGACGTATATATATTTTCCCATACAGGAAAAGGCTTTCATATGTGGTGAAGAAGTGGGGAAAAGGCTGGCTTGTTTGGTGTTGAGGCAGTCTGGGGACTGTATCTATTCAGGATACGTCACAGTTTGTAATGCCATTCCTATCTGGGACCTGTGATGTCATTTTGTCACTGTCATTCTGTTACCGCATGCTAATCTACTTCACTTACTTTAGTTTATCTCCCACTCCAAAACCAATATGGCTGAAACACCATTCTTTCTGCAGACATTATAAATCATTTTTCAGAGTAGGTATTCTTGGAAGAGATGATGACAAAACACTGTTCTTCAGGTAAATGTGTTTTTGTTATATGTTCTGTGGGAATTGGAAAACCTGCTGTAGTCACTGTGCATCAGGTTGTATGGTTTGTTCAACATTACTATCCGTGGTTTTGTTTGGCATACATTTTAAAGTGACGGCTGGAGTCTTGGCATCATCCTTTTATGGTTGAAATGCTTTATAGCAGCATTATCTCTTTCATCTATTTCTTTCTCTCTCTCTCTCTGTCTGTTTTTCTTTTTCTCTGTCAGTCCGTTCTCTCTTTTGTCTTCCTCTGATGAAGGGTTTGCTTGTGTCTGTTCATTTCTCACTTTAAAGGGAAATTAGTGGCACTAATTAGTGGCACTAAAAAATCTGTGGCAATGAAGCACAACCCTGTGACTGTGTGTGAGTGTGTGTGTGTCGGTTTGTGTGGGTTTGCGTGTGTGTGTGTGTGTGTGCTTGTATGTGTCTGTGTGTTACAGATCAATTCATTCCCTGTAGAAAATCAATCCAAGCTAAAGCATTGGTTGTTAACCAGGTAATTGTAATGATTCCTTCTGACCTTTCACCTTTCACATTTGGGTCTTTCACTCTGCAGAGTCACCAGCATCATCAGTCGTAGTCCTGGTGTTGATCAGGGACATATGTTTAGAGTTAGGACATTGATGTTTCTGCATTGTTTATGATGCACGTACATTAAACTGCAGTTACTTCTAAAAGTTGGCCCAATGTCCAATATCACCCTGGTGTTGATATGGTATGTTAGAAGATATTGTTGCCATTTCAGATTAACTAGCGATAGAAACCCTGTTTGATTTTAGCCAGTTCCTTTTAATCACAAACAGAATTTTACATAATGCGTTGTTTAAAGGAAAAAAAGTTTTTCTTTGGTATTAATCGATAAATCTCACAGTTTATATTATTTATATGTCCTTTGAGTTATTGTGTTTTGAAGCTCTTTCCTGTTCCGAATGTTTTGATGAAGCTGGAGTGTTATAGGACATGATAACTCTCACAGACTTTCAGAATCAGGGAGCTACTCGTGAGATAGATTTAGGCTTTCAAAGGCTGCATGCATTAAACACCCGTCGTCTGGTTCAGTAAGTGCACGGCCAACTCTGAAAACACTCCTTTACTTTTTCTCCTCTCTTTTTTTCCTCCTTTCTTATTCCTCCGCTTTTTCCTAAGAGGCTTAATGCATTCTGCGAGTGTATCTTCAATTTTTTAAACACTTCCATGAAATATACAGTACATGGTCACGGAAGAAATATGACTTCATCCTCTTCTCTCCCACTCACGGAAAGAGGAAGAGATGGAGAGAGATGAGCAGGGAGAGATGAGAGATGGAGGAGAGGATCTGTGTGAAGCCAGTGATGGATAGTGCATAGAAAGAACAAAAGGAGTTTACTGAATACCCGTTTGTCTGTCTGCCTGCCTGCCTGTCTGTCTGTATGCCTGTCTGTCTGCTAATGGAAGTTGGAGAGACGCGATGTATCCTGAATGGTTCCCTATCCATGATGTAGGTGTAGGTTTACTACTTGGTCTCAGAGTCCGGTAGTATACTACTCTCATCAAAAGTGGTGCGCTATTTAAGAAATAGCATTCCATTGGGTATGCAAAGAAGGATTTTCCCGGCTTCTGGTTTCCCGGTCCTGGGACACTGGGTTTTCGTTTCCCACGCTCTGAGGTAAACCCACCAGATCCTGGAGGGAGACCGAGAATGGCAGGTGAGGATGTTGGGACTTAAACAGCACATCTCGGTGAGACACTGAGTCCTTCAAACCCTTCAGGTCCACATGAACACACACATTTACCTTAAGGCAGCATCTGGTACCCTGCTACCAGACTAATTTCAGGCTGGGTGTTTTGTAAAAGCACTTTTTGACAACTGCTGATGTAAAAAGGGCTTTATAAATATATTTGATTGATGATTGATTGATTCCAGGCAGCCCACCAGTCAGCCGTGGCAGAGCAGAACCTAGCTTAGCCCTGACCGACTGCTCCGTAGTCCCCATGTACATTATATCAGCTCTATTCCATTATAAACCTGCTATAATCTTGTTACAAACCGGTGTGATCCCCGTTACAAACCGGTGTGACCCCCGTTACAAACCGGTGTGACCCCCGTTACAAACCGGTGTGACCCCCGTTACAAACCGGTGTGATCCCCGTTACAAACCGGTGTGATCCCCGTTACAAACCGGTGTGATCCCGTTACAAACCGGTGTGATCCCCGTTACAAACCGGTGTGACCCCCGTTACAAACCGGTGTGACCCCCGTTACAAACCGGTGTGATCCCCGTTACAAACCGGTGTGATCCCCGTTACAAACCGGTGTGATCCCCGTTACAAACCGGTGTGACCCCCGTTACAAACCGGTGTGATCCCCGTTACAAACCGGTGTGACCCCCGTTACAAACCGGTGTGACCCCTGTTACAAACCGGTGTGACCCCTGTTACAAACCAGTTTGACCCCATTACAAACCGGTGTGACCCCTGTAACAAACCAGTTTGACCCCATTACAAACCGGTGTGACCCCTGTAACAAACCGGTGTGACCCTGTTAACTCCAGATGATCAGACAGAGCAGGGCGCTGCATCTTCTAAAAGGTTAATAGAAGCCGCAGGTCCCCTATCTTCCTTCCTGTCACATATACATGCGCGTTTGCACCGACGCATGCTGACCTGCGTTCTCGTTGACGGTCTCACACACACACGCGCACACGCACACACCCACACACATCATCCCTCCTTCCTGGCTCTGTCATGAAACCTCCAGCCGGCTAGTCAGCTACTGTATTTCAGATTAGCCACGCCCTGCCAACAGGAAAATGACTTTAGCTGCATGGGGATACCACGACAAGCCCCGGCACCGTTCTGACGCATCTCTGATGCCCCCTCGGCGTTCTCATCAATATGGAAATGTCGAGGTGAACATGATATTAAAGGGTAGAAATACCTCCTCCGATGCTGTGCTTCAAGGACTACCAACATTAGCTGGAGTGTTTCAGTGCTCGGGTGTGTGTTGCTCTGTTTTGTTTCTGGTTAAGGTGTGTCATGGCGATGTCAGGCATTGTTCGTTGTCTTCCAGCATCGGTAACCCCAGTGTGTGCAGGGTCTAAGGGGCAGTGGTACTTAACACAGGTCTTCTGAATTTGAGAGGAAGAGTAGAAGAACAGGAGAGGAGACACTTATCGTGTAATGTAAGAGTGGGATATAAAGAGAGATAATTGTTTCCTGTAGTTGGATCTAGATTAAACATTGTATCTGCTTCAGCGTTCACAGCTGAATGTGAAAATGTCACCAGACTTTGGCAAGCTAAATCTGAATCTGCATACAACTCAAATAGTGATTTCCTTGTTCAATTATTCATACGAGTAACCAAAAATTATGCAGTTATTTTGAAGGTTTAATATAGAATGATGTTGAGAATTGTGTCTGTGTGTGATTGGTTCTGGCATGTTCTAAGTCTGTCCTCATAACCTCTCAATATGTCTTCCATAAGTTAACTCTGTTACATCACCCTGTGTTTTGTCACTGTCATCGCCAACACACACACACACACCCGTACACACACACAAACACCCGTACACACACACAAACACTCACACTGGTGGGAGAAATGCCAGAAGCAGCAGTTAGATCCCCTTCTGTCACTGCTAACTCTCTCTGCCTTGTCCTCAGACAGGTGTGTGTGTGTGTGTGAATGTGTGTTTGTATAGCTGTTTGTGTGAGTGTGTGTGTCTGTTCAACACCTCATTATTATTTCCTGTGGATGTGTTCTCTGTGTTTTTCACAGTATCAGAAAGGTTCGTCCGGCGTTTTTATTTTCATGTTGTAAGTCAAATTGAGATCGAGAGAGAGAGGAGGGGGAGAGGAGGTGGGAGAGGAGGGGGAGAGGAGGGGGAGAGGAGTGCTTGAGTGCTTTGCGGGAGAAGCTGCACGTAAAAAAGGCAGTTTTTACCTCTTGATCTTGTCACAAATCCCTCAACTCCAATCTGAGGCGCTTCGTTTAAATGTTGAGTGTCTATGGTTAAACGTGAACTATGAAACACCGTTTCAGGCGGTGTGGGTTTGGACTGACGGACCAGTTTATCCCTTCACATCGTGTTTCAGCCTGGTGAATTATGGGAGTGTTGGATTGACCCCAAGGCCCTCCGTGCTGACCGTTCCACTGCTAAGTGGCTGTGCTGACGAAGTGCCATGGAGCTGGCTCCTCTCATTCCTTGGCATTCCTTGGCAATGGCTGAGAGTGTTTGGTTGGGAATAGTAATCTGAAGGGGAATATTCATTTGTCTCTGAATAGTAATCTGGGAATAGGAATGTTATCAGTCTGTTTGGGAACTCCCAATCTATTCGCTCCGCCCAAACTCCATGGCCCACCCCCTGACATCAGTTTGTCATCTACAATTGCAATTTTTGAAATCACAAACGTGATCTAAATGCACATAGGTAATGCATGGGATGAAGTAACGTTTTGAAAACCACTCACTCCTCTCTCTCCATCTCCTGTCTTTCTCAACCTCTCTCCTCCCCCTCATTCACTTTTATTCTCCGTCTGTCTGTCTTTACCGCCTTCCGTTTTGAGAGATTACCAGCCAAATCCCTCGTTGCCCCATCTCCATCTCTCCGTCAATCCGCTGCCAGCGCCGGAAATCGATCAGCGGCGAGAAAATATGACAGGCGTGCCGTCGTCAAGGCAACGCCAAAGCTGACCGCATGATTCTTCAGGGCCCAGAAACGAATGACACCAGGACCGAAGGATATTCCCACATTCCCTTTCATCGACTCCTCAGCCGCTGTAGGGACGGTGGGGCCTGGAACCGTGTACAGCACTCTGCCCTGGGTCACCTGACCAGCGGCTCCCGTCAGTGATGAGAGTGACAGACTGTTGATCTGTTGTTTCCCTCACCCCCCCCCCATTTCTTCCTCATCCCTGCGTACCACTGCTGCATCCCACTCGTCCTTAATTCTCTCCGTCAGGGTCAGCTGGTTTTGTGGCCGAGTTTGTGCTTCAATTTAGCCTCTCTCCTCCTCCCCTCAACATCCCCTCCTAACACCTCCATCATCCCCTTGTATCTCATCCCGCCTCTCCCCCTCCGTCATCCCCTGCTCCTTGCCCCCTTCCTCCCCCTTCGTCCTCAGGCGAGAACCGGATCCAGCCGGCGTACGGTGGGAGTCTGTTTCAGCTGAAGACGTCGAACGGCACATTTAGTTTGACCGTGGTTTGACAGCAACTGATGTCTCTCTTACTCTATCTCTCTGTCCATCTGTCTTCGTCTGTCTGTGTCACCCTCTCCGTCGCCCCCCCTGTACTATAGAATTAGCATACAAAGGACGAGGAGGTGCTGCCATACGGTTATCCTTTCTGTTCTAATCTCTCTCCCTCGGTTAAGGGTTCCTTACTACCAGAACAAGGATCCATTTGAATGTAATTATTTGATGGGATGTTGAAACCAAAGCAAACAGCTCTTCACTTATTCATTACCAAAGCAGTGGAATGGAAGAACAAATACACAAGAACACAGATGCACATACACACACACACACACACACATGGTGAGATGCAGAACAGAGCCTGCTGATAAACTCAACGCTCATTTGTCCTCCGGCCAAGACTGTTTGTTTTCAGATACTGCACGATCTGCCACCCCCCACTACACATATGGAGTGCAGACACACACACACACACACACACACTAAAACTGTTCAGTCCATGTGCAGATCTATCTGTTTAGTTGTGGTTAATTACTTTTAGCTGGTCTTTGATGTATCAGCAGCTTTAACAGCAGTCAGCTCCTCAGGTTGTCTCTCTTTCTTCCCTTCTCTATCCTGTTTCTTATCTCTCCTTGTCTCACTTTGTATATCTCTCTCCCCCTGTGTATCTCTGTCTCTGTCTCTCTCTGTCTGTCCTTCTCACTCACACTCATATGTGCACATAAGCACACACACACACACACACACACACACACACACACACACTGATGCACACAGCCACACAACGACCTATGCACGAACAACACACACACACACACACACACGCAAGCTCCTGATCTAGACGGGAGCCGGCCAGGGTCCAGCTATCGACAAGCCCACTAACCCCCCTCCCCTCTGGGGCTGGTTCCAACATCTTTCCCTGCCCAGGGGCATTGATCTACAGGCCCCAGAACAGCATCAGATGTCTATCTTTTTGCTTAGATTACCAATATTAAACCTCTACTCACCGGTCAGTGTCTTTCTGTTTGGCTTTAGTCATCTCAGTCCTCCTTCTCCTCCTCATGTCCTCCTGCAGTAGGCCTGTCCTCCCTGGAGTGAATCAGAGACCAGTGGCCTGTAGGTGGCATCCCAAATGGCTCCCAGTATGCCAACTAGGGTGCAGTAGTTTGTATCATCAGTGGAGCACATACACACATGTACATACACACACGTACATACACACACGTACATACACACACGTACATACACACACGTACATACACACAGCAGAACAGATATGCCCTGTACATTACCATCACAAGGGTCAGTGGTTGGATGACCTCCCATGTCCTGAAAAACCGCTGTCACCCTCCTTCCTCTACATCACTATCATCCTCCTTCCTCTACGTCATTCAACCACTGTCATCCTCCTTCCTCTACATCACTGTCATCCTCCTTCCTCTACATCACTATCATCCTCCTTCCTCTACGTCATTCAACCACTGTCATCCTCCTTCCTCTACATCACTGTCATCCTCCTTCCTCTACATCACTATCATCCTCCTTCCTCTACATCACTATCATCCTCCTTCCTCTACGTCATTCAACCACTGTCATCCTCCTTCCTCTACATCACTGTCATCCTCCTTCCTCTACATCACTATCATCCTCCTTCCTCTACATCACTATCATCCTCCTTCCTCTACGTCATTCAACCACTGTCATCCTCCTTCCTCTACATCACTATCATCCTCCTTCCTCTACATCACTATCATCCTCTTTCCTCTACATCACTATCATCCTCCTTCCTCTACATCACTATCATCCTCCTTCCTCTACATTACTGTCATCCTCCTTCCTCTATATCACTGTCATCCTCCTTCCTCTACATCATCCATGTGGAGATTCCTGTACACAGAGTCCATGGACTGACAGTACACAGCGCCATTGTGTACTGAGAGGAGAGAAATTATACGCAAGAACGTTTTCTTCATTTGGCTCCTTCAAAGCTTGGATTTGAAATCGAGCAACTACTTAATTGAGCTTTCTGAGGGTGTTTGCTTTAGTTATACTTAAAGGCACTTAAAGATGCCATCTGTGATTTTTGCAAATAATATATATTTTTTTTTAAACCTCCCCTTTTTGGCTGGATGTGTAATATGTTGTTTATATGTTCATAATTTATAAGTAGAATCACTAACATACCTCAGTCAGCCAAGAAAATGCTTGTTTGAAACCAAGGGCTTATGATGACATTATTTAAACGCATGCATGAACACAAGAACACACACAATGTCCCGGGACCTGTTCAGGCCAGGAATCTCAGAATGCGCCTTTAACTGTCTGAGTCATCTTCAAAGATGTAACAAATACCTGCAATAGATCTGTTAGTAGGAGGGTGTGTTTGAGCAGCTACTGCGCGGTAGCAGCGCCTCAAGTTAGGTGCAGCAGAAGTGGGGGAGGGAGGGCTTGTGTGGTTTTGACTGATGATGAGAGGGAAAGAGAGACAGCAACCAAGTCCAGTCGGCCCGGTGACCTAACGTAACGCTTGGTATTTATCATTTCTCAGGCTGGGCTGCTGCCGTCAGCTGTTCCATCACCAGCAGAGACCAGAGTCACTTCTAGCCGGCTTTCGCCCGTATTCCACAGATGAAGTTGCTGAAACTTCCCTCTTGCCATCACATTGGTTCATCTTTCTACAGTGATAAAGTCAAACACCTATCCTTCTGGAGGTGCAGGGCCGAACAAAGTTCAATATGAAAGGAAAAACAGAGCTTGCGCACTCACATGCTCCACCGAAGTGGCTTAATAATACTGTGTGGATGCATATTCTTTATAAAAACACTTTGGTGAAGCGTATGAGATCTTGAGCTCTGTTTTTCCTTTTAATCATTCTGAGTTTAGCTTTTCCTAGAATATTGCAGGCCCTTTTTGGTCCCCAACCTTGCCCTTCTGTTTCTGAAGCTAGTGGTTTGCACCATGCAATCCAGCCTCTGTAGTTCTGCCAGTGGTCTTCTGCTGAGGCTGACATATCAACGCCTTCCTCCCGGAGAGTCTTCCCGATCTGTCTGACGGTTGTACAGGTTTTCACAATGAAGAAAATGTTTTGCAATCGCTGAGCTAACTGGGGTTTAACGTGTTTTTAATGTGGTTTAAAGCTATTGTTTTTGGGAAGTCCGAGGTTTTCCTCACAGTAGTGCCTCTTGACTTTCAGTGACCCTGTTGGGTCCTAATGTTGACGTCTTCAGCAGAATCCTGAGGGAAACACGCTTGGAAACGAGGGGGGGGGGGCAGCGCCAACACACTGGCCCATTTTATTCCTGGCTGCCCGTGTTACCGGCCCTATGGTTATTACTGTTCTGCTCCAAAAGCCAGAGTTAGAGAGGCCCAGCCCATCTGGCATATTCCTGAAATGCCAGATGGCCAGTCCACCCCCTGATAGATTCAGCTGTGAAGTAATCCCAGTGTTGTATTCCTTGTTTATTCACTGTGGTCCCTTGGGCCCTCGGTTGGGGTTCGGGCTGCTGTAACTTACGTTGTGCGGCAGGTATCTGTGTTGTCGTCTGCTGGTTAATATAGAATTGGATAAAACACTCCTCTCGAAGCCTCTCGTCATCTCTCAAGGTGGCCCTCCACTGCCCCAGAACACAATGTGACAGCTGTTATCTGATAGCTAATAGATTCATAATCATCAACATGCCCAGAGCATAGACACAGCTAGGGCTCATTTCCACAGGTCATATGGCTCTCTCTCTCTCTCTCTCTCTCTCCCTCTCTCTCTCTGTCTTTCTCTCTCTCTGTCACCTGGTAACAATTCAAGCCTTGTTTCTACACCTGCGTGTTCGGATGGAAGGTGTATACTGTTCCACGTACGGTGTTACAGTACACAATAGTTCCTCTCATGTGTCTCGCTGGCTAGCTGTCTTTCTGTTCCAACCAGGGATCCTGTTTGTCAGTGGAACGTGTATGTGGGAGAGTGAGCTGGAGGCCATCTTCTGGCGGACCGATAGTCATCTCCTGTGGCTGACAGTTGGCCTGTGAAACCGGCAGACACGCACAAACAGGAGCGACCCAGAGGTCTGACAGAGCTCCTTAGTAGTGGAGACGTCGTAGAAACCAACCAGCCTGACAGCTGTTGTGTTGCCGTTAAGACTGTGTCGTCACCGGCTGGATTCCCAACTGAACCTTATCCCCTTCATAGTGCACTGCTTTTGACCAGAGCACTGGGCGCGCAGGTCAAGTGCACTTCATAGGAAACCGAGTTGCCATTTGGGACCCAGCCCTGTTTGCTGCAGCCGAAGTGAGATGTGTCTCGTTCACTTCTCTGTAGCCTGAGGGCATGGAGGCAAACAGCAGCTAGCTCTCTGTCCTACTAACCAGCTCTATTTATGGTCTGACTGAAAGAAGGAGAGAGAGGTAGAGTGGGAGAGGTAAATGGCAAAGAGACTGGAGAAGGTCTCATCAAATACATTGTTGAGATTTTACTGTCTTTTCTTTCTGGTTGCTGAACCTGCAGATGATGATGATGGACAGGATGAAGACTTGTTCAATGTTTATGTGAATATATATATATATATATATATATGTGTGTGTGTGTGTGTGTGTGTGTGTGTGTGTTGGTATAGATGTTACATTTGTTAATTTGTGTTTCCTTGTTGAACATGTGTTTCGTCTGGGCTGATGACCTGTGGGTTTCTTACTCCGAATGGTATGGAGTGACTTCTTGTCGATAGAGAATAGATAAAGAGAGGATGCAGGAGGATGTGTGGATGGAAGGATGGAAAGAGAGAGAGAAAGAGGCAGAGGATAGGGAGTGTGGTGTTGGGGGGGGGGGGGGGGGCTTAGTAAGCCCTCATGAGCATTCTTTAATTATACACTGGAGTGTTCTCCAGAGGGGCTGTCTCCACTGGACTGGAATAGAAGGAATGGAAAGAGTGAGAGATGGAGAGAGAAAGGGAAGGAAAGAAAGAAAGACAGAGGAGGGAAGACAGAGGAGACAGGGGCCGGAGAAAGGAGAGACACTGAAGATAGTGGAAGACAGAGGAGATAGGGCCCGGAGAAAGGAGAGACACTGAAGATAGTGGAAGACAGAGGAGACAGGGGCCGGAGAAAGGAGAGACACTGAAGATAGTGGAAGACAGAGGAGACAGGGGCCGGAGAAAGGAGAGACACTGAAGATAGTAGAAGACAGAGGAGACAGGGGCCGGAGAAAGGAGAGACACTAAAGATAGTGGAAAACAGAGGAGACTGGGACAAGAGACAGCAGAGACACTGAAGATAGTAGAAGACAGAGTGCCCCAAGCTGTGAATCCCTGTTGATCACAGTGATAAGGATACAAATGATGCTTTTTCTTCCAGCTGAGGAGGAGAGGACTGATGGGAGGATGTTGGGTTCTGGGTCATGTGGGGGCCTGTTCTCCCTCCGAGCCTCACTCATCTCCTGTTTCTCCGCTTCCTTCCTCCCTCCTCCCTCTCCTCCCTCTCCTCCCCCCCTCCCTGTAGATGAGTTCAAAGGCTCCAGTGTGGTGGAGTTGATGAAGAAAGAGGGCACCACTCTAGGTCTAACCGTCTCCGGGGGCGTCGACAAGGATGGGAAACCACGGGTGTCCAACCTGCGCCAAGGAGGCATCGCTGCTAGGTAACACACACACACACACACACACACACACAGCACCATTCAACACACATGGTGTGTGTGTGTAGAACACGTGAGCGTGAGAGGAACAGACAGACAGACAAAGGTAAATGGAGATGGAGGTAGAGAGAATTCCTGCTGTGTTTTCTATTGACACTCCTGGATAATATAAGCCAGTGTTTGTTTTGGCCATCATGTGGATTGCATAGAAAATGGGACCTTCTAAGTCATAAGTGTGTTTGTGTGTTTTCAGTGGGTAGTAGCGTGTGTGTATGTGTGTGTATATATTCAGGGACACTTACTTAGCTGGCTGTTTTATTGAATGTGTAGTAATCTGTGTGTGTATTCACGGTCAGTTAGTTAGTTGTATTACTGAATGTGTAATAATGTGTGTATATATTCATGGTTTGTTAGTTTGATAGATGTATTAGTGGATGTGTAATAATGTGTGTATATATTCAGGGTTTTTTAGATGTATTAGTGCATGTGTAATTATGTGTGTGCATATATTCCGTTTTTTTTTAGATGTATTAGTGGATGTGTAATAATGTGTGTCAATATATGCAGGGTTTGTTAGTTTGTTAGATGTGTTAGTGTGTGTGTATATATTCAGGGTTTATTTGTTTTTTAGATGTATTAGTGGATGTGTAATAATGTTTGTGTATATATTCAGTTTTTTTTAGATGTATTAGTGGATGTGTAATAATGTGTGTGTATATATTCAGTGTTTGTTAGATGTATTTGTGGATGTGTAATAATGTGTGTGAAAGAGATGAGAACGAGTATTCGAGTGAGGTAGTGTGTGGGAAAGTGAGAGGAGTGAGAGAGGAGAGAGGCTGGAGAGAGTGAGTGTGAGAAAGCGAGAGGAGAGAGAGAGATTTACAGTGTTGACACTCTTCATTATTGTTATTACTTTCATGATAATGTAAATGAAATGACTTCCCAGAATCCTCGTTGACAATATGTACATTGTTGCATCATGCCAGTAAAGCAACTGGAATTTACTTGAATTAAGAGAGAGAGGAGGAGAAAAGCCAGTGAGGGAAAGAAAGAAAAGGAGACAGACTGAGAAAGGCTGGGGAGAGAGTGGGGCAGGGGGCAACGGGGGGTTTCCACAAACCCAGCATGCCTTGCAGCTACCTACGGTGCTTCCTGTCCGTTTGAGAAACCAGACCAAACACACACACAAACACATACACACGTACGCATTTTTTTTTTTTATGGCCTTGAAGGAACACTAGCCCATAACGTATGCCCATACAAAATCCTATTTCTCATCACCCCTTAACCTAACCATAACCTAGGAATTACCTCAACCACAATCTTAACCCTAACACAAATAGTTTAACTGAAAAGTTCCCGCTAATCCAAAAATGCCTTTGTTCTGATGGGGACCAACAAAAAGTCCCCACAATATCAGATATATCTTCTTTTGCAATCTTGTTCTTAACAGGTACACACAAACACATACACACACATACACACATGAATCACCATTAAATCCCCTACAGAGACACCATTTTGTTATTGAAATGTTTTCCTTCTTCAGTGGGTTTTTACAAACTTTGAAGCCACATAACCAACACCAAAATCACAGTGAGAGTGCACATACATGCGCCCCTCAAATCTGTTGTCAGCCCTACTCCACAGAGGGACCAGCGAAAGGCAGGGGACCATTCACTTTCATCTATTCAGGAGTGTCCACATTCCCTACTTACTGCTGCTTCTGAATGGCCCATCATTCACAGTGTCCTCTGGATACCCAATGGTCCCTGGTTAAAAGCAGTGCACTAAATATTGAATAGGGTGCCATTTGTGATGAGTGCCATAACATCATCCCTTCTGTCTGCTGTTTAGAGAACAAAGAGAACACTGTTCCTCTCCCTAGAACCAAACAATTAAGAAACCGGCGCTTCCACATCTGACTCTTTCTTTTTCTGCCCATCCCCCTTTGTTCATCTTACCTTCATCTTCATCTTTCTCTCTCTCTTTCTCTCTCTGTCCCTCTGCTTATCGTTCATTTTCTATCTGTCTCTTTCCCTGGCTGCTCTCTTGTATCTCGTTGGCCCGGTGTCATCAACACTTTTTCTTTCTATTGTCTTCTATTGTCTTCTATTGTCTTCTATTGTCTTCTATTGTCTTCTATTGTCTTCTATTGTCTTCTATTGTCTCCTTATCAATACAAATCCTTTTCCCATTCTCTCTTCATATCCATGATTTTATTTTTACATCACTGTTGCGGTTCCCCCCCACCCCCTCTCTCCCACCTCCTTCCCCAGGAGTGACCAGCTCAATGTGGGGGACTACATAAAGTCTGTGAATGGGATCAACCTGACCAAGTTCCGTCACGATGAGATAATAAGCCTGCTAAAGAACGTTGGAGAACGCGTGGTTCTGGAGGTGGAATATGAGCTGCCGCCTGTCTGTAAGTTCTAAATCATTATTTCCTCTTCCCGGTGAAGCAGACAGAACCATGTTGACCTAAATGGCGCCACATTAAACACTGTGCCATCAGTATCATATTGTTGAGGACACTGCTATTTCTGTCTGTGTCCCTTCAAACACAAATGAATCGTTGGGGTGTCCCCAGAAGTAGTATGTTGTCATGGTTCCCTGGACGTCCTGTTTGCTGGGTTTTTCTCAGTCCTTTACTGCTGTACAGCTAAAACACTCGACAGGACCACTCATTTGGGAATCAACAAAATCTACTTCCTTTGGATTTAGATTTAGATTTTTTTAAATTCCTTTGGATTTTAAGCAAATCTGAGCTTTCGTCTCCATCTTAAACCAAAGTCACAATCCTCTTTTACTTAGTAACTTCACAGAGCTTTACAGGAAGTTCAAAGCCACCTTATGAAACACTGCTCACTTCTCTGATTTGTTCCTTTCATGTAGCTTCCCCTCTGTAGAGCTCAGACCTTTTAATGTATAAAGTTATAGCTGTGGAGGAAAGAATATTATAATCTGTGTGTGTGTGTGTGTGTGTGTGTGTTAATCTCTCTTCAGCTGTTCAAGGCTCTGGGGTGATGTTCAAAAATGTAGAGGTGACTTTACACAAAGAAGGCAATACGTTTGGCTTTGTCATCAGAGGTACGTATGTGTGTGTGTTTATGTGTGTGTGTGTCTGTGTGTTTCTGTTCAGCCCTTTTTGCACAGGATTATTTTACCAGGGAGGTCAGGTAATGTAATTGCGTGCGCAATGACAAATCAACACCTCCTAATACGCCATGTCATCATTTTCACATTGCCAGACGGGACTGTTTTTGGCCACCTCTGAGGTCCTTAGACAATCTGAATAGGAAGTACAGGCCAGCATAGTTTTCTTTCCTAAAAGAAGGAAAGAAAAGTATTTTATATTTTTATGTCCGGGGCCACCAAAAATGGGTGGCCTTCCAAATAACAAATACTATTTGTTTAATTACACATTTCCTGTTAGCAAAGCAGTATTCCAACAGCCCTAATAAACAAAGAACTCCTCCAAGTTGTCATGCGTAGCTTCAGAAGGCATTTCAGAAGGCAGGTATACGGTTTAGCTCTCATCAGGCTGGCTGGGAGGCTTAGGAAGCCTGGCGCGAATTGATAACATACCGATTACGATCACACTTCCTCGGTTCAAATATTACGGCGACAGCCGGCATACATTTGGGAACCAATCTTGCGGTATCAGTGTAGCTTGTTATGGCCAGATCGCTCCTATGAAATAAACCTTCAATCTACCATCATAATGGTCGATTTATTGGAAAGGAAAAACAAATAATTACTGAGGGATGTTTGGAGAATACATAACCCAGCCATATCTTCCACTGGAATAATGGCTATTCTCGGCTAATAATTATATGACCAAAATTCTCTTGTAGTACTATTCCAGTGCAAATAGGGCTTTTGTGTGCATTTACAAAATGTTTGCATTTGTCACCAGAGGTGAGCCTACTCAACCATCTGTATTGTCACCCATGCATAATGCAACTAAGCCACCCGTTCCATAAGGTCATGCTACTTTACATTATGAATAATTTCATTTTACCTCTATTGAGGTAATTTGCCCTCGAGCCTGCCCTCGAGCCTGCCTAACAGGGGTTGTGTGTGTGTGTGTGTGTGTGTGTGTGTGTATATATATGCAGTCGGTGCATGATGTAATTTTTTAGATGATAAATTACTAACGGATCATAATCTAATTTTAATTGTATGTACAGATTTGGAATAAATTCTCACTAAAGAGAAATGGAATACATTTCCCATTCCTAGCATAGAAGTCCCTTTAAAGAGAGGTAACATGCTTAGCATAGAAGTCCCTTTAAAGAGAGGTAACATGCTTAGCATAGAAGTCCCTTTAAAGAGAGGTAACATGCTTAGCATATGTCCCTTTAAAGAGAGCGAACATGCTTAGCATATGTCCCTTTAAAGAGAGAGAACCGTCGCCATTTAAGCGAGCCAATGACACAGGCTATTTCTTTTTGTTATATAAATGTCAGTACTGACATTTATTTTTATGAATATTCTTTTTTTTATTAATGAGAAACATGCATAATGTTTATTTTCTGGATACGTAATTGGTTCATGCACTGCTAGAGAATATTGTGTGGAAATCTATTTGTTACATTCTACTTCCTGTTAAAAATAAGTCAATCCTTCAAGCAGAGAAAGCAGTTGTACTGCTACATTAATTGTCTGTTGAGAGGCTGTTATATGTAATCTCTTTGCTTTGTGATATTGTAATAGTACCTGTGGGTGAATGAGTTTAATTGTATTTGCAAGTAATTTGTGAATTCTTGTTTACTATACCAACCTGTTTATTTTAATAGTCATTGTTTGTTTGCTGTCTAGGAGGAGCCCATGAGGACAGGAACAAATCCCGCCCCGTTGTAATAACGACCATCAGGCCAGGAGGCCCTGCAGACAGGTACATTTACGGTTCTTTGCCTGGACATTAATAACCAAAAAGGTACCTAGACGTGAGTGACATATAACAGATAGTTCTGGTATATTTATGCTTAGACATGAGTAACAGATCACAGATAGTTCTGGTATATTTATGCCTAGACCTGAGTAACAGATCACAGATAGTTCTGGTATATTTATGCCTAGACCTGAGTAACAGATCACAGATAGTTCTGGTATATTTATGCCTAGATATGAGTTAAAGAATAAAGATAGTTCTGGTATATTAATACCTAGACATGAGTAACAGATCACAGATAGTTCTGGTATATTTATGACTGCATATGAGTAAAAGAATAAAGATAGTTCTGGTATATTAATGCCTAGACATGAGTAACAGAACACAGATCGTTCTGGTATATTTATGACTACATATGAGTAACAGATCAGATATTCCTGGTATATTAACACCTAGACATGAGTAACAGACCACAGATTGTTCTGGTGTGTTAACACTTAGACATGAGTAACAGATCACAGATTGTTCAGGTATATTAATACCTAGACATGAGTAACAGATCACATATATGTCTGGTATATTACCGCCTAGACATGAGTAACAGATCACATATATGTCTGGTATATTACCGCCTAGACATGAGTAACAGATCACATATATGTCTGGTATATTACCGCCTAGCCATGAGTAACAGATCACATATATGTCTGGTATATTACCGTCTAGACATGAGTTAGAGATCACAGATGGTTCTGGTATGTTACCTTCTTGACATACGTAATAGGGTGCAGATAGTTCTCATATATAACTGACTAGAAATGAATTACAGATCACAGATTGCATTGTTTCAGTGACTAGAAATGAATTACAGATCACAGATTGCATTGTTTCAATGACTAGAAATGAATTACAGATCACAGATTGCATTGTTTCAATGACTAGAAATGAATTACAGATCACAGATTGCATTGTTTCAGTGACTAGAAATGAATTACAGATCACAGATTGCATTGTTTCAATGACTAGAAATGAATTACAGATCACAGATTGCATTGTTTCAGTGACTAGAAATGAATTACAGATCACAGATTGCATTGTTTCAGTGACTAGACATGAGTGACACATCACAGATTGTATTGTTTCAGTGACTAGAAATGAATTACAGATCACAGATTGTATTGTTTCAGTTACTAGAAATGAATTACAGATCACAAATTGTATTGTTTCAGTGACTAGACATGAGTGACAGATCACAGATTGGTCTTGTGTAAAGGCCAATTTGCTATTAACCTCATGAAGTAGTACTTCCCTGAAACCACACCTACCTTGGGTGAAGAAATGTGCCATCCCTAACTTGGGCCTGTTCAACATAGCTTGAACAAAAAATAAACAGCATTTTTTATTGATTTTTACAAGATCTCTTTTAGATGCAGTTGTTTTGAGCTGGGTTCTTCAAGCACACGGTGTATTTGATTCTAAACTAGACATTAGTAACATATCATATGTGCCTCATTGTCTAGACATTAGGAAATGATCACATGTTGTTTCGGCACATCATTGACTAGACATGAGTACCAGAGAGGTTGTTTTGGTGTACTAAACATGAGAAATGGATCACTGAGAGTTAATAGATTATTCATGGCGTCTGACTTGTTTATGTTTCCTATCTGTACCTTGATCTCATTTGAGTTCACAGGAAGGAGCGGCGTGTAAAGGACATATGGTAAAAGCAGTGTTTGATCGATAGAGCACAGGTTGTTCAGTTCCACTTAGACTGAACATCATTACCTGTCTCCAATATAGCAGTTGGAAATTGCTATAAGTAGGTTTGAATTCTCGACATCTCAGCATTTTTTTTCGGAACATAAGATTGAGTGAGAGGCCCCCTGCGACTGCAATAAAATTCACAACCGCAATCTAAAAAAAACCACACGATAAATAGGTTTCCCAAAATATTTGTCTTGCCATTTTTCTTCTCTCGTTCTTTTTTCTAAGTAGACAAATCCCACGTGGCTGTGCGCCCTCATGGTTCATCTGAGTATTGAATGATGTCCATGATGACTTTTGGATTTCCTGCTCCATCTCTGTCTGCACCATATGGTGCCTGCATAGAAACTTGTGCACTAGGTAGGGAATCGCTTTCTGTCTTCTGAGCTGTCTTCCTCGTTTTCCTTCTTATTCTTCGCACGTGACTTTACTCTGTTCCTACCCCCACTTCCTTCAACTGAACCTCTATTAATATTAATTCTCCTTTATGGTAATTTATTTTCCCCATGAAGGAACATTCCAAGTGACTCAGTCTTGTACTTTAAACAAAGGTACTAAATTAATTGTTCCCTCCACCCAGTACCTACCTATCGTACATTGACAAACAGAATGTGTCTTAAATGGTGCCCCATTTAGCATTTTGAAGGGCACTACTTTCAGCCCATAAGGGTTTGTTGTAGCTCAATACTTTTAACATAGACCCATTGGGGTCCTATGTAGGGGATATGGTGACATTTGTGACACAGACCCACTAATCCAGTTGTAGAGCGGAAAAGCTTTCTTTCGTCTCTCTCTGTGGCATTGGGATGTGTGAAGAGAGGATGGCTGGGAAAAATGAAGCTGTTATGTAAATGTGAAGCGGGCATCTCACAAAAATGTCCACCCTCTAAGCTGGATAGTATGATAGGAGCTTCCTTTAAATACATCCTCCAGTGGTTTCTCATGTTTTCCTAGTTGAAAAACCAAACTCAATAATGTACACACTTTTGGGTTGTTAATTTTGGGTAGGTAGTGTTATAATTTTTTTTTTGACACAGCAGGAAATATCAAGATGTAATGCATTCAATGAATTGTTCTAGTGGTAAGCTGTGATGTCATCGGCTTGTCCCCTGGCTTTCTAACCAATTACCAACTGACGTCATGACTTCCCTGGCCATCATTTAAAGAGCTGCTCTTTTATAAAGGAAACACGTTCTTATGTGAGGTGAAAAGGAGACTGGGGTACCACTTTAAGACGTAATAACTTAAATGAAGTGGTTAGTGCTGGGCAGAGAGACAGGCTTGACCATTACCCCCGGTGACAAGATGAGAACCCACTCATCTGCTTTGTCATCTTTATTAACCTATTCATTTTTTTCCCCGCGATCTCCCTATCTCTCTGTCTCTCCTCTCTGTTGCGTTATTCTCACCACTCCATCTCTCTCTCTTTCTTTACCTGTCACCCCCCCGTGCCCCACCACCTAAAAACCATCTATGAATGGACTATGGCAAAGGATCTGTCCATCCTTCTGGAGTTAACCCTTGCACTCCTCCCTATCATTTGCATTAAGTGGAATGTGCATTGGCATGAGAGAGTTTGTACCATTTTAAGTCCACAAGCCACCTTGAGGAGACATTTGTCAGGATGCAGCTTTGGTGTTTACACGCCAGTGAAGAAGACAGCGTTTCCTCCTACGGGCTGTCGTTGGAGGTTTTTGTAAAACCTGATCAGAAGCAGAGAGAGTGTGGATATTCATTGATGTCACTCCACGCTAGGAGATTAGCTGTTAGTTCACCTATTGCAATTTTCTTTTCCTGTCATGGTTGAGACTTCTCAGCTCCCTGACTGGCAGCTTCTGTCTACCTCTCCTCTCCCTCTTGTCCATCCCTCCTCCTCCGCCTCCCTCCTCCGCCTCCCTCTATTCCAGGGAAGGCACAGTGAAGCCGGGCGACAGGCTCCTGAGTATCGATGGTATTCGTCTCCACGGGACGTCCCACGCTGAAGCCATGTCCATCCTCAAGCAGTGTGGACAGGAGGCTACGCTGCTCATCGAGTATGACGTCTCCATAATGGGTAGGTCTTTACCGCATTTCTGTGTGTGCGTGTGTGTTTTGTTGGTGTGTGTGTGTGTGTGTGTGTGTATGCTTGCTTTTTGCTGCGGTGGTCTCCAACCGGTGGGAAGCCATGCATTTCTGAGCCAGATAATCTAAAAGGTACATGCAGACCTCCCGTGTTCTACTGCAAACTGTCACCTGTGTCACTGTTAGACAGCAGGAAAAGCATTTAACTCCTCAAACTGCCAAGTCGATATACCTGGCTGAAATATCTCGTTAGTGTGTCGTTTGTGCCTGCTATCTAAATGAAACAGTAGCCGCAGTAGGAATCATCCTAGATCAAATTGTTAAATTGTGCAGTTACAGGACCATATGTGCTGTTAAAGGAGAATTGCACGTTGTTGTTGGTTTGTTTCCCAGACCAACATTTTTTTTATTCCGATGTGATTTAATTATTGAGATTGAATAACAATGTTCAATGTCTGTTTTTCTATGAATAATTAAAGTTTTAAAACCAGGAAAACATTACTTTGTACTTCCAGGGCGGCCTCAGGAGCTGTATTAACCCTTATTTTATTGACAGAAAACAGCGCTGTTTTTTCTGATGTAAACTAAAGGACCTGGGGGGAAGTTGCATGGGAGAGGAGAGGAGATGAGTGTTCCTACTTGAAAGCTAGAAATTGATGAGCACCTTGCAAAGGGCCTGAAAAGGTTGGAGACCAAAACACCTTGTTATTTTCTTTCGTGTACAGTACTGTGCAAAAGTCTTAGGCACCTGAAAGTCAAACTAAGGCCATTTATTTGGGTAATTAGTGTTTTTATAAAAAAATATATATAACTACATGAATATAATGCTGATATTTTTTTCGATACTATCAAAAAAATGGACTTTCAGTTCGACTTTCAGGTGCCTAAGACTTGTGCACAGTAGTGCATACGGTCTTGTGAAAGCAACGTGTGTGTACGCGCGTGCCAGAGGAAGGTTTGGAGAGAGCGTAGATCGCACAATGTCTCTCTTCATTCACGCCGTCCCCATCAGCTGTCATGTTGAAGCAGAGATTCCCAGAGATGCGTCCACTGAGAGTCCACTGCCAGAGGCCATAATTAGTTTAGCCCACCATCTAGCCACCATGGAAACAGCCCACAGACATCACACAGTCCTTCATCCGACTCAAACGCCTCCCCGATGTCTCCCATGTCCTTAGAAGACTCGCCCAGAATGTTTAGAGAGTCTTAAAGCTGTCAAGATTCTCGCTCAACCGAGATTCCTTCTATGAAAGCAGAGGAAAATTACCCTCTTTTCTTTGCTGATTTGGAAATTAACTCTTTAGCCCTAGCCCTAACTCCATGGACGCTGCTGTCAAACTGGTGAGAGGGTGTTTTCATTCCCTCCATGAAAGGACTTAGGTATAGTCTTAAGGTCGGTCAGAAGAATCTATTTTAAACTGGTAGGATGATTATACAACAGACAGGCAGGATTATTCTGTAACAGACGGGTAGACTGATTGTGTTACTGACAGGCAGGATTACTCTGTAACAGGCAGGTAGACAGATTTTGTTACAGATAGGCAGGATTATTCTGTAACAGACAGGTAGACTGATTGTGTTACAGACAGGCAGGATTATTCTGTAACAGGCAGGTAGAGTGATTGTGTTACTGACAGGCAGGATTATTCTCTAACAAACAGGTAGAGTGATTGTGTTACAGACAGGCAGGATTATTCTGTAACAGACAGGTAGAGCGATTGTGTTACAGATAGGCAGGATTACTCTGTAACAGACAGGTAGAGTGATTGTGTTACAGATAGGCAGGATTATTCTGTAACAGACAGGTAGAGCGATTGTGTTACAGACAGGCAGGATTATTCTGTAACAGACAGGTAGAGTGATTGTGTTACAGATAGGCAGGATTATTCTGTAACAGACAGGTAGAGCGATTGTGTTACAGACAGGCAGGATGATTCTACTAAAGACAGGAAGGATGGTTCTGTTCGATTCAGAGGAATGGGTTTACCATAGATGCCCTGCTGGCAGCCCACAGAGGCTCTCAGAAGCTTTCCCAGAACACAACAATCAGATCTGGTTGTAAGCCTGGAGCCACAAAAGGCTTTTTCAGACACAGAGAGAAAGATCTGTGATGCAAAAAGCAGTCAATGAAAATAAATCACCTGCTGACCCCCTGCTGGGTTTAGATATTTATTTATAGGTTTTCACTTGACAGAACCCTACCTGTATAAAAAACAACAACTGGAATATAAAAAAGGCAGAAAATATCAGGTTTAAGGATGTGTTTTTTGTTCCTTCCCGGACTTAATTCTATTTTTAACAAATGGCTAAATGTCAAAGGGAAGTAGCCTGAGAAGAGAACGATAACACTAAAACCAATGCAATATTCAGTAATATTGTTGCCATTAGAGGCAACAGCTAGCACTGTTACCATCCAGTAAGACTATCCAGGGCATTGTGGTCTATAGTGTATATGGTGTATGAGCAAAAAGTATTTCATGCTAGTTACTTCTAACATTTTCCCCAAACTTCAGCCCTGAATTTACCCAGTCATAATGAATTCCTACACTTAACCAGGAAAACTCAAGAGTTTTTGGACAGACATGGGATATGCAAGGGAATAAGCCGACCTTGTCTTCGAACCGCCCCAAAAAACCAACTTCATATGAGTGGCTCTTTCATAAAAAAAAACTAAAATGTTCTTCTCTGGTCACACCATTTTTCTCTCCTCCGCATTTCATGAGGTCCAATTTGTGTGACCTCACTTTCTCGCAGCAATTCCCCAGTGGGTTTGTGAGAGCTGAAGCCCCAGACGTGTGTCCTCTGATGCCAAGCCAGTCTGCTCCTTGTCACCCTGTTCACTCATTCCCCCGCCAACAACTGTGATTGAGCTCGCGGGCGTCCAATCTAACACAAGGAGTTGTCAGAGCAAGGCGAGACAAGGCAGACCTGTCCACCGCCCTGCCCATCCACCTCGGATGGTGCAGCTCCAATTTGCACCGACCTCGGCGAAACCCCCGGGGAACTGTTGATGTTCCGCAACCAGGATTTGAACTCCTGGCTGCAGTGACACAGCTGCACGGCGAGGCTGTGACTTCAAGATTTTGATGTGCTCTGACCCTGAAGTGATAGTCATCCAATTGCCGAATTGCCCTCTTCCATGCTGTGCTCATGGGAGGTGGGTGGGTGTGCGTGTGCGTGTGCGTGTGCGTGTGTGTGTGTGCACGTGCATGTAGGTACTGTTTCCTTACTGTGCTCAGTAGAGGCTGAGGAAACCAGATCATTCAGCTTGGTTCCACCTGAGAGATTTTCAGCTATAAAGAAAAATAACGATTTAAGTTGGCAGTTTGTTAAATACAAAAACAACCCAACCGCTTTATTTGAAGCTGTTGTGTTTATTAATACAAACCCTCTCACGCAAGACTGTTTCATGGTGAAGCAAATCAATTCTCATGGGGAACTGTGTGTTCCCTTTTGAACTGGTTTGGTGTGATCTAGTCGTGTCTGTAGAGCAACAAGCAGGCATGTGTCTTAGGCTCCAGAATTTGGCAGCAACTACGCTGATGCCTTTAGAGATGACTTTACGGGTTTTGGCCATGAATCACAATATACACCCATGAGGCGCGCGCACACGCACGCACACACACACACACACGCATGCACGTGCACACCCTGAGGCGATGCGGGACGATGGGATAGTGAGGCAGGGTGGTACTGGTGTGTATGTTGACATGGGTTTGGAGAGATTGACATCCCCACTGGCTCATCATTACCCCCCCCCCCCCCAGCCGGCAGGATGCTTCATCTGTTAATCAGGAGGAGTGGTGGAGGCATAGAAGGGGGAGAGGGGGAGGCATAGAAGGGGGAGAGGGGGAGCTACAAAGGAGTGGTGGAGTGGAGGTATAAAAGAGTGGTGGAGAGGAGGTATAAAAGAGTGGTGGAGAGGAGGTATAAAAGAGTGGTGGAGAGGAGGTATAAAAGAGTGGTGGAGAGGAGGTATAAAAGAGTGGTGGAGAGGAGGTATAAAAGAGTGGTGGAGCGGTGGAGATGAGGTATAAAGGGGTGGAGGAGTGGTGGTGCCGTATATTCATGATGGAAACAATCTCCCAGCTGCATCATTGCATCAGCCCATCCATTTTTCATCATGGAGCTCTTAGCAGGCAAGACAGTAGGAGGATGGGAATGGAAGTGATCCTAGGAATGGAAGGACATAGGTTGTAATGGAAAGATATAGGTTGGAATGGAAGGACATAGTTTGCAATGGAAAGATATAGGTTGGAATGGAAGGATATAGGTTGGAATGGAAGGACATAGGTTGTAATGGAAAGATATAGGTTGGAATGGAAGGACATAGTTTGCAATGGAAAGATATAGGTTGGAATGGAAGGATATAGGTTGGAATGGAAGGATATAGGTTGGAATGGAAGGATATAAGTAAGATTTGAAGGATGTAGGTTGGATTAGACATATCTAGTGTTAGCACTTTTCCAGAGTGATTTAGAGTAATGAGTGAATACGTTTTCATACTGCTCCACCAAAATCAGCCATGCCTTGGTCCAGCCGTGCCTCCCCTCTTTCCCTGTGTCTCTGGAGGAGGCCACAGGTGTCAAACTCATCCCACTGAGGTCCCAGTGTCTGCAGGTATCCCCGTCTGTCTTCTACCTGATTGATTACGGGCCACTGTTTAGTTAGGAACTCACCTTGCCTGGGATTGGACACTGATTCAAGGAAAAAACCCAAGCCCATCAGACACTGGGCCCTCAGTGGAATGAGTTTGACACCCCTGCCGTTAGCTGTCCATCTTAATTTACCTGATATAGCCTCTCATTCCCTGACCTCCCCTCACCCTCCCTTTACCCCTCACCCTCTCTGTTCCCCACTGCTCCTAATGCTCCTCAATTAGTCAAAGCTAGCATCTCTCTTTCTCCCTCTTTCTCTCTCTCTCTCCCATCCCTTGTCCCTCCCCCAGCCCTCCCAAAACTGTCCTCCACCACCCTCTCTCTCTCAGCCCTCCCCCTCACTCCCCCAGCCCTCCTCCTTACTCCCCCAGCTCTCCTCCTCACCCCCCCTCCTCACTCCCCCAGCCCTCCCCTTACATCAATCACCTAATTCTCCCGCCTCAGGTAAGACGCCTACATGCCATTTATAAACATGACAACAGAGCTTCCAGCCAGAAGTCTCTGACAGTCGATGAGTCACATTACCAGTGTGTAAAAACCCAGGCACCATTGACTCTGTAAAGTAAAGGCTTGTAAACGCTGAGGAGGTGGACATTTCTAACACAAGCAGTGGGTCCTCCATTTGAGAACATTGAAAGCGCAGTGTGACGGCGCTTCGGTATGGGTTTATCCCTGGGTAGGGACATGATTTTGTGGTTTCTGTGGGTTCTGTGATTCTGCGAATGCCTTGTAATAGGTGTTGCTCCTCACAACAGGATCACCCGAGGCCTAACCCACTCACCTCGCAGCACGTCAGTTGCATTTGCCCAAATGTTGTGTAACTATGTGCACAAAGGAGCGAACTGGAAGCCATTTTCCGCAGCTTAGCGGTTGCCCAGTTTCATCCGAGAACACTGTGGATCCCGGTCGACGGTTCTTCCATTCTGGCTACATAATGTGGCTTGGCTGGGTTCCTAAGACATATGGTGTAATCAGGTTTTAGTGCCGTCTGTTACAGACCACTGAGGTGGAACTACCTTCTCCATTACCTGTTTATGGGACATGCTCCACAGATCTACCATGCACTATTCACACTGGCTGTGTGTCTATAGGTTTGGTTTGTGATGTGGGATGGTGTGTGTTTGTGTGTGTGTGTGTGGGGGGGGGGGTGTATGTATGTATGTATGTGTGTGTGTGTGGGGGGGGGGTGTAAGTATGTGTGTGTATGTATGTGTGTGGGGGGGGTGTGTGGGGGGTGGGGGGGGGCTGTTTGAGTGAGTGATTGTCTTCATTATATCCGTTCGTGTCCTCGTGGTCAGTTTTCATCACATTGATGTGTAAATGAGCGTGTGAGATTTCTGGTTATTGCAACCACAGGGTGAAATCCGTTTCTCCTTGATGTGTGAACGTCCTGTGTCTGGATCTGTCTACATCTGTCTGTCTGTCTATCTGTCTACATCTGTCTGTCTACATCTGTCTGTCTTCCTGTCTACATCTGTCTGTCTGTCTACATCTGTCTGTCGACATTTGTCTGTCTGTCTACATCTGTCTGTCTACATCTGTCTGTCTACATTTGTCTGTCTGTCTACATTTGTCTGTCTGTCTACATCTGTCTGTCTGTCTCTCTGTCTACATCTGTCTGTCTACATCTGTCTGTCTACATCTGTCTGTCTATATCTGTCTGTCTACATCTGTCTGTCTGTCTCTCTGTCTACATCTGTCTGTCTACATCTGTCGGTTTCCATCTGTCTGTCTACAAATGTCTGTCTGTCTTTCTACATCTGTCTGTCTACATCTGTCTGTCTACATCTGTCTGTCTATATCTGTCTGTCTACATCTGTCTGTCTGTCTCTCTGTCTACATCTGTCTGTCTACATCTGTCGGTTTCCATCTGTCTGTCTACATCTGTCTGTCTACAAATGTCTGTCTACCTGTCTACATCTGTCCGTCTGTCTGTCTTACATCTGTCATTGCTGCCGAATATCTCATTCACTTATTATTTAACTAACACGTGTCTCTCCAACCTTCTCTTCCTCATCCACCCCTCCCTCTCTCCGTTCATCCCTCCCTCCTTCATCCCTCGCTCCATACCACTGCCCCCCCCCCCCACCCCCCCGTCCCGTCTGTCCGTCTCCTGTGCTCCAGACTCCATAGCCACCGCCTCTGGTCCCCTGCTGGTGGAAGTGGCGAAGTCCCTGGGGTCTAGTCTGGGCGTGGCCCTCAACACGTCCATGTACTGCAACAAGCAGGTCATCATCATCGACAAGGTCAAGCCCGCCAGCATCGCAGACAGGTAATCATGCGCTGCTGGCCCGGGAGCATCTGTCCTCACGGTAGATACTGCAAACACAAAGTGGTTTATGGCGAGGGGGAACAGAGACCAAGATATAGAGCTGTTTTAAAACCCTTCCCCAAACGACACCACAGTCACACTGCAGGAGAGAGAGCCGAAGAGAAGGGGTGGAGAGGAGAGATGGAGGGAGGGGTGCAGACGGAGGTGCAGGGAGGGGTGCAGACGGAGGTGGAGGGAGGCGTTCAGAAAGAGGAGGTTTGCAGGGGGAAAGGGTTGGGGGAACAAGAGATGAGATGTGCAGAGGGGGGAGAGAGAGAGACTGGCTGACAGGTAATTAAACCCTTCCTGGACCTACAGACACGCTGCAAACATAGAAGTGTGTGTGTGTGTGTGGGGGGGGGGGTGTAACTGTAGAACTCAAAAGAGAGAGAGACACAGGACAAGAGAGAGACAGGAAGAGAGAGGGAGAGACAGGGTCAGAGAGGACCAGCGAGGGAGAGAGGTGCTTTTCATTTAATGTCTTTATCTGTGAGGCATCGATGTTCCTGTGGAGCCTCTATTGCTCACAGGAATCAATTCAAAGGAAGCACGAGAGAGAGAGAGAGAGAGAGAGAGAAAGAGAGAGAGAGGGGGAGAGAGAGCGAGAGAGAGAGAATAAAGAAAACAAATGAATGCGCGGCTGGAAGCCTGTAGCTTGGGTTTGTCTTTGAGAAACTATTTTGATAGTTTCTCAATGAATAAGCGCTTAGAAATTCGATAACTCATCTTAGTGAAGAGTGACACTAGTGAGGTTGCCTTGGACAGCCATGGGTGTGGAACATTTAGTGGGAGGAAAACAGTCTGTCCCAAATTCCGACCCATACCCAGTACATAGTGTGTTCCTTTTTGACCAGGGCCCAGTGGGCTCCCTGTTCTCCAGCAGCGCTCCTTATTAAAAGATTTAGGAAGGATTCCTCAGCCTCCCCCTTTCTCGCTCCCATAGGTACTTGCGGATTCTACTTTATGGATTGAAGAAGTCTGGACTGAGTATTAATTAATAGAATGTAGATCCATCCACTTGGGGCCAGTTAATTCTGAAGAGTTTGGCCCGAAATGATTCACTTCCGGTGGAAGGTTCAAACTACGGTGTGAGGGGTGTGGAGTAGGGCCCCTAACAGAGAGTTTGGGGGGAGACAGGTTTACTTTCTTCGATCAGTGACTTACATGAGAGCTAGTAATCGTCTCATCTGGCCTTCCGAGGTTCTTATTAAAGGATTAGCCCGAAGCCTTTTCTCAGGCCTCCCGGCTGGCTCACTCTACAGGAAGTGAGTTGGAATACCTCCTGTACTTTCTCAAACATCCAATTCTGAGTCGTCGGGGGTTCGAAGGCAGGTGATTGAGATCCTCTGTAAACAGGGTGCCTTTGGTTATGTGGCTCGGAGTCCTGCCATCCAAATGTCACCATAGTTAGAAAGCGCTTCTAAACCTCTAGCCAAGCATAGTCACCTGCACAAGGAGTCAAGGTGCCCTGGCGGGGGGTTTTTTCTAACAGGAAGGGATGTAATCTTTCTGCAGGTGTGGGGCACTGCACGCCGGCGATCACATCCTGTCCGTGGATGGGACCAGTATGGAGTACTGTACCCTGGCCGAGGCCACCCAGCTGCTCGCCAGTGCCTGTGAACACGTCAAGATGGAGATTCTGCCCCACCACCAGACCAGGCTGGCCCTCAAGGGCCCCGAACACGGTAACATATGGCCTACGGACATGACCCAGGATAGGGACCCTAGGGTTACTCCAGACTAACTGGGACCCATGGAATTATTACTACCTTAATTGTAGCCCCGCCCGCAGAGCATGCTGGCCCTCAAGGACTCCGAACACGGTACTGACACACAAACAAAACCGGCCCAACCCCACTGGCAGACCAGAATGGGGAGAGCCTTAAAACTAGTACTAACCTAGGGCAGTACTAATCAAGCCTAGGGCAGTACTAATGGAGCCTAGGGCAGTACTAATGAAGCCTAGGGCAGTACTACTCAAGCCTAGAGCAGTACTAATAAAGCCTAGGGCATTACTAATGAAGCCTAGGGCAGTACTAATGAAGCCTAGGGCATGTTAATTGCATTATAGAAGATTCTAGGACAGGGTTGGGGGATTTGAAAACTAGACAAATACATGGATTACTTTTAAACTCAGAAAGGATCTGCACACACACACTTGCAAAGCAATTATCACATCAGCCATGTTTGATCAGATTTCTGGTAAAAGCCTCTGATACTGACAGATAATGTTGAACAATTATCATATTGCCAAGCAAATAAAATTAATACTTTATTTATTATTTGGATCAAAACCTCAAATGTTTGGATTGGAAGCCTACAAATTACTGTATGGGTTACTGTATAGATTCTCTACTTTTTTAAATGTATATTTGTTTCACTATGTCACATCATTGGTGTAGGCTTAGGACAGTTGTCAATGTCTAGTCTTGATTCTAGGCTTTACATTTTTCTTTTGGTGATGGTGTCTGTCAACATAAGGCCCAAAGCCTTGCCATGATCTGAAGAAAAATATATCAGAAACAAAAAAGCAAACAGTTTGGAATCTCATTAAAAAGAAAGAATGCTCTGAAGAGCAAAATGATCACATATGGTCTGGTAGGTTAAGGAAGACCTCTCAAGACTGAAGACTGCTCATCCTACAGAGAAAGGCAGGAGATAACTGTGGAGAAAGATATGATTTGCCCATGATCCAAAGTGTACCACCTCATCTGTATGCCATTGTGAAAGGGGTGTTAAAGCGGTAGTTTGTTAAGTTTGGGATGTATGTCCGCCCCTGGAACTGGCTCATTTGTCTTCATTGAGGATGTAACTTACGATGGCAGAAAAATTATTCAGAAAATAAGTATATATTAGCATAATTTCCACTCCCCCCTGTTGTTTTAAAATGTGTGCACACCCACACCTGCCCCACACATACACGCCGTCACAAGCAAACGCCTCCCAGGAACGCCCCCGACCACAGCACCAGGATTGGTCTACTGCGTGTATCCTCCCAGGAACGCCCCCAACCACAGCACCAGGATTGGTCTACTGCGTGTATCCTCCCAGGAACAACCCCGACCACAGCACCAGGATTGGACTACTGCGTGTATCCTCCCAGGAACGCCCCCGACCACAGCACCATGATTGGTCTACTGCGTGTATCCTCCCAGTAACGCCCCCAACCACAGCACCAGGATTGGACTACTGCGTGTATCCTCCCAGGAACAACCCCGACCACAGCACCATGATTGGTCTACTGCGTGTATCCTCCCAGTAACGCCCCCGACCACAGCACCAGGATTGGACTACTGCGTGTATCCTCCCAGGAACAACCCCGACCACAGCACCAGGATTGGACTACTGCGTGTATCCTCCCAGGAACAACCCCGACCACAGCACCAGTATTGGACTACTGCCTGTATCCTCCCAGGAACAACCCCGACCACAGCACTAGGCTTAGTAGTACCCACCGAGACCCACATCTCCAGAAGAACCAAACAGGCTGACATACCAGACACAATACAATGCGTACAAGCTTGCAAGAAGTAGTTTGGGACCCTACTACTAGTAGTTTGGGACTCCCTCAGCCATTCACAGGCCTGTAAACTTTTGGATCTCCTAATAGCAAAGTATTGTAAAAGTAACAGAAAGCAATGAGATTACCCACCAAAAGTTTTAGACACATAACTGTAACGCATTACATTTAATATGTAACCCGGTCGAACTTGTCCTGGAATTTGGATGGGGTGATTTTACATCCAGCACACTGACCTTGTCAACATGGGGATTATGTTACGTGACAGCGCCTGCAGCACGCATTGTCCACCTGTAGCAGCATTTCAGTTGTCTGGGATCCAAGTTATCCTGTAATGGCAGACAGCTAGGACTGCCGGAGCCAAACAGAGATTAAACCGACACGCGCGGATTATCCGACATCAAACAACTGCTCCGTAATGTGTAGGTTGACGTTGTCGGGTACAGGTGCCATGTCTCTCAGAGCTAGCTGATCACCGTGACAACCCTGAAGGATTGAAACTCCCGCGCCTGTTTACCAAGTGAAACCCTGTTGCCTTGGTCAAGTATGGTGGCGTTTGGGAAGCCCTGCAAGGACTCCTGTTGGGTCAGAGGATGAGTTGGGCCGTCATAGAGAGGCACTTTCCCTCCTGTCACAACACAGGGAAAACAGCGCATGAAGATGTATGACAATGGATCACTTCACCCACCCATATAAATGCCTCATGAGGAAGAGGAGGCAACAGAGAGGAAAAAGGGGATAACACTGATCTATAGAAGTTCTGATCACCCCTGACCAGAGATGCCGTTTCTCCCTCGCTTTGTCACGGCTTGTCTCCCTCCCCCCTCTCTCCTTAGCCTGCCCTTCAGCCAGTTGAACAGAGAGGAGATGCTATCAGAATGATGGATCCATCGCTTTACGTAAACATCCCTCTTCAGCTCCTTGCCCTCCCTTCCTCTCCTCGGCCCCTCCCTCCCCCTCCCTCTCCTCAGCTCCTCTCTTCACTCCGGTCTATTCATCTCTCCTGTAAGCAGGCCTCCATCCTCGTCAGCCTCGTTTTTTTTTTCTTCTGATATCAGGGTTTCCAGCTGCGCAAACAGTTTCTAAATTTAACCCTGCTTCCCGAAATAGAGAGGATCGGTGTGAAGTGCAAAGAGCCGGCATTGATTTCCATATTCTCTCAACAGAGTTCCAGAACAATCCCCAGTTTCGTCACAAAGGGCATCCTATCCCCTTGGGAGGGCACTTCTTTCAAGAGTGGGCCCTGATCAAATGTGTCAGACAATTAGGAGTATTTTAAGAAGGATGTTTTTCATTTCATGTTGGTGTTTTGACATGGTGTTGTTGCATTAGGAATGGGTTTTATTAATGGTACACCATGAATATCTTGTATGTAGTGCGCATCGCACACGATATCTCAAATACCGCTCGCCCTTTTGACTAACTTGGACAAGTTGTGAGTCTTTGCCTTGGAGATCTGCCGTTTATGCAGTTGCACTGATTGGTCCCGGAGGGGGTGGGCTCAATAATAATCAACTGAAATGTGTCACCGCTGGTTCGGGGGGGTCTTGTTCATTATTTCCAGAGAATGAGACTAATTCTGCAGTCAAATTGATCTATAACTCAGTCGGAATCTGCACTAACTTTTAATCAAAATCCATTCCATATCACTTAGCATTTGGTTACCCCTGTAGGCATCCATGCAAATTCAAAGGTATTCTACCATCGACCATCTGAACCTCCTGATTCACTGTGTCTGCTCCAATCAAATGTCATGTTTTTACCCTCCTGAAAACCAATGACTAGTGAGCAGATTTTCCTTTATGTCTTTACCCCCCCCCTCCCCCACCCCCGACCCCTGTTTGACTCCTGTTCAAACCCCCCCTGACCCCTAACCCTGTGTGACCCCTAACCCCGTGGCGTGTCTCTCTCTCTCTCTGTGTGAACAGTCAAGGTGCAGAGAAGCACGCGGACCCTCCCCTGGGAATCCTCTTCAGCCAACAACAACAGCAACTTCCTCCCCTACCAACACTATAACACCTACCATCCCGACCAGTCCCAGAGACACCAGGCCTCCAAGCACCACAAAACCTCCCCCAGCAACCCCCGTAATGTTCCTTCTCCTTCTCCCCCTTTCCACCCACCTCTTCGTCATCCTCTTCCTCCTGTCCATGGGTCTCATACTTCTGTGTCTTCTTCCCCTGCTCCTGCCTTCTTCCTTAAACCTCCCTCGCTCCCTGCTTCTCTTGCAGCTCTTCTTCCTGTTCATCCTGGCTGTTTCTCATTCTACTGCCTCCCTCCTTTACTCATCCTTTTCATCATCCTTTTCTTCATACTTCCTTTGCTCCTCCTCTTCTCCTTCCTTTCCTCCTCCTCTCCCTCCTTTCCTCCTCTTCCTTCTCCCTCCTTTGCTCCTCTTCCTTCTCCCTCCTTTGCTCCTCCTCTTCTCCTTCCTCTCCTCCTCTTCTCCCTCCTTTCCTCCTCCGCTCCTTCCTTTCCTTGTTATTTCCTCCCTCTGTCCGACTCCTTTTCCTCGTCCTCAGTCTTTTATCCTATTATGCTTCTTCCATTCATTTAGTGCCTTTTCCCCTTTGATTGGTTTAGTTTTGAAGTTATATTTTCTTTCCTCTCGTTCTGTGGTTTCTTTGGCTAAATGCAAAATAGAGCGGAACTAAAGTCCTCTTTTGGCTCTCTCCATCTCTCCATTGTCCCTAAAATGCACTGAGGGCTCTATTTATCCTTACATCTATCTCTCCCTTTTCTCTCTCTGTCTTTCTGTCTTTGTATGTGCCTCTGTCTTTCTTTTCTCATTCTCTCGCTTTCCTCTCTCCTTCTCCCCTCTGTCTCCGTGGGAGTAGCAAGTTGCATCTCATTGCCAGCTGTAGTGCATTAGAGCAAGGTGCCCGGCGCTGATAGAGAAACTAAAGACAAGTACTGTCAATCCACTTATCCACGAAGAAATTCTGCATTGTGGAGGCACCAAAAAGTCCCTGTCACTGCGAACCATTCAGTGATATACAGTACGGAAACATGACATACATTCACTCCTATACAGCCTCAGAGAGACAGAGAGGAAGGCAGCGAGAGAAAAGCAGCGAGAGAAAGGCAGCGAGGGGAAAATTAATTTTGTACATTGTGAAAATGGCTGAGAGTAGAGCTGTCTCTGGCTCTCTCAAACGCAGACAAACACAGACAGACACACACACACACACACAACACAGAAATACACGCTGAGGCACACAAACACACACAGAGACACAAACACACACAGAGACACAAACACACTCAGAGACACAAACACACACAGAGACACAAACACACACAGAGACACAAACACACAGAAACGCATACAGATACTCCTACTAAACAGATTTATTTATTCGGTGTTTCATGACCAAAACCCTGTTTTCCCTAACCCCTTAAACTTTTCCCTTCTTTTGCTGCATTTGCAGGGATTGTAGTTCCCCGCCTGGATGTTAAAACCTTTTCACACGCACAATAAACACACACACACACACACACTGTCTGTGGTCTCTTAACGATTTCAGATCAGTGTCCTAGACACGTAGAGGTTTTTGGTTGTCGTGGTGACATGGGACCATCTTCAGTCTGTCCTGAGGCAGTCTGTCAGTGTTAATGGATAGCACTAGCTCAACCACTCATAATGACGTCTGATTGTCCCGGTCCGCAACACGGGCCGTGCAGGTTAGATTCTCCCACCTACCGCTCTCTCTCTCTCGCTTGGCCTGTCTCTCTCGCCCGCATTCTCTCGTCTAGTCAGGGCTATAGCTATAAAAGGACACCTCACCCCGGCAGGCTGGATTCAGATCCGCGGTCACCTGGAACATCCAACATATCCCCTCAGGCCACACTGTCTGCTCAGGTCCAATAGATTCTCACTCTCTAGTTCGGTCGATATCTTTAACTGGACGCATCATCACTGCTGATGAAAGCCCCTCGTAAAGAACCGCCCGCCTGTCTTAACCCGAACCAGCCGGGACCAGTGTTGCAGCCCTGCGTCGTTTGGTCCAGTAGAAGTCCTGTGTGTTGGATCCATCGTGTCTTCCTGGTGGTATTGATCCCGTCGGGCCGGCTCTCGGCCCTTACATCTCAAGGACAACTCAGCCGATGGGTGGAGAGGTGTATGCGCAGTGCCCAGTGTTGTGGTCAGAAGCAGGGCACTACATTGTAAAGGGAATAGGGTGTCATTTGGGACGTGTCCCCAGAGTCTGCTTATGGAGTGAGTGATGAGGGAAAGACGTCCCAGCCACCTGTGATTGATGTCAGTCGAACGGAAAATCCATCGGTGGCTTTCATATCATTTGGGGTTTTTCCATTTTTCTGTCTCATTTTATCTAAATTTTATTTGGCCTACTGTCTCTAGACTTTATGTGTGCTACGTCAGATTTGATTTTTGAGTTAAAATGTTTAACACTCTTTTTGAGTTATAGGTTTCTGTCCTTGGGTTTTATGCTGTCAGTCTCAAAATTAAACAGCTAGTATTCTGTCTTGAGAATGACTAAATGTCAACCTTTTATGTCAGCAATGGGTAAAGTAATGCTGAGAGTAAATGTTGAAGGGATAGTAGAGGATTTTGGTAACAAAGCCCTTTATCACCTTCCCTAGATTCATGCGTCTGGGTTAGATCCGTTAGAGAGAGTTTTGCTAGCATTCACTAAATACATTCCCGTTTACTTTCAGTCACTGAGCAAATGCGTTTTGGCACTTTGGCACACCAGCTAAGTAACTTCTTTAAAAGTTGAAAGAAACTACACTTTGATAAGACTGGCTACTGCTAAACACCCTAAATCGCTCCAACTCCTCACAGCCTGAGCCAATTACTTGGTGTTATTAGCATTAGTCCTGATGTTATTTGTTAATTAGCGAAAGGCTTAGAGGGTTTAGAAGCAGGTGGACCGCGATGGACTCATTATAACTGGGTTGGGTTTACCGTAGTCGGGCAACCTGGGTTTTGTAGCACACACACACACACACACACACGAAAACACGCACGTGCACATGCATGCACGCACATGCACACACATAGACGCACAGAGAAGAGTTTTTTCGCGACCCCACCCAACCCCAACAATCTAAAAATATCCAATACTGCCTTAACATGTTTTCCATAAACCTAAATTCACTGAATGTTGATCCCTCTTGAGAAGAAATTACATGCATCAAATAAAATGTACGTTTTCAAATGGTTTTTCTCAGAAATGTTTGTATATTCTGCCATATAATAACTTATAGATAGCTATTACTTTTATTGCATTTCTGTGTGTGACCCCAATACAGTCGTGACCCCAAATATGAATAGCACAAGTCTTCTTTCTCCGTATTTTACTATCTTATCAATAGTTTTCATCTTTTCAGTTTACTTGTTGAAGGCTCTCTGTGGTTTCTGTACATTGTGGTCATGTCACTGAGCAGTGGCAGTCCAAGGACGCCTGCCGCTTTATGTGATTCACTGGTAAATTCTCCCCGTCTCCTCCAACAGCTCTAGGCTCTTCCTTCTCTCCCACCTCCATGAGCGCATACAGCCTGAGCTCCCTCAACATGAGCACGCTGCCCAGGAACATGTACCCAACCAGCCCCCGAGGCACCATGATGAGGAGGAAGCTCAAGAAGAAGGACTTCAAGAGCTCATGTACGTCCTTACGTCCTCTCGTCACAGTTCAGTGTCGTCACGTCATGATTTGAACGATGGATGGTGGATTGGATTGAATGGATGGATGGATGATGGGTGGATGAGTGGATGGAGTGTTTAGGATGTGGAGCATAGAAACAGTTTCCTCATCACGGTACTGTTCATTTACCATGGAATTTTCTGGAACTTTTCAATTTATTAGAATGGCTGCGGTTAACAGAAAGTGGCCCTCTGCCTCTCGATTCCCTCTGTGTGAATTGTGCTGCCTTAGCAGCAGCTTAAATGTATTAATGTGACTATACGCTGTGCTGCTATAGCTTCAGGCAGGGCTGTGCTGAGTTATTCTGAGCCCCCTCTGTGTGTGTGTGTGTGTGTGTGTGTGTGTGTGGTGTACTTATTGGTATTAAAGCATTTCTGGGTCTGTATGACTGTGCCAAACGTGCTCCTGCATTGTTCCCGACACAACGGCAGTACTTGTGATGTATGGTTGTGGGAAACGTAGGCTGATACTGAACGTTAAATGGCTTCAGGCCAGAGCTATCCATCCCCGCTCCCTAGAGGCCTGTTTTCCTTTCGGGTAGCTCTTCAAAAACGCATCCTGGCAGTAGGCGGTGCTTTGAGGTGGGTTTGGTGCAGGGACAGGGGGGTGTGGCCTGCAGACAGTTTTTATAGAGCCCCTTGGGGGAGGCCAACAAACAGGGTTTATAAAGCCCAGGTGGGTGTTTACACTTCCTAGTCTTACTTATCCATGGTTACACTTCCTAGTCTTATTTATCCATGGTTACACTTCCTAGTCTTATTTATCCATGGTTACACTTCCTAGTCTTATTTATCCATGGTTACACTTCCTAGTCTTATTTATCCATGGTTACACTTCCTAGTCTTACTTATCCATGGTTACACTTCCTAGTCTTACTTATCCATGGTTACACTTCCTAGTCTTATTTATCCATGGTTACACTTCCTAGTCTTATTTATCCATGGTTACACTTCCTAGTCTTACTTATCCATGGCTACACTTCCTGGTCTTACTTATCCGTGGCTACACTTCCTAGTCTTATTTATCCATTGTTATACTTCCTAGTGGTTTGTAGCGCCAGTCTCTCCAAATCTCTCTCTCCCAATTTCTGCCTCTCTGTCCCACACACGCTCTCTCTTTATCTTTTGATCTCAATTCCATCCGTTGGTCTGTCAGTCTGTATCTTTCTCTGTCCCTCTCTCGGCCCCCCACCACCCCCCCCCCCCTATCTCTGTCACCCCACTGTTCCCTTGTGTTTTTTGTATTCCATAGAGTGGCAGTAATGTAATGTCTGAGCATCCATTTTGTGTCACAGTGGGAGGTGAGGAGGTTCATGCAGAGCCCACTCAACTGTCTGCAGGGAGCTAGATAACCGTTAACCTTTAACCTTCAACCGTTAACCTTTTTAGCTTTCCTGCCACCTCTCTCTCTCTGTCTCTCTCTGTCTCTCTAGCCCTCTCTCTATCTCTCCCTCTCTCTGTCTCTCCCTTTTTCTATCCTGCTCTGTCTTTATCTTTACCTCCCCCACTCTCTCCATCTCCCCCTCTGTCTTATTCACAAACAAAAACACATCCACCCAGACACACACACACACACTCTCTCTCTCGTGGCTGGGAAAATTACACTTCTGACTGGCCAGTAATTACATCCTGGAAAGACATTTCACATTGTTCATTGGGCTAGCAATACAGCCTGCCACACATACACACACACACACACATACACATCCATAACACAACATACGCACACACACATACACATCCATAACACAACAGAACTGCCATCTTTCGCACTACATCCTCACCGTGTTGCAGTGAGACAATTAGCTGAAGCAACTGTCATGTCAGGCGATGCCAGGTTCCTGTCAATGCCACGACCCTGCAACCAAATGTCAGACAGGTCCAATAAACACACGACTCACCATCCAAGGCAACAAGCTAATCAGCGACACTCATCAAATCCCACATCTAGTCAGCCAAACATGATCCCCTGCTACAGCTAGCCACAACCATTATGTTCAGAAGTCCTGTCATGTATCTTGGCCAAATACTCAACCACTGTCAAGAGGCTGGTTTTAGTACTAATGCCACGGAAAGATGGAGAGGTTTAGCTCGTTGTTTTGAGTATTCTTTTTTTTTTTTTTTTTTTATATGTTTACTGTATTTCTTTTGCACCTCCCTCTGGGGTTCTGCTGCAAGCCTGTTTTGGTGATGGGGTGTGAAAGAGATTTGCGATTGGGGTTGCTATAGCAGCCAGCCATTCCTGGGCCAGCAGTTGCTGTGGTGATCGAGGTGTAATCTGAGCCGTGTGTTTTCGGCTGGCTCCCGTTGTGACGAGAGAGTTCCTCCAATCAGTGTTTAGAGATAACGTGCTGGTTGTTGTACAGGTGTGTCTGAGCGTGTGTGTATATGTGTGTGTGTTTGTGTGTGTGTGTGTCTACACATGCAAGTATGTTGTTTGTGCATGTTGTGTGCGAGTTGGTAGGCTGATTGTGGGGCAGAACAGTGTCTCCATCGTTGGAAAAGCCTCGGTGTGTTTACGGCTCAGCCGTGACATGTGATTGGATACAGACACATAACCTGCCATCAGGAAAACCATTAGCCCTTCCCTTCACCATCCATTATATTAATTATCACTATTATTTGGGCGCTTGCGTTCCTCCATCCTCGTGTACAAGGTGTGTTCTGCGCTGGTGTAAATTGAAATCAGTTTCTCTCTAAAGCAAAATTGGCATTAAGTGCAGAAAACCAATTTCCCACATTTTCCAGTGAGGGATTCTAGACGGCGACCTTTCAGTTGTTGGCCCAATGCTCTGTACATTAGGCTTTCTAGCTTCCAACAAAATGCAAGCATGTCTAGACTCAGTTCCCCCCTCTGGATTTTTCTATGAGCAGTGAAAGAAATCTATGACAACCTTTTTTTAATCCTTTCCTCTGTGACCTCCCGAAGTTTCAATTTGTTTTAATTGTGTTGTAGCCCTGAAACTAACACACCTGACTCCAGGAGTCTGTGTCTAAATGATTAGGTGCAGTCAGGTGTTAAATTGAATCAGGTGTGACAGTGTGATAGTTCTGGAACAGTTCAAATACATGGAATTGTTGGGGTTCCCAGTGGAAAAAGGCTGGTTTATGAGCAGTGATTGGTTGGTCCTCACTGTGGATATTGTCTCTGAACACAGATTGGTCTTCACAGCGCAGGTTGTCTCTGAACACGGATTGGTCTTCACAGCGCAGGTTGTCTCTGAACACAGATTGGTCTTCACAGCGCAGGTTGTCTCTGAACACAGATTGGTCCTCATAGCGCAGGTTGTCTCTGAACACAGATTGGTCCTCATAGCGCAGGTTGTCTCTGAACACAGATTGGTCCTCAAAGCGCAGGTTGTCTCTAAACACAGATTGGTCCTCACATTGCAGGCTGACTCTAAACACAGATTGGTCCTCATAGCGCAGGTTGTCTCTGAACACAGATTGGTCCTCACAATGCAGGTTGTCTCTGAACACAGATTGGTCCTCACAATGCAGGTTGTCTCTGAACACAGATTGGTCCTCACAATGCAGGTTGTCTCTGAACACAGATTGGTCCTCAAAGCGCAGGTTGTCTCTAAACACAGATTGGTCCTCATAGCGCAGTATGTCTCTAAACCCAGATTGGTCCTCACAATGCAGGTTGTCTCTGAACACAGATTGATCCTCACTATGCAGGTTGTCTCTGAACACAGATTGGTCCTCACAATGCAGGTTGTCTCTGAACACAGATTGGTCCTCACAATGCAGGTTGTCTCTGAACACAGATTGGTCCTCACAATGCAGGTTGTCTCTGAACACAGATTGGTCCTCACAATGCAGGTTGTCTCTGAACACAGATTGGTCCTCACAATGCAGGTTGTCTCTGAACACAGATTGGTCCTCACAATGCAGGTTGTCTCTGAACACAGATTGGTCCTCACATTGCAGTGGTTTGATCTGTGCTGGTTGGTTGGTCCTCTTAGGCCAGTAAGCACCACAAACACAGCCACATCCGTCTAGCAGCTGAACCCACTGTGACCTGCTGAAGCTGTCCCACTGCATGCACTCGCCAAACTACGACCTCCCCAGGGACCTGTGCTCAGCTCGGCGCTCTCGGCTCGCCGCTGCCACAAGGTGAATTTCAGTCACGGTCGTTGTCATGGTAACCCCAACCCTCGCCCCAATGAAGGTGCCAGTGGCAGCACACACACACACACACTAGCCCTGTAGAAGTACATTGACTGCTGAGTCACTGGTTTGACAGGCTGTGAGTGACACACTCCCAAATAAGGACGAGGGACACACTCCCAAATAAGGACGAGGGACAGGTGACGAAGCACAGGAGACAAGGGCTTTGTGGCACCTCCTGAAGGAGTGCACTCACTGTCATCACTCCACAGGAGCACACAGTGCTGATATAACTCCCTGTACTCCCTTACACACTATAGTCCACTGCAGACTCAGAAAGATAGGGGGAGGGAGGGAGGGAGGGAGGGGAGAGAGTAGGAGAAACAGGAAACAGAGATAGGGTTGCTGCAAAGTCACTTGTCAGCCTGCGTTGACATTGTGCAGCCGGCCAGCCAGTCAGTCAGCCTGTGATAGTGACTCACCATAGAGGATTCAAAGGAGAAATGAGATAAAGACAGACAGACAGGCTGACAGACAGACACAGGCAGAGACAGACAAACAGACAGGCAGGCAGACAGCCAGAGACAGACAGACACAGGCACGCAGACAAATTGACAGACAGACAGGCAGGCATACAGGCAGAGACAGACAGACACAGACAGAAATAGGCAGGCAGAGACAAACAGGTGGACAGACAGAAACAGGCAGACAGACAGACAGGCAGAGACAGACATGCGGACAGATTGACAGACAGACAGGCAGCTACGAATGGTTCCCGTGTCAGGGCCACAGCAGTGTCTGGGTTTACACAGAATGGTGCATCAAACCCAAACATTCTGTCAGTGGCAGCCTGTTGGGTGAAAACAGCTAGGAGGAGAGAGGAGAATGGAGAGCATCATCCTTGTTGGGAATAAAAGAGAGATTGAGAGATATTGAGAGACCGAATGACAGAGGGCGAGGGAGAAAGGTGATAAACTGATGAGATTAACATAAAAACGCAAGAAGCTGTGTGACTCCATTGTCCCAGAGGAGAGAATGAGATCTATACATTATCCCGGAGGAGAGAAAGAGATTCATGCATTATCCCGGAGGAGAGAAAGACACATATACACCAGTGCTTAAAGCTTCTGAAAATATGACCCTGCCGGTTTTGTTTCCAGATGAGGCTGTTTCCCAGACATTGTAATATGCTTCCTGGGACCTGCCAGTTCTGTCCCCCTCCATGATCCCTCACAACCGTCTGGCGGTCCATGAGACAGCTCTCCCAGCTGGACGCTCAGGGCTCGCAGGCATCAGGATGGCCGACAAGAGGGCTATGTGACTATCGACATAACAACGTAGCACAGCCCCTTGCCCCACCGGTCCGACCCCAACGCTTCTGTTATACAGCCCGGTCAGATGGTTCAGCCAGGGACTCTGGAGATTGACGTCCCCGTTGGGGCCGACGGATTGGACCCCATTTATTGTTTTAAATCTGGCAACCCTCCGCAGGCTGGGGGGGGGGGGCTGTTGTCGGCCGTTGGCTCGGCGCATTACGACAAAAAATTGCTGTCGAGTCGACGTGCACGCAAAGGGGCCATCGGCGTGATGCATTACCTCGCTGGGGACGTAACTCAGCGCTAAAGGAACCGGGCCGTGTGCCGTGAGAGACCCGGGCCGGCGGGCGCTGCAAGAGTTACGGTGTTTGCGGTCGGCCAGGAGGGAGCACAACTTATGTTCCAAATGGCCCCTTTGTCCCTGTGTACGGCGCTGCCTCGGACCAGACGTTCTGCGGGGGCCGTGGGAAAGCAGTGTGCGCTGTAGCGTGTCGGGTGGCGTTTGGGACGCCGGTCCGGGCTGTCTAACACGGCCAAATGGATGATTCAGCCAGGACCATTATAAGCACAAATACACACACCACCCCCATAAAATACACACATCGTAATGTACACACACTATAATACTGTGACACACACACACACTGTAATGTACACACACCATCATTTTTGTATATACACACCGTCTTCAACATAAGACACAGACACGCATACACAAACACACACACATAAGCTTATTTTACCAAACATGTGGTGTGTTTTTGTACGTGTCGTTGATGTGTAGTTCTGCATTCTGAATCGTGCCTATGAGTCATTGGTTCTCAATGGGTTTTGTCTCAGGACACCTGAGACCCATTTCAAACCAGCTTGGGGTTGAGACTCACCAGGTGAGAACCATTGGTCTCTTTTCCTGGGACATTATGGCCACCTTGTCAAAGCAGGTGAAGGCCTGTCAAACATACATCTAATAAGAGGATTAGGACATTGACAAATAAAAGGGAAGGACTGAAAAACAGACATCCTCTGAAGTCCCTAAATTCACCCGGGACCCACGGTGCCTGAGGCTTTTGGTCTTGGTGGATTGTGTACAGTTGCAGGGACGAGGTGCCGCCAAGGGCATTCAGAGACACTTGTGTCCTTTAACGTACATAATAATATTTCCATTTAATAGGATCCCCCAGAACGTATTCCAGTCTCATTACATGATGGTAATGTTGGCTCTTCCGATGCGCAAAGAGAAACAGGCCAAGACAGTGCAGGTCAAAGTTTGTTGGTCGCATTGCATTAAGCTGTGACAGAAATGTCGTCAGTGGACCGTAGAGGAAAACAGAGGAGATTAAGAATGAAGGAGGACATCAGTATCAACAGAGGGTGGTGACTTGGTGCCATGGTGGTCCCAATCAAGCCAACAGACAGACCCAGAAGGAGAGAGGGAGGTGGAGAAGGAGAGAGAGAGAGATTATGGGAAGGAGAGAAGGGAGAGAAACAGATCGAGAGAGGAGACGCGGCCGTAACCAAAAGCTCTCAGAATGCATTTTAGTCTCCAATAAATGGTAATCGGTGTTGAGCTGAAAACGAAACATTGTTCTCCGGCCATTCCATAATCACCTAATTACACTGTCATTAGCCAGTACGTTTCAGGGCAATTATATAGCGTTGTTACGATGAAAAGCTGTTTAATCCTAATCAATGATCCCTAATTATGTTTAATCTGAATACTCACAAAGTGATCTAAATAATCTGGGTGCCTCCCACGTAGATCACTCTTCCCCTTTACGGTGCCCCTAGTTTTGGACAGGGTCCACACGCTGTTGTAGTGGGAGTAGGGAATAGGAGGCCATTTGGAACGTTATTGAGTTATTGAGAGGATGCAGAGTTGTAATTAATCAAAGTCTTTATAACTTTGGAAGATCGTCTTATATTGCAATGCACGCCACACAGCCGGCAGACGGGTCACCCTCCAGAGCCCGGGCTCCTCTCTAGGTTTCTTCTGTCCTAGCCACTGTGCTTGATTTGATTTTTAAAGCCGTGATGGTGCCAGGACATTACATTGTAAGAACTCACAGCCTTAACTGACCTGTATGGCTCCAGAAGTTGAACACTAATGAACAGCTAGGTGAAGGGCAAGTCCAGCATAGGACAGTTACGACGCAGAGATGGGTGCTATTGGTCAGCAGCAGAGCAGGTCTGAATCCAATTGGCCAATCTCCCTCCATCTGTGTGGTCCAGTCGCAAACCATTTTAATGTAATAAGGCCCCCTATTCGTGCTATTAAAATCTCAGCTGTCCATCAAGGTTGTGACACGGTTTGACCCCCCCCCCCCCCCCCCCCCACAGCATAGTAACCTTCAGTGCGCAAGACTCTGCCACTTTTGTGGTGAAGATGTTCAGATAAGTGGACCCTTGTCATTTTTGCTGCTCCGAAGACAGGTCTGATCAATGGAGATGTTTCGTGTGAGTGTCAGTGAATGTCACGCTTCACAGTGTGTATACGTGTGTATGTTCGTCTGTGTGTGTGTGTGTGTGCGTATGCCATTCAGTGAATGCCATTCTTCATCATGGCACAGCTCATTTTCTGCTTGGAGTAACTCCACTCCCCCCGTCATGTCTAGGCTAATTGGAAAAACAATCTACCTGTCTGTCACTGTCAGTCTGGATGCTGTGTCTGTGTATGCTGTGTCTGTGTATGCTGTGTCTGTGTATGCTGTGTCTATGGACGCTGTGTCTGTGGACGCTGTGTCTGTGTATGCTGTGTCTGTGTATGCTGTGTCTGTGTATGCGTGTGTCTGTGTCTGTGTATGCGTGTGTTTGGGGAGATCCACACTATGTACACGTGTGTGGAAAAATGCAGTCCCTGCAAGGTTTGTTGGCCGGTCTCCACCAGGGAACTTGCAATGTACGGCTCAGAGGTTAGGTTTAAGTTCAGGGTTAGGCTTTATCTTTTGGTGTTTAAGTTTTAAGCATTAAAGTTTGGGTATTGAGGTAAAGGTTAGGGTTAGATTTAGGGCTTGGAAACAGGAACTGCGGATTTCTGGCTTAGTGTTAGGTCCCCACAAGGATAGATTATGTGTATGTGTGTGCGAGTTGGTTCTGTGTACGTACAGTAACCGCTATTCTCTCCATCCTTCTCTCCATCTCTCTCTCCATCCCTCTCTCCACCCATCGCTCCATCTCCCCCCACAGTGTCTCTTGCCAGCAGTACCCTGGGCCTAGCAGGCCAGGTGGTCCATACCGAGACCACAGAGGTCATCCTGGTCAGTGACTCCATCATGGGCTTTGGCATCCAGCTTCAGGGGGGGGTGTTCGCAACGGAGACCCTGTCCTCACCCCCACTTATCGGCTACTTGGACCCGGATAGCCCTGCCGAGAGGTAGGGGAACCGTCCGCAGGTCGATCGCCCGATAGACCAGTCCAGCCTGTCTTAGAACATTTGCAGCGCGAGTAAAGATACGACGTTACGATGTACAGTGGGGAGAACTAGTATTTGATACACTGCCGATTTTGCATGTAGTGGTCTCTAATTTTTATCATAGGTACACTTCAACTGTGAGAGACGGAATCAGTGATAAAATTGTAGACCTCCACAAGGCTAGGATGGGCTACAGGACAATAGGCAAGCAGCTTGGTGAGAAGGCAACAACTGTTGGCGCAATTATTAGAAAATGGAAGAAGTTCAAGATGACGGTCAATCTCCCTCGGTCTGGGGCTCCATGCAAGATCTCACCTCGTTGGGCATCAATGATCATGAGGAAGGTGAGGGATCAGCTCAGAACTACATGGCAGGACCTGGTCAATGACCTGAAGAGAGCTGGGACCACAGTCTCAAAGAAAACCATAAGTAACACACTATGCCGTCATGGATTAAAATCCTGCAGCGCGCGCTGGCTCAAGCCAGCCCATGTCCAGGCCCTTCTGAAGTTTGCCAATGACCATCTGGATGATCCAGAGGAGGAATGGGAGAAGGTCACGTGGTATGCTTTTTGGTCTAAACTCCATTCGCCGTGTTTGGAGGAAGAAGAAGGATGAGTACAACCCCAAGAATACCATCCCAACCGTGAAGCATGGAGGTGGAAACATCATTCTTTGGGACAGGACGATTGCACCATATTGAGGGGAGGATGGATGGGGCCATGTATCGCGAGATCTTGGCCAACAACCTCCTTCCCTCAGTAAGAGCATTGAAGATGGGTCGTGGCTGGGTCTTCCAGCATGACAACGACCCGAAACACACAGCCAGGACAACTAAGGAGTGGCTCTGTAAGAAGCATCTCAAGGTCCTGGAGTGGCCTAGCCAGTCTCCAGACCTAAACCCAATAGAAAATCTTTGGAGGGAGCTGAAAGTCCGTATCGCCCAGCGACAGCCCCGAAACCTGAAGGATCTGGAGAAGATCTGTATGGAGGAGTGGGCCAAAATCCCTGCTGCAGTGTGTGCAAACCTGGTCAAGAACTACAGAAAACATATGACCTCTGTAATTGCAAACAAAGGTTTCTGTACCAAATATTAAAATCGGCAGTGTATCAAATACTTGTTTTCCCCACTGTATACTGATGTGCTTTTCGCCCGTAAATCTAATTGTTTTTAACATGCCTTGTTCCATTTCACCACAAATACATGAAATATATAACCCTCATGTAAGAGTTCCCGTAAGGTCCTGCAGACACCAGGCAGTGTATCGGTTCAGCAGAACGTGATTAGAATTAATCCTGATTCATCTAAACATCTAAACCTTCCCTCCGGCGTAGATTCTGCATGAAATGTTTCAGTACATCCCGTAGGTATTTAGGTGTTCCGTTTCATTCGGTGTAACACTCTCATTTGTGCGTTTAAAAAAAATAAAAATATTTACGTTTTATCATCAGGTGTACACATTGCTACAGCCCCGGGCCCTGACTGACAGTGTTATCTTCCACCTTAATCAGATTATGATCCACTAGACCCGCTGCCCCCAATTACTGTCAATAACAACGTGTCTCTTATCCATCCTGATTGGTTTTTTTGAGCTTTGACTTTGTTTTGACGTCAGAGGATGCAACTTAGGGGAACCTGAATGTTATTTGTTTGCTGGCTCCAGTGCCTGAATTTCAGCATAATTGGTTGTAAAAAGTGGAAGAATATAACTGCAGTTGGTTTTGCGGCTGGTTGAGAGCAGATCTCCAACACCTACAGCATGGACTCAGTCTGGACCACGGTAGGTTTTAGGGTAAAATACAATTAAAAAATAAAAATAAAACAGGCTTACTCTTAAATGCCTAAAACTACATTCAAATATGTCGAAATTACAACGCTGTTTCCAAAAAGGTTGGGACACTGTAAAATGTAAAGAAAAATGGAATGCAATGACAAATAATTCAAACCCTATATTCAATAGAAAATTGTTCAATAACAGTTGTCCCTGTCCCAACATTTCTGAAACATTTTGCTGGCAACAAATTCAGAATGGGCATGTTTTTCCAAAAACAAAAACTTTTCTCAGTTTCAACATTTGATATGTTGTCTTTATACTATTTGCAATTATATACAGGGACTAAAAATTTGCACATCATTGTATTTTTTTAATTAGCATTTTATGCAGTGTCCCAACATTTCTGGAAACAGGGTTTTAAAACTGATACATACATGTTTTAATAACTGTATTTTCAGGCCTGCAAATTGATTTTGAAAAACAAATGGCACCATTGCAAAAAACTCTGTTGACTTTCTGAATCTGAGGTGGCCTGCAAGACAAAAACCTTTCCCAGCCCTGGTATAGTAAAAAAACAACTGAATCAAATATGACAGTATAGAACAAAACAACTAAATCCAACCTGCATAAAATATTTCTGTATAGTACAATACAACAGAATCATATACAACTTCATTGAATATTACAGTATAGAAAAATACAACTGAATCAAATATTACAGTATAGAATAATACAACTGAATCAAAGATCACCAAATCACATACTACAGTATAGATCTTGTCTGCATTCTGATCGATGCCCCTTGATGGCCACAACCTTTTAAAGACCAGCTAAAATATGCAGTCCTTCCCAGTCAACAAAACAGAGCAATACAACTGAATCAAATACAACTACTGTGAATCACATACTACAGTATAGAACAATGCAACTGAATCAAATTGATTGGCCCATCTGAGCCATGGCAGCAACTTTGAAACACAGTCGTTCATACCGGGACGCCAAGACCAACTGCCAAAAACTGTAGGCCCATAAAAACCTAAAATCAGGAAATGAATTTGACAATGCCCACCACATCCCAACAAGATGATTGACCTGGTGAGGTACATGACTAGACTGAAAGCACTTTGAATTGCTGGGTTGAAAAGCCTTCCGCCGACTGAGGTTATGCAGACATACATAAGTGTCCAAGGGATTTATGTAGGAGCCTGTTGCAAGAAATTCATCAGTAGGTGGGGGACAAAATGTTATTCAAATCGGTGCTGCCTTAATGGAGGTGACATAAAAAGCTGCGTGTCTCCGTGTGTCCTCTATCTGTTGATCATTGTGGGTGATATTGATGTGGGATCAATATGCTCCCACCATCTCCTCCACTGGTAATGGGCTGTTATCTACAGCGGGCTAGCTGTAACACTGCAGGACTGCAGAACGGAAGAGGGATCACATTTACATTTTTGTGGCTGTTCGACCTCAGACGTTCTGTGTAGGTGTGAGACTGTGGAGATAAGCGAAGGGCAGGTTGATGTGGTGTGCGTCGACAACAAGAGTTACCGGTCACTTTGTTGCTGTCATGTCATTTTACCGTACGTGTGTCCTCTTGTAGGTGTGGAATCTTGCAGATAGGTGACCGTATTCTGTCCATAAATGGGATCCCTACAGAGGACAGCACACTGGAGGAGACCAATCAGCTTCTCAGAGACTCCAGCATCACCAGCAAGGTCTCTCTGGAGATAGAGTTTGATGTTGCAGGTACTGTTCCCCGTTAGGCTGTAGTCTTTATATAGGGCCACAGGAAATGTGTCAACCTGGCTGTCCTGCCATGTCGATAGGAACATTGTTGAGACAAGCCCAATGGCTCTGTTGAACGAGGACAAACATATCTATCTGCCACTGGTGTGATTGAGCAAACGGTCAAATTAGTGGCTATAAACACGACTCCATTCATGTTTAGATGAGACCGCAGGCCTAACCAACCGATAATGTCATTGGTTGAACATTCCTGGTGGGACATTTCCAAATTACTGCTGTGTTGCATAGTTATGTCTGAAACACCTCCCATCAGTCATAAAAAGTCATTTTGCAGTGAACTTTGCTCCGTAACTTGAATACAATACAGAGCAAAGTCATATTAAAGGTTATCGATGAATAAAGGTTATTGATGAATAACCTTTAAGGTGACTTGAAGACATTTGTTGAGAGCTAACGCCTAGCCTTTTGCTCAGAGGGTTAATATGGGTCATCAGGGTTTGAATCCCAGCCCCACTATGCGCAGTTTCCCTATTCTTATTGAAGCAGGTTGTTGGGGGCATTTTAAAAGGCTCCCATAGAGGCAATGATCAATTTACAGCATCTTCCCTGCTGGGTGTATCTGTTAGGCCTTTATGTTCCACTCTGTGCCAGGAGGCTGTACTCCCCAAGTCAGACCATAATGACTTTGACATTGGGGCATCGCTACAGGGACAGGCTGATCAAAGTTGTTGTCTTGCTGGTTCCAGAACCTTTGATTTCAGGTACACACTGTCCCCCATTGTTAATCATTACGTACAATCACCAGCCAGCTGTAGAACGTGATTAGGGAGGTTCATTTGTTTTTTCCGGTCAGTATATGGCTGATTAGTTCACAATAGGCTAAAACCTATAATCAGCAGACATTAGGAATTTCAGAGGCTGTAGGCAGTGTCTTGGCCATGAGCTGGCCAAGCATTTCGACTGCAGAAATCTGAACTAATTTCTCTGAGCTTTTATTGTCACATTGTCAATTTCTGCTTACAAACGTATCTGGGAGCTGTATTTTTCACGAGCTGAGGTGATCGAGATCGTTCATCTCAGAGAGCAGAAGAGGAAATGGTTGGTGGTAGATTGATTTGGCAAACAATCCAGTGTGTATTGGGGAGATTGTAATGTTCTTCATCTCCCAGGAAAAGTATTTGTGATTACATAATATAAGAGATGATTGTAATTTCGTCAGTCTCAAGTCTCAGCCATACTTTTGTTAGCACCCCCTTGTCCATGTGATTGGATCTCAGGGCTGGAAGCTGGTGGACGGGGGAACAGTAAAAATACACGTTGTTCCCTTGTATTTATAGTAACACGTTGTTCCCTTGTATCCACAGTCTGTCCTTGACACAGCTTTTATGGATTTTTGTCTGAGAAATGTTTCATGCTCTTTCTTGCTTTTGAGGATTTGGTCTGTAGCTGGGTCAGTGCATTTCTGTCTGTGTGTTAATGTCTGTTTTCTCTTTTTACCCCTCTTTTTCTACCCCTCACTTTCTACCCCTCTGCTCCTCCCTACAGAGTCTGTCATCCCCAGCAGTGGAACCTTTCATGTGAAGCTACCAAAGAAGCCTGGGGTGGAGCTGGGCATCACCATCAGCTGTGAGTCTGTGTGTCTGTCTCTCTCTCTGTCTGTATGTCTGTCTGTGAGTCATATCTTTCTCTATCTTTAAGTCTCTCTCCCTCTGTGTGTCTCCCTCTCTGTCTAAATCTCTCTCTGTCTGTTAGTTTCTTTCTTTGTCTCTCTGTCTGTAAGTCTCTTTCTCTGTCTCTCTGTCTGTAAGTTTCTTTCTGTAAGTCTCTGCCTCTCTCTGTTTCTCTAAAATAAATGTAGTAGACGTATTTGACGTGGAAAATGGGTTTGATTACATTGTCAGAGTACACATGAACTACCAATATTGAGATCAATGGCAGACAAGCAGTGACAATGAGTAAAATGGGACTGTTTGGTAAAGAAAGCTTGTGTTAGGTTTTGTTATTTGTTGCAGTGTTACAGGAAATGCAGCTCTGTCTTCCCGTCTCCCTGGGAGCAGAGTGGGTAAAGCATGTCCTCTATGCGTCATCGGGCTTGCCTGTGACGACCTGTCTCCCTGGACAGCCTGTACATTGTCATATTCCGCAGTTTTCTGTCAGTCACAGACGTTGGCCACTGTGTGTTGTCTGTTTAAAAAAACATTGAAGTTTAAATACAGATGTTATAATTCTAGATGTTTTACTAATAGTAAGACATCCTTTTGTTTTGGTTTGGTTATAATCCTTATTGGACTAGATTGTTGGAAATTGGTTGACAGCGGTTTGTGAACTTCTTCCTCACTATTAACTGGGTGCGGGGGCTGTTCTCTCATTTCTTGGCATTTCAGGGTTCATAGTGGTAGGACTGAGAGTTGCTTGTTTTTAGGTGGTTATAAAATGAGATGACTCTGTTCTGAATGATTATTAATAATGCAGACCTAAGTCTGCCCTACATGCATTATTTATTATTATTATTATTATTTTCTGTATTCTGTGCATGTTTGCAGATTATATTAGATTAGATTCAACTTTATCGTCACTGAACAAGTGCAAGTAAAGTACAATGAAATGCAATAAGATTTCTGCATGCAGTATATTTCCATACAATGTTTCTTAAATTTTTTTTGGTTTTGATAGGTTTGAGTACCCCACACTTCACCACATTTTAATTGGTATGTCCATTTGAATTTGCTATATAGTTAAAATCCCTTCTTGCTTTCTCTTTTAGTTAATTGAACGAAAGTAATTGTCTTTATCTTCTTGAAGTTAAATGTCAGGCACCGTGTCTTACAGAACCGTATCTTACAGAACCGTGTCTTACAGAACCGTGTCTTATAGAACCGTGTCTTACAGAACCGTATCTTACAGAACCGTGTCTTACAGAACCGTGTCTTACAGAACCGTATCTTACAGAACCGATGTAAGATATTTAGATATTTTTGTTTACTCTCTTTTGAAGAACTAGATTGTCTGCATATAGCAAGACTTCGCCTTCTGTGTCACACAGGGAGAGGCCAGGTGGAATTTGCTAATAGAAAATGTTCATTTATATTCAAGTTATATACACCAATCCGCCATAACATTATGACCACCTGCCTAATATTGTGTAGGTCCCCCTTTTGCTGCCAATCACAATTTGGCCCTTCTCAAAGTCACTCAGATCCTAAAGCTTGCCCTTATGTCCTGCTTCTAACACATCAACTTTGAGGACAGAATGTTCACTTGCTGCCTTATATATCCCATCCACTGACAGGTGCCATGACAACAAGATTATCAGTGTTATTCACTTCACCTGTCAGTGGTCATAATATTATGGCTGATTGGTGTACGTGTTAAAGTTAGGCTTAGGCTACAACCCTGTCTATGTCCATGATCCTGGTTAAAGTGGTTGGTTATATTTAACAAGGAAATTAATGTTCACATTTACACAGGACACCAATATCTCAGGACACCAGTGCTTTTGACTGTTTAACTGTTGATTCACTCAGCCATTTCACATTTCAGGCAGACATTTCACATTTCAGGCAGACATTTCACCTGTCCATTGGATGACACCTTACCAAACACTGAGTGAATCCAGTTTGTTGCTTGCTTCATCCATTTGGCTTAGACAACCAACAGGTTGTTGTCGACAGCTTGCAAAGTTCAGGAAAGGCTACTTTAATGGAGGAGCCAAAGTACAAGGTTCATATAGAAACTGCGAATGTAGGATTAAGTTATTCCTGGATCCTATTCAAAGATTAGGATTGGAAAGTAGGTGAGAAAAAAATAGATTTTGATAGGGTGTTGGGGAGGACGAGAAAGAGAGGCAGAGCCAGTAAGAGAGAGAGTAGGGAAAGAGATGACTTGTGAGCCAGGAAAAGCGAGGGAAATAGAAGAGACATACAGAATAAAAGAGAGGGAAAGAGAGAGATTTGAGGGAAGTTAAAACAGAGGGGGAGAGAGATTATAAATGGAAGGAGAAGCAGACATATAGTCAAGAGAGGAGACATCAGATGTAGAGACAAACTGTAGTGAGAAAGAGAGATTAAGAGACACAGACAGAGGAAGGTAGAGAGATAAATGTATGCAAAGCCCTGACAACTACCTCTATAAAGTGAACCAGTTAATATGAAATAAATAATCATGTTTTGATGTTATTGTTTTTCCGTTTTGAATTAATGCAACATTCCTCAACAGGCTACGGTATTTCTTGTAATCTCAGTTGATTTGTAAGAATAACAATGCAAAGTACAGTGACTTATTAAATTGTAGACGTGTGCAAAACCATTGTTGAATTAATATAGTTGACTGAGATAATGGGAAATCGAATGGGAGGCTGATCCTCTGATGGAAGATTTCCCGCACACAGTATTCCACGGGGAGCATTTTTGTAGACAGATGAGACTGTTTTGCAAAATGTACACTGGCTCAGCAGGCATCGTTTTGGCATGAAACAATAAACCTTGTAACCAAGTACCACAACCCTTCAGGTTTCAGGACCTCCTCTCTCTGGCATCTCACTGAGAATGAGCAAGTTAAAAACGTGTCTGTAAAACAAACAGGCTTCGTGCACATTTCATACCCAGTCGCTCAACAGGTGGGAGTCAAGAGGAGTTTATTTAAATTACATTTACCGGTTCCTAAAAACAACGAGACATTAGACAGCACCAGATTGACATACAGTCCTCTATTCAGACCTTCACTCTCTCCACATTTTACTGTGTTCTAGTCTTTTTTTTGCCATCCATCTACACATAATATTCCATAATGACAGCATTTGTAGAAATGTGTGCCATATAAAAAACTGTTCAGTCTCATTTACATAGATTTTTATACCATTTATTCTGAACTTTTGGAAGACACTTTGGCAACAATCACAGGTTTGAGTCTTCCTGGTTATGCCTTTAACGGGTATCTTTTGGATGGGCTACTCAAGGACATTCACATTCTTGTCCCAAAGCCACTCCACCATTGTCTATGAGTTTTGTATCATTGTTCTGCTGAATGATGAATATTTGCTTATATTTACAAATAAGTTTGGATATTTCTACTGTTATCCTTCTATCAATCGTGACCAGTCTCGCAGTCCCTGCCACAGAGAAGCATCCCCAATGCATGGTGCTCCCACCACCATGTTTCATCTTAGGGATGATATTAGCCAGGTGATGGGCTGCATCTTGTTTTCTGCAGACATAGTGCTTGGCATTTAGGTCTAATAGGCCAGGGAATCTTTGTGCTCATGCTCTCAGAGTCCTTCAAGCTGTATGTCATATACATTTTCCTGAGAACTTCATTTTCTGTGAAGTTTGGGAGCTCATACGTGCCTTTGTCCAATCATTTGAATTATCAAGTTCTAGTTGAAAAATCAGTGCTTCCAAATCCGAGGCCATGGTCCTCAGTCGGAAAAGGGTGGCTTGCCCACTTCAGGTTGGTGGAGAGTTCTTGCCTCAAGTGGAGGAGTTTAAGAATCTAGGGGTCTTGTTCACGAGTGAGGGAAGGATGGAACGGGAGATTGACAGACGGATCTGTGCAGCTTCTGCAGTAATGCGGTCGATGTATCGGTCTGTCGTGGTGAAGAAAGAGCTGAGCCGCAAGGCGAAGCTCTCGATTTTCCGGTCAATCTACGTTCCTACTCTCACCTATGGTCATGAGCTTTGGGTCTTGACCGAAAGGACAAGATGCCGGATACAGGCGGCCGAAATGAGCTTTCTCCGCAGGGTGGCTGGGCGATCCCTTAGAGATAGGGTGAGAAGCTCGGTAACCTGGGAGGAGCTCAGAGTAGAGCCGCTGCTCCTCCACATCGAGAGGGGTCAGCTGAGGTGGCTTGGGCATCTGTTCCGGATGCATCCTGAACGCCTTCCCGGGAAGGTGTTCCGGGCCCGTCCCACCAGGAGGAGACCCCGGGGAAGACCTAGGACACGCTGGAGGGACTATGTCTCCCGGCTGGCCTGGGAACACCTCGGTGTCCCCCCGGAAGAGCTAGGGAGTGTCTAGGGAGAGGGAAGTCTGGGCATCTCTGCTTAGACTGCTGCCCCCGCGACCCGGCCCCGGATAAGCGGAAGAAGATGGATGGATGAATGAAGTTCTAGTTGCATCTCAACGATGTTTAAAGCATACAGTATGCATCTGAGCTCAATTTTGAGTTTCATGACCAAAGGTCTGAATATGTATTTGGCGAATGGTCTGAATACATGTTAGATTTTCATTTTCAGTTAATTGCCACCAATATCTAAAAATGTGTTTAAGCTTGGTGATTTGTGAATTCTGTTTAGACTGATGGCAAAAAAAGATGGCCAAAAATGTTTTAATCAACTATGAACTAGGTCTATAACGCAACAAAATGTGAGGAAGGCAATGGGGCCTGAATACTTTCTGAAGGCACTGTAAACGTACCATCCAAACGGAACGGCCTTCCACTCAGTTAGTTTGCAGGTGATATGCGATGCATTAAAGATGCTGCTGTATGTGGTGGGAAAGCAGCAGGTAGAATGCATGGCTTGGACATTCTGCAGAACCACAGTGACCGCATTTGTCCCTACGCTACTAGGGTAGCAGCTGAGGATGGGATGGCCAATCGTGATAGCTTAATATACTTGTCTTTGATTTTCGGTTTGCACCGTAGTATGTCATGTACACCGTTGTATGTTTTCCACAGACCCAGAGGGAATATTCTGTCCATAAATGGTCAATTTAGGACGTGTAAAAATGCAAATAGCCAAGTTTGTGTGCGAGCACCGGCGCTAAGAATAAGCAGAGTTAATCAATGGTGATATTCCACCAGTGTGCGTAAAACTGTTGTGAGATAATTTGATAAATCACACTTTCTATGCACACAACCACTTTAAATTCCATTCAGAATTACACACTTAAGATGTGTAATGAGACCGCTCATATCATTGATCTATTATTCATACTATTTCTGCCATTAAACATGACAATAACATTGCAGTAGTAATTCCCTCCCCCAATGTTCCCCATAACAGCATTTCATATGTCCTAATGATTTCCGCACATGCTAATCTGAGCCGTTGGTGGTTTTTTTTAACGATCGCTATAAACGCCTGATCATTGTCACAGATGGACAGATCTCCGGAGCTCTGAGGGGGGATGGTAAGTAGAGACAGAGTGGGGGAGGGTGGGCACAGAGGGAGAAGACAGAGAGGAATGGAGTAAATTGACTTTGTAAAATTGAAGTCATAGTTAATTTTGATTGCACCCCCAAGTCAAATGATTGCCACTTTCTGTTTTACTGGGGAATTATCAGCTGTGAATTTCATTGCGCAAAAAGAAGGAAGCAAGCGAACACTCCTTTCCTCGCAAAAGGAGACACGTGTTTATCTTCTGAAGACAGGCTTGGAGTCACTGACCAAGTTAAAGCTCTGCTTTTGCAAATTCTTAATTATCAATGACAAAAACTGGAATAACAGCTGCTAGTAATCACATAATTCTATGTGAGCCTTGGCATATTCTCTCTGCTTGCACACATAATCTATCTGGGAGATATTATAATATCAAACTCGGCCATGCACAACGAAGGACACACACACAAACACACACACACAGTCTCTTTCCTGGCATTACATTGTTTGTTTATAGTCATTTGACTCTTCAGAAGGTCATTACAGACAAAGGTGTTCAGAAACCCAATTTGTTTTCCAACACGCAATCAAATAACTCCCAGCTAGCTCGCTTACCTCTGTCGTCGTAGCAATGGTTGCACACCTTCAGCCAGGTGCTCCATCAAAGCAGCGCTCCAGTGCATTGTCATAGCAACATTAATCACTGTCGCCATGTCAACAAAGTCTGTGTTGGAGTCCGTGGAGTTGGAACTGTTTTCCCTTTGGAGTTTTGTTCGCTTGGTAAAGCGAAATGACTAGGTTTGGTCCCAAGGGCTGAGAGACACCTTTATAGGTTTAGAAAGCACTGTCATTATTTATCTTTTAGATTTGCTACCCCTTTTATCTCTGAGAAAGTTCATTTTTCTCTGACTCTGCAAATTCTACAATGTTTGTGTTTTGTTAACTTTGGGAAGGCAGGATTTTGCTGGCTAGGCTTTTCCAGACCATCTGCCACAGAGTCTTTTCTCTGCTCTGCTAGACACGTGCGCTGAGGGTATGTCTCAAATTGGACGCATTTGAGACAAGTATTCCACAAGTGCACTTCATTTAACTAGGGCCTGTTGGATCTTATGGTTCTTAGTAGTGTAATAAATAGATTTTTTCAAGCTAAAATATTTCCAATGGTTCAACAGAACCTTGTAGATACTTGACTTAACCAGTAGTTTCACAGCTTTCGCTGCAGATTCCCCGCTTTCTGTCTAGGCTCCTTTTATAAACTTTTTCTTAGACCTCCCCTTGTTTCCAAAATCCCAAGGTCTTTGAGAAGCTAAGAAGCCTTGTGAAAAGGTGGAATCCAGTGCCACGTACATAGATATTTTGATCCTGAAATGGAGGAGCTCAGATTTGAACAATTAAACACAATGTTTCTTGAAATTTAGAAGTTCACTTGAGAATCAAAGAGATTTTAACACTCTTTTCTCCCCAGTGCTGTGAGTGCCGGTTTGGCGCTTGGCCAGAAGCCTGTCCTATGTGTCTCCTTGTGGGTGTGTGTGTGTGTGTGTGTGTGTGAGAGAGAGTAGGAGAAGTGGAGGAGCAGGAGAGACAGATGAAAGGGATTGGGCCGAGGGAGGTTGGGATGCTCCACTGCACCAAATTTGTTATCGTCTCTAACACACAGAGGAATGAACCAGCTCTGAGGCTCTCGGAACGTCTGAAGCATGGAAATAGAGTAGCGCTACATGATGACATCATTGGCTAGAATGAGGATAGCCATTCTATTCATTCTATCCCTGCAATTCGATGACTCTCTGGGGTGTCACCTTTATGTGGGATTAGTTTTACAGAAATGCTGAGAGTCCGTTCCAATTGGCAAGCTATTACCTGGACTGTCGTGCACTGCATGGGGGGCAGGGTGTCATTTGGGATGCCACCTCGTGCTTTTATTGCCCCCTCTAAGAGTTTTACCGCTGTGGATGTATCTCTGCCGAGTGGATAGTTCATCTTTTAAATGACCCTGTAAAAGCTAGGCGAGGTCAGCTCTTCAGACCTCTGGTCTTGTTTAACTTCTCTTCAGTCTGACATTGGCCAGTTTATATAGACTTTAGTTTGTCAGACCTCACACACAGAGAGAGGGGAGTCAGAGAAAGCCAGCAGTAAACTGGTCGTCTTCCGCAAGTGAGGCAGTCAATTTTGCGTGTGGATAACCAATTTTATTTTCCCGAATATTCAGGTATGCTGCAGTTTCAGAATGTTTACATAGTCAACCAATCTCAATAACATTGATCATGCTTGAATACTTCCTTGCTGCATAGTTAGCAGCACAGACACACATACACACACACACACATTTGTCTGTGAGGACAGTATTAGTATTGTGGTGGATTAGTTTTGTGAGGACAGTAGCAGCGGCATGGTGGATTTGTCTGGGAGGACAGTAGTAGTAGCAGCATGGTGGATTGGTCTGGGAGGTCAGTAGGAGTAGCAGCATGGTGGATTGGTCTGGGAGGACAGTAGGAGTAGCAGCATGGTGGATTGGTCTGGGAGGTCAGTAGGAGTAGCAGCATGGTGGATTGGTCTGGGAGGACAGTAGGAGTAGCAGCATGGTGGATTGGTCTGGGAGGACAGTAGTAGTAGCAGCATGCTGGATTGGTCTGGGAGGACAGTAGGAGTAGCAGCATGGTGGATTGGTCTGGGAGGACAGTAGGAGTAGCAGCATGGTGGATTGGTCTGGGAGGACAGTAGTAGTAGCAGCATGCTGGATTGGTCTGGGAGGACAGTAGGAGTAGCAGCATGGTGGATTGGTCTGGGAGGACAGTAGTAGTAGTAGCATGGTGGATTGGTCCGGGAGGACAGTAGTAGTAGCAGCATGGTGGATTGGTCTGGGAGGACAGTAGGAGTAGCAGCATGGTGGATTGGTCCGGGAGGACAGTAGGAGTAGCAGCATGGTGGATTGGTCTGGGAGGTAAGTAGTTGTAGCAACATGGTGGATTGGTCTGGGAGGACAGTAGGAGTAGCAGCATGGTGGATTGGTCTGGGAGGACAGTAGGAGTAGCAGCATGGTGGATTGGTCTGGGAGGACAGTAGGAGTAGCAGCATGCTGGATTGGTCTGGGAGGACAGTAGGAGTAGCAGCATGCTGGATTGGTCTGGGAGGACAGTAGTAGAAACATTGTAGTGGATTGGTCTGGGAGGACAGTAGGAGTAGCAGCATGGTGGATTGGTCTGGGAGGACAGTGGATCCACCAACTTTGTTTATTTAGGCTATACTTGATATGCATCTGATGAGACCTTTAAATCATTGTGTAAAATTGGAAAACATTTGAAATACCAAGCATTTTATTTGTTATTGGGTCTTTCATTTTCTCATGTAATCACAGTCCTTAATATTTTATTTTCAATTCGGTTAGATCACGGGGGCTTCAAAGCATGTAGTCTGAAACCGTTTCTTCTTCAGAAACACTGGAACAATGTCAGTCGGTCGGTCCATGGCCACAGTGATTGCGGCCCAAGTGGACCTTTATTCTCAATATACTTTTGACCGTGGCCTGTGGGGCTCTTGTCCAAAGTTGTTTGCTTTGTAAGTAATAGGGTGTTATTTAGGATTCAAGTACTCTGTGAGTCAAACTGGAAGTGATTTGTTCTGCTGTCAGGGCCATAGTTAATATCCTTGTGGGCCATACTTGGGAGCAGTCAACTCTAAAGGTAAACGGATGCCATTCTGGACGCAGACCTACTAACATTTGTGGAGATTGTATTGTCAGATAGATGGATGTGTGTGTTTTCGTTTGTGTGTTTGTTCTCGGGCTACCACTCTAATCTGCCACATCTAGATTGGATCATCAACTTCCATCAATTGAGTCCCCGCCTCCGCCCCTTCATCCCTCCTCCTTCATTACCGCCGCGGCCAGAAAGCCATTGTTTCCTGTCTGCTCCGGGAGCGGGAAAAGCTTTCCGCAGGGTCACCCCTCTCAACCCAGAAAAGAAGTAGTATCTGCAGGCGAGCAGTAGAGAAAAAAACGTGATTCTGCAGCGGTCAAAAATATAGAATTATTCAACAGGTGTTTTTTTTTTTTTTGGGGGGGGGGGGTCACCGTGAAGTAGTACATGAAGTATTCCTAAGTATTCCCATTTATAAAATATGTGTAGGTATGAAATTAATTAAAAAATATATGTCTTATTTATAATAATAAAAATGATGACACATATGTATTTATGGATTGTTCTGAGAATATCGGGGGCCAAATAAAATGATTCATGGGCGCAGTTCAGGCTGCGGGCCCCCAGTCGGAGATAAAAGCTCTGGTGTCTCCTGCTGAAACAGTGGTCTGCGGACTCCCTGGAATGTGTATGCACTACCTGACTTCACCATCCCCACCTCCCTCCGCCATTACCTCCCGTCAGCGTTGCCAAGGTTTCCAGAACGTTCACCCCCTCCGTGCAGATTCAACACCCTCCACGCATTGACATTCACAACAGCTCCTGTCCTTAGGACCGTCGTGTGTCTTTTACGAACGGGCGGGAAAGAACATCTCTCCTCTCTCTCCTCCGACGGACACAGGGGAAGCACATGCAGAATTGCAATGGGGCTGAGGGGGCGGCTTTGGCTTTGGCAGGCCAGGTGAAGATCCAAAGTGCTGACAAGCCAGTGTGTGGTCTTCTTATGGGAGATGACCGGGCAATGTCCGGTGCTTTATGGAGTGAAATGGGTTGGGACCACGGTCTTGGATCAGGGGTTGGCAAGTTGTTTACTTATTTTACTTAAAGTTACATTTCCTTCTTTTTTACTGAATTCAGCCCAATATTCCATCAGTCTGTGCAGATGGAAACATAACTGTTTTAATGGAAATCAAAATGGTATGAGTGCATTGAGAAATTTTCCCCACAGAAAGCGGCGCAGCCAATTTTCAAGCAATATCGACATTACATAATGGACTGGAATATGGCTTCTGGCCAGATGTTGTGAATTACATGCTATGTATTCATGTCATAGCCACCAGTGAGCTCCATTAGACCAAAAAGTTACTTTAACAAGTAGATGCTAGCAATGGCTACAAGTCTGTCCTAATAAGATGATATTAATAATATCACCCAGGTATGTTGTCTAACTCAAAGTTCCTCTAGGTACGAATGTCTGCTAAATGAAAAACCGGTCATGGTATTTCATTTAAAAAGGAAGAACAAGCATTAACAATGGAACCTTGAGTCTGCTTTGGGGATCAACAGCCGATTTTGAGGGACCTTATAGGACAGCTGTTTTCTCTGGGTCTGAGTGGTACTTAGCCAAGCTTTAGGTGCTCCACCAGGGGGCCTCCCATAATGGGTATAAAGCAGGTTCTACAGTATATCTATGGGGACTCCAACATATAGTAGCTTAGGACTCCACTAGTAGCTTCAAGACACTTGTGGCCCTCCAAACAGCTGTGGAAGTAGAAGTTATTTTCACATATTTTTCTGTAAACTACCGAGAACATATCTCACAGGTATCAGACAGGCCAAGCTCCCAGCTACTAACCTGATCAATGCAACATTGACATTATGCCACACTTGTACGAGATATGATTTGCTTAAAAAGTCTAAACAGAACACAGTATGTGGTAAATATGATCCAGCCGTGCACTGTCTGTCGTTGTAGTGCAGACATCTGTCTGTGGGTTGGGTGGTCAGTTCAAAGGCCCACTCCTGGTAGTCTGATGGTAATCGTCAATGACATCCTCAGCCTGTGTATGTGATGCCATGCGAGGATTGAGGGAATGTTTAGAATGTACAATTTGTGAGGGACCGAACCTCCCTGAAAAAAATGATGACGTGTCTACGACACAGGACCTGTTGTTGATCACGACCAGTCACTGCTAAGGTAATGAACACGCTAGTTCCGCACAATCCTGTCTCGCTGGAGGCACAACTAGGTAACTTGATCCTGTACACAATGAAAGTGTGGTTTTCCTTAGAAATTGATATGTGCCTTTTTGAAAGCCTAAAGGAAACTGTTGCAAAAGGTTGGAGAGCCCTGTAAAAACGGAACAACTGGTTTCTTTCACTGGTAGAGGGTGGTTCTGTTGAAGCCTCTGCACTTTTCCTGGTTAGGTCTGCTTCGGCTTTCCACGGTGGCCAAACAGTGGTTTTGAAACCTACAGGGAAAAGATATCTGAGGCTTTTACGCTTTTTCTAAAGAAATTAATGTGAGGCAATTGTCATAACTAACTACTATGGATGTGCTGCTTACATTTCTTCTTTCTCCCTCTTTCTGTTCCTAGCTCCATCCAGTAGGAAACCTGGAGATGCACTCATCATCTCTGACATCAAGAAGGGCAGCGTGGCTCACAGGTAAACAGATAAATCATCCATCATGCTCACAGGTAAACAGATAAATCATCCATCATGCTCACAGGTAAAAAGATAAATCCTCCATCATGCTCACAGGTAAACAGATAAATTATCAACCATGCGCACAGGTAAACAGATAAATTATCAACCATGCGCACAGGTAAACAGATAAATCATCCACCATGCTCACAGGTAAACAGATAAATCATCCACCATGCTCACAGGTAAACAGATAAATCATCCACCATGCTCACAGGTGAGCAGATAAAACGTCCACCATGCTCACAGGTAAACAGATAAATCATCCACCATGCTCACAGGTAAACAGATAAATCGTCCTCCATGCTCACAGGTAAACAGATAAATCATCCACCATGCTCACAGGTAAACAGATAAATCATCCACCATGCTCACAGGTGAGCAGATAAATCATTAGCATGGGTAATTAGCTCCTAAATAAATACTTTACCTATACATATATTGCCACACAGCTAAGCTGACAAATGAATTGTTTAGACTGTTGATTTAGCAACATCTGACGTAGTCAGCTAGTATGTATTATGATAACTATTTTGCTAGATATTAGTGGCCATATCATTCCTATGTATATGGGTCTATTACATAACACTGTTACATAAAGAAGATGAGCGTATTCATGTTACGCTTTTATTACAACAATAGATAGTCAAGCTCAATCCCCACACCTCAACAACCTAGTATTTCTGACAATTTTGAGATAAAACTGTAGCATCATTCAATCCACGAGGCAGTATTTCCCCCGTCTTTGACATAGATTTGGTTAGCAGGCCGAGGCTCCTTGACATCCCGTTGTCAGATGTCAGGCTCCCCACAAACCAGCTTGTTGGAAGCCTGGGGGGTATGTGTTGTTCTTCTGTATTCCGGACTGAAAGAAGATAAAACAAATCTGTTAATTGAATGAAGGGAAAGTCAATATTCTCCTCGCATTAATAATTTCCATTGGAATTTTGCCTTGTGAGAAATGGCTTTCGTTGCATGGTGTTTTGAATTTAATTCAAAGTAATATAATATAATAGCACACCCAGAGGCTGAGGGAGCCTTGCATCATTCTGAGCTCTGCTGGCGGATCTATGTTGGTTATAATTCAACACTTTCAGCAATAAGAACCCGGCCCCCTGCACCTGAGGATAGAAAGAATACACAATCAGACTCTCACAGGTATCTGCATGGAGATGGGACTCTTGAATAAATGAGAAACTGGTTCAAAATTGATTTCTTTCTACGGAGACCACTTCTTCACATTAACACATGTGAGTTTTGATGTTGTTGTTTTTCAAGATGGATGTTGGACCTCATGTCAGACTACCTTTGCAGACATGTAAAAAGAATGCAACTAATTAGAATGAAAACTATACATACATGGGGATGTTTACTGTTAATGCTGCATAAATTGAAAGGGACGTGTATAGTTGGGATTTGTGTACATATTTGCACAACAGACTCTGTACAGCCCCATGATGAGATGTGCTTATCAAAGTAGGCTAGCTAGCTTGCTACGCTGGCTACATACAGTGGATATAAAACATCTACACACCCCTGATAAAATGCCAGGTTTGTGATGTAAAAGAATGAGACAAAGATAAATCATGTCAGAACATTTTCCACTTTTAATGTGACCTATAATGTGAACAATTCAATTGAAAAACAAACTGAAATCTTCGAGGGGGAAAGATTAAAAATAAAACCCATAAAATAACCATATTCACTACTGGTGTATTCACTAGTGGTGTATTCACTAGTGGTGTATTCACTAGTGATGTATTTACTAGTGGTGTATTCACTAGTGGGGTCTTTACTACTGGTGTATTCACTAGTGGTGTATTTACTAGTGGTGTATTCACTAGTGCTGTATTTACTACTGGTGTATTCACTACTGGTGTATTTACTAGTGGTGTATTCATTAGTGATGCATTTACTAGTGGTGTATTCACTAGTGGTGAATTCACTAGTGGTGTATTCAATAGTGGTGTATTTTTGCATAATAGTTTATCAACCATATATAGAACACTGTAATGAAGGTATAAGTGTATACCAACTTTTATGTTTTACCACGACACCACTGATTTCTGTAGGAAGCGGGTGGGACACATTGTTCAGTAGCCAAGTTCCATGTTCAGTGGTACAGTTATCTGGGACTTCAACTTTCCCCTAATGCATTACACACACAGTCTATACACACACCCACCACACACGCACACCCACCACACACACACACACACACAAACACACAGCTACACACTCATGCAGACACCAAAGTCAACTTGCTGAGTGAGCCGCTACTCAACCAACGGACGGTGTCATCCTGTTGCACGAGACGGCAAACCGAAGGTTATTCGATGAAATCCCAAAAGGGGAAACAAAGCGTGAGACGTCTGTTCACTACTTCACGCAGAGAGAGAGGGGATGTTCTCTGCACAGCAGTTCCAAATTAGACAGGAGTGGGGCCTAGTTGGGGTGCCAGCCAGTCTACTGTAGCTGACACACAGACACAAAGACACACGCGCATACACACACACACAGTCTACTGTAGCTGGCACACACACGCACACAGAGACAGCCTGAACATCCCCCAATGTTTCTTCTGGAGTACAGTAGCTTGGATTGATCCTGTTTCTGTTTACAACCAGGCCCGTTCCCTAGGCAACTGAGTATTCTTTCACCACCGGGTTCTAAATAATTAGCCCACATTCTCTCCCTGACCTCTTTATGCCGGGACCTTACGCAACCAACTCATTTTTTAGCCTGGACTGTGGCCCAACTCGCTCCCCATTCCCTACGCGATTTACCTCCTTTCACCAGAGCCACAAAGGTGAACTTCGAAGTGAACGCGGTGCAGTTTAGCCCGCAGTCTGGATGATTGTGCCGAACAGAAAATGAGAGGAATTGGGTTGTATACAATGATCACTGAACCCGGTCCTTGTTGCACGTAGCTCCTAGTCGGTGTTGCACAGGCGGTCCGGTTCCGTCCTGTCGCCCATTTCTTTGAAGAAAAGACCAGTGACACGGGCTGGCTTTGTGAGAGCAGCCTTAGTTAACCCTGCCAAAGAGCCAGCGGAAGGCAGTGGGGTGTCTTTATGCCTCCACCTTGCGGCTGTAGTAGAGTGTTTACGGTAGCTACTGTGTTATCGTGCTGTGGTACCATGGAGTTTAAGGGAATGACGAGCTAGCCTCTGGTGTGGCTTTCATCCTCTGTAGCCTGGCTGTCAGGTTGTAGGCGTTTTGGAACGGCAGAGAAAGAGGAGATTATTGGTAGCGTGCTGCAGTGCCATTATAACAATTGCTTTCTTAGGATTCCAACATCATTTCAATTTCATTTGAGAATGAGGTCAACGGAGCAGAATTCCGTATTGTTAGGCTGGTAGGGCAGAAGGGGACCCAGGCTACCTGTTAGCAATTATCCCCATTCACCTCACTGCATTCAGCCACCTTTGGCCCATTTCAGTAGCTCGCCTCTGTCAAGGCTCGTTTTAATAGGTCTCTGTATGTCTCTGACACAGTTGAAATGCCAATTTGAAGTCAGAATTGCTATTTGTGAGACTTTGAGTGTGTTTATGTCTGTCAAGGCAACCCGGGTGAATAATCCCGGGAAGGTTTCCACGCAACGGAATATAAATGTGTGTTTATGGCGTGGGACGGGCATGTTGCTTGCCCTGGGATGGGATCTTCAGCCGTGTCCTTCCTGACCCCCGCCCCATGTCGTTACCCTTCCCAGGACCGGCACCTTGGAGCTGGGTGACAAGTTACTGGCCATTGACAACATCCGCCTGGACAACTGCTCCATGGAGGACGCCGTGCAGATACTTCAGCAGTGTGAGGATCTGGTCAAACTTAAGATACGCAAGGACGAGGACAACTCAGGTAGTGCGTACACACTGGACACACACACACACACACACACACACACACACACTGGACACACACACACACACACACACACACTGGACACACACACACACACACACACACACACACTGGACACACACACACACACACACACTGGACACACACACACACACACACACACACACACACAGAAAAACAAACACACAGATACAGACCAATACAGACACACACACACGGAAAAACAAACACACAGACACAGACCAATACAGACACACACACACGGAAAAACAAACACACAGACACAGACCAATACAGACATACACACACAGAAAAACAAACACACAGACACCGACCAATACAGACACACACACACACACACAGAAAAACAAACACACAGACACAGACCAATACAGACACACACACACGGAAAAACAAACACACAGACACAGACCAATACAGACACACACACACAGACACAGAAAAACAAACACACAGACACAGACCAATACAGACACACACACACGGAAAAACAAACACACAGACACCGACCAATACAGACACACACACACACACACACAGAAAAACACACAGACACCGACCAATACAGACACACACACACACACACAGAAAAACAAACACACAGACACAGACCAATACAGACACACACACACGGAAAAACAAACACACAGACACAGACCAATACAGACACACACACACACACACACAGAAAAACAAACACACAGACACAGACCAATACAGACACACACACACGGAAAAACAAACACACAGACACCGACCAATACAGACACACACACACACAGAAAAACAAACACACAGACACAGACCAATACAGACACACACACACGGAAAAACAAACACACAGACACAGACCAATACAGACATATACACACACGGAAAAACAAACACACAGACACCGACCAATACAGACACACACACACACACACACAGAAAAACAAACACACAGACACAGACCAATACAGACACACACACACGGAAAAACAAACACACAGACACAGACCAATACAGACACACACACACGGAAAAACAAACACACAGACACCGACCAATACAGACACACACACACAGAGACGCAGACAAACACAGAGATACAGGCACTCTCACACACATAGACACTCTCTCACACAGAGACTCAGAAACATAGAGACACATACTCTCTCACACTCACAGAGACACATACTCTCACACACGTAGAGACAAAGACACTCTCACACACAGAGAGACACATACACTCTCACACACAGAGAGACACAGACACTCTCTCACACACAGAGAGACACAAACACTCTCTCACACACAGAGAGACACAGACAGACGTTCGTACTCGCCATTACACATACACTCCCCTCCCCTAAAAACACACATTCACACATAAACACACACTCATAAACATACTCGCACATTCTTAGTGGTGTGTGTGTCCCTGGTGGACACACACACAGATGGGTCTGCAGGCCAGATCAGAGCCCACATCTCTCATGGTCCTGGCCAAATAAATCAGATTTATCATTTGAATGAGCACAGCTGTTGACACTAGATAGTCATCTAATAATCATCCAATCATCTGAGGCCCTGTGGAAATATAAACCTTAGTGACCTTCGGGTGAAGTGTCTTTCTGAATATAAAATGTGTACTTTCAACCAAGAGCCCAGTAGCAGCTACTATATCAGTCTCGGGAGAGAGAACACTCCTCGTTAGACTTCATTCAACTCAGGAAGGAATTTCATACCCCAATCCCAAGAAATTTGTGTTTTAGCAGTCACTCAGATTTTATTTTCGACTTCCCTACTTGGTTGAATAATGTAATTATCCCTACACACGTTCCTTTAATTTCCAGGAAATCTGCTCAATTAATAATTTATGGAAAGTAGTGACACACATTCCCGAAAATGTCCAGCTTCAATTTTGAGCCGTATTTAATTATTAATTCCACTGAGATATACTGACTCAATGATGGAGTTAATGAACTGGAATAACAACTTGGATATTATCTGAGTTTCGGATTTTATCTGACTGTGTTTGAGTTTATGTAACTGATAATATCATTAGCAACTGTGGAATTACAACTAGAATAAATATAGATTTAAAACTGAGCTGACCCCCAGTCATCTGAAATACAGAAAAAGCCCACGGTTAATTGCCACAGAGCTGTTACCCTGTAGGCAAATAGGTCTAAAATGAGTTCAATTGGACCAATTAAACTGCCTGTTTGTACAATCCAAACATTAACAGCCCACCCACCAGTTCTGGCCCATGAGGGACGATGAACCAATCAGCTCTCAGCTGGGTGCAGAATCAAACTGACATCAGACATTCAGTATTTATGAATTCATGTATTCATGTTTGCACGCTCAACTGTGTCAAGGGCAGTGTACTAAACAGATAACACTCAGCCATTTAGGACACTTGTTCTGTTACTTTAATTATTGTTTGAACACATGGCTAAATATTTCCTACTGCAGTTGTTTTGGAGTAGAGATAATCAGTTCTATAGATCTTTGCTATGCTGTCATGACTAATGCAGGGTATAAACAATAATTCAGACACACACACACACAGACTGTTATTTTAGCTGTGTGTCTTCTCTTCTATCACTGAGAGAACAAATACGTAACTCTCCCCCCCGTTGTTCTAGCTATTCAGTGTAGTCTGGTCATATAATTCCCTCCCTCCTTTAGTAGTTGTATATAAACATACATGCACACAGCACACACACACACAGCCCCTAAAAATCCTTGTGGTACCCTTCTGATGTTCCTAAATAAGACAAGCATGCATTTTATTTTCCAGTACCCCCCTGTTGTCCCTCCTCTTCACCTTTCCACCACTCCGCCTCCCTCTTTCACTGGTTCATTGGAAGCCACGGCGGCCATTTTGCCTTCTTGTTCTTCCGTCTTGGTTTGACTGTAAGAATGTGATGGAGTGAAGAGGATCATGTCATTGACAGGGTAAAGAGACAAAGCATGTCATAGCGATGATCGAGGGTCAGTTTGGCCTTTTAGTTTATAATCAATTAGCTAGACCTGATCCTAGATCTGATATGCTTTGTGGATAAATCTGCTCCAAAGTGTTTAACGATACATACCAAACTACCCATTATTTTGATCTTAATGTAAAAACATTTGAAAAAGTTAAACCAAGTAGGTGGTGCAGATTTGTTCTAGTTCATTCTGTAGATTTGTCCTACTTTATTGAGTAGAAGCATACTTCTTCATTCAGACACCCGCTTGGTTCGTCTTCAAAGACCACAGCTCTCATCAGCCGCTCATCTAATCTATATGTGTGAGGAGTCGTTAGCTCCCAAATGTAGCGTAGGCCCTTTGAGTTTCAAGCCAACAGGGTTTCTCTTTTAATGCTCCTCGTCTGACAGAGTTGAACTCACTGGTGGGCAGTTAACCTCTGCACTTCATCTGAAGTGCTGTGTCTGAAACAAATCCCCTCTCTGACTGTCTGTATGATTCTTTCTTCCTCTTTTTCTTCCTCCTCTCTTCTCCGTTCTTGTTTTACACAAAGCTAGCACACACTTTATTCTCCTGTAGTACTGAAGATTATGTTTTTGGTCCTCTATGTTTTTGGTTCAAAGAAACGCGTCTCACTCATTCTATTGTCAAGCTGTAATGTATGGCAGATAGGGCAGGTCGTGTAGCTCTGCCGTCAGCCCTGTGTCCTCGCAGTTATCACAATCAATCAATCACATTCAATTTATAAAGCCCTTTGTACATCAGCAGTTGTCAAAATGTGCTTTTACGAAACACCCAGTCTGTCATCACAGTCATCACAGTCATCACAGTCATCACAGTCATCACAGTCATCACAGTCATCACAGTCATCACAGTCATCACAGTCATCACAATCATCACAGTCATCACAGTCATCACAATCATCACAGTCATCACAGTCATCACAGTCATCACAGTCATCACAGCCATCACAGTCATCACAGTCATCACAGTCATCACAGTCATCACAATCATCACAGTCATCACAGTCATCACAGTCATCACAGTCATCACAGTCATCACAGTCATCACAATCAACATAGTTACAATCGTCACAATTAACCGTCCTCACAGTCCTGTCCAGCACCCTTTTCAGCTCTACTTCCTTACTGAGGACCTGGTTTGGTAACTACTCAGGAGGTTGCCCGTTGCCTAGAACAAACTCAATCGTGATTCCCGTTAAAGAGTCACTCTGTCCCGCTGGTCACTTCCCGAAACTCCCATGTGGTGGCGTGTTCACAACACGGAAGTGTGTGTGTGTGTGTGTGTGTGTGTGTGTGTGTGGGATGGCCCCGTGTCAGTGTTGTAAGGGACGGAGGTATACACCACGTGCTGTTTCCCTGTGTTGTAGACGAGCAGGAGTTGTCTGGGTCCATCATCTACACGGTGGAGCTGAAGAGATACGGGGGCCCTTTGGGGATCACCATCTCAGGTACCGAGGAGCCATTCGACCCCATCATCATCTCCAGCCTCACCAAGGGAGGACTTGCCGAGAGGTAAGGTAACCGGGGGGGGGGGGGGGCACGGCGGGGGGACAGTGCCCGAGTAGGGGAGGACACGGTACCGTTGACAGGAACCTCCACCCTGTCTTACTAACACGTTTCCTGAGTTGCCACTTGGACCGTCTTGGTTTTCTGAAGTGTCTCCTCTGCAGAATGACAGATAGCATCATCTGAACCCCCCCTACGCTCATCTGGTTACCAGTCAGGCTGTTGAGTGCAGTTAGCTGTGCCGTGTGGCTAAGTGGAGAGGCCTGGTCACAGATGGCTGTCCTCCCTAGTCCCACGCCACCCTGGCCGGTGGTGTCCTGATTAAAAGCAGCACCAGGGTTGGCCTCTCAAAGGCCCCGCGACCTCTTCAGTCACTCTGCGTGACGCCCAGCAGTGGAGCGGAGCTCCCAGCATCCTGACTAACAGAGTGACATGCTGGGAGATCACAAGCCAGATGGACCAAGGGCAGAAATGGCTCAGAAAATATGTTAGGTTTATAAAAGGCGCAGATCTGACATGACTTTTCTTCTGACTGTACTTTCACACCCTCTCCGAACACAGACCTCTGGCCCTGACATTTTCTGAGGCATCTTCTCTTGGGTTATGTTCAGTATGAGACACTGTAGCAAAATGTGTTCGCAAATTCTTCCTAAGTTCAGCTGGTGCCTTCGCTGTATAAAATGTAAATATGCGTACTGACTAGGTTCCTGGTGTTTGTCCGTGTACAGGACAGGAGCCATCCACATCGGGGACAGGATTCTAGCCATAAACAGTAACAGTCTGAAGGGGAAACCCCTTAGTGAAGCTATCCATCTGCTCCAGATGGCTGGAGAGTCAGTCACCCTTAAGATCAAGAAACAGGGCGAATGTAAGTACAGCACACACTGACTTTACATGAACACAGCACACTCAGGACACTGTCCAACTACAAACACAGGACACTGTCCAACTAGAAACACAGGACACTGTCCAACTACAAAAACAGGACACTGTTCAACTACAAACACAGGACACTGTCCAACCACAAACACAGGACACTGTCCAACCACAAACACAGGACACTGTCCAACCACAAACACAGGACACTGTCCAACTAGAAACACAGGACACTGTCCAACTAGAAACACAGCACACTGTCCAACTACAAACACAGGACACTGTCCAACTACAAACACAGGACACTGTCCAACCACAAACACAGGACACTGTCCAACTAGAAACACAGGACACTGTCCAACTAGAAACACAGCACACTGTCCAACTACAAACACAGGACACTGTCCAACTAGAAACACAGGACACTGTCCAACTAGAAACACAGGACACTGTCCAACTACAAACACAGGACACTGTCCAACTACAAACACAGGACACTGTCCAACCACAAACACAGGACACTGTCCAACTAGAAACACAGGACACTGTCCAACTAGAAACACAGGACACTGTCCAACCACAAATACGGGACAGTCCAACTACAAACACAGGACAGTCCAACTACAAACACAGGACACTGTCCAACTACAAACACAGGACACTGTCCAACTAGAAACACGGGACAGTCCAACTACAAACACAGGACAGCCCAACTACAAACACTAGACAGCCCAACTACAAACACAGGACAGAACCCTGAACACAGGGTCTATACAGTAACACACAGCAGGACATATTACCAAGGGAGCAGATAGAGGAGGCCAGGGGGACTGGAGCCGACTGTCCTTTATAGCTGTGGAATGGGCCAGTAATGGAGCGCAATCTGCACAATGTATTTCTCATTTGGACCGCCTACATCGTCACACACACACATACAGTACACATACACGTGCGCGCACACAGACACTGTACATACCTTTATGCATCGTATGATCTATAATGAAGTAGTATTTCACTGCTATCACCAGCTTGCCTGTACTGTACGGTTGTTCGGCTGGTTAGGCTGCCAAATTGATTAAATAAATGGAATTTACAGCAGATAGGCTTCCATTACAGAAGACAATCTGCTCATATCTGGTGCAAATGGAAACCTGTGGATTCTGTGCCTGCGTATCTCTGGAGAATTAGAGGGAGATTTATTTACTTAAAAAGTAGTCAGTAAACGGCGGTGTGTTATTTATTTATCTTCTTATCTCTCACTTTCCCCTCTTGCTCTCGCTCTTTCTCGCTTGCTTTCTATGTCTGTCTTACACACTCTGTCTCCCTCCTCACCCCCAATCCCATGCCTCCACCCCTCTGTTATCTCACCCCTCACTCCCATTCTCTCTCCCTCCTCCACTTACTCTCTGCCCCTGAAGTGGCCAGTCCCAAGCAGCCGTCCGTGTCCGGTCGGCTGAGTGACGTGGGCCTGAGCGATGTGGAGGACGAAGCGGGACTGGGGGGTCTTGGGGTCCTTGTAGGCCAGGCAGGGAGCCAGAAACCTGGGAAGCAGCTCTCCGACCTCTACTCCACCACCATCCCCTCTGTGGACTCGGCCGTGGAGTCTTGGGACGGCTCAGGCATCGACACCAGCTTCAGCGCACAGGGTGAGGGGTGGGGGTTTGGGCTGAGGAGGAGTGGGGAATGTATGGGCTTCAGGGGGGATTGTGTCTGTGGGACTAATTAAGATAGAGAGTGTGAGCGAGATCGAGTGTGAGACAGAGAGAGTGACAGAATGGCAGAACGAAAGGGGGTTTAGAATAGGGAGATGCAGAGAGTGGATTTGTTTTACCAACTAAGGATAACAGCACTATCCTCCCATTTTATTTACTCAAATGTTGCCCTACCACTCACACACCTGACTCAAATGTTGCCCTGCCACTCACACACCTGACTCAAATGTTGCCCTGCCACTCACACACCTGACTCAAATGTTGCCCTGCCACTCACACACCTGACTCAAATGTTGCCCTGCCACTCACACACCTGACTCAAATGTTGCCCTGCCACTCACACACCTGACTCAAATGTTGCCCTGCCACTCACACACCTGACTCAAATGTTGCCCTGCCACTCACACACCTGACTCAAATGCTGCCCTGCCACTCACACACCTGACTCAAATGTTGCCCTGCCACTCACACACCTGACTCAAATGTTACCCTGCCACTCAAACACCTGACTCAAATGTTGCCCTGCCACTCACACACCTGACTGACATAATCAACTCATCATCAAGTATTTAATTTGAATCAGGCGTGTGAGTGCTTGGGCAAAAACAAAAATGTGCATCTCTTGGGTTCCCCGGGACCAGGATTGGGAAACTGATGTAGTAGAATGACAGGAATCATTAGAGTTAACTGTCTGGCACAAGGACAGATTCACTTTCACAATCCACATTGTCTATACAGCTATGATTTGCAACATTATCCATTAACTCCAATCCACCATGTTATCCAGAGAGTCATTAGGAACATCTATACAGCTGGGTTGGTGTAGAGCTCCTGTTTTGTCTGGCAGAGAGCTGTGGACTGGACAGTGTGGTGGAATTGACCAGAAGACCATTCTGTGGTAAATGACAGGCTAGGGTTATCCCAGGGATGATCTCCTCTATTTGCATGCTGGAATGTTCTACACTAATGGAAAGTTGGAATTACAAGTAGTCTCTCCTGAAGCACACTGGTATAATCACCCTAGGAGGAAGCACTATTTCTCTCAAACTTTATTCACAAATCTGTCTAAATCTGTGTTAGTGAGCACTTCTCCTTTGTCGAGATAATCCAACATGAGGTGATGGTCGTAGTTGGATGGCACAACAACGGGCCTCAGGATCTCGTCACGGTATCTCTGTGCGTCCAAATGCCATCAATAAAATGCACCTGTGTTTGTTGTCCATAACACACGTCTGCCCATACCATAACCCCACAGCCACCATGGGCCACTCGATCCACAACGTTGACATCAGCAAACCGCTCCCCCACACAACGCCATACGCTGTCTGCCATCTGCCCTGTACAGTGAAAACCGGGATTCATCCGTGAAGAGAACACCTCTCCAATGTGCCAGACGCCATCGAATGTGAGCATTTGCTCACTCAAGTCGGTAACGACGACGAACTGCAGTCAGTTCGAGACCCCAATGAGGACGACCAGCATGCAGAAGAGCTTCCCTGAGATGGTATCTGACAGTTTGTGCAGAAATTCTTTGGTCTGGGTGACTGGTCTCAGACGATCTTGGAGGTGAAGATGCTGGATGTGGAGGTCCTGGGCTGGTGTGGTTACACGTGGTCTGCGGTTGTGAGCCCGGTTGGATGTACTGCCAAATTCTCTGAATCACCTTTGGAGACGGCCTATGGTAGAGAAATGAACATTCAATTCACGGGCAACAGCTCTGCTGGACATTCCTGCAGTCAGCATGCCAATTGCACGCTCCCTCAAAACATGCAACATCTGTGGCATTGTGCTGTGTGATGGAACTGCACATTTTACAGTGGCCTTTTATTGTGGCCAGCCTAAGGCACACCTGTGCAATAATCATGCTGTCTAATCAGCATCTTCATATGCCACATTTGTGAGGTGGATGGATTATCTCGGCAAAGGAGAATTGCTCACTTTCAAGTTCACTTTGTGAACAATGTTTGAGAGAAATAGACCTTTTGTGTACATAGAGAAAGTCTTGGACCTTTGAGTTCAGCTCGTGATAAATGGGGGCAGGAACAAAAGTGTTGCGTTTATAATTTTGTTCAGTGTAGTACCAGGTGACGGGTTAATTTTAGCGGCCAATGAGGCGGAACAAAGGGTAAGGAAGGGTAAACAACAAGTTCAAAGGGCATGAGTACTTTTCGAATGTGCCGCGGTGTGATTTCACCATGATAAGACACCAAAATGGTTCCGATAACACAGGTCTTTTCGCTGTAGTAACAGTGCAACAATGACGCAGAGCAAATCCACCCTGACTGGTCTTTCTTCAAGTCACCAGAGAAACACAGCAAAACTATTTCATTACAGTAATTACCGGCCGGGAGATGGATTTTCCTCGTTGCTACTGTGCCCCCGAAAAAAATTAAAATACATTGGCTTTTAGAGCTGCCCCACCTGAAACCCAGACGGTTCTGGAGAACAGTACTGAGCCCAGTCCAGCCCGTCAAAGGCCAGCCGTACTGCAGCCTTCCCTCAAACTATCAAGTGTCACCCTCAATCAATTCTCACTTAGAGGACTAATAAATTTCCTCCCCTCACGCACTGCTGACATTTACAGCCTCCAAGCCTGCCCTCCTTTATCTCTCTGTCTTTCGCTTTCACTCCCATTCAGGGGGCAGAGGGGAGGAGGCAAGAAAGGTGAGACAGACAGCGACACACTCGCTGGTGTTAAAGGGTTCATATGGCCAGCGTTTTGCAGGTCTAGGGGTTTTTCATCTCTCCTGAGTGTGTGTGTGTGTGTACTCTCATCCCTAGGGGTGTCACACGTGTGTCTGTGTGTGTGTGTGTGTGTGTGTGTGTTGTGCGTGTGTGTACGTTCGAGTGTGTGTGTGAGTGTACTCTCATCCCTAGGGGTGTCACACGTGTGTCTGTGTGTGTGTGTGTGTTGTGCGTGTGTGTACGTTCGAGTGTGTGTGTGAGTGCGAGTGTGCGTGTGTGAATGTGTTTATGTCTGTGTGTGTGTGTGTGTGTGTGTATACATGTGTTGTCAGCTGAAAATGTGTGGTGGCCCTCTGGTGACCCAGCTCTACCATGAATCATGGATTTGTACAGATGGACCACACATACAGACATAAACACATTCACACACACACACACACACACACTTGCACACACGAGGAATAGCAATTTGAGCGGCACTGTATTATTAATGGGAACACTGCAGTAGAGAAGGGGGCTGTCGGCTGTTTAGTTCAAAAAGACACCTGCATCAGTCAGACACCCAGGAACATGGAAACACACTGAGTGACAGAGGGATCCATTTCCCAGTCGTTGTGTGAGAGGACGCCCCGGGAGAGGCCGTTCGATGACAGGTTGACACCACGGAGAACATTTGGAGGCAGCTTGTTCTAGAAGTTACCGGGCATCATGGCTGAGGTTTTATCTACCTGTGTAAATAAGCTATAGCTAACCCAGTCTCGTGTGTGGTGTGTGTTTGTGTGTGTGGTGTGTTTATGCGTGTCCGACACCAGTCCCAGGTTTACAAGCATCCGGCTACAGCTTCCACAGCCACGAGTGGAGGAACGCCAAACCAAGCCGAGGCAGCCTGTCCCCGGGCAGCACCAGGCAGAGGAACAACCTCCTGGCCGACCTGGGTCTCAGTGACGACGAGTGGGACCGGCCCACCGCCAGCGGGTATGTACCGCCACATTACCGTTACGTCAACCTCTGACCCTCTGCCTCTCGGCAAGACCACCACTGGCCATTTACCTGGTCCCCAAACCCGCAAAGACCGAAGGTTCAGTCACTGTTCTGAATTCACTGCCTGTGGAACTTCAAGCCCAATTGCTGATCAGCTGAAGTAGATACAGAATAAAGCTCACCTCAAAGAACAGATACAGAATAAAGATCACCTCAAAGACCAGATACAGAATAAAGATCACCTCAAAGACCAGATACAGAATAAAGATCACCTCAAAGACCAGATACAGAATAAAGATCAACTCAAAGAGCAGGTACATAATAAAGATCACTTAAAAAAACATATAGAATAGAGATCAACTCAAGAACCACATAAAGAATAAAGTTCTCAAATCAACTCAAAGACCAGATATGGATAAAAGATTATCTCAACGACCAGATATGTAATAAAGGTCAACTCAGAGACCAGATATGGATTCACAGACTAGATACAGGTTAAAGATCAACTCAAAGATCAGATGCAGAATAAAGACCAATTCATGAACCAGATACAGAATAAAGTCAGGGATGAGATATGAGCAAAAATCAAAGAATCCTGATCCGTCTTGTCAGTAAAAAGCCTCTAATTTGAACATAACAGTATTCTGATTTTCAGAAGGCTGAAACTATATTTAGAGCGAAATGTCTTTTGATGCTTAACTTCACTCCTGTGAAGTTATTCATCACTGTTCTTGGTTTGTCATGCCTAGTTGGTAGATATATTTTATGACAAATCTTTGTGGGAGAGATTGTGCTCTGATGAGTGTGTAATGTTCATCTCTTCTCAATGTCGGCTGCTACAATGTCTGAGTCCACACACACACACAATATGCAGTTAACATTTGTTTTTTTTATTACAATTTTTGTTTTACTGTACTTCACAGTTAGCCACGTTTTGTGAAATAAATGCATCTAAAGTATAGGAAGCTTTATTTAATTTGTATTAGTTTGTGTTCTAGCAATCATAGTTGAAACATCTTGTTTTACCACAACACAACAGAGTACTACAGATAATAACTGTTGCAATATACACTTGACCTTGGTCAGCAGGTGTTTATGTTTGATAAGGAAAGCTCTTTTATAATTTGTTAATTAGCGTATGTTATATATATATTAAAATGTGATTTTGTAAATCCCTTCCTGTAAGTGTATTAGTTCATTTTCCAAAGGACACAAACTACAGAGGTTAAAGAGTACAGACCTCTTGAGGTCTTGATTTCTAGTTGATTGAAAGTTCCTGTACTATCAAAGATTTGACCAAACCTCTAGTTTCTATAATATGTGTGTGGCTAATTTAGTTATTTAAGAAGCAGATTAGGGCTTAGCTTACTCCCCAGTCATAGCTTAGAATGTGGCTAAGCGGAGGGGAAAATCAATCACTTTTGGTGTTATTAAAACCTTCAAAGAGACAAATGAATAACACTTCCTTTCTTGTACATAATTCTGTTAGAATACTGGTCAACCAGGTCTATTAGAATGGTTTATAATCCCAATAGGGGATATTGCTTTAGCTGAAGAATCATATCCACAAAATAACAGCCATTTAGCAAGGAATATACGCCACACTTAACTTTTAGTAATTCAGCATAAACTCCTAACCAAAGCAATTTACAGGAGCAATCAGGGTTAAGTGCCTTGATCAAGGACAGAATTTTCACTTTGTCTGCCTGGGCATTTGAACTAGTGACACTTTGGCAACTGGCTCTTTTGATGCACGGGCCTAACCGTTAGGCTGTCCGCCAAAACAGTGCACGGTAAACCCAGGCATTTAAGACACCCAGTCCTGGTTCTGAAGTGGAGTGTGCGCTTTCTCCGACATTATCGCTCTTCTGCTGCTGAAAGGGAACCGTCAAGGAGACGACGGCTGTCATCAGACAGGGGGTTCAAGGGGAATACATTGGGTTGTATCAGTGTGCTTAATGCCTTGTTGATTGAAGCACCTGTTCTCCTTGATGTTCTACAGAGTTTCTCCACTGCCCACCGGCCTAATCAGTGACAGCAGGTGAGGCACTGTGGAGGGGGGTGGGGGGGCGGGGCTACTCGCACCTGTTAAGTCCTCAAACCAATCATAACCATTGATCCGAAACCTCGCCTGAACTGTCCCGTTTGGCACAGGACACCACTTAGTGTTCCCGGGCCAACCTAAAACCACACCCAGTCCTCTCACTGAACACCCCCACCTGCCCCTGTCAGCCCCTCCACTGTGTCAGCCCCTCCCGGCCTGCCCTGAGCGGAACGATACGAGGCAGGTGCCACCTCTTCAACGTGTCCGAGTGTGGTGTCCTCCTCCTGGTTTGTCCTGTCGATGTATCTGCCCTGTCCCTCCACTTCTGCCCGCTGTCTCTGCCTGCACAGCCCCTCCACACCTGGCCCCACATGTTGTGGTCACGAGCCAATCCCTGACCTGTTAACCTTTGACCTGTTCCTCCCCTCAAGGTTCACCGTGGGTCATGACGGTGCTGAGCCAGACCAGGAAGAGAACTTCTGGTCTCAAGCCCTGGAAGACCTTGAGACCTGTGGCCAGTCTGGTATACTGAGGGAACTAGAGGTAAATGTCCAGACATGTCTACACTTCCATTAATCACAGTAGTTTTTAAAATGGCAGAGGACATCCACAGTTTGACTCATCACCATAGCAACACAACACAGGCCAACCAATCCGTCTGCCAGACCAGCAACTCGACATAACACTGTTCCACATTGGTGAAGGACAGCGGTCAACTCTCACCTCCTCCATCCCCATCTTTGTTTTCAAGTTTCTCCTCTCGCCAGTCAGATGTTTTCATTTCCTGTGGGTGTCTGTAACCACTCCTTCTTTTTCTAGGGGGAGCCAGACAGGCTCCTGAATAAGAGAAACTTGGCCATCTTGGTACCCCTTATATTTTTTTTTGGGCTTCCTCTCTGCTTGTAGCTGGCCGCTGTGTCACCCTCCCATCTTTCGTTTCTCTTCTTCTCTCTCTGTCCTTTGTACTTCCTCCCTCTCTCCCATCATGCTCGTGTGCTGCTCAGTAGGCTCTGACGATTGGCAGGACAGTTCGTCTCCTATATTCTGGGGGTGCATTCAAACCCTAACTCTATGAACAGATATCCATAGAGGCCCATCCACAACACGGTCACAGAAACATCCCATCCTCTCCTCACAACAGGCCCAGACATGCAGGAAAATACACCTGCAAATATCTAATATTTGATATTGTGCCTGGAATACAAGTACGTTACTGGGGAACTGCGATACCTGTCATGTTGAGGCAGGCGCAGACTTTTCGCTTCTGTAAGACTAATTTGTCAAGGTTGAAACACTGCATCCTTGATTTCTGCGTCAGACTCGCTAGTGAAAAGCCCAACGTGGCAGCATATGTCGTCTCCTGTGAAGGTGAGATCATTAGATGTTGTTTGCCTCATTGAAACTCACCGTGCGCGTCCCAAATGGCGCCCTACGGGCCCTGTTGAAGAGCAGTGCATTATGAAGGGGACAGGGTGCGATTTGGGACGGAGGCGTATTCCTGCCTGATGGTGTTTTGACGCTCAGCAATACCCTCTAAATTAACCTTGAAAGGAAGTTTGAACACGGCAAAGACCGAAGTAACAAATGGCGAATAATGGGGGGCGTTCTTGAATCCTCTTGAATAGAATAATAGTCCTCTAATTTTTGAGACACAGAGTCAAGGACGCTTGACTGAATTACATGCCACCTCATCTTGGATTGAATGTACCCCGCGGCACGCCTTTACAACGTCTGTCCCCGGCTAATGTCAGTAGTGAAGAGAATTGTTTCATTTGTCAATGTGAAAATAACAAAACACAAGAAATGTACAGATTGCGTGCCGGAACGAATTGCACATGTTCCATTGTGGGAGCAGATGTGGACTGTAATGGCCTGGGTCTACTCGCATGCTTGTCCCCGTCAGTGTGTCTGTCTGCCGCAGCCTGTCGACGCATCAACCTGGCTGAAGCGTCCCGTCTCACCCACGACTCAGCCCGCCGCACCCACCAGTCTGAGTGACATCACTCACGACTGTCCAATCAGAGGAAGGAGTGATGATGTGGTCATGGGCATGCCAGTGTTCATGGGGCATGAGGGGATTGCTTCGGCGAGGCCTCTTGGGTTTCCACGTTTTTTCAGTCTTGCTGTGTGTGTTTTGGTTCATGTCATGATTATTAATAATCAAGTGAGGGTAGATTGTGAACCGTGTCCCCTCACAGGGTCGCTAGACATTTGCTCTGACTCTACAACCAAACCACCCCTCTTAGACATCCCTCTATAACTGCTTGACTACTTAACATCCCAACTGCGCCTGGAGCACTGTAGATTCCTGTGACTGTATTGGATGCTTGATATCACTAATGACCTCTCCCTGAACCCTCCCTGACCTCTCCCTGAACCCTCCCTGAACCCTCCCTGACCTCTCCCTGACCCCTCCCTGAACCCTCCCTGACCCCTCCCTGGTCCTCTCCTTCCGGTTCCGCCCCCCCCATTTCCTTCCCCCTTTTTGTTCTTTCCCTCCTCTCTGTTCCTCCTCCCTCTCCACTATCTTCCTCTCCCCCTCCCCATCTCCTTTGCCCACCACCCCAACCCCCCCCCCTCCCCCCCCAGGCCACCATAATGTCTGGCAGTAGCCTTAGCCTGAACCACGAGCCCTCCCCAGCACGGAGCCACCTGGGTCGGCAGGCCAGCTTCCAGGAGCGCGGTGCCGCGCGGCCGCAGTACAACCAGTCCGCACGATCCAACACCCTGCCCAGCGACGGGGGCCGCAAGGCCTTCGCCATGAAGAAGATGAAGCAGGAGATGAAAGACATCATGACGCCCACTCCTGTGGAGCTGCACAAGGTAGTCACCTCTGTGGGGGGGGTCCGGGCTGGTCACACGCTAGCCTGGTACTGTTGCTCTTCTATTAATCCTACACTTTACTGACGCAAGGTCAGAGAGGTTAAAAGAATCCTGTGAACTGGGGGAGAAAAAATGTGGAGGTGTCCAGAAGAAGTACCGTAAGATCATGTAACTATTATTTTGGATCTGCAAATGCATGTCACGGTTTTTGACCTTGGCGACATCGCTCACTGAATCTGACATGTGCTTGCACTCTATTAACCGCCTGCATTATTTATTTATTCTTTAATTATTCACTGATAATTGATTACATCATTGATTGTGCAGGTGAGTCTGTTCAAGGAGTCAGACCTTGAAGACTTTGGCTTTAGTGTGTCAGACGGCCTGCTGGAGAAAGGTGTCTATGTAAACAACATTCGGCCTGGAGGACCTGCGGAGGTTGGAGGGCTGAAGTCATACGACAGGCTGCTACAGGTGCAGACCCATGCACGCACACACAAACACACACACACACACATACACACACGCACACACACACCTGCTGTTTATTGCTGGGTTAAAATTAGATATGACAATGGAATTTTAAAAAATTATGTTCAATTAAATTATTTATGAGGGTTTTTTAATTTCAGTACTTCTCTGCAATTTTAGTCAGTTTATATAATGGCAAATGATTTAGGCTTTTTTTTTTGCCTAAACTGTTCCAAAGAATTGGCCTAGGTTCCTCCTGGAGCAATGCAAGGCTGACCCCATAGAGGTCCCATTGACTGACTGATGACTGCCTCCCCTGGGCAGCTAGCTATCTAAGAAAGGCCTCATTAGCATATGAAGAGGAGCGAACCGGTGTCTCATTTAGTTTTAGGGAAAAAAGGGGAATGTTCTTGTCATTATTCACTGCACCAAGAAAGAAATGAAAGTCATGTCTTCCATCTCCCTTCAGGTCATTGTTGTTATTGTGAAAGCATTATCCAGGAACCACTCTGAAATTGTATTCTGTTCAGGTTAGAGCAAAGTCAAGATGATACATTATTCAGCTCCTGTGTTTATTGACAGGGAGTTGAAAGGTACATCAGGGTACACATTAGCAAGCTGGAAGCTGGATCACAGAGAAATCCTCTGACCAACTGGAGTAAACGCAAACGTCCGACCTGGTCTTTAACACAGTGGTCTTGTCTCTCTAAAAAGGAAATGAAACAGCTTCAAGGCAGCGTTCAGAAAAATCTACAAGTCAAGAAGTCAGCCTCATGAAATAAGCCTTGCCGTAGTTTTGTAGAACCTACCGAGCTGTATTCAAACGGCATTGATGCTTTTAAACCAATTCTAAACGGACTTCCTCTGATAGTAGTTTGGCATAAGATTGTTAACCATATAGCACTGGTGTCAATCAACACCAGGTAGATCTATAGTATGTTTGCTTGCTGGGAGAATCTTTAATGCTAGGCATTATCCTATCGCTGCTTTTGTGATGTCTGTGTTGAGACTTAATGCAAGGGACCTCAAGCGTACAAACATAACCTTATATACATTACCGTTCAAAAGTTTGGAGTCACATAGAAATGTCCTTGTTTTCCATGAAAACATACATGAAATTACTTTGAATAGGATATTTAGCAAAATTAATAGGAAACAGATTCATTGACATGATTAGAAATGATGATCCTCCATTTGCTGCAATTACAGCCTTGCAGACCTTTGGCATTTTAGGTGCAGTTTCTTGGCAATTTCTCGCATGGAATAGCATTTCATTTTTCAGAACAAGAATAGACCTATGCGTTTCAGAAAAAGGTTATTTGTTTCCGGACATTTTGAGCCTTAATCAAACCCACAATTGCTGATGCTCCAAATGGAAGGCCAGTTTTATTGCTTCTCTAATCAGCACAACAGTTGTCAGCTGTGCTAACAATTGCATAAGGGTTTTGTAATGATCATGAGCCTTTTAAAATGATAGATTTGCAAACACAACATGCCATCGGAACACAGAAGTGATAGTTGCTGATAATGGGCCTCTGGACGCCTATGTAGATATTCCATTTTAAAATCAGCCGTTTCCAGCTACAATAGTCATTTCCAACATTGATAATGTCTACACTTTATTTCTGGTCATCTGATGTTATTTTAATGGACAAAATATTTGCTTTTCTCCTCAGATCAACCATGTGAGGACCAGAGACTTTGACTGCTGCCTGGTAGTCCCTCTGATCGCAGAGTCGGGCAACAAGCTGGACCTGGTGATCAGCCGGAACCCGGCTTCATCCATGACCGGTTCCCAGTCTGACCTGAACCAGTTGCCCAATGAGGAGCCGGTCATGAACTGGACCGAACCAGGGGACGGCCTCCTCTCCAGCCCGCCAGCGACCCAGAACCACAACCAGAACCACCACTCCTTGTCCAGGATGGCCGCCGGGATCGGGGTGACCGGGATCGGGGTGGCCTTGGCCGGGGCTGGTCTAGGGGTGGATGATAGAGAGCCCACTAAGACCTTATAGCAGGGTGGAGGCCCGAGGCCGGCTCTCCCTGTCTGAGAGCTAGCCCCAGTCCTGCCCCCTTCCCCAGCCCTGCGAGCAAGCCCCCCCCCCCCCCCCCCCCCCCCCCCCGGTGCTACTGTACAGAACCTTGTCAGGGGCCAATATGACACCCTTCTGATGGGCACTATTTGTGTCCAGAACCTCTGGGCTCAGGATGGGAGTAGCGTGTAGCTCACAGGGTGCCTGGACGCAGACAGACAGTGTCCCTAGGTGGATGGAAGATGAGGGTCAAAGCACACTGACAGAACTAGAGTCCTTCCTCTGAGCCAGAGTATGAGCCACGGTAACAGGTGGTCCGCCCTCCCGCCCCTCATAACCACCGGGCCCGTGGCGGTGCGGTACGCACTCTTACCGTGGGGGCCGCAAAGAACCACAAAGGCGGAAGGAAGACGTTGACCGCGCCGACCTCTCGGGAAAACTACAGAGACAACGACATAAACGGACAGTGAAAACTGAAATAGTGCCATCTGACCGAAGCCGCCGCCTAATTACCGCAGCAGCTGGACAATAAACAGTAACAAAGTTCTGTTATTTAAAAGAAACATACAAAAAAAAAAAAAAGAATAGAGAAAAAAAAAAAAAGAACAAAATTGGAACATTCAATGGAATGTTTCTGTGTGATGTCTGACTGGCCACTCTGTAAGTATGTTTGTGTAGAAGCACCATGGCTGTGTCACACCGCCGGCGAAACCACACCCTCCCTCATCCACAGTTTATCTCTCCTCCCTAATTCTTTCTCTACCTCCACTCTCCCATCTCTCCCTCACTCCCCTTTTCTCCCTGCCCCTCTTTTTCTCCTTAACCCTTGGCTTGGCTCTGCCCTCCACCCGTCACTCCCTTTCAAATCTGGGTTCTGGTTATTCAATTCGTCCTAATTATTTCTAATGTCGTGAAGCAGGTTATTTCACTTGGAGAAAAGCACCATCAGAAAAGACCCCAAATTTATAACATTACGCCCCATTTCGTCTCTGAAGCTGTACTGTAGTTATGCCTTTGCTAGATAGAACTGCGGAGGATGTTGAAATGAAACGAGGACAGCCAGGAGTCCCCTTAGGCTTTATAACAATGCGTTTGGCAGCCAACACGAGACACACTGCCATGTCTTCTTGCAGTGTACCTCTCTGTACGTCACCAAGCTCGCTAGTTTGACCTAAAAGCATAATATATGAAACCCTTTGAAAAATGATTTAAAACCTTGCTTTGGGGAACAAAATAAGGAAGACGCTTTATCTGGGCTACAGCAATTAAAAATGAAGAAATCATTAACGCCATTCAATTTTGTAATTCCTGAACATGATGTAGACTCCTCTAAATCCTAGAATACAGGTACATTTATTCCCTGGAGTTAGCAATGATGTTGTTTATAAACAAGAGGGTGGCACTGAATCACCTTAACTCAAATGTTGACATATCTTTTTATTAATAGATGCAGATTTTAACCTACAAAATGAGATCTTTGTCGTACGAGAGGTAATTTATGCAATGTGAGCATCCAGGCCGCACAGCTGCTGAACAGGGCAAAGAAAAACGAGTGCTGACTAAGGGCTGTTCACACTACTGGGCCGAACCAAGCTGTACTGACATGGCCCAGTTACATGGCCACAATACTTGCTCAGCAGGACGGTGTGAAAATGTAAGTGGCTGGTTCTGAACAGCACGCCGTGTGTGGAAAAATGAAATGGTATTTCCCACAGGACCAGTTTACCATATGCAGCAAACTGACTCACAGGGACCAGACAGGCCTGTTATCTTAGAGTAGCGGTTAAATAACAGCTTTAAACAAGCTAGTGTAACTAACCAAAAGGCACAAGGAAGATATTCCTCATGAAACCATATTATCTCGTTGAGGGGGTGGGGACTCCTGAATAGGGTAGGAAAAAGGCCTTGCCTTGCGGTATGTCGCTAAGGACAGGAGCTCCGATTCTGAGGCATGTGGCCGCAAAAATGGACTGAATCACAATGTAGCGGTATGCTTTCACTTGGAAAAACACGAGGAACAGAGCTGGATTCAGTCAGGATTTCCAGACTAAGAGAACCTGCCTCCGCGTTAAATCAGCCATTTGTCCTCTTTTATGACATTCTGAATGAATGTGTCTTTCTTCCTGAATAGTCACTTGTTCAAATTCAACCATCAATCAAACAAAAATGACCCATTGATTTAAGAAAAAAAAGCATGAGGTATAATCAAAAATATGAAACCCAAGTAATTCAAAACAGTTTTTCTATTTTGTATCCCCCGATCCCCTCTACCCCCTTAAGTAAATATCAACAAATATTCTAATCTATGTGGTACTGGCGTTGTTTAAAGTATGTTTTTGTATGTTTCATTGTTTTTCTGATGTTGCAAGGGGCCCTGAAAGGCTTCAAGTAATAACAAATGGTTTGTAATATAAAAAATGGCACTTGTTTGTCTTTCACGATGACACTGAGGAGATAAGAGGGCTGTGTGCTGATAGGGCCAGTGTACTCTACAACCCTACGAAGCTAAAAGATATTCCAGGAGATTTTGTTGAAGAAGAAAAAAATAACAAAGCTTGTTCAAAAGCAGCTACCTGTGATAACCAGACAATATTCCCATGTACTTTATGTAAACTAGTGGCTCTTGGCGAGCGATGTCACCCTTGTGTTCAGTGCTGCTCACACAACACTGTCTTAATCAAAGAAATCCTACATAGACATGAATAGGGATTAACTTGATTTGGGATATCCTATTCCTGTAATATATTCCTATGATCTTAACATTTTAAATGGCTCACCTGCTACAGTGGTGTTACGCGTCCTGTACAACCACTTCAACTTGTTTAGTGAAAGCTCTCACTTTTCTCACGTCTCAGAGTTTCTCTCTCACATTCTCTCTTGTACAAGGTTCCTCTTTGTCTGGCCCCGTTTACACTTGTTTGTATTATGTGTCCTTTGTCTTGATCTTGTCCGCATCTTGTCTGATTGCGCTAACCATTTTGGTGTAGACGATTAAAAGACCCATTGTGAGCTAATGTAACTGTAAGCAAACAAAATCTGGTCAATATCAGGATGGGACACATGTTGGAAGCAGATGTAAACAGAGCTTCTGTCTCAAATCTCACCTGTGGTTACAATTTCTCAGAGACGGTTTAAAAAGCCATGTTGTCTCAATGTTCACTACTGTATTTATTATAACCTATCCCCAATACACTGGGTTCGCTACTTCTGAAATAGTAAACAACTAAGATGAAATCATAGTATCTCCAGTACAATAGCTTATAAAATGCACTGGATACGTAATAACTGAAATGGGTGACTTTGCAACTATTGAAATAAAACTACTGAATTGCACACCGTTCGCCCCAAAAAACTAAATGATAGCCTCTGTGAAACCTCAGTTCCAAATAATACTACTACTGTCTATGTTTCAGTTGAATCTCAAGCTACCTGGACAAAAAAAAAAAAATCCATTTAGATAGATTATTTTATTTGGGGGGGGGGGGTCAAGGACGAGGCATGATCTGTGGTCCGCGAAACCAGCCCGTACAGTTCATTGCAGACATAGCACCTTAGTTTTGTTATAATTAATCTCAACGTTACATGAAGAGCTTTTGACTTGTTATGCAGACAAAACCTTGGGCTGTAAGTCTCTGGTGGAGTGATCATCTTAATGTTCCTGTCACCGGAGTATACACTGCCAACTGTCACAGTAGGGTTGTCCATATTCAATGTGTAATACATTTAAAGAATCAATGTCACTGTTAAGTCCCTGAAGAATTGTATTTTTATTTCTAATGGACAGGTATTACGAACTGTAAAGTATTTTTGTACAAATTTAATACTTTGGTAGCATGATATTTATCGTCTATGTATAACTTTGGGAATTCCTACAGCTGTGAACCTTTGTATGGCCGAGAAAAGAGAAACAATAAAAAAAATATATACAGAGTGGAAAAAAAATAAAAAACAGCCAAGAGGATTTTCCGTTGTCCACACTGCAGCTGATGGTCCGCAACAAGGTGAATTAGGACATTATTGAATCTGAACCTGTGCTGCATCCCACCCGCCGTTCAGAGGAATTAAACTGACACCTGCGCAAACGCGTCAGTTTGGCCAGAGGTGGCACTGTGTACAAGCGTGATCAGATGGAATCCTGGCCTTATAATCCATCTGCCTCCACTGCAACGTCACCTCTGCACCAGGGCAATCACATGACACACGGCACAATTCTGCAGCATGTAAAACATGATTCACTAAAAAGAAAATCTCCACAGGGTTGTCTTCCATAGGCACGAAAATGGAGCAAAACATTTAGGCTACTTGACAAATAACAAGGACAAAGCTAAAATCTGGTCTTCCACCAATGGTGCACCGCCACACTCGATTCCTGAGCATGTGCGCCAAATTTAAATGTGTATGGTGACCGATACACAGTACAGTTTAAAAGTTAGTACCCTAACAAAGACAAGGAATGTAAACAGGTTTCTGCAGGGGGGGGGGGGTTCAATCCATCTCATCGGGGGGATTTTGGAAGAGCCGTTTGCCACGGAGAGTATGGTTGGGTGAGCGGAGGGAGAGCTGTTGCAAGACGGAACATCCAAGCGGTGAGTCCAATGGCTCCATCTACAGGTGAGAACAACAACAACATAAACAACAGTACAAAGTCTCCTGAACTAACACAGTTAAAAAGAAATACCAGCACACAGTGAGAGATTTCAAAAAGGTGACTGCTGACATAGAAAACATTTAAGGAATGACTTGACAAATACCAAAAAATTACTTTAGGGGCAATGTTTTCTTTAAAAGCGCTTTGAGAATCTGCCAAAAACACTAAAATACGCAATACTTAATAAAGGAAATTCACACTTCTGGCATACTGGGCTTTAGACATGTGTCTGGCTCCTACCTACATCACTATACACCACATTAGTCCCCTGTTGTTTACCTTCTGACATTTAGACGGCGTTGCATCCAGCTCCAAACCCTCGAGACTGGGCATCCTCTTGTATGGGGACCAGTCAGACCCAAACGCAGCAGCTGAAGCACCGTCCATCAGTCCATCCGGCACCGCGCCGCCACGGTCCTCCTCCCCGGTCCCCGGCTCCTCAAAGACCCCACCGGGTTGCTCCTGAGAGGGCTCTTCACTGCTGTTCATTGGCGACCAGCTATACGTCTCACTGAAAGTGATGTCCTCCATCAGGGAAGTGCCTGGGGCATCTGCTTTGGGGCCCGGGGATGGATCCTTCTTCCACAGCTGTCTGGGCAAGACAGGTTTAGACCGCGGCTGGACATGACCCCCATCGAGCGGGGCCTCCACGACAGGCGTGGAGGGGGCCCGGGACGCTTCATTTGGGGGTCGGCAGGGGCTCTCTGGGGCGTCTGCGAAGAAGCGGCCCGGTGTATGCGAAGCCTGAGGCGTGGACTGTGTAGGCCTGAAGCCTGGGGTCGGCCTGAGGGGCGTGCCCGGCTGAGGTTGGCTGCCGTCGGGCTGGGAGAGGAGCTCTTTGACCATGGCCCCCAGCCGTGTGTTGCGTGGGACGATGCGCCTCTTGACGGCCGCGGCCATGCCCTCCCGCTCGGCTATGATGTACACACGCTTTTGTCCCCGCGTCACGGCCGTGTACACGTGTTTCCACGTCTGAACGCTGCCGTTGCCCAGCACGTACACCACGGTCTCCGTCTCTGACCCCTGACACCGAGAGCGAGGGACGTTACGTCACAACGGGACTCCACAGAAAACCACACTGCCTTCAATGACTACAAGCTGTGTTTCCCAATCCTGGTTCCCAGGAACCCCAAGGGGTGCGCATTGTTGTTTTGGCCCGAGCACTCACACGCCTGATTCAAATTAAAGACTTGATGATAGGTTGATAAAGCCAATCAAATGTTGCCCTACCGTGTAAGCGTGTGAGTGCTAGGGCCAAAACGTGCACCCCTTGGGGTATGTAGAGAAGCTGAACCAGGGCGTTTGTTTCAGTGGTGGGTCTTGTGTACCTGGAAGGTGTGTATAGTCCTGGCCCAGGCGTGTGTGTTTCGGTGGGGGGGGGGGGGGGGGGTCATGTGTACCTGGGAGGTGTGTATAGTCCTGGCCCAGGCGTGTGTGTTTCGGTGGGGGGGGGGGGGGGGTGTCATGTGTACCTGGAAGGTGTGTATAGTCCTGGCCCAGGCGTGTTGCAGTCGACACTCTTTCTGCAGCTCCCTGAAGGACACACACAGCGTCCGGCCGTCACGATCATCCAGAGTGAGGTACCTGTTCTGCCGGCGCCGTTTTGAGCCCTCCTCCACTCGTGTCACGTCCTGTCACAGGAGGAGTCACAACAAGCCAAGATGGTTCGACCAATTAGAATTTAGCCACGGTATGGAAACACCTCACGCTGAACATCAAAGCGAGTCTGAAGATCTCTTAGCTAAAAGTAGCACACTGCAATGATAAGTGCATAGCCAAAATAAACCGTTTCTTGTCATTCCTCACATCTTTTATGAAGAATATCTCTCCGTTACACAGGCGTTCTTTATCCTTCTCTTTGATTTTCTTTTTGTCGCCACATTTATTACTCGGTGTGGGCTCGTTCTCTCTCCCTCTGTCATGTGCCGCTAGTCCCTGCCGAACCGCAGCTCTGTCAGGCACACAGCTGCTCTCCAAGTCCTCGTCTTCAGGTGAGCCCTGCTTGTTTAAGTCAGTGACGTAGCCGTTCTTCGTACAGCAGACTTTATCCCCACGGCGGAAGTCTAGTCTGTTCTTGGCGTTTCTGTTGTGAGAGAACCAAAGCCATCTTAAGCAGGACACACAGTCAGAGAGGCCAGCTGGACTGAAGGGAGAGTGATGCACCTAGAGGCTCCAACCGGTCGGGGTACTACACAGTGGAAAACGGAAAACACACGGCGGATGGGATAGTTGGGCACATTTTCTACAAGCCCCATCTGAAAGTACTACAGTAATCACAGGCTAGTGGGTTAGCTTCATTTCCATACCTGGCAAGAGGACATAACATTACACACAGAGAGCAGATGGACTATAACATAACACAGCACATCATAAAATAATTATTATCACGGTCTCAGTAGGCAACTCCGCTCCACTACCACATCTTAGTACTGTATATATCAACAGCCCCATCCCTCTCCTGTAAGAACTAGTGGAACAGCCCCACCAGGTGGTCAGAATTTAAAGCAGCGAAGTGACTTACTTTATGCAGTGATTGCTGTAGTGCTTGCAGCACAGTTCATTGATCAGGGCACACTCTTTCCTATAAAAGAAACAGGCAGAGCCACAGTCAAAGGGCTTCTGTTAGAAAACCTTGGTGCTGGACAAATGCTCTATATACAGCCACAGCCTACACAGCAATAGGCTATTTGTTTAAGCATTTAAATCAGCTTCTATAACATAGTACAAAACAGCTACAGTATTTGTGCATGTTCCTATAATCTAGGCCTGGATCTCCAACTTAATAAATTGATTTGGCCTAAAACTGCCGAATCAGTCATTTTGAGGGATTGATAATTAATCCGATAATTGGCACCAAACTAAACCTACAAAATGTCATAAAACATTAAATGAATAAGGAATAATGGGTGAGTTGTTAAGAACATTTTGGAGACAATATTTCCCACCAAACTGTGGGCGAAAGCTTTACTGACTCTTCTTGCTGGCCTGACTATCGGTTAACATCGACTTGTCTCCTCCTACTCACTTTGGTACTGTACCCCACTCTAAACCTGCTTCTTTTCCACGTGATCTAGTTAATACAATTATTAACTAGAGCTCGGGGAACTCTGCAGAACTTTTTTTTCAATAAAGAGACATTACTAACAATCTGGGGAATCCTTAGCATTTTCCTATGAGCTCTCTTACCTTCTAAATGCGATGAACTGTGACATGGTGTCATTCTTCAGTGCTGGGTCAGCTTTCAATAGTATTTCAATAGCCTTCTGGAGGTCTGAAAAACCAAATAATTAGCAGTTCATTATATTAAGAGTACAATGTCCAGGCTTCGCATGTGAAATGGAGGTCATGGTACACTCACTCCAGGTCATGGAGTCATCAGCTCTAGGCAGCAAGATGAGGATGAATCTCTTGTCTTCAGAGGGAATGGTGCATTTGCCATGGAGATCCAAAACGGCATCATAGTTGAGCGGTCTGAATGAACAGTTCTTCATACCCATCTCGGAAATTCTTAAAGACAGATGGAGGAGTTTCTCATTTCTCTCGGGAACTTAGGTCAAAGTCGTGGTCAGACGTGACATGGGGGACTATAAAAAAGGCTTCTCAATAATGTGCTACAAAATGTGAATCTAAATGAATTCTCAAAAAGTCTTTACAATCCAGCGTTATCCACGATGAGCTGAGACTCTGCTCTGTGATTGGTCCTCATCTCTATAGCCCAGTGTGCTGAGGCGAGACTGTGGAAGAGGTCATGCAGTGTGTTGCCGGGCTGGATGCTGGGCAGCTGACGGACATCACCTGGACCAACACAAACCAGTCAACATTTGATAAAATACACTGTAGAGACGGAATACACCTGGTTATAATGGCTTACCAGGATGGTCTAGCTGGTTATAATGGTTTACCAGGATGGTCTAACTGGTTATAATGGTTTACCAGGATGGTCTAGCTGGTTATAATGGTTTACCAGGATGGTCTAACTGGTTATAATGGTTTACCAGGATGGTCTAACTGGTTATAATGGTTTACCAGGATGGTCTAACTGGTTATAATGGTTTACCAGGATGGTCTAACTGGTTATAATGGTTTACCAGGATGGTCTAACTGGTTATAATGGCTTACCAGGATGGTCTAGCTGGTTATAATGGTTTACCAGGATGGTCTAACTGGTTATAATGGTTTACCAGGATGGTCTAACTGGTTATAATGGTTTACCAGGATGGTCTAACTGGTTATAATGGTTTACCAGGATGGTCTAACTGGTTATAATGGTTTACCAGGATGGTCTAACTGGTTATAATGGCTTACCAGGATGGTCTAGCTGGTTATAATGGTTTACCAGGATGGTCTAACTGGTTATAATGGTTTACCAGGATGGTCTAACTGGTTATAATGGTTTACCAGGATGGTCTAACTGGTTATAATGGTTTACCAGGATGGTCTAGCTGGTTATAATGGTTTACCAGGATGGTCTAACTGGTTATAATGGTTTACCAGGATGGTCTAACTGGTTATAATGGTCTAGCTGGTTCGTTGCTGTAACAGCTGGTGGTCAATAGTTAATATAGATTATGCGTAAATAAAAACTACATTTGTTGGATATCCACACTCAGGCTGGTTTCCGAAAGGAATTTACAAGTCACTTTGCAAGCCAGCAACATCAGCTAGCGTTGGTTTTGCTGGCCTATCCTGTGTCTCCCCCATATTTCAAATGGACAATAAGGCCACATAGACGTCACCCTTAAACTCATAGACAAGGTTAAACCCAAGGCACCCAGGATGATGAACTTGCTGAGCTGCGCGTGTTGAGTGAGCATCGTGAGGACGGAGTGGAGAAGCTGGACAGACACCAGACTGCCCTCATCCACCACCAGCACACGCACGCGGGCAAACTTCCAGTCTTCCGGAGCTCCGTTCCCATCCTTCTTGGCGAGCATGAAACTCCACAGCACCTGGACAGTGAAACGGAGGGAGTGTCTCAGGACTGGGCACAACGGACGACGCCTGGAGCTCACTAATCATGAGCATGTTTGGAGGCGTGCGACCGCGGCCCTTTCAGTACCACACACCTGGTGCAGGGTGTAAGCCTTGAAGGTCTTCTTGGTGAGAAGAGAGGCGGCTCTCCCGGTCGGCGCCGTGAGCAAGACCTCATCCTCCCCCCGTAAAACGGACGACCTCCTCGCGCCGCCCTCCTCCTTCACCTCCCCTTCTGTTGGAGAGAGGAGGCCGCCCTGCCCCCAGCCCTCAGAACCGCTGGAGTCGTTCTGAAAGTCCCAGCATGCCTTGCTGACCTCCTCGTCCATCTCCCGCTGCTGCATGGCAGCCCTGAACACCAGGCTCACCACCGTGGTCTTACCGCAGCCCCCCTTACCGCTGATCACCGTTACCGGATTGGAGCAGATCATCTCCACAGCACGCACCTGGTCCGGGTCCAGCGCAACCTGCGGAGGGGCTCGCCGGTCGGCCGGGTCCGCGGGTGCTTGGCAGAGGTCGTGGTGGGCGTGAGAAGGGTCGGGCCCGGCTGGAGCGAAGGCAGAGGATCCGCCGGCAGCGCCGGCGGGGTATAACTCTGCCGCGGCGACCGAGTCCGGCTCACCTCTACCGCCGCTCTCCTCCGCGCCGGCCTTCCTACTCAGCCTCTGGCGTGCGGCGGCGCTCAGGACTTGGGTGGCGTCCATCGGTATAACCCAGGGTTCAGCCTCCACCAGGTAACGCAGACACCTGGCTATCCCGGCCTCATAGGAGTGCAGGTTCTGCAGCGCCACCCTTCTGCGCTCGCAGACAACTACACCCAACTCTTTCATGAAGTGGACAGCGTCCCACACCTGAACACAGAAATACATTAGTTTACATACGGCTCCGGAAAACATTAAGAGACCACTGCACCTTTTTCTTTCCTTTCCAAAAAAGTTGAAAAGGAAGGTTTGGAGTAAGGAACAGAAGGGTTAAAATTAAGAGACCACTGCTAATTGAACACTTCTGTTCCTCACTCAAAACTTTCCTTTTCAACTTTTTTGGAAAGGAAAGAAATAGGAAAGAAAAGCTGTATATTCAACACCACCCACGTGGCTGGCTCGGAAAGAGAGCATGGAATACATTATTAAACGAGTCATCATTACACAACCCAATCTACAGAGTCGTGTCCATTGTGGCGGCCTTACCTCCTCCTCTCCAAGGAAAGGACTCTTCCACCTGACCTTCTCACACAGGACTTGGAGCTCCATGTAGGTACTGCCTGTCCTGTGGCAGTGGCTCTTTAAAGCATCATAGACCAGCAGGGCATAACGCTGCTTAAGAGGGATCTGCTGGAAGAGTTCACACTCCTGGAAGGATCGTAGCTGAGCCTCGCAATGGACTAACTTCAACTCTTTGTACATGACCTAGAAACGGGGGGGACGTGGGTGATTACTCTGGAACTGTTTAAAGTCTGTTTAACCAAGCAAAGTGCAGGAACATCTGCTTACATGGTTAAAGCCCAGCTTCCAGACATCAGTGGCGATAATCCCCTCCAGTTTGGCCAGTAAATTGAGATTCATGTCCTCCTCCTCTTCGTCATCATCATCATCATCATCTTCATCTAGCTGTGTGGGGGCATGTGCCGAAGGTCTAGCCTGTGTAGACTGTGCTACAGGTCTTTTGTTCATGCTCTTGCCTCCACCCAGTAGCCCAGAGAAGTGCCCAGGCAGCAGTGACGGGAGGTATTTCATCACACAGGGATAGAGGGAAGCAGCTTCCACACGCTTCCCTGCGACTGGAAGACAGACAGGCAGACACTGTGCAGAACAGTATGTATTGCTGTGTGACTACAGATCCCCACACCCTCGCCTACCTGAATGCCTGACCAGAGCTTTAATCTGTTGCGCCGCCGCTTTGTGAAGCTCCTCCCCCTCAAACTCATTCAGCACCGACATCAGGCTAGCAAACCCCACCTCCCTGTCCGTCTGCAGCCAGTCGGAGAACATGGAGAGAAACGTCGGGTCCACACCGCAGGCTGTGAGGAACAGAAACAGGACGGAGCGGCCTCGGTCCCCTTTCAGGTCTGAGCGGAGGCGGTAGGCAGGGTAGCCCTGAAGCACCAGCTTGGCCCTGGCCTTGCGAGTTTTACATGTAGCCTCCCACCATGGGTCCTTCAGACAAAACCGGCCGTCCACTCTACATTTCTTACCAGACTTAATTTCCAGGAACTCAACTGGATTGGAGTAATGGAAACAGAACAATGGTAATATGGTAAGTGGTTTGGCAATAAGTGCTATGAGATGTTGTTGTAATGTTTGAGTGCAAGGTCACAGAAACAGCATAATAATATCCGTGTCTGTGATGTTCGTTTCAGGTTGAAAGATAGTGATGTATGCACTGGCTAGGCCTACTCTATGTAGTAAATGTAGCAGTTAGTTTCTCAGGATCAATTTGAGAAAAATCTGGTATGAATAACAGCGCTGTCCCTAGTATGCTCTGTCATAACATGGAACCATCGGATAACTTCCTTATTTCCTGTAAAGGATCCTGAAAGGGAAGCCTAGCAGAAACATTGGAACCGCAGTGAATTTAGCTTCGCATTCAATATTCAGAGCCTGCTTGTCAAATGCTTTCTCAAAATCTTATAAAGTCGACAGTGGTATACGGTATATCTAAATATAGATGGAGGGAGAGCAAGGAGAACCAATTAAAATGTATAGACAATTGAACTTTCTCCTTAGCAGAGTCCTAATGAAAAACTTTACGACGGTGTTGCGCCATGTACAGTACGGTTTGTTGTTGTGAACTACGGCGCATTGGTGCTACGTCATGTGCGTGGTTGGTTTGATTCTTTGAAGGTCTGTTACACCCATTGGCAACGTCTCATGCCCACACGATTTGAATCCCAGCCAGACAAGACCGAACCGAACCAGACTGATTTCGTGTATCGTTTAAATGTAAGCTCGCGGGATCAGTCGACTGCTCGAGGACACCGAGGGGTGTTTTCCAACAGCTCATTGTTAATGTCAGCTACAGATTATTATAGATGTGTGATTTTATCCTTCACCTCAAAGATTAATATTTTATTACGTCCATTTTTGTTCAAATAATTTACCTTACATTACAACATTGCCACCGAATTCATGTGGAGGTTTTTTTCAATAGATTGCTATTCAGTCGACATATGCCTCTAAAAACACTTCCTGTTGGTCAAAGTTGGTCACAGAACTTTTCTGGACAAGAGTGCACCTATTACAATTGTTTACATGACTGTTACTAATTGGTCACTACCACAAGCGATCAACAGACAACTCGTTATTTCCTTGATCTCTCTATCTACGCTCAAGACCCAATTATCCGTCATCTCAGGAGAGTTATTTTCTGTTGTCCTATAGGACTTGTTTACAAAGAATTCTACGAAGATATCCGATACGAAAACTCCAATAAAAAGTATATAGCATGTTTTCGGAATAATTATAAAAAATACCGATGGACTTCAAGACTAGAGGTAAATTACAACTCACCTTCGTTTCGTGTAGGTATGGTTGAATCAAGCAAATGTCCTCCAGAGTTAATGCTTTCCATTTCTTCCATATCCAAAAACTCCGGTTGTACTTCCTCCTCGCTCTCAGAATCAGCATCTTCCGCCCGTGTAGCCTTCTTTTCGGGTAAAATATAACCGATTATTGTTCTGTAAACAGTAGAAGACCCAAACGGTAACATTTGCGTTATCTTGATTCTTTCTTATGTGCTGACTACACATAAACACTAACATTAGTCGGCGCTAATTCTCTTAACTGTTTCGTTTCATTCCAAACAGTGAAGGGAATTAGCGCCTACTACTGGGCTGGATAGTAAACCAAATACTAGAGAATTTGATCGTATGCTTGTTTTGTACATCCAACCTGCTCTCGGGGGGAAATACGTAATTCGACCTGGAAAAAACAAATTCATATAAATTGGGTTAGAGTTAAGGTTTGGGTTACGGTAAGAAAAAAATCCCTCTCTGTGGATTCAAACTTGCAACAATTAGAGTAGAAGTAAGGAAACATATTTTATGAACTCCGCTGTCTGAGACTTATGTAAAATAACATGCATATCCCCCTGAGACCAGCCTGGTACCTCTTCTATAATTAAAGAGCAACTGGAGCATCTTCACTCTCATTGAAAACCAAGAGTCCCTTGTGATTGTGTCACTGCGTAATACAGGTTTGGGTTTGAATTTACAACCCTCTATAGACCAGGCTTCACATAAAATGAAATGTGTGAGCCTAGCCACAATAAGAACAATGTATTGGTTGCTTAAGGTTTAATAGATTATTTAAACAGACATTGCCAGGTGGTGCCAAGAAAAGCTTAGATTGGAATGTTCCCACTGATAACATAGTGGGCTAAGAGGTCTTTAAAATCCACTACCTGTAAAGCCTCCCTGAAGTGTTCATTTTGGTTATAATAGAAGATTAAGTATTAAAATATTCACACTTTTTCTTCTGATTCTCTGCATGCCTCCCCACTCCTGCATACCTCAAACCTCTGAAGTAAATCTTCAATACTTGTAATGCAATTGTATACACTCTCATTAAATTCCTTTTTTTACTCCGACTCATTGGAATAAAGAGTATACCTTGTCAGAAGCTCCAGAGCAGCTTGGGGGCAGGCCTGAATGGGAGATATGACAGGCAGGCACTACTGAACTGCAGACGAATACAGCCTGGGTACGGAGGAAGCAGAAGCCGACAGGGATTTGGTCGCCCTTCCTATCCCTTATATAGCCAGAAGGTGTAAAGCAGTAGGACTCTGTTTGTAAATACATGTTTTTGCATAACCCCCTCTAGTGGCCTTCCTAGTTCCTACATGCAAGGTGAAACGTCCCCCTCATCTGCCTCCCTTCTCATCTCTACTTTATGTTTATAAAAGCGAACCCTCAATGCCAGATACAATAGTTTCTGTTGTTCAAGTAAAAATTAACAAAGTTTTGATGACTAGTCAAATTAATGACCATTTTGGGATCTTTGACAAAATACTGTAAATATGATCTTTGGTAAAATACTCTAAGACAATATGGGTGGAGTAGGAAATATGTTACATTGAAAAGTAAAAGATTTGAAAACCACTGGCTTCAGTACCTTGTTCATGCCACAGAAAACACAGATTCCCCAGATTGTGAATAATGTTTTATTAAATTGTGACTAAACTAATCACTTCTGCACCCTATATTGTACTTTGCACTTGTGGACATTTAGTATTGCGAGTCTTACACCTTGCAAGGAAGGAAATGTAGAGCAACTACCAGATTTCTGTAAAATGCTCTCTGCTCTCCACATTGCCGTAGGATTTAAGGTTTGGGGCAGTGGTACTCAACTCTTACCCTACAAAGGCCGGAGCCTGATGGTTTTCTGTTCTACCTCATCATTAATGTCACCCACCTGGTGTCCCAGGTCTAAACAAGGCCCTGGTTAGAGGGTTGGAATGAAAACACGGAGTGGAACTCTTCAGTCTAGTGTTGAGTGCTGATTTGGTATTGGATCAAGGATAGATATTGATTAATGCAAGGAGGGCCAATGTCCATGTTGATTTTGTCTGAACCACATATTTGAGATGAGAACCAAGCACTTTCTACATCAGTATGTCAAAAGTTCAACAATTTGACAAAACCACAAAATGTCACCAAAAAAAAAGTCTAAACGATTACTAGAATTGATGTCCAACTATAACTAGTAGATAAATTCAATTTACAAATCATAAAATTATTTTCTAAAAAGTTGAATGAAAAACAACACATGTTTATAGAAAACAAATACAAAAACAGAGCTTCATAAAAGCTTCCCACTAATTATTAATTAATGGAAACTATCACATAACATTCATATTCATAAATATTAGCTTTAGCATAATATACTGGAAAGAACACCAGAGCCAGATTGACACAGTCTGGAAGAGCTGGCCTGGAGGGGTCTAACAGTCAAAGCCATTGCTGTAGCATGTGTTTAAATCCAGCCCCTGTCCACTTTAATACAACCCCTTTTATCTTTTTCTATATACATTAAAGCTTAACATGACAACAAATTAAGACTTCAAAGATAGAATCTAAACTGATAATTTTTTGTACAGCAACAGTTTCCGTGGGCTGACATCCATCTCATGTCACGCAGGGCAGAAAATGAGTCAAATAGAGGAACAACCCTAGAGGTCAGGCTGTGACTAATAGCAATTTACTTCAGAAAACCCCATTTCTTGGGGTCAGTGTTTGCATTTCAACCTCTAATAGTTTGAATCTGAGTTATTTATATTGTAGAATAGAACCCTTGTTATAAAAATCCAGCCATTCTAGATTTGTACCTAATTGCAACTTTGGTCAAAATAAATTCACTCCTGGGTTGTCAAGGAGATAGAGAGGAGTTCCTCTGTTCGAATGTAGCCTTTTTTGTACAGATCTATCTTGTTCCTCAGTCTCTCCTTGGAAGGATTGTCCACTATACACAGGGAAGAAAAGCTGAGATCTCCTGGAACAAAAACAATGGTTCTGTTAATCGACTCTCATCCGACAGCTGATATGTGAAGAATTGATTATTTTGGTATTATGATTATATCTGGGGTTTTTTGCTTCTATTTTCAATATATATATATATATTGAAAATAGAACAACACTTAGCATTAACAGTTTGTAAGTGGGGCCTATGGGCCTTCCCTTCATTCAGTCAGGAGGTGAAGAAAAACATAGCCCCAAACAGAATACTTGCCTTGAGGCAGCTCCTTGGGACAGGAAGTGAACCCATTGGCCTGGCAGTCCTCACAGCCAACTCCGTTCCCATCAGCAGAGCAGCTACACTGGACTGGCCAGCTACTGTACAGATCCACCACTTCAGTGGACCGGACGCTCTGGCCAGCTTCATCGGCCCCTCGGCCCGCTCTTCCCCCCGCCTCTTCCTTCGAGAGGGGCTGGCTCCGCTGCCCGCTACTCAGGTACGTGACCTCCGACTGGCTACACTCGCAGGGCCCCCCCACAGCGTCCGGCGTCTGCACCGCAGCGGACAGGCAATTGACTTTGGCGTAACTGTGCAGCTCGTCGTTCTCCACGGGCATGCTGGGCCATCGGCGGGGGCCGGCGTCGTGTCCGGCCTGGGCGGCGGAGGCGGGGCTTCCGGGGACCCATTCGGTCAGGGTGTGGGGCTGATCCTCGGGGGGGCAGGGCAAGGGGAGGAGCTGACTTAACACCTGTAACACCTGACGTGACCGGACACATCAATGCGATATAGTCAGAGGACTTGTCCCAGGGACTCGCACGCAAAACAGACCAAACCTTGAAGCATACCGTCAATATTTACTTAGGTTAAATGGCGTAACATTCATTAGACCCGAGCACGATGACTCGGTCCGTTGCGAAATCCAACAAATATTTCCCTATTCAAGCCACTACACAGACAGGCTGGCTTGTACAGCGCCATTCAAGGATTATGGCTGCGAAAATGGCAGATGGTATGTACAATGTACGGCGCGGGCATAGGTCCCTGTTCCCACTCACATTCTCCATGATGGGTCTCTCGCGAGGCCGTGTGCTGGTACAGTCCAGAGCCAGGCGGAACAGGGTGGAGGACAGGGAGTGCGGGCAGGGACCAGCCCTCGGGTCCAGGAACTGAAGGCAGGAGTCCACGGAGCCACTTGCCTCGGTTACCCCCTTCAGGACGTCTCTCTGTAGTGAGGGAGACGGAGGGAACGAACCCAGCGATCCATCGTTAGCACGTATTTAGTCGCTTTTCAGTACACTGTGGCATTTAACTGACAAACCTGTCATTTATCTTACCAGCAAAGTGTGTTTAGGGGTCTCCTCTCTAACTTTCCGTCCTGTTAAAGTTTCCATTATAACCTAAGAACAAGAGGCTTTTTTGTTAACAGGTTCTGGTCATACATTCGAGCAATTCCCAAACCGCTCTCTTTTGGCATTCGACACAGGATGTCAGGTCCAGAAGGTGTACCTGACAAAGACCGGGTGAAACCTGATCGCTTGTCAAGGGACATTTCAGTTTCATTTCTGCCAAGCGCTCCCTAACTCACCATTCCTAAGCTGAACACATCCAGCTTGACAGACAGCTTTCCGTCTCTGATGTATTCATCGGGCAGGTATCCCAGAGTCCCGCAGGTGGTCGTATCTAAGGTGACAGTGCCAGTCTGACCGACCGAGTGGGGCCTGAGGCAGGCCATTCCGAAATCAGACAACTTTGGCTGCAGCCGCTCATCCAGCAATATGTTAGAACTACATGAATGGACAAGACACTGTGGAATTAAGGTGTTGTCTTTGGAAGTGTGCTGCGCTTCGGGCTATGATATGTCAATGTTGGCCACTATACATGTAATGCCGTGCAGGTACAGTTACAATATCACTGAATCGGTCTAACTCTTGGTTTACGACTATTTTGATCCAAATCAGCTCCTGCCGAAACAGCAGCTACTCTTCCCAATAAAACACACAGACACTGACAGACCAGTGCGGTTACCTTGTGATGTTAGCGCAGATAACAGCGCAGGGCTGAGCCATGTGGAGGTGGTGCACCGCCCTAGCTACCCCCTTGACGATGTCCAGGCGTTCCTGCCAGGAGAGACTGGCCGCTACGTCCTACAGATACACAGGAGGGTGTGGCATGTCATCACTGTGATATTTCGGGCACCACAAGCAGAAAGAGAAAAGCGTATTGTCGGAGAATCAACATTTGTCTGAACGGTCACACGGCCTGCGCTTGGAACCAGTACAATCTCTCGCAGAAGAGCGCGCGTGCACACCTGTAGGGGTGCGTCTGACCTGAAGTGGTGGATCTCACCTGATCATGGAGTCGGTGGAACAGTGACCCATTGGGCATATAGGGGTATGCCAGCCAGTACATATGCCCGTCAGAGTGGCAACCCAACAACTCCAAGATGTTAGGATGCTGGTTTCTGGAGAACAAGCATTCAAGTTTGTTTATCAGTAACAAGCAGAAACATGTAAGAAAACAAGAAATAGAAGACAAAAAAAGAACAAGGTCAATGTTCAGAAGTTGTTGCTTGACTCTATTTCATTAGTAAATAAACAGAGGAAACAAAAACTAAATGAAAGACGTAGCTCGGTCTTTAGACATACAGATGATGGATTTCCATCTCTTTCCTGAATACGTCCCATAACTTCTTCCATGAAGCTTTCTGTACCTGAGGAAAAACAACAACATTTGTCTTATTAGTTGTGTATTTATACTGAATCCTACTTTATATAATACTATTTTACTGAATACTATATCTTTTAAACTACGTTTTTCAGTACCAAGGGTAAAAATAAACATGTTCTAAGCAGTACAGTTCACATGGTCTGTGAATTGCATACATATGTAATGTGTAATCCCTGTTCATTATCATCTCTGTCGTGTCCAATGAGTGAATCCGGAATTGAAAATATTAGGAAAAGATAATTTTTTTTTATAAAAACACAAAAAGTGCACTGATATTTGTCCATTTCCATTATGCTCACTACACCTGTAGCCTGAAGTGAGGAGTCCACTGCTGTATGAAAATCTGTCCAGCCCAGTTGGCCCCAAGTTGCTCTTGCCTTGGCAAGCTTTTACTGTTCTCGTCAAAGCACATTGCACTTTTGAGTTTATACTGTCTGTATAAACGGTTTAGTTTTCTCTGCAATCCAGTGTAATCATTGTGACAGGCTCACCTCTCACCATTGTGAAGCACCCCACGGTTATTTTGTTGACCCCACATACTAGCTTCCGTTCGCCTGGTAAGTACCTGCTTGAAAAGCTTGACAGCGAAGGGCTGGTTTCCTTTCATACCTCTGTAGATCACAGAGAATTTGCCCTCCATAATCTTCATGTCCTGGTGGAAATTTCTAGTTCCTTCTATGACATCTGATTGTGTGATCAGAAGCCTGTGGTTGTGACCTAAAAACATAATCAAATTACCAAGGAAATACACTGTGTCTTAAATACCACAGTGAAATATGTATGGTTGCACCACAAATGTAATCCTGTTCCTCACATATTTCAACACTTTAGGGTCCTAGTCACTAAATTATATAGAGAATTGAGGGCCACTTGGTTGGATTAATAAAACGTGACTTAAAACCACCACTCACTAAAAGGGGAAGTAAATTAGGGAACTGTGTACCTACAAAACGTCAGACGGAAACGGCATACTAGTCTTTCAAGCTGACTTGGCAGCAGAAAAAAAGTTAGCAATGCATCAGTCTGCTCTATCATTGGGTCACCTCAGACATATCTTGGTATAGTGTTTTGAAGACCCATAATGACAATGTGTGGCTTTGTACATAGCAGTAGTATAAAAACCATGTTTTATATTATTTTGACTGAAATCACAGCAATACTTAACATTAAAAAGTCATTTTTATATAAATAAGACCCAAAAAGTACCTTTGCTTGACACTGGATGATTGGATGTGTTCCGTCCAGGGTCAGGGGACACATAATTAGACAGGGATGGCTGAGGGGAAAGGACATAAACAGGGAAGGACTTTTACAGCAATGCACAGTAAACACTAAAGAGCAATTAGACGTTACACATTAAATAACATCACACTACAATTGAATCCAAGGCAATACAAACTATATAAGGTAAAAAGTGGCAGAAACTGCTGTTCCAACTTACTGTATTACAACTTTGTACATGATAAGGTAACACTTAGAAATGTGTACAAAATATGTACCAAACATATGAAAATATAATGGAAAACCAATACCAGTACTTCCTTTGTAGAGGAATATTTGAGTGGTGGTTTTAATATGTACCAAACATATGAAAATATAATGGAAAAACCAATACCAGTACTTCCTTTTTTTTAGGGTACTGAAAAATAATTATAGAAAGTACTGTACAAACAAAGTGGTTGTCTATATACAGAGCTAATCCTTACCTTATTAACAGACTGTGTTTATAAAGTAATTTCTGTTTATTTTTTTAAGTTGTTTTTTTACTGTGTATTTCAACTGAACATCATGAGTTAGTCCATTATTATATTAAAATATAGTGATCTAATAAGTTGTTTAAATTGAAAAATAAAAAATACTGTACTGACACTACTCTGATGAACTCATTAAACTACTGTACTGCAATTTACTGTACTAGGAATGCCAAGAGTGTGCAAAGCTGCCATTGGCAAAGAGTGGCTACTTTGAAAAATCAATAATATAATTTTTTTGGGGGGTTAGTACATGATTCCATAGAGGTTATTTCAAAGTTTTGAGGTTTTCACTATTACCATACAAGTAAAAATAGACAAGAATAAATAAATAACCTTGAATGAGTCGTCTCCAAACTTTTGACTGGTACAGTCAGTATTTATATCTGAGATAGTTCAAAACCTTCACACAAAAACAACACACTATATTGGACGCATTCAGTAATTCCATCAGTCAGTATGTGTGATTAGTATTTGACTTGACGTTTTAGATTACGTGTGCTGAGAGCGCACCCCCCCATGTTGTGAACTCGTTTCGGAGTGTGGGATTATCCAGACTGATCTGACTTACCATGGTGGACTCTGGTGGGGATGGGTTTTCCACAACCTTTGAGGGTTCACTGTTAGGAAAGGAATTTGTAGTTTCTAAAAAGAGAATATTTCACACATGACTCAATGTCCTCTATGACCCTATAACAGTAGGATAGCATCCTTAACACAGGTTTTCATTTAAAACACACACACAAAACTAGTAAATTAGAAATGTGTGACACGCACACAAAAAATGCCCTTCTTGTTCTGGAAACTTCTTGTGTCTGTTCTTACTTTAAATCCTAACTTCAACCACCAGTGCTCGATTTGAGCCGGATCCTTCCACAACAGGATTCGGGACCTCGTTCAGTTTATTACCACGGATCTGGTATCTGTCGCGCATTATTTGTCTTTTTCATCAATGTGTGCGCATGGCACTGTGGACATTCTACTAAAAGCGATCAGATTTCACGAAGTTGTCGATTCCTGCAGCCTTAGCCTCAGCCTGACAAGATTGTGAAAGTTTAAATGTTTTATTGCCCGGGATTAGGAAGCTTGTTCATGACTATAGGAGTCTAGGTTAGTTGTAACAACAAAAGGCAGGGTTAGTTTTAACAACAATTAAAATGTTACAACCTACTATATGCAACGTTTTGGTTGTAGGCCTACATATGTTTTCTTTGAATTTCAGTATGCCTAGACTAACGGTAACAAACAAGCTAATATTCAGTAATGCTCATTTTGTTGACATTTATTATGTTCAAATGTCTCAATACTATGACTGACAGTAACTAACATAATTCACACACACACATACACCGCAATGATGTTAAAAAGTCATTTAAGTTTTCAAATAAAAAGTTTTCAATATAATTTTTTTATAATGTTACAACTCACACCAGGGTATATCATAATGTTACATTTCACCCCAAGGTATGTTACAACTGACCCAGGCTCCTTGTGTTTGAGACCAAAACACATTTCTTGTTTGTGTTACAGATATAAGAGCTACACCATCTACTAGCAGACACATGTAACTAGTTTGTATACAATTTTGAATGCACTGGCTTAAAAGACCTTCAAGATACAGACAGAAATTTCCAAAATGTTACACATATCCCCGTCTCCCCCTACCTCTATGTTCACCCAGTACATCTCTCTCGTGTTTTACAATGAAGCACTAAACAAAAATGAAGCAAATTGGGTGAGGATGGACTACAATTTTAGAAATGCACCAAATGCACTAAAAGCTGTGTATTTCAGTCCATCCTTCCCGATTCAAAATATGCACTTTTCATCGTCATTGGCACACATTTTTTCTAGGAGCTATTGAATGTTCTATTTTTTTATCAAGTTTTGAAATGTAAAATCAAAATAACTAAAAGCCGTGGATTGTACTCCATCCTTTCCAGATACAGAATATGTAGTTTACGTTTTATAGTATTACAAAAAAACTATAAGAACTATTGACGATTTAAGACCAAAATTGGGCAAAAAACAAAAGGTGTGGATTTTAGTCCATCATATCCCGATTCAAAATCTAATTTTCATAGTCATGGACTCAGGGCTGGCCTTAGCCTTTTGGGGACTCTAGGCAAATTAGATTTTTCCCTACTGGTCCGGGGCACACTAGCGGACTGGGGCCCAGAGGTGGACATAGCATGGACCTAGCTATTAAAAAGAGAAAACGAATATCCACTGAATGTCCATTATAAAACTAACTTTACCTCGCTGATTTGATGCACACAAAACTATTTGAAACAGACAAACAACGCCATCAAGTAGACAAACATTACATTGGCAGCCATTTTTTTTTTTTTTACCTTGAGCCAATAGCAACTGAATTCCTCTATAATGTCCCATATCTTCTAAAACCTGTAGAAGATCCCCAAGCGTTTTATTCTGCTGCGCCCAAGCCCAGAGAAGTTCGCGTGTAGGGCTCTTGCCGGTTGCTTCAATCCTCTCACTGCGTCGCACCTCCGTCCAACTTGTCGCAATTCGTGCAGCTGAAATATAAATACATTAAGAAAATAAACATGAATTACAAGTTAAAGTAACAAGGTTAGCTAACTGTTAATTATGATATAGTTAGTATAAGCGGTCTCTGATAAACGTATTAATACCAACCGCAACTTAACACCGCCTATAAAGTGCGCACAGTACAGGACGAAAGATTTCTCCAGACTTCACTCACCAAGCCCACGCCACCCAAGGTTGTCAACTCCGCTGTCAATAACATCACAAAACGTTTCCATCAGACCAGGGGAAAGGTCGTACAGGAACGTAGAGTAGTCCATCTCATCTGATACCTTACGCTTTTGTTAAACAATGTGTGTTGACTGCGTTTACTTGACTGCGGTCGAATGTGACGAGATTCAGGAAACCCCATAGTTCTGCTCCCCCAGGCATAGATAGCGGTGACAGTGCGGAAATACCGTAATGGAATAATTTCTAGGGTTATGAAAAGCGCTTTGAGTAGGCCATATATTGCATAACACGGGGTTACGTGTTGAGTCTAGCCTTATTATTTTTTACTTCCAACTTCCAACTACTTGATTTATGACTTTATTATGGCCCATTAGCACCAGATTAAAACACTACATACTTTTCGGGGAGTCCACGTAAAAAACAAGCAGGTCACCGAAGTCAAGAGTTTAACACAAACTTGTCCACTGGATGGCGACATCTTACCGTGGAAAACATGGTAACGTTGAGAGCAGACCCTCTCCTCTCCCCCCTCTTGCACTTTCCTTCTCTTCCTACTCCGTTTACTTCTGTTTGATATTTGTACTCTTTTAATTACTCTAATGCGGTTGTCCTGCTGCTTGATGCGCAGTTGCTAGCTTTGCGCGCGTTTGGATAGTCCTCGTTAACATGTCGGAGACTTACCTTAGCGTAAGTCTTGGTTGACATGGCGGTATAATTTATTTAATAGATTATAAAATAACTGTATCAGCATCCCACGCTACACGGATGCTTCTTGTTATTTTTTTCTGGGAATACAATTAATTTGAAGTTGCTGACAGGTGTCGTCCTACGCATCTGTCAAATGGCAGTCGAGGAAGACTTGACGAATTGCTTCTGAAAATGTTCAATGTAAGAAATACACATTTTCATTCACTCTGGCGAAAGGAAGATGTCAACACGTTTTGTTCAGTAAATGGAACCAGTTAATCAAGGTGTATCTTATATATAAATCAACTATATATTGAGGTGATTTAGTTCTGATTCCAAGTTGTAGATGCAATTTCCAAATCAGTGAGACCACCCTCTCTAGTGAGAAACTTGTTTTCCAGTTCTACCTGAGTGCCTTTCAGCTAAATTACTAAAATGTAATTTAAAATGTACACTGTTCATAAAGGGTTAAACAATGATTAATTAACCCTTCAGTCAAAGGTTACACCAGTTCATTGCTTTGGAAACCCATAACTGGCAGTGTGCAAAGCACTGGGGCCTTTTCTCTTTTGGGCAAACCTCAGTTCTTTACCATCGCTTCTTTGTGACCTTTATGTTCAAAACAAACACTATTTAATTCACTCTGGTGGGAAAGGAATAAATCATGAAGCTAGGTTCATTTAATGGAACTGATGAATCGTGAAGAAGGAATATAAGTTAAAGTCTCCCCCATGTCCCTTCTTCTGTAAAAAAAACAGACTGAAGGAATGCAAGCACTCTAATGGATGCTAGGGGTGAGCCTATACAATACTGAACCATGTCTTAAGTCAGTATGGTGTTTGTGTACATTTAAAACACTGGTGAATTGACATTTTGAGTTCTGATGGGAACAACAGTTCAACTAAGCTCATGAGGGAGTTATATTCTCCGTGACACAAGAAGTATGAACATGTATTCACTCACTTAAATCTCTCTGGATTAGAGCGTCTGCTAAATGACTTAAATGTAGGAAACTTGCACTTACTAGGACTGCAATATGTTTGACCTCGCTATCTTAAGACGTTAAGATACTGTTAACATTACTGTTAACGTCTCTGCATCAGACCGTCTGATGAGTGACTGAAATCTAATGCAAAATGCCCCCATCTATAATGGAACAAACAGTGGTGGAAAACATGTCCGACCAATGCTCAAATGCCTTTTAAATCCACGATTGGAAGTTTGCACACTTCAGGCGAAGGGATATTGCCACGTTAAATGACCAAAATGTTGTGTAAATGTAAAATGGGGTAGAAATTGTGATTGGGACACACGTGATTGCTTCCCTGTTTTTCTCACCTGTGACCTTTGATCTGAAAAGTGCTTTATCGGTCAGAGGTCGTAGCCAGAAAACGGTCCTTCAAATGCCAAATGTCACTGAAGACACTCACAAGCATCCTAATCCGGAAGAGCTTTGAAGTACCCCACACCTCCTTTATTAAATGTATTTTACTGTCCATTCCGCTAATGCAATTAAACCAAAGAATTCACCAGTGGAAAAGGGCCTTCTTAGTTAGGCGCATTTTCATCCACATTTGCTGTCCTCGACCCCTGTTCTCCAGTACCTCTCAGCTTTTTCAAAAGGGAAGAGGACACTTGAGTGGTGCTGGCCTATTTAAGGCCAACGGCTAGGGGAGCAATAGGCTAGCCTGTATCACCACTTTGCCGCTGCCACTGTTAGGTCATCTGTCCAAGTTACCGAGAAGGGTTGGTGCATGGTACGCCTCTGCCCCAGGAAGGCAATGGAAGAGGGCTATGGCCCAATTCCATATCGACCCCGAAACCCGACACGCCTCTGGGCCTGTGAGCGGCCGAGAGGATTTGACAAGCGTTAGCAACACAGTGAAATCTCCACCGAGACAATCAGTAGCCCCGTGGAGCTATTACCATATTGATTACACCTGTCAAATCATCTTAGGTCTACATGGGCATGTGGGGTCTATAGGAGGCGATTTGGGTTTGTGTTCAAATTACTTCTTTCGTTCTTTTTGGTTAGCTTGAGTAAAAAAATAAATAAAGGCACCATATTTTAGGTTTATGGCTGTTAGCGTATACAAGCAGTGCTGCCTTTGTTGTACTACTAGCATCCAGCCACTTGGTGGTGCTAGCAGACAAACAGCCCAACGGTCCCCATTTACTGAAGTTGACAAACTGTTCCCAAAATACTTTTTTCCCTGCTATTCTGCGCACTTTAGTAGGAAAGGAATCTGACTCATCAGTTCTGAAATGGCCTTGCTAGCCTCTGGTCCCAGTGAGCAGCAGCGACAATATGGAATGGCAATGTTTGGATCCAGTCCTGCAGTCCAATCGCCTCGGTTCAATTTGCATTTTGCAAGTTACATTCATTTATAATTCACGTTCGGGCACTGGATAAAAAGCAAAAGCTATTATTGCTGAATGAGGTTGAGTGAGGAGTGGCTTTATTACCGGGATAGATAGACTTTCGATGAACTCATTTAAACTCACGAAAGATCCTGCAAGTGTTTTTCAAAGCCGCATTAAAGTTTATAAGGTATTTTATCATGTCAGGTTTATGCTGAGTTTCACCGCTAAACATGAGATCATTCGTCAAAGTTGTGCACTATTCTGTGTCTTCTGTAGCAGCTGCACAGGTGTTTCCCCCGGATTTAACTCGCCAACGCCCCAGTCCGCTTCATCGCCACTCCGGTCCCCATTGGCTCCTGCCGAATTACCTTCAACTTCCTCCTCAAATGCCCCCGTTTTCTCCACCCCTGCCCAATTCCACTAGACTACCGCACTGGCCTGGGAGCTGTTTAAAACAGTATTCAGTCGATGCTGAGAAGAAGGGGGTATAAACAACCGCACTGCTCCTGGCTCTTCTGAAGTGACGGTTCATCGCTGCAAATAATGCACTCAATTTGCAGGCAGTGGAATGGCTGGTTAAGCAGCGCTCTGTGCCCGGCACTCGATGCAGCGGCTGAGAACGTACGTGCTGAGAAGACCAAGTCGGAGATACCAGAGAGGAACGCGAGGAGATTGGATCTTGGACCTCGGATAGGGGGAGGTGAGAATTTAGGGAGGTCGGAAGGGAACCGGTGTAATGGTTTAACCCAAGTAAACACAGTTAAGACACGTCTTTTTACAGATCACTTTCTGGGTAAAATTGAGAATATAGAAAAAAAAAAATCTGTATTCAGCAACCAGTTCACTCATGAAGTACTTCGTAGGAAGGGAGACGTGGAAGAGGAATTGGGAGAGTTCCGGTCGGACGAAGGAGACGCAGAGCGATGTGAACATTACATTGAATCGAACACTAATTGGCTAGTGGTGTCCACGCAATTGTCACGAGTAACCTATCATGGATAATTGGTCATCTCTTGATACGGAATAGTAGGCTACAGCAACGCTTATAACACATGCATAGGTGATTTAAAGTACAAAACAGTAGGTGCCAGAAGAACAGCAGGGAAAGAGATGGAACGTAGCCTGTGCCTAGATAGCCCCTGTGTTGATAGGCGGTATGAATTAATGTCCTGTATTGACTGTGGTCAGCCTTGAGGCCTTAGGAGGGCAGCGTAATCGAAAAACAAAGTCGAGGTAAAGTGGCACGGCGGCGGTAGCTGCAGTGGGATTGGATCCAGATGAAGGTCAGAGAGGCTCAGAGGGAAAGGCGATAACCACCTACATTATCTGGACTGTCTGAAGGGAGGCAGAGACAGACATGAGCTGTCTACATCTGCCTCTACCTCCCTATATATTCATGTCCCAATGGGAAGTACCATCTTTACATACCAGTTAAATGACCAAAAGTAGGGTTGCCTGTTTTTTGAAGGGGAGGTATTGGTTTTTGTTAATATTAATATTATCTGTTCGATGTACTATGTTTGGTTAGGCCTATATGTAGGGTGTTGGTCTGCTCATGTAATACAGAACAGAAAATCACTCCAATTATATTCAAAAAAGCGCACCATTATAGGGAGTGGTCGTTGGCTAGCTACTGTAGCTACGTCCTTAGCAACAAGATACAGCAGAGCAACAGGAATGCTTGCCTTTCCAGTCGGTGTTCCCTCCTACACGTGGGCGGTAACATCAACGTGTTATACAGGACTCTGAGATTACACCAGGAAAAATTGAAAGGCAGGATTGGTTTAACTAATGAGTCGTTGAGTTAATAATTAGTCTACAATAGGCCTTAATTGATGTTTTATTATTGAAGTACACAAAAGCACAGGGAATGCAAAGCCCCAAGAAATAGTTATATCATGTATATATTGAACTAGCATTCCTTGTCCCTCTATGTAAAAACTAAGAATACACCCAGTTCCTACAGTTTTAATGTTAATTTAATTGCACTCGATGCTGCTGATATCATCTGCCCCCTAAAATGCCAGCATATTCTCCCTGTAATGCTTTTGCTCTATTGTTGACTGAGTTGTACAAAGATATGAAATGGAATGTAGTCAGTAGGACGAGTAGTGTGAAAATGGGACGCAATGTTATGCCATGATAATTGTCAATTTTTTTTATCCAGCTGCGCCCATGTAAAACACACAGTAATACTGTCTTTGGATTTTACTTAGAAACCCAGGACTCTCCCAATAAGGCATCTTTGATTTCTTATTGTTACCGTCAACAGAAGTTATATGTACAGTACACTTGTCTCTTCATGCATGAACTGCTGAAAGCTTCCAACACGTCAGAAAAATCCTACTGTACCAGTCTCTACCCTGGCAATGTTTCTGTCACAGTCATTTAGACCATCTCTCCTCTGGACACCCCATTGTTTTGCGAGTGAGAGAGCTGGAGGGAGGGAACAAGAAAGTGACAGAGCAAGAGGACAGATAAAAAATAAATTGAGAAACGCAGTTAGAGATGGGCAGATAAAAATATGGGCAGACAGAGAGAGAGAGAGAGGCTGTGATAATGGGAAAAAAACCATGCTAGAGAGGGCAGACTGAATAAGTGTGAAAGGATGGAACCACCTCTATGAAGCAGGGGGTGCCAGTGTGACACAGTACAGCCAAAGCCTCTAATGACGTCCCCAGAGCCGTGTCTGGGGATGAATGGCCCCTACAGAAGACCGCCACACATGGAGCCACACCTCCTGGAAACACACAGGCCCCGTGGCCCAAATGGCACCCTATTCCGGATTTGGTGCACCTGGACAAGTGAAGTGGAATAAAAATGGAATATGGTGTCTTTTGGGAGGCGGCCATAGACACAGGGACAGGGCCAAGGGCAAGGGGAACCCAATGTGAGGCTCTGAACAGGAACACAAAGGCTTTGTCTGTCTTGTTTTGTTGCAAAGTTCCATCTCTGTCAAGTCACACTTATTTTGATTGCACATCACTTGACAGAAAGCCTGCAGTGTCTCGCTCTGTTTCTCCGTTCTGTCTCTTTCCCCTCGCTCTCTTCCACCCATGCTCTCTCTTCGGTCCAGAAGCCCTAAACGTAAAACGGCTGTTTGACGCCAGTTCTGATATATCCATTGTGTGCGTGACATAAGGATGTAGCAAGAAAAAAACAAAGCGCTTAAACTACGTAGATTGCCTTAATATTGTGTTTTCAAAATTAAGATACTTTCCAAAAGAGAGATCCTGCTTGATACATTCTACGAAGGTTCTGTCAGTAATCTCTGATATTCACAAGATGTATATTTTCTTCTTTTTTCAATTGTGGCTGTATCCTTTTGTCAGTTTAAGCTATAAAATATTAGGAAAAGATCTCTGGAAGTTAAGACTCAAACAAGGAAGACAAACCTGTATCCTGCCACTGTTTCCTTATGAAAATAAAAAGACTCATAGAACCAAGGGCCAAGAACCAACATGTAACCTGGCTTGTAAGTCTATGTGTAATTTTTAAGGCATTTGACAGCAGTGGATATTCCATGAAAAAAAATGCCTGGTAGCATTCATTATCTGTCATGTATACTTGTCCACTGTTACTTGGAATCTCCTGCTCACAATTTTATAAAATATATACTACATCTGTTCTCAGGTCCGCCTTAACCTGCCATTAGGCCCTGGGGCTGAAAGGTTTTTGTAGGCCCCCCCAACTCACAGAAAAAAATAATAAAATGTGTAAAATACATGCTTGTCTATACAGCGCAAAATGTGTTCGTTTCTTTAGGGGGATACAACAGTGACTTGTCCCTATATGAGATGACCAAATCACTTGAGCCTACTTCACCATAAACACAAATGTCAGTGTAGAATATATGTGTGAGGTCGGACACTATGTCTATGTTCAGGTGGAATTGTGGTAAAAAGGAGATAGATAAACAGTCTAAACCATAGACCTGCACTTTGTGTATGTGGTTCTGTAACAACAAAGCACAACAATACAGACTGATTATGAACAAATAATAAGGAAAACACACTACCTTGGGAAGGTGAGCAACATAGCCACTCCCAGGGCAGATACTCCCCATGACCAAGCTTGCGCTTGGAATGTGTCTTTGAGAAGAATCTTCTCTGGTGTTTGTATTGGCGTTCTGAAGCAAAGAGGTCAGCTTCTCTGTTCTGGCACAATTCCGGTCCCATTTTCACCCTGGGAAAAGACGCACCTATTATTTTGGCCCCAGAGACACAGGTCAGTGCTTTTCAGGTTGTCATCCGACTCGTCCTGTCCTGATCCTGCCCACTTGTCTCCTCCACTGTGATCCCCTTTGGTTGGATCTACCCGTGCTGCCAGGTCCACTTCTCCTGGTGAGACAGGTAACAGGCCTCCGGTCTGTCCATCTCCAGTTGTCTCTACGTTCATCCAGTCCTCATCCTCTTCAGCTTCTCCCTAAACGTTAGCGGTCCTCCTGTCTTCTCATCGTCCTCTCCACAAATGTTCGCTGCACCGCTCGTTAACAAGCTCGCCTCTTCATTTTTAGCAGGTTTAAATAATCCTGTCAGCTTTTAATGTGCTTGAAAAAATTCCTTCTCACTGTTTTCTTTTTGCCTTAATATTTGGCGTTTTTGAGCACTGCTCTCAAACATTTTCCTTTCTGACATTTTGAGCTAGCTAGCCACAACTTCTCACTAGCATTATATGGTACCATGACAACGGCCTAATGCTAACGTATGGTAACGTAGCGTCATTGGTCACGTCAAAATAGGATCAGCAGCCAGAATCATGAATATCAAGTGATGGACAGAATATTTGACAAATTACAAAACAACGTGATTTTTTTTTTTTGGCTAATGATAGGCCCCTCGTCTTCGTAGGCCCCTGGGCTTAAGCCCCGGTAAACCCATGCATTCAGGCGGCCCTGTCTATACTGTTAACTCAGGTGTTTTAGAAATTGTTTTGACATAAAAGCATACATGTTTGAGGGGACGATTTGGCAGGGGCAGTCACCTTTGCTCCTTTTCATGAAAGGTGTCAATATGTCTTGAGTTGACTGTACATATAATGCCCTCCAGAATTATTGGTGAGCAGCTGCTCACCTATTATTGCTGCCAGTATGTTCAGTAGTATGTGCACCCTCCCTTCAGCTCTGAAATAACAGCCCTCGGTTGTCTCCTATGAGGTTTGATTAGATGGGGCAACGCAAAGGATATTATTTGAGACAATTCTTCCAAACCGAAACTCCAGAAACTCAGGAATCCTTGGTCCTCGCTTGTGGACTCTTCTCATTCACTCACCCCACAGTTTTTTTTAAATGGGATTTATGTTGGTCAGGGGACTCTGATAGCCGTGAAATGACGACCCAGTTTTATCCTCCCGGCAGAGGTAGACAGGTTTTGGCTTAAAATCCCCTGGTACTTGTTGGAGTCCATGTTGGCATGTATCTTAACAAGGATTCCAGGGCCTTTGGAAGTAAAACAGCCCCACAACACAGATCCACCTGTATATTTTACAGTGCTAATTAGGTTATATTATGCCTGACCATAAATCTGTTAACGCCAAACCCACTTCTCTGATTTGTGGACATAAAAGGCTCCATTTTAGTTTAAACAGATTATAGAATCTGGTTCCAATCAAAATTCCAATGGCATTTAATAAACTTCAGATGCATATATGTTAGGTTTGGTGACAGCAGAGGCTTTCTTCTAGCAATCCCTCTAAACAACTTGTTCACATGGGGGTGTCTAATTCTTGTTTTGGTGACATGATGAGCCCAAGATGTAACCAATTTATGTAATTCTCCTTTTTTTGCCACAAGAATCTTTCTCACTGAGCATGGGGGAAAAATACACATGCGTCCTTAAGGCAGGTTCAACACAACTCCATTTATTTTACATTTCTTTAAAATAGTGGAAATAGGTACTTTCAGACAGCTATCTTTTTATAGCCATTGCCTGATTTGTGACAATCACATTGTCTCATTTAATTTTGTGTTCCCTGTCACTGCATACTTACACCCCATTAAAGCAGCATGTTGTGGATGACCACATAAGAATTCCCAAAACTAGAAAAAGTGTTTTTATGTTATTCATGTGGATCATTCACACACCAGTAATGCAGGAGGGGTGACTAAAATAAGTGACTCTCACTTTCTAAGAAAGTATGAGAAGGTAGTCAACAGACAGATGTATCCCCAAGTCAGCCGCGAGGATGAGTGTCATTTTCGGGCACATATCATCACTGTCTGTGACTTAACCTTGATCCAACATCTCTTTTTATTTAAACGATCCGTCAGCATTTCCGTCTACCCAACTGATGAAAACACACACACATATCCATCCTTCCCCTCTAGATACACACGCCCTTGGAAATCATTCATAATTCATGTCTGCCTCTTCTCTCTCAGGATAGTACTTACCATCCTCAACCAGGACATCGGTTGGTGCCATCCAGGATCCTTAACCCTTAACTTTATCCCTAACAATAACCACATTAAATTTTACACTTCAGTTGGGTGTTGTCACAGTTGGGGTTTTCCCAAGCCAGTGGTTCTAGATCGGATTCAGCACTGTGGTCAGTTGGAAAAGCCCGAACTCTACCGTTCCCACCAACGAGCTGTGCTGCTCCAGCGACTCACGAAATTGTTTTCTGCCCCAGGTAATCGTTTACATCAGACCCACCTACCTCCGTAGGCCTGCATGTTCTGGTAGGTCCAAAAGGAACCAACTCTTTTTGAATATGTCCCGATGTGGCAGTGATATGAGTCAGAAACAGGTGTTGTAGTGTGAAAATGCAATGCTGCGTATAAACAGAACAATTTTGTTCATGAAGTGTGTTAGGCGATTGAAGTATTTGAGTGTTTTTTGGGGATTTTGGCAAGGTCCGTTTGTCGGCTAACACTGGATCAACAGCCGCAGTAGCTAGTCCATAGTGTTAGCCTTTCTGTCTGAAGGGTCTATAGCCTACAGTGTTAGTCTCTATGTCTGAAGGGGTAGACGGTAAACTTACAAGCATACCAATAATTCCGTATTAACTTGGTTATGGCGGTAAGCCGAAAGTGGCATTGATTATGTAAACACTGTGGTCTTCCGTTTTAGATCTTCTACCTGGTAGTTGGTTGCACTCACCCGGTGTCCAAGGCCTGAATTAGTTACTCATTAGCTGGAGGGTCGGCCCTCCAGAATCAGAGTTGAAAAGTTGAAAAGCCCCGCTTTATGCCAAAAAAAGTCAGCTTTTTGGGCTGTGCAGTTCCCCTCCCGGGGGATTCTATAGACACACATCAAAAGTTACATTTCCATTTTTGTTAGTCCATTCTGTGAGACACTAGGGCTCTGACTTGGCATGGAAATGTAATGTCCACAATGCTGGAATTGCCCCTGGCCTATTCTCTCTCTCTCTCCTCTGCGTCAGGGATCCGTTTTACACACAATCGGCTGACAGTGTGTAGCGAGAAGGCCCGTTTGTGCGTGTGTAAGCATCGTGACAAAATGCTGACGTTGAGTTTGGATGATTAATACAGGTAGCTATGGGACTGAAAACATTCCCGGGGAATCTCTTCCTCTCCTGTTGCACTGGCATCATCTCTAATCCCACAGTGAGGATAACAAATTCATGGCTGGTTAGCTTTTCACACAGAATAGATTTCCTAAAGAGCCAATAAACTTTGCAGTCATGGGATATTTTAAGGGGTTTTGTGGACACAGTTGTTGGTCATGATTGACACAGCCATAACTGACATACCAAACTGATTTCCCCGGTTCCACTGAGAACAAATCAGATTGTTGCTGCATGCGTAGTGACATGGGCGTGAGGGAATCAATATAGATCGACCTTTAGCGGAGACATAGAGGAGAGCCGGGGTGAATACTGCTGAGTCATCAGGCTTATGTAAGATGGATGCCTGGTTAAAAGAGGAGTGATGTGTATTTCTGTCTTTGGGTGTTCTTGTGTGTTGTAACTGGGCGCTTCACCTTTCCCACAGAAGAAGGAGATGCATATATACAGTATAAACAATGTATTTTAAATACACTGCTCAAAAATATTAAGGGAACATGCAATCATCACAGTGTAACACTGAGTCAGTTAAACAATATTAACCTGTCCAGTTAGGAACATGAGCGATTGTGAATCAATGTGGTGCAATATGAATGTGACAACAGGTGGACTGGAGAGGCAACAGCAAGACAACCCAAAAAAAGGGAATGGTTTATGCTGCCAGCAACATCATCCAGCATGACCGGTTTGGCGGTGGGTCAGGGATGAACCTTGGAGGGTCGCACAGACCTCCACGTGTTAGCCAACAGTACCCTGAGTGCTATTAGGTACCGGGATGAACGTCTCTGACCCATTGTTAGACCTTACGCTGGGACAGTGGGCCCTGGGTTCCCCCCGGTGCTGGACAATGCCGGCCTCATGTGGCCAGACGGTGTAGGTGAATGGTTTTGACCTAGATGTGCTTGATAACTGTAACAAAAAAAAAAAAATCTTGGTGCTACATCCAATTAAACCGTTTTACATGAATGACTTAAAAATTAAAGCATCGTATGAAAAGTCTTCTGAACTAAACAAACAAGGACTAGACAAAGATGTTAAGGGACCATACAAATGTGCTGAGGACTTTTGTTTTGGTTTTTTCTCAGTCTCATCTGAGTGAATTAGAGAATGCGAAACTATTAATTTCCAGTGGAAATAATCAGATTTTGTTAAAACATGTTAAAGTGGCTTTTGAAACCAACCTAGCCTTGAATGAGTTTACATTTTGATGTTGACACTGGTGAATTTGGCAAATATTTATCTATTGAAACGTGTGTTTTTTTTTCATTAAATGGGAAATGCTCCATCTGACCTTGCTTTTGTAATCATGAATACATTGTAGAAACTCATTACTACCAACTCCCTTCTGACTGAAACATGACAGTCAGGTAGAATAAATATGTTAAATTAAAATGACAGATAGCTGTTTCAGGTGCAGGCGCCACTGAGACTAACGAGATTTTATTTTTAATTGTTATTGTTTCATTACTGAGTAAACTCATCAAGCCCATGCTAATTAATTTAATGAATGCACGTCAATATTAATTTATTCATACCGAAGTCCTTGTAATGAAAATGTGAACATTTGAAAACAACTGCAATGTTAAAACAATGGTTGGTCTTTTCCTACAGGTTAGTATCTTGCAACAACATAAATTACATAGTGTACATTGTTTGTATAGAACAGAACACATAATGTAGCCAATAACCTTCAAAATAGAAATTATAATTATTAAATATGCCAGACCATTAGAAGTCCACTTTTTGGCCAGGGCTTTCCAAATATGTTGTATAACAATTAACATCACTGGTTCATTATTTTATTCTGATTATTATGTAGTAGTAAACCCAATTGTCACTTTAGATTTCTCTCTCTTTTCCAAAATGATTTATATACACTGAACAAAATTATAAACGCAACACTTTTGTTTTTGCCCCCATTTATCATGAACTCAGCTGAACTCAAAGATCTAAGACTTTCTCTATGTACACAAAAGCCCTATTTCTCTCAAATATTGTTCACAAATCTGTCTAAATCTGTGTTAGTGATCACTTCTCCTTTAACGAGATAATCCATCCACCTCACCAGTGTGACATATCAAGATGCTGATTAGACAGCATGATTATTGCACAGGTGTGCCTTAGGCTGGCCACAATAAAAGGCCACTGTAAAATGTGCAGTTGCATCACACAGCACAATGCCACAGATGTTGCAAGTTTTGAGGGAGCGTGCAATTGGCATGCTGACTAAGAATGTCCACCAAAGCTGTTGCCCGTGAATTTAATATTTATTTCTCTAGCATAAGCCATCTCCAAAGGCATATCAGAGAATTTGGCAGTACAACCAACTGGCCTCACAACCGCAGACCACGTGTAACCACACCAGCCCAGGACCTCCACATCCAGCAACTTCACCTCCAAGATCATCTGAGACCAGCCACCTGGACAGCTACTGCAAAAATCAGTTTGCATAACCAAAGAATTTCTGCACAAACTGTCAGAAACTGTCTCAGGGAAGCTCATCTGCATGCTCGTCATCCTCATCGGGGTCTCGACCTGACTGCAGTTGATTGGGCAAATGCTCACATTCGATGGCGTCTGGAACTTTGGAGAGGTGCTCTCTTCACAGATGAATCCCGGTTTTCACTGTATTGGGCAGATGGCAGACAGCGTGTATGGGGTCGTGTGGGTGAGTGGTTTGCTGATGTCAACATTGTGGATCGAGTGGCCCATGGTGACTGTGTGGTTAGGGTATGGGTAGGTGTGAGTTATGGACAATGAACACCGGTGCATTTTATTGATGGCATTTGGATGCACAGAGATACCGTGAAGAGATCCTGAGGCCCATTGTTGTGCCATTCATCCACGACCATCACCTCATGTTGCAGCATGATAATGCACGTCCCCATGTTGCAAGGATCTGTACACAATTCCTGGAAGCTGAAAACATCCCAGTTCTTGCATGGCCAGCATACTCACCGGAAATGTCACCCATTGAGCACGTTTGGGATGCTCGGGATCGACGTATACGACAGCGAGTTCCAGGTCCTGCCTATATCTAGCAACTTTGCACAGCCATTGAAGAGGAGTGGACCAACTTTCCACAGGCCACAATCAACAACCTGATCCACTCTATGCGAAGGAGATGTTGCACTGTGTGAGGCAAATGGTGGTCATACCAGATACTGACTGGTTTTCGGACCTCCCCGGACCCTCCCAATACAGTGAAACTGCACATTTTAGAGTGGGCTTTTATTGTGGCCAGCCTAAGGCACACCTGTGCAATAATCGTGCTGTCTAATCAACATCTTGATATGCCACAACTGTGAGGTGGATGGATTATCTCGGCAAAGGAGAAGTGCTCACCAACACAGATTTAGACAGATTTGTGAACAATATTTGAGAGAAATAGGCCTTTTGTGTACATAGAGAAATACCTTTGAGTTCAGCTCATGATAAATGGGGGCAAAAACAAAAGTGTTGCGTTTATAATTTTGTTCAGTGAATATACAGCTCCGGAAAAAATTTAGACCACTGCACCTTTTTCGTTCCTTTCCAAAAATGTTGTACGTTTTCTTTTTGAGAGAGGAACAGAATTGTTCAAGTTGCAGTGGTCTCTTCATTTTAACCCTTCTGTTCCTCACTCAAAACCTTCCTTTTCGTCTTTTTTGGAAAGGAAAGAAAAAGGTGAAGTGGTCTCTTCATTATTTCCGGAGCTGTATATACTGTATACGTTTTTTTCTTATTTAACTTGCCTTTCTTAGGGGCAGATTTATTCTATCCAGCAAACTATTTTACTGCTCAAATGCTGGTGCAGGACTGGGTTTTATTTGAATGTTTCCAACCAATGGCATGGCGATGTTTATCCATCAAAAACTGCTACCTCCTCAGTCTGAGTCAAAACTGACAGCCAAACAGCTTTTGCTGCAAACTTGTATTTTTCGCACCTCTTCTTTTAGCAACTCTATTCAATCATTTTATATATTGTATGTTTTATGTATGAGAAAATTGTGTGATATTTCATTTTTTATTTTAGAACCCAGCTCTCCAGTTTCACCCAGAATAATGTATTTTTTTTGTTCTCACCACAAACGTAACAGGCAAATTTTATTTGCTGCCAGGGGTTGGTTATAGACAATTCTGTTGGAACTGAAGAAACCAGTTGGCCCGGAGTGCAAACACCTGGCCTCGGACTTCTGAGTTCTACTGGTTTTCGTTCTAGCCCTCAAATCAAAGACACTAAATCCATATTACCAACCTGTGTCTGTCTCTCGGAGGTGACTATAGATTCTGTTGTTGGACAATAGTTACTTCAAAGTACTGGCGGGATAGCCTGCCAGCGCAAGCCTTTTAGATTGCTGGTTAAAACGAACCTGTTGAACCGGAAAAAAATCTTGAGGGACAATGACTGATCTGCCGGCTTAAACTCCCCTACGTGCAACACACACGAGATCCTTTCCTTTTGACCGTCGAAGGCTGTCTGAACTCTGAACGCTGTCTGATGATCAGACTCTGATCCACGTGTGTGAGTCTTTCCCGGGCCAGTGTCTGAACAACTGAAGGAGGCCAAGGAGCTGGGGACTGAGTGCCTTTATACATCACTCCTCCAATCATAGACCACCTGTGACTCCCAGCAGACGTTGATGATTAAATATTCTCTTCTAGTGCCCATTGGGTTGTTCTCGTAGCCCTCTGCCACGGGTGGTAAGAATAATCAGTGGATGCAAATTATTGCACTCTGTATAATTGCATTGCTCTTTTTCTGCATGGTATTTGGGTTCCACTAGAAGCAATGAGTGGCCATGTCGAGCTGACATTTGTTCTGGCAATAATATGGAGTGCAACAGGAAAACAGAACATTTAATTTATTTCCTTTGACAAGCTAATGAGTGGTCTCTACCACAACTAAGAATAGTGCAGTTAAAGAGGACTATTAAGTTGTCAATGACAAGCGCAGTGGCCTTCCTTTCCTTCGAGTTTAAACTTGAGTATATATTTTACTGCACTGTATCGGCATGAACAAATAAGACTAGTCTCTCAAACAGGACATTGGTAAATTTAAATGTTTCTGTCGGTAGTGCAATGCACTTAAAGCACTTATGGGAAAACATGGAATTGCCATTAATTGCTTGATTTATTGTTATTATATTTTGAACTACCCCTGGTGTCATGGTTGTAGCCATCAATCTCCCATGAAAAAAAAAACACAGAGTTTGTACCTAAAGTGGATATAAAAGTCTTCACACCCTTGTTAAAATGCCAGGTTCTTGTGATGCACAAGAATGAGACAACGATAAATCATGTCAGAAACTTTTCCACCTTTAATGTGACCTATAACGTGAACAATTCAATTGAAAAACAAACTGAAATATTTGAGGGGGGAAAATTAAAAATGTCCTGTGCACAGCCCTTTTCACCCCACAGATGTTCAATTGGATTCAGGTCTGGGCTCTGGCTGGGCCATTCCAAAATGTTAATCTTCTTCTAGTGAAGCCATGCTTTTGTGGATTTGGATGTGTGCTTTGGGTCGTTCTCGTGCTGAAAGCTGAACTTCCTCTTCGGCTTTCTAACAGATGCCTGAAGGTTTTGTGCCAACATTGGCTGGTATTTGTAACTGTTCATAATTCCCTCCACCCTAAGGCCCTGGTTCCAGCTGAAGAAAAACAGCCCCAAAGAATGATGCTGCCACCACCATGCTTCACTGTGGGTATGGTGTTCTTTGGTTGATGTGCAGATATTTGTTTTTGCAAACTACAGCCGAGCTTGGATGTTTTTCTTTGTAAGAAAAGGCTTCCATCTTGGCACCCTACCCCATAGCCCATTCATATGAAGAATACAGGAGATTGTTGTCACATGTAGCACACAGCCAGTACTTTCCAGAAATTCCTGCAGTTTCTTTTATGTTGCTGTAGGCCTCTTGGAAGCCTCCCTGACCAGTTTTCTTCTTGTCTTTTCATACATTTTGGAGGGACGTCCAATTCTTGGTCATGTCTCTGTTGTGCCATATTTTCTCCACTTGATGATGACTGGCTTCACTGTGTTCCATGGTATATCTGATGCATTGGAAATTATTTTTATACCCTTCTCCTGCCTGATATCTTTCAACAATGAGATCCCTCTGATCCTTTGGAAGCTCTCTGCAGACCATGGCTTTTGCTCTGAGATGCAACAAAGAAAATGACAGGTAAATCCTACTAGAACTGCTGAACTTTATTTGTGATTAATCAGTTACTTTAAATGATGGCAGGTGTGTAATGACTTGTATTTAGCATGAGTTTCAATGTGTGTGGTTAATTCTAAACACAGCCACATCCCCAGTTATAAGAGGTTGTGCACACTTATGCATCCAGGTAATTGGTTTTTATTTTTCATGTTTCCCCCTCGAAGATTTCAGTTTGTTTTTGAATTGAATTGTTCACATTATAGGTCACATTAAAAGTGGAAACATTTCTGATTTACCTTTTGTCCCATTCTTTTACATCACAAAAACCTGGCATTTTAACAGGGGTGTGTAGACTTTTTATATCCACTATAGGTACCTTACCGTCAATTTGTACAACAGAAAAATTATCTAGATGGTCTTATTGGTCCCAGAATATCCATTAGCATGACTGATCAGAACATCTTGCCATCTTGTTATGAGATTATAATTGTTCACTTGTGCAGTTGTTTGAACTACATACCAGAAAGCCTGTGTTTGATCACCCATAGCCTATATAACCTATTCGCTTTTTGGTTATTTATATCTGCTTAGGCTAAAAATTAAGGTGCTGCTGATGTCTATTAGTTAGCTAATCTTTTGCTTTTACATTTTTAGGTAATAACTTTTAAAACTTTTAGGCAATTTCCCAACCCCTTTAAATATTATTGTCGCCTTACAATATGCCCAACTACACATCAACCTCCTATCAGAGTAACTGACCACTAAAATATATTGAATGTTATATTAAGAAGTGTCGGTCAGGCCTTTGGTTCTCAACCAGTGGGACTAGGACCCCTGGGGGTACTTCGCATATCAACAGGGGGTAAATGAGAAGACTCATGAGACCATAGGCTTACTGCTAGAAGTGAAGGGAAAAATTAAATAGGTGGTACAGTTGTCGGAAAAGGTTGGATTGAACAGACAAATTGGCAAAACTTTGCAAAATAATAATCCTTTCTGAAAATAAATGAAAGAAAATTAACTAGCCAAAAGAAAATGATTACATGAAATTGTGTGTTATTTGTTACGTATGTTCAGCTGAAATATCAATCAGCAGAGTGTTGACTTGTGTCTGCCAGTGTGACATCTGATGTAATGTGTTATTAAAATATACTTTTAAATGAGTGAGAATGACTAGTAGTATATTTTATAAAGGAGAGGCTCAAAAGTGTGTAACCACAGGGGTCATAGAGCATAAAACACTTGAACCATGAGGCATACTTCAACACACCATGACGAGGCAGTGGTTGAATACACTCCTAAAATAGTCTTTGACACAGGGTGTATTATTCTCTTCTGTTGAGTTAATTTATAAGGATTTTCTTCTCATGTTCACAAGGTGACGTTAGGTGTTTCTGTACTCTGGGCACATTGTGTCCTAACTAACACTCTAGTCCCTATTTAATGCACTACTTTAGGCCAGGGTCCTTCAATAAAATACACAATTACTGCCTAAAATGGTTCAATCCAGCCATCAAAATGCAACCCTTGTCAGTGGATTTTCGTGACAAAATCACACTGGCATCCAAAATGCAATTTTTACCAAGAATCAATATCTTTTGCCTGTTAACACAAAAAAGATTGAGAAGGGAATGTGTAATGCTATTAATTCCACAACTGGATTCATGCATGACTTGACAATCTCTTAAATGGTATAATTTGCTCCCCTCTGTGTGTGTGTAGAAAGAAAACTGTGATGATTTATTTGAGAAAAACAACGTTTGGAGATATATCTTCAATTTAAGTTACAGTGCATCTTTAAACAAAAATAAGTAATGAAATGTTCCTGTTGTGGAGAGCAAATCTGGTGCATTCACATAGTCCTTTAACACTTCACGTGCGGTAGCCATGTCAATGGTTGTGGGTGTCTGTGTTTCTGACTAGCTAGCTGAAATGTTTGGTTCGCTTTAGCCTATTTGTCCTGTGGACATGCACTGTTTCCTAAAGTAGAGGCGCGAGACAGGCAGAGCTTCCTATGTTTAGCCTAGGAGCTAACTGGAGAAAAGCTAGCTAACATTTTAGGGAATGTTATCCAAAGTGTGGTTCGGAATTCTCATTTTTATTGCCAATGATGCCTGTGGTATAACTACGACCAAGCAAACAAATGCTTTTCTAAAACCTTCCCAGTCTAGTGGAGGGCATTGCTTAGTACTACTAGCTAGTTGGCTAGCTACTTATGGAGGGCTTACCCTCCATAAGTAGAAATATGACCAGCAGTGTTAGGTTTAAGGCAAAAGTTTCAATGTGGGTTAGGGTTAACAATTAGGGTTGAGCATAACTTGTTAGACATTAAGGCTAGGTTAAGTTTAGGCACTAATGTTAGATTATTTGGTTTGCTTGACTAGGGCTAGGTTGAGGTTAGGGTAAGGATTAGACTTAAGATTAGTAAAAGATTAGTAGAAGTCTTCATTCAGATGACTAAACAAACGTGTGTGTGCTTTCCTCTGTCGGTACTGTGTCCCTCTTTACTGTGCTGAGAGAGACCCCAACATGCATTGCTTTTCTGGCCTTCCCAGTTGTCCGTGTCTGTCTGTCTCTTTCTGTGGTAATGGCATGCGTAATTACGGTGTGGCTGGGTAAACAGCGCTAGCTAGCACAGACCACACGCCGCTCGCTGCGGAAACATGTGGCGGGGAGCGCCGGGGGCTGTGTGTACGAAACGCTCCGCCAACTGTGTCTGCTACCACTTTCTCTCGCTTCTTTTTCTTCTTTGCCGAGTTCGTGTTCGTTCTCCCTCCTGTTTGCCTCTCTTCTCCCTCTCTCACGGCTCTCTCAGGGCGTGGTGGTGAAGGGCATGAAGCACACATCTCACGCTTTGTTGAGCCTCCATCTTGAAAACACAGCCCCACTGTGATCATCACACACACACACACACACAAAGGCTGAGAAAAAAAAAAAACACAATCCCAATGTGATCATTACACTCTCTCACACACACACACGGACAGACGTACACAAATGCGCCGCACAAGGACTGATAAAAAACACTCACAATCCCAATGTGATCCTTACATTACATTCACACACACAGACACATACACACACTGAAAAAAACACCACACTTTCCTAGATCAGCACCTCATTGTTATACTGGCCCTGTGTTCTTTGTCAGCCGGACCTGACAAAGTAGAGCAGCCAGTAAACATGGCTGGCAATCACAGCCACGTTGGGTGCAGGAGATTGCTCTGTTCGTGTTCTTTCATTCCCAATAAAGCCCAACGGGAGATAATGGCTGTGACGGTGCAGGTTGTTAAGATGAGAGACGTGTTATAGGCACAAAGTGTCTTCTTGATAAGCACACAAGTTGATGCACAGTGGCTCGCAAAAAACTCCCTAGTGTAGTTGAAACGTAGGAAGAAACCTAGAGAGGAACCAGAGGGGTGGCCCGTCCTCTTTTGGCTGTGCCGGGGGAAGATTATAGGAGTACATGGCCCCTCTTGGGCCGCGTCAATCCGGTCGTCTTCAAATGAAAAGCGGGTCAGTAAATGTCATTCATAGTCAGCTGTTTTCCATTCTGCCTCGTCATCAGTGTCACCCAGCGGGTGTCCCAGGTCTAAATAAATCCCTGTTTAGCGTTGCAATATAAAAAACGCAGTGGAACTGGCTTCGGGGTCCAGACTTGAGTTTGAGGGGATTTACATAATACATGTGCTGCCTGTACTCAGGGCAAAGACATATCATATAATGTGTTGTTGGCACCCTGGCTCCTCTATTATGTAGGTACACGTCAAAGCTAATGACGTGACACTTTTCAGGGAACAACACCTCTGGCTTCCTTTAACTTTCCTGGAAAAACTTTACCAAAAGACATTAATCTTGTCTGGTGACATTAACATGGGCGTACGCTGCCTTCTGCTTCCGCTGTCATGGCGGACTTAGAGAGCGCTTGTGTGTCGTGAGCTGTGCAAAGCCACGTTATGCAGATTCACATCAATTACCAAAGTAACATGCAATCACTACTTCAGCCGCTTTGCATGACAACAAAACGCTCATAAATCAGACAAGCATGTCGTTTTAGCTGTGTGTGTGTGTGTGTGTGTGTGTGTCCACTAGCATGTGTTTGCATGTCTGTGTGTGTGGTCCTGGTCTATGTGTACACGGGGTCCCAGAAATATTGTAAAACCTGACAAATCTGTCCCCAGAAGATTTATTTAGGTCTAGGGTTAGGCGTTAGAGCTAGGTTAAGTTTAAGCATAAGAGTTGCACTACTGAAGTTAAGATTAGGGTTTGGGTTTCTGGGCTTCTGGTCCCTACACTTAAAAAGGAACAAATGGTTGTGTAAGTTGTTTTGTTTATGTGTAAGTGCTTGCCCGCGTACGCACACTGCTGTGTGTGCGTGTGTGTGTGTGTGGGCGCGCGCCATCTATACGCCTGTGGTAGTTATCAATCCAACACTGTGGAAAAATACAAGACATGACAGACGGTGGGCGACGTCCACCTTCCCACAGGCGCACTCTGACATTGGAGTGGAGCAGACTGTGAGTGTGTCTGAGGTGTACAGTGTAGAGGCTGTTACCACTGGCCTCACCACTCTGACATTGGAGTGGAGCAGACTGTGTGACTGTGGCTGGGGTGTACAGTGTAGAGGCTGTTACCACTGGCCTCACCACTCTGACATTGGAGTGGAGCAGACTGTGTGACTGTGGCTGGGGTGTACAGTGTAGAGGCTGTTACCACTGGCCTCACCACTCTGACATTGGAGTGGAGCAGACTGTGTGACTGTGGCTGGGATGTACAGTGTAGAGGCTGTTACCACTGGCCTCACCACTCTGACATTGGAGTGGAGCTGACTGTGTGACTGTGGCTGGGGTGTACAGTGTAGAGGCTGTTACCACTGGCCTCACCACTCTGACATTGGAGTGGAGCCGACTGTGTGACTGTGGCTGGGGTGTACAGTGTAGAGGCTGTTACCACTGGCCTCACCACTCTGACATTGGAGTGGAGCCGACTGTGTGACTGTGGCTGGGGTGTACAGTGTAGAGGCTGTTACCACTGGCCTCACCACTCTGACATTGGAGTGGAGCAGACTGTGTGACTGTGGCTGGGATGTACAGTGAAGAGGCTGTTACCACCAGCCTCACCACTCTGACAAACCACGGATGTTTTGTAGACAACTACTGCAACGCAGTACGCTGGAGTTTGAGCTTTTTTATCGATATTTGTGTTGGGCAGGCTTTTCCAGACGAACTCTTGCAGAGATAAAACCATTTTTTTAAATGGGGGTTGGTGGAGTGGAGCGGAAACCATCTTGCTTGAACGCTGTGCTTAGCAAAGGAGTGAAGGAAACGCCTTGGCTGAACAACAGAGAGCGCGAGCGCGGAACAACAGAGAGCACGAGTGCGGAAACAAACTCTTGTTGTGCGTAGGCCAAATTAAATGTCAAGAGGTGGACTTTTATCGGGCTGTATGACATGACAAGGACTGAGCTGACACAGCCTTGGTTTTGATCCAAAAATGACTATATCAACAATCTGCTACATCAACCATGATGGACTAGGACCAGAAATCGATCCGGTACACCAGCCACGTTTCTCCTCAAGGCTCCCATACCATGGCCCGCTTTTCTAGATGGACCTAATCTTTTTCACTGTAGAAGTCTCAGTACAGACAGGCCCACTGGACTGATGATAAGCCAGCTTTAGCATTCATCCGAATTGCCCAATGGTCGCTAGTCCATCCGTATTATCAACAATCTCACTTCAGTGCTCTTCACAACCCAGACACCGTAAACTGACTCTCTGAACACAACGTCCTTAAAGATAAAGAAGGTCTTCTCATCGCAGTTTTTTTGATCCGTTTACCACCAGCATCAGTGTTCCAGTACGGAAACGTTTTATTTTATTCTAGTTACCCACGTTACGCTAATTAAACATTGACCCTACGCCACTACTCCCACACACCCTAGCCAGGTAGGAGAACAGTTGGGCATCGGTTCTGTCTGCGTGGTAGAACCGATGTCATTCACTCAGACAGGCTTGCATTGTCCCCATCTGCGTAATGCCCGTCACAGAAGGCGACCGTCATGAGGAAGCCGAGGTCCGTTCCGCTGCCCGGCAGAGGTCGGTCTTTGTGATTCTGGCCCATGTCCCCTTGGCTCTGTGTGGGTCCAATGCTAATGGGCTATAGAGCATTTGGCCAACCCTTTCCCGCTCAGCTATAATTGAGTTATGACAGAATTAGACTAAATAAATCTCCCTATTCAACGTTGGTTTCAGTTAACCGTCAGGCTAATAGGAAAAAGCAGTTGTCTCAACCAAGTGACGCCCGTCTGGTTAATTGTGGTGCTCTCTGGGATCATTGTGAAAACGGTAATGAAAAAGCCTGATATGAAAACTGTCTCTGGAAATACAGCCCATTAATATAACAAATAAAACTACCTTCTTTTTTTTATTGTACTAATGTGAAATAATGCACTACTGTGAAATTATCAATGTGTGAAATATGGTCAAAATACTGTTCAAAATGGAATTGTGGAAGGCATTGTGTGGCCATTCATGCATCTTTTTTGGAAAATTGTTGTGCTTATATATTTAATGTTTTTTAATTATTGAGCATGATGGTACTCTGCCCTCCATAATATATTCAAGCTAAATATAGAACATGGCACTTGTTTCATTCTGACAATAGACACACATACAGTACATGGTTTTGCCTCTAGAAGGGTTTTGGAAATAATTTACTATTAAACTCATTTGTGCACCAATACTAACCCAATACTGAATGGGAACTGACATTCTAGTAAAATTTTTGCAGTTGGTGAGGCTGTCATTTTCTAATTCTAAATGTCTAAATACAATCCAAGAAAAAATATCTACGGCTGGAAAGAGAACACTAATCTGTTTGTATGACCAACAAAATATAATCAAAACCGCTCCCAATGTGCAAACAGCAGCACTGTTTTTCAAGTGAGCTTAGCTTGAGATGTGCTATTTTGCCCGAATGACGTAGAATTGCATGAAATGTATTTATAAAAGGCAATTGTTCTATATACTCTATATTTATTTCTACTCCCCTTTCTCTGCTAGGCTCTGATGTCAAGGAAAGGTTGATCAGGCTTTATCAGAAATAGTTTTTTCTTCAACACACCCTGCATGTGGGGGACTGTTCCAGACTTTCAATCAAATGAACGCAGGGTGATCTAGCGGTCTAAACCTCTGCCTCCAATGCACAGAACGCTGTGGCATGGGTTTGAATCCTACAGCTAATTCAGCACTTTATTTCCCACTGTGTCTCCTTATTCCGATAGATATTTCTAAGAAACCGTATTTGAACCCTCTTTTAAAAGATCTGCGTCCGTGTTCATTAAACTAAAGGTGGGACAGCACTGCCACATGTGATGGACACACCTGTAAGTGCTGTGGAACGTCTTGTCTTGATACAGTCTTTGCTGTCATAACTTTCATACATTTATTTGCTAGTTGTTCGCAAAAGTTAACTGACATTTCTAATGGCTGTTTAAAGACAACGGACCCAGGTGTTACAGCTTCTCTTGGCCCATAGAATACGTTCAGGTTGAGAGAACATCTAACATCTAGGTAAAAAAATAAAAATAATGTCAACGCTGACCTTCAGCAATTGTTATATGTATTTATCTCTGCACTTCATCTGTCACTCTCGGTCTTCTCCAGTCTTTCCTTCATCTCTCTACCCCCTCTTCTCCCCTTTCTCTCTCATCACTCTCTCTGTGACCTTTTATCTCTCTCGTCAAAAGTCAGTTGGATTACCACTGCCTCTACATCGCCTTACTGTCTGAAACAACGAGGGTTTAGGTCACGTCACACTGACAGTGGAGCCCACAGATGAATAACAAATACCTCCCCCGTCCCTATGAAATCTCCCCCTCTCTCTCACTCTATCCCCCACCTCTCATGGAAAACATTCTCATTCCAGGCGGAGTCTTTCCGGTCAGCTGGATAGTCAGCTGCTGAAATGTTCTGTTTCATGATCGAGGAGGATTCAGTATTTGTGCTGAGTGGCTGGTTTATTTTTTTATTTTTTTCAACAGTCTGGTCTGGATCGGGCAAAGGGGGTGAAGTAAACTGGGGCAGACTATTAAGTTTATGCTGTGGAGAGATATGTCAGATGGTGCCAAGGGTCCACATATATACACACACACACACACACGATGGCCCAGCAGGTTTTAAATCAGCTCCTCTCTGGGATGAGATAAATTGAGGACATACCTTTTCAACCTAAGTTAGGTGGGACAACCACAGAACCCAGCAAAAGTAAGTAAAAGTTAATGACGTAGCTAACAGGAAAGTCAGCCCCGAAATTGCAACCTGGCCTAAACATGCAGTACAAAACTTGTGATAAAAAGTTGCCCTGCCCCTTCCAGTCTACCATTGTACCATCAACAGTGCAAGATGTAGAAAGAAAGTGTTTCAGCCCTCACTGTTCTCTCTCTCTCCCGTCTCAGCCCTCACTGTTCTCTCTCTCTCCCGTCTCAGCCCTCACTGTTCTCTCTCTCTCCCGTCTCAGCCCTCACTGTTCTCTCTCTCTCCCGTCTCAGCCCTCACTGTTCTCTCTCTCTCCCGTCTCAGCCCTCACTGTGCTCTCTCTCTCCCGTCTCAGCCCTCACTGTTCTCTCTCTCTCCCGTCTCAGCTCTCACTGTTCTCTCTCTCTCCCGTCTCAGCCCTCACTGTTCTCTCTTTCTTTTTCTCTTTTCTCATTCCTCTCCGTCTCTCTCATCCTGGCACTTGGCACTAGAGTTTCCATTCCATTGAATCCTGACGGTGATCTCTGTCCCAAACGGATTACCAATCGTTCCTAGCTAATGGAATTCTCAGGGCGCCCCTTCCCCCTAAACCTGCAACCCTCCCTGGACCCCCCCCCACCCCTTTTCTGTCTGGCCTCGCGTGTTTCTCACTGCCTTTCAATGGCCGTGCGTGTCAGGGTCAAATCTGAATTGAGTTGGGAGTTTTTTGTCCCCCTGTCGTGTCACTGTGTCTTTGTGTCATCTGTTCACTGCCTGCGACACAACACCAATCCCATTCCAGCTGCCACGTTCCGACACGGCCAATCACAGCTCTCACACAGAACACATTGGCGACGGGGAGGCCAGTGCAACTTACCAGAGAGCCACCTCAGTCCAAAAGCTCTGGGCCAGGCAACGCGAAAGCTACATGGGAAAAAAATATATTTTCCATTAAATGTGCTTTCGTGAATTAACATGGCCGTCAGGAGAACACGACTCCAAGGTAACCTGAGCAGATCCCCTGGTCTTTTCCCAGAGTTGGATGATTACCAAAACCCTACACTTAAATCTGTACTACCATAACCAATACTTCCACGTTAGGCAGCTGTCAGCCAACCCTTCTGTTAAAGGTATTCTGGTGTGTTGCCGGCGACAGAATGTACTGTAGGTGTACATCAGAATCTGTTTCCTGACGTCTTTTTTTTTCTATTTAATTTTTTTTTACTGTTCAACCTTATTTTGAGCTGTGAGTTGTGCTCTTAAGTACTTGATGTAATTGTCTTTCATATTTTACTTGATCTCCTCTCCAACGTGGATTAATTTGTTTTGCTGGTAAACTATAATAAACCCTTAGAAAAATAGAAAAAAGCCCCTTGACTATATAAATGTAATCCTTTTCCCAAGCTAGATTAAGACTTGAGCAGCACTTCATAGAACTTTAATTGTGCTGAATGTCTTTCCACCCCCCCGAACTGAACAGTGTTTACAACTGGCGACATGCTTCGTGTGTAGGGTGCCACCGATCACATGGGTCAGAGGTCGGGGGGGGGGGGTGTAAGAACACACCACTGCTTGACATTTAAAACCTATGGCGGTCATCAGGCCAAGTGATTGGATTTGGTGACCGCCAAATCACCAAATGACCGCCAAATCACCAAATGACCACCAAATGACCGCCAAATCACCAAATGACCACCAAATCACTCTCCGTCTCGAATTCGTGTCCACCTCAATGCCCCCTGTTATGGAACTTTTTAACTAAGGTGCATTTGAGAAATGTCTGTCTTTCCATTGGCTGGTATGTAGATCTTTACTTTGATTGTGACACACATGTCTGTATGATATCAGAGGATTATTAGGTATTTGGGCCATGTCCTCCTGCCTAGATAAAGAAGGGTGTCAGTCTTTTGTTCCTCAGGAATGTGGTCCTTGGGGAGAATAAGGTCAGTTGGCCCCTTTAGGTAAACACTACAGTAAACATTATGGCAGGAAGGATAAGGTGGGGGGACAGGCCGCCCTTTGGGTAAAGCCTTTGTGACACAAGACAGATGGGCAACAACATACCACACCCCTTTTCACTGTAATAAATACGGATTGTGCATGTATGGAGTCCGAGACTCTTCGGACGATTATGTTGGTAAGCGTTTGACGCGTCTCTCTTATTTGCAAATAATATTAAAATGGTCAACTTGTGCTTAGAGAATTTCGGCTCTGTACTTCCTTATTTAAGAGTGTCGATCGATAGAATTACCAACACACCCCCCACTTCCCGCCCCACCTAACCCACCAGGTGATGAAACTCCTTGGCCTTCTCCCTTTCGCAGATCTTCCCTAATACAAATGATGTATCTGAATAAGACCGGGTTTCTCATTGCAAAAATTAGCTGCCGTGACGTGATTAAGTCTGGATCTGACAGGGATTCTGGATGCTTCAGGAATACAGATGGGTAAAGGTCATAATGTGAAATGATCCCTGACGAGATTATGTTTGATCCCACACACCAGGACCAGATCATCAAAAGACCCGGTTGAAGAGGAACACCATGCAGGCTCCGATTGTTCCCAGAGGCTGAGGAGGAGACATGCTGTGGTTTCCGTCAAATATGAAGCACTGAAAAACTTTTCCATAACCCGCATCAAGGCCATATCTCACAGTGGGAGGGATGTGTTAGTAGCAGCTATCCTATTTAGATCACACTGAATCAGATAACATCGACCATGTTCGACAGGCTCCCCTATTTAGAACACACTGAATCAGATAACATCGACCATGTTCGACAGGCTCCCCTGTTCTGATCTTTTTGGCTTTTTCACTAATTGGTCTTTTGACCAGCTCTTTTAAAAAAATTGCAAACCTTACCCGATCGATGAAAGGTCAGCCCATTAGGCTAATATAATATCAGAATACCATCTCCTCCCTCCCATCTCGCATCTCCTCCCTCCCATCTCGCATCTCCCACCAGTGAATGTGATGGCTTGTGAACCAGAGGTGTAATCGCTGGAGAATAATTGCTGTAACGGAAGACGCTGGAAACCACACTGTTCTATGTTCATCATTTCCTTAATACTCACACACAAGTGTCCAGTCTCTCTCTCTCTCTCTCTCTCTCTCTCACTCACTCACTCACTCACTCACTCACTCACTCAACAAACACATGGTTGCTGGTTTGACACCTAGAGCCGATGGGGTAGGGAGACAAAGCACTTATATGACGCACATGCACAACTGTGTAACCAGAAATGACATCAGCCTTGTCTGAATTATTTATTCCGATCTGTTATTATTCCGTTAGCCACACTCATTATCCATGATGATAAACACTTCTATCAAGTAAAACCGCCATCCTATTTCTCAGTGTGTCTCCTGGCATAACACCGTCATGCCATCCTATTCTATGTACTCAATTCTGTCTAAATGTTTTCTTCTGACAACCCCATAGAGGAATGTTAATATATATCCTGATGACATTCTAAATAAACTGTGGCCTTCAAATTAGATCTGATTGTAGTTATGCCAAACCGACGGCAGACATTAGGGAGAGTTTGGTAAAAACAGTCCAAAGAAGGAACCCTAGCCCTTTTGGCGTACCGCCCTATCTGACCTGGTCCAAACTAGTGTACTAAATAGGGAATAAGGATGCAGTTTGAGATTAGATGACTGCCTATGGACATCCCATAATGAGGCAGAGTGTGAGCTAAAAATGTGCACTCAAGTAGATAGCCAGAGAATCGTTTGTAGCCTTGGTATCACTGGGCTTTCTTTTTCTGCTTTCATATTGTCGTTTTTTGTTCACTTAGCAAAGACCTTGATGCCATTGTGGCTTGAACGTTTCGTGATAGCCTGGTCAACTTGGTCATCTGGTTTAGTCCTGATTGTGAGGGAGGCAGAGCCACTGATCATGATCAAATAACGTTAATGGAGAAATGTAACGTTTGATCGGTACTTTTGATCGAGCCATTGAGAGAGACAATTCAAGCATGCATTCCTGGGTGTGCGTCTGAGAGTGTTGAATATCACTAACCCCTAGACTATATTTTATTTTTGCCGTATTTTTCATGGAATCTTCCATTATTGCGATGTGTCACACTCCCTGTTTTGAAGACCACTTTCAAGTGGTATCTGATGGATACATTCCCTACAGCGCCCAGCCATGTGCCAATCACATCCTTCAGAGTGTTGAGAGAGATGAGACGTGCGTTGATGTTGTGTTGAGATGTTCCCTGTGCATAATAACTCACTTTGTTCTGGGTGAGGACATGTAGTAGGGCGATTACAGTCTGACTCACTGGGTGGTAACATCCCACCCTTTAATTGTAGCTGTAAGGCCATTTTTCTCCTCCTCTTCTCCACTCCTCCTGTCTTCATCCTCCTTCTCCACTCCTCCGGTCCTCCCCCTCCTCCTCCTTTTCTGTCCTTCCCGTCTGACTGAATGCACAGAGACTGAGGGCCATCAATTACTGACAAACTCAATTCAAGCTAAGTGTGTCCCAGGGTGCCTGTGAATTCATCCCCCCTCTCCACGTTTTATGCCTCCTCTTGTTCTTCACCCCCTTTGTCGGCGTTACTATCTTTTCCTTAGACTCTCTGGTTCTCTCTCCCACTCGCAGTTCCTCTCGCAATCTCCAGTTCTCTCACTATCCATTTCTTTTTCTTAGTCTCTCACTGCTGTCTCTTTATTTCTCTCCCAGTAGTTGGCTAGTGGTCTACGTGTTGTATTTCAGGGGTTTGGCAGCAGATTATACACACTGCATCGCATCCCCCCCCCCCCCCGGGCCTCTCGTTCAAAGCTAAACCACCTTTACCTGCATTTACCCAATGTTTCTAAAGACCAACAGACACACACACACACACTCATAAACACTCACATGCTTGCCTGCCGCCCTTGGTGCCAGTGTCTGATCTTTACCCGAAGAAGAGTTCCTCAGTGACATGGAACCAAATATAATGAGCCCTTTCCATCAGGGGCCTTTTTGTCATCCGGTGGGCAGTCGCCGTAGCGATGGCATTTCAATATTTCTCTCTTTGTGATCTTGTTAGCCACTGGTGTCTGACAGATCGTCACACTCGGACTGGCGTGCAAATGTCAATATTTTTCTTCTGGACAAAAGTCTCTCTGTCACTCCCTTTCTTTCTGCTTTCCTTCCTCTCTGTCAAGACCCAGCGTTGAAACTCCACAATCTCTCTCCTCCCCACTCAGATTGATTAAATGTCAAGTGGTGATTCCTGTCCGACACAATCCCAGGGTTTCAAAGCAAGTTGGCATGTTCCAATACACAGATACACAGTCTAATTGGTTTCTCAGATTTGTCTGTATTTCTTTTCAGAGAGAGGGGTCGGCAGAGCTTTGTGCTGTGAAGTTTGTTACATCGGGGGGATTAATCAGAAATAAAAAATGTCCTGTAGATGAGAATACATCGCCTGTCCCCAACGTAAGGTGAGGTCCTTCTTTCCAATCAAGAAGTGGGGCATGGGAATCAAAGAACAAAACACTGCAGCAGTGCAACAACATCTTTAGTTTTTCATTTTCAGCGTCACAAGAAAGGCACAGTAATCTCTGTAGGCCAGCTCTGCACAGCCGCTTGACTAGGCTGACTTCAAAGGTTAGCAGCAATATCAGATTTCTACCACTGCGGTGTAATATGTCTCCCGATAAACAAAACACTGAAAGACACATGAGCTTTAGCCAGTGTGGCAGCCATCACAGCCAGCTTTCCTTCCTTTTGTCTGTGTGTTCATCACCCGTACCTCATGTAGGTGATGGCCGACTCAGCCAATGACCCTGTCTCGTCTCTTCCAACAGACCCGGCAGAGTGGAATATGGAAAAAAAACAACATACTACTTTGCCCAGGACTGGCAGACCAACGAGGGTATGCTGGCTCCACCCCCCAGCTGTGGTTCCAATGGGACCTATTTACTGCTGTCTTCAATGGGATCACGCTGCCGACGTCTCCTGGGGGCTGCATGGAGAGCCAATAACGCGTTGTCACATTATCATGTCAGAAGCTTGATCATCGCTGGCAGGGACTCGTATGCAGATCAATGTGATGGATCATCACCGCTAACAGTTAACTGTTGTTATATAAACATTCAGCGCATGTACGTTGGAGCCAGAAGACCCCTGTTCTCCAGATGATAAGATGAGTTCTGGTTGGCATGATAAAGTCGTCTCCTGTCTGGTGTCCTGTGGAGAACAGACGACCCAGGTGTCAGGGGAGACAGTAATTACCCACCACACGCCTCGCATGGCGGGTAGCACTGACAGCCTGTGAGTCAGATCCTGCCTGGAAGCCTCTAGGCATCTCTATGCGCTCTGGGGGCCACAGTCAGGGGCTGATCGCAGAGGTGACTCTTGGCATCTCTGCACTGCCATTTTGATTGTCCCCAATAAGAGGCAGCTGCCCCTCATTGCCTCTAACTGGGGACTCTATTTAAATTACCCTGGTTTGCCTTCTGATTTGTCGGTCATTGTTTCCGTTTTGTTTCACTTCATGTTTGTTGGGTTTCTTTACTACTTTGAAGATCGCCCTGCTCCACACGTCCTGCCTACCTACAGCTGTGCCACTGTGTTAGTGTGCAGCAGCTTTCTGGTGGTTTTGGGTGTTTCTGTTCATTCCTGTCACACAACACCACAGGTGAATATGGACAGGATATATCCAGTGATTCTCTCTATTTTTAATGATTTTGTAGCTTTTTTTTTTTTTTCTCAGACTAGGGATTTTCATAGTGAATTTCAGAAAAGCTTCTGTGAAAGCTACTTTGAAACGGTTGTTTACCAAGCTATCAATTAGTTAGATCCATGGTTGCTGACTGACCCTCCATGCTATCAAAACAATATTTGGATGCCTTATCTGAATCCAATAATCCTGTAAATGCAAGCTTGGGGTTTATTTGAGGTTGAAAGGCATTTGATTTTGACTTAAAAGATGTCCACCAGAGTTTATCCTGTGTCTCAGTGACACTGTTAGAAGAGAGGAAGGGTGACGTAAGAAATTCAGCATTTTAGGACGCACATTTCTATGCAACCAAAATTGTCTGATGACTGAACCACATGAAACATTATCATTCAAAATGTGTCATGGGACATTTTATGTAGTGATGCAGACATTCTACGTAATGCCCAATAAACGCTCAATTCCGCTGTAACGCCAGGTTTGGATCCAACTCTTTGACAGTTGATCTGATCTCAGTGGGTTACTTCAACCAACCTACCTACCTACTGGCGGCTTGTGTTCATAGTCTGTTGATAACGTGTGTGTGTGTGTAAGCTGTCCTAAATCAAACTACACTCATGAACACAAACACTGTTACAATGGTGGCAGCACATTTTCCCTCCACTGCAAAACCAATTACATTGTACCCGGAGACAGCTGCTGTATACCGACCATAGAAATATAATATAAAATGTCTATGGTGCAAACTGCTTTTCGTTCTCCACCAATAAGCGCTGGGTGCTGGATGACATGACAACCAATCAGCCGGCGATCACCGGGAAAACATAAAAACCACACGCTAATCTTATTAGCAAACACAATCTGTGTGTGTTTGTTGTTGCATGTTGATTCAGAAATGGCGCCTTATGTCCTATTCAGTACACTGGTAATAGAATGCAATTTGGGCTTTGGCCAACAAAGAACCTACAGTGAACAATGTGCGCTAAAGCTACCACAGTTTGGTTAAAGACCAGGCATGATAAACACGGGCTAGAGAATTCCGAGGAATGTCGACTTGGAATACTATGGTACATCCCCTGTTTATGACCATCTGCCATCTCCATCCTGACACCCTAGAAAGACTGAAGTCTATTTCGCTGTAGTAGCATTTGCCATTGCTTCTACTGATCTAAGCACGTTTAGGCAGTTAGTGGCTGGATTTCAAGTATAAATATATTTAGAGAGAGAGAGAGAGAGAGAGAGAGATGTTTTAGACAGTACCTAGAAACATTTCTAATTTTGACTTGGATGCTCCTACGCTCCAGAGTGTGTTTGCGGTGTCTGACGAGCACAGGGTGAGAAGCAGACAGTCTGTGATGTGAGCTCCGAAAGGACATTAAGCCCTTTTAACAGAGCACTTATTCATCCCAGACCCTATTCCCTAGTTGTTTACTACTTTTTGCCGGGGCCCCATGAGTCCTGGTCAAAAGTAGTGGGCTCAATAGGGTAGAGACAGCCATTCAGGAAGCAGAACTCTTTATCACAGTGGAAAACACAGGAAGGACATTTCCCTTTGGTAAGTCAAGCAACAAATGTTGGGCTTTGATACGTTTTCAATTTTCCACCTCCAATTTTACATTTATGGCATGCATAAAACATCAGGGCTGGCCTCTCTCTTTGAAATGAAGCATAATATGAATTAACATACGGGGGATTCAGTGGGCCTTGAACGCAAAAGTAATGGATGTGTCTGGGCAGCCTAAAATCGACAGCGTCTTCTCCTTCTCAGGGACAATTGGAAAAGGAAGAAGGGGATTTTTTTTAATGTCCGAAATGTTTCGAAAGAAAATAAATATGTGCGAGTTGAAATGTCAAAAAAAGGCTTTCCTAATTTTCTCCCCGGAAGGATTTGACCACCAGCCACCTTGGGGGACTCGGACTTGAAATGCCAAAACGCTGAACACATTGATTATATGTCCAGTTAGGTTTCAGAGGAGTGACAGCTGTACTTTTTTGCTAAATACTAATCCCCTCCGTATGTTTTATTAAAATGTCTGTCTAGGATTTCACATTGATGCGACCCACCAGATGGACTCTAGCAACGATGACCCTGGAAGACCTCACTTGTTACGGTATCTTTGTTGTCACTGGGGATTATCAGCCAATTCACACCTTTTTTTGGGGGGGGGGGGTAAGGACATGAAACCAGCTGTGAATGTGCCACTTTTGGTTCTTTGTTGCACGTAACTGCTTCCTGTTAGACTGGATATGATCACATCAATCGGAAATGAGGAGTCCAAATTGGACCCTATCCCCTTGTTTTCACCCAGAAATACTGTTATAGGCCTCCGGTCAAAAATAGTTTGCTATAGATGGAATAGGGACTTATTCTGGATGAAGACACCAAGGCTGGATGTACTCCGCTACCTGGAGCACCAGCAAAGATGGGATTACACCACCAGTCAAAGGCACTGAAATGACACCATTGAAATGGCACGTAATTTGTTTTCCAATTGATTAGTCACACTCTCTATCTACCTAGAGATAAATAAATATTATTTCAGTTGCAACTAATGTCATTTCAATGTGATGTTTGCGTCCAACCTTGATGGTTGGAAAGTTTTGATCATCATCTTTGCTTATATAACTGACTGAGGAATAGTCAGACTGTTAACAGGGCGACAGTTGCTAATGATGAGCCATTTTCTTTTGGCCCAAGCAATCCCAGGGTTGTTCTATTTCTGCTATCATGCCAGCCCCTTCCAATCATGAAAAGATACATAGCCTTTTTTTTGGTCATCTTTAATATATATTAGAGAGACAAATATATAAATAGTTGCAGCAGAAAGATTTAGGAAGTTCAGGAAACCATTAAGGAAAGCATTAAGGATCATTTGGGCTATAAATGTCAATGATCCACTGTGTAGAAAACAACATTATCATTGATAATACGTGTATCTGATCCTCTGTGTAGACAACATTATCACTGACCATATTTTTTCTCCCCCAGTCTGAGGAAATCTGATGGAACTATAAGGCAGATGTATTTCTGAGAGTGGAATGGGGAACCAGAAATGGGATTTCGTATCTAAAACCGCACAACATTGTAGGAAGAAAACAGAAACCGCTCTGTTTATTATACCCACATTTTGTGGTTACCAGAGGTTACTCACATATCCCTGGTTCTATTTATCAAGCGCAATTTTTTCCCCCAGTTTCTCCCATGACCCCTTTTTCAAATCAAGCAACTCCACATGGGGTCGTGACTTAGTTTGGGGAAAGCTGGCCTATATTGTCCAAGGGGGAGAGCCTGGCTGGACATCATAATCCAATGAACAGGGCCTGTTACCCTCTCCACCCCTTTCTATTTCCCCTCCTTTTATCTTTCTTTCTCTTCTGCTGTTTTCTACTAAGCTCTCTGCCCTGCACCTCTCCTCTCTACTTCTCCTACTTTGCCTCAGTTCAATTTAAAAGGGCTTTATTATTATGGGAATCCTTGTTTTGTTTTTTTTACATTGCAATGTGAGTCGGAAATAATTTGGATTCAAATCCAATCCAAAAGCAATCAGCAATTTCAAGTAAACATTATTTCCACAAAAGTTTCCAATGGTAGAAGGCACTTTTTGGTTGTGGTGTTAGATTGGTACAGGATTGTGACAATGTGCGAAGAGTTTGAGTACAGTTGTGCTCATAAGTTTGCAAACCCTGGCAAACATTTAGAAATGTTGGCATTGATTTTGAAAATATGACTGATCATCCAAAAAACCTGTATTTTCTTCAAGGATAATGATCATATGAAGCCATTCATTATCACATAGTTGTTCGACTCCTTTTTAAATCATAATGATAACAGAAATCACCCAAATGGCCCTGATCAAAAGTTTACATACCCTTGAATGTTGGGCCTTGTTACAGACCCACAAGGTGACACACACAGATGAAAATGACAATTAAAGTTGAATTTCCCACAACTGTAACTTTTTAAATTGCAATTAGTGTCTGTGTATAAAAGGTCAATGAGTTTGTTAGCTCTCACATGGATGCACTGAGCATGCTAGATACCGAGCCATTGTGAGCAGAAAAGAACTGTCGTAAATGACCTGCGTAACAAGGTAATGGAACTTTATGAAGATGGAAAAGGAGAGAAAAATATATCCAAAGCCTTGCAAATGTCAGTCAGTACTGTTCAATCACTTATTAAGAAGTGAAAAATTCAGGGATCTCGATACCAAGCCAAGGTTAGGTAGACAGAGAAACCCACAGGTAACCTCAGGAGAAATACAGGCTGCTCTGGAAAAAGACTGAGCTGCATGGTCGAGTTCCAATGCCACAAGAAAGCCTGGTTACAATATGCCTGACAACACCTTGACACGCCTCACAGCTTCTGGCACAATGTAGTTTGGAGTGACGAGACCAAAATAAAGCTTTATGGTCACGACCATAAGTGATATGTTTGGGAAGGGGTCAACAAGGCCTATAGTGAACGGAATACCATCCACACTGTGAAGCATGGTGGTGGCTCAATTATGTTTTGGGGGTGTGAGAGCTCTAAAAGCACGGGGAATCTTGTGAAAATCTATGGCAAGATGAATGTAGCATGTTATCAGAAAATACTGGCAGACAACTTGCATTATTCTGCATAAAAGCTGTGCATGGGAGGCTCTTGGACTTTCCAGCATGACAATGACCCTAAGCACAAGGCCAGGTTGACCCTCCAGTGGTTACAGCAGAAAAAGGTGAAGTTTCTGGAGTGGCCATCACAGTTTCTGGAGTAGCCATCACAGACCTTAATATCATCATGCCACTCTGGGGCAATCTCCAATGTGCGGTTCATACAAGACGACCAAAGACATTGCATGACATGGAGGCATATTGCCAAGACGAATGGGCAGATATACCACCTGCAAGAATTTAGGGCCTCATAGACACAAAAGACTGCACGCTGTCATTAATGCTAAAGGGGGCAATACACAGTATTAAGAACTAAGGGTATGCAGACTTTAGAACAGGGGTCAGTTCATTTATTTTCTTTGTTGCCATTGAATGTGCATCCCATAAGAAATAATTATTCTCTAATTTTTTTTCTACTTATTTGATTGGGTCTAACAGGGATGCTCTCTTGGGTCTGTTTGGGTTTGAGCCCGAAAAGCAGCTGGCTTCAGAGGCTCTCCTCTGGGTTCTTCTTTCTGGAGGCGTTCTATTATTCTCTACCTTTCTTTCCCCCTCTCAACCCCCCCCCCCTCCCCAACCCTCTCTGTTTTCCCCTATACCCCCCCCCCCCCCCCCATTTGATTATCTGTTCAACATCACCTCCTAACCACAGGGTCTTGAAATGATGGTGGAGGTATTAAAAAGAAAGATGGCATATAGATAAAAAAGACTTATACTGCACATATGTAGACGGTAGAGATGTGGCCTGTGTCTGGAATGAAAAGCTGAGGGTTTTCTTCCTGTCCTCAGCCATCAATTGACCCAACAGAGCTTTCATTGAGACCTTGTGAGACGGGCTAGACACACAGATATCAGTCTTGTACCTGATGATGTCAAATTAAACTGCCACTCACTCACTGGGTTCCTCTGAGCTTCAAGGCCTTTTGGATGGGATTGCTAGGTTTTCCTCCGCCGTGCATTATGGACTTGAGATGAAACACCTCTGGTGTCCTTCCTCTTGGAATCTAATTCAAAACGTAGGACACCAGAAGAGTGAAATTGACTCGCAGGTAGAAACAAAAAGACACAATTCTTCGAGTCTTCTGTTTGGCCCTCCACAAGATTAGTTACTTACGGTTCATGTGAATATTAATTTTTTTGTTTTCATGGTGTGTAATGGCTGGGGACTAATGTGTCACCAGACATGACAGAGGACTGAACAATGTATTTTCCGCCCGCTTTATCACAACGGCCTGTAGACATTAGTGACAGCCACAGATTTAAATGCAAATTAGCTTTAAGGCGCTTTAAGTTGGCCTACATTTTGACAAATAAAGCAAATTCTGCAGTATCTAACTGCCTCCTGCTGCTCAGAAATCCCTTACTACAAAGTTTAGGTTTCTTTGTAAGTGTGTATCTTGAATTTATTACAAATCCATTTATTATTCAGTCAGTATAATTATTATTCCTGGACTGACAGATCAGGCCCCGTTAGCAGGTTGTTTGCATTGTTCACTATAATTGATTTACGTGGCTCGTCCTGTGGAAAAAGACATAGGATGCAGGATCTCTCTTGAATGAGAAGAAATGTGGTAGTCCCTCTCTCAGCATTCCAAACGGCAATCTATTCCAAAGGGCTCCAGCGCAGTGCATTTTCAAGTGCCAAATATTTAGATTTCTATAAAAAATGTAATATAATTGTGTGACTTCTGATTGGCCAGCTCGTCCTGTTCTAGAACGCCCATTGGCCAGCTCATCTTCCTGTGTGTTTTCCTAATCCTGTGTTTGTAATTAAATGTTAAGGTGGTGATGTGTTTATGTGTGTGTGTGTGTGTGTGTATGTGTTTGTGTTTATGGTGTGTGTGTGTTTGTTACGGTTCCACCACGCAGTTTGTGTTGTATAGATTCTACTTCCTTTTCACTCAGACCTGAAAGACCAGGCAGCTTTGAATTGTAACAGTACAAATACTCAGAGAGAATATTATCTTGTTGTTTTTTTTAAAGAAGGCTTTAGGACAATGACAAATCTGCTCTGAGGTAAATAAACATTTAAACCCCCGGTGAAAGCCTTTCTCTCTTTGTTTTTTCTCAGTTTTAATGAGAAAAATAATGACACAAAGCGATGACATAAAATACACCGTGTGGTTTTGTTGTAGGCAACCATTTGTTAGCATCCCAAAGCTCACAATGGGAAATCCAGTGAATACTTTGAGCTTATTATTCTTTAATCTCTTTCTCATTGCCTTAGAAAACACGCGACTAATTATTCAGCGTACTAACAGAGCAACGTGAAGACATCCTACACTGAAGATAGGCGTGACCAAGTCTTGTGCGGACACACGATTCCTGATGGTTTTTGCGTGCGTCCCCCAGTGGGTCGGTACGGTCGCTACTCCAACTTATTTTTCCTCATCCTACAGTAACGTAGGACTTGTTACTGGCTCACTTTCACTGCACTTTCGCCGCTTTCCGGGTAGCCCAGCCTTTCAATCATCGCTGTGTTGGAAATGTCAGAATTATTTCGCAGCCACTTAGCTGCGCAGAGCCACAGGGCGTGTCCCAATGGCACCCTGTTGACTATAGAGTGCACTACATTTCACCAGACCCATACCAGGGCCCTAAACCGGGGCCAGGGCGCTGCTGAGGACACAGCATGTCAACCCATGTGGAGGGAAGGAGGGAAAGCTGCCTATCTCTCTGACATTGAGGGAAATGAACGAACTGTCGGGAACCGTGGCAACAGGAGGATAACAAGGTCTATTTTTCTCGCTGATACATTATGTAGGAGTCTCACCTGGTGAGGGTTGGCGTTTGTTCGCAAATAACACCCTTTTCCATGTGTAAGTTCACTCGTTTGTAGGTTGCCATTTGGGACACAAGCCAGAGGGAAGTGCTTGAGAGACAGACGTTTGGTTTGCATAGCAGAGCAGTTCACACGGAAAAGGGTGACACTTCCCCCAGGGACATGATGCCAATCAATATCCACTTTTGGTGGAAATCTGATGTGGTTTTCAACATTCTTGTATTTAACCGCACATTAACCAGTAATAGACCAAATATTCCGTAGCCTGTTCTGGAGGACACTTGACACGTTGCTACACACCAGGCCTACTGGGTTCGAACAAATTCAGTCACAGACGTCTGGAAATTGATAATTCACCTGGTCACATCACACATACTACAGGATATTCTCTTTTTGGACCGAGAGGGCAGTGGTCAAAGAGAGTTCACTGTACTGTACTAGGGGACATTTGGGACGTGAACACAATTTGCATAAAACTTCTTTATTGAACTTTATATGACCTGCATTCATATCATGGTGTGGGCAGAGATTTTTTAATAATCTGAATCTGCCCACACAGAAACATTATGAGAAGAAGCAGCATTAGTGAAGCATCCCTTCAGGAATTGCTGTATTTTTCATGAAAACTATTTGGCAGCATTTGTATTCTCCCTTTTCATACAGACAGACCTCAAACGTATTCTTGTCATCACATTCCTTTTCTTCAGCCGCCGTTGCGGTAGATGGTTAGTTTTACAACTTCTGCCGCTTAAATAAGGCATGTAAATGATTACATAGTTTGGTGTGAACTTACCTAATATGTAGCTGAGCTGTAAAGCCAGAAAGTGGGCGGAATAAGTGGAGCTCTGAAAGTGAAATGCCAAGTCCATAAAGTACATCTAGCTATGGCCCAGTTGAGGTTCAAGTTTACCTATCAAGGAACTGAAGCGCCTTAACCTGATATGCATCTGCGAGGAACTTTGAGGTAGACTCATGCAGTTGAGTTCTGTATTTCAGGATCTCAAACTCTCTGCAAAATGCCTGCTAAGTCTTATGTCTCTGTTTATGCAACTCCAGGAAACCAATGTATTGGTTTTGTGGCTGAGACTCGAAGAGACCCTCAGATAGAAATAATAAATGTCTGCCAATTATTCACCACAAGGTCAGATGGGCTGGTTTTAGGCTTGGTATAAAAGGGCTATTCAATGTTTGCCACTACATGAGATTCTTCTCTTCTGTCAGCTATAGAATCCTACCCAGTTAATGGCGATTGCTACATCTCCAGAACTCCACTCTGCTGTCTCTATCGATGGCTCACAAAATGCTGGAAATTCAGACACACTTGCTGTGTGACACTGTCTTTGTTTTGATGTCAAAAGAACAGAACATGTCCTTTGCTGTCTAGACAAACCCATCTTCAGGGGGGTGTATCATGTATCTCTGTAGGAAACCTGTTCATAACAGTCTGTTAAAGTCTGAATGCCCCACAGTCACTACATCAAAAAGGGCTGAAAATGGAAACTTCTGCTACGCTAGATCCTTTGATGAACTTTTTATAACAATATTTAATAGTCCAAGAGGCATTACATGATGTCCCTTAACTGATTGGCTGTAGAATGCATTCTAAATGGCACCCCATTCCCGACATTGGTTTTATCAAAGCCCTACAGACCCTAGTCAAAATTAGTGCACCACATAGCATGCAGGCTGCCAGTAGGGACGCCTACAAAAAGATTAATTCCATTCAGAGACCACATTTTTCCATAATGGCCTCTATCTGTCTGCTGTTATGACCACCTATCCTTCACCTTGTTCCAGGTAGTAGACAATGTCTCTGCCTTGTCCAACCTCCATTATCCCTCTGCTGTTACCGGCTGCTCATTATAGAGGGCTTGTTTATGAATGGCTTTTTAATGTTTTATGAATATGTCACGCGCCACCGTGCAGTTTATGGATCGGTATTGCTCACCGAGGGGCGCGCGGCCACGTTACCGCTGGGTGTTGTAATGAGAAGGCGTTGATAGATTGATATGGTCTCACCTTAATAATTACTGCCGAAGCGGTCGCTGTAATGTTCTCAGGACGGACTGATGGACGGACGTCGTCGTGTTTCGCGGCTGGTGTGATGTTTCATGTAGGTACTTTAAGTAAATGGAACATTGACACAGGTGCGAGTCAGCCACCTCATCCGTCAGTTTCGTTATCCGGACAGGTATATTTTATCAAGTACAGTATGTCGGTTGTGGTTTATAATGTGTGGGTGTAAAAGTCGTTCCCTATGATGTGGCGTGTGGAAATGTACATGCAGTCATACAGGACAAGCACTTAAGTAGTCTGTGAGGAACACGGCCAGAATAGGATCAGACAAACAGGAAGCATGCGAACGAGCACCAATCTTTTTTTATGCATTAATCCACCGGTGATTAATGTATTCATGTGATTACGTTTGAATAAACTAAGTAATTATTTAAAAAAAGGACACGCACAAGATTCTCTATTGATCTGAAGGCAAGCTGAGTGCCACTGTTGTAAAAAACAAAAACAAAAAAATCTACATGTAAGCCCATTGCATTCTCAGTGAAATTGCTATTAAAAAACAAAACATTGAAGGTGGGAGTTTCGGAAGCAGACAGACAGCCTTGTTAAAAAAAGGGTTAATGGAGGACAAGATAAGCACATAAGAGCTCACAGAATAAATACCAACACAGAAAAGTGATCTGCACATGCGCGTAAGCTTCTGGATTTTTAACAAGAAAAACACATTCTCTTTAGGCCATTGAAAATACTCTGTATTTGGATGTTATCTTTGCGTCCCACACTGATCTTAGGTTTACCACACACACAGTCACGTCAACCTGAAATACAAACGTCCCTTTTCCTATTCCGTCTGAAACATTATTTTATGGCCATCTTGAATTTCTTGAAATCCGGCTTCCTGGTTTAGTAAAACATCACGTAACAAATGAACGTAAGCTCATGCTGATCAAACATTGTCTGACACACAGTCGTGTAGGAAACGGGCCGCGGTCAGAGCGACATTATTGTTCACTGGGGCGCAGGACCCAGTGTTTCGTTGTCACACAACCTGCAGTCACTGCTCCCTGAATGATGGCGTGACATACGTTATGCTGACTGGTTTCCTTGTCAACACCGGGACAGAAACCTGGATAAAGGCTGGGAGAGGGACACTGATGTTGGCTAGGGCTGGTTAGCTCGCATGTGTCCAGTCCTTTTGCATAAAATGCTTGGCTCATTTTTGAACTGACTACATTTTCTGGTGGAAGAATGCCTTTGTGACACTGTGTTAAAAGGGAGCAGGGAGCCTCTTTTCTCCTCTCCGTCAGTAGCACACGTCAACAAGCAGCCCTGAATTTCTGCTCTCCTGACTAAATCCATTCTGTCTCATATCTGCTCCAGCACTTCTCCAAACATGCAGGCAAGTCATCCTTCCCTGAAGATAGACACAGGCCACAGAGCAGATGCTACTAGTGTCTTCAGCCTTGTCTCTCTCAGCCTCACATGTCCTGAACTGGGGCAACTGAATAACAAAATATATAGAGAATCCTCATCTGGTGCAGACAGCAGAGGATCGTGGCCCTATATGCAAATATTTGTGGTAATTTCGACACTAGTTGTCGCGCTGAATTTCGCCAGCTGGCCTACTGAAGAGTGTGTTTTGTAGAATTTAGCACATAGGAAACTCTATCAACATTTGTCATTTGCTGTGACATGTAGTTACGTATGCTTTATGGAACTGAGATTGTTCAGGCAAGCGTGGGAATGTGGTTCTTTTTCAGTCTAAATTGTTTGGGCTGTTGCTCAAACAACTTGGTAGTAAAATGGTTATGTCAGTGCAAAGTGGAATGTCCAATTACAGAAATGTAAATAAATGGGCCATACTGGTCTTTACAGGACATAAGTGGTTAATCCAGAAGAATCCCCTGAAAAATCTCCAGATTGGCGAGGAATTTCTCTGTCAGCTGTTAGGCCTTCTCACAATGTCAGAGAGTGATTTCTGGGATACGAGTCAGGGTTTAACAGGGCGAAACGTTTGACTGAATTCAAATATCCTTTTATCTAGCAACATAGACTACAGTTTATCGTGAGATATGTTGTCAGACACGTAGCTTAGCTGTTACAGTGTCTGATCAGTGACCGAAAGGTTGTTAGATCAAAATCCTCAGATAGCAAGGTGAAAATGTGTTGTTCTCTCCTAAAGCGAGACATGTTTACCATAATTGCTCCCCAAGTGTTTGTGAATTTGAATTTCAAAAAAATCTGTGTATGATTGGCCTGGCTGAAATAGAACTGAAGGTTTATGATGGCAAATTTCAATTAAAATATTTAGGTATTTTGAGGTTTCAATCTAGAATCTATGCAGCCTACTCAATAAATGTTTTGTAGCTATATCAAAGCATTTGTTGATGACAAGCAATCTACATCAATGGAGGATTGAGCTGACTTGTCGAAACAGACACTAGGATTGTGTTTTCTGTACCGCAGATCTTGTGACAGTCCTTACACCCTTTGTCTAAATATGTTTTCTTGTCAGTTTTTTAGTTTCTTTCCTCACTTCCCTGTTGAGCTATCACATGGGAAAAGCCTATAGCTTGAAAGTAAATGCGCTTTTTGAACCCATTATTAGTGACAAATGCTGTAGCTTTAAGGTGAAAGCTGTCTTAGGCCCGTCATAAGTGATAAAGCCTTCAGCTGGAAGGCAAAAGCCCAAGTTCAGTTGACCCATCATTATGGACACAGTCTTTAGCTGGAAGCCACAAGCCCATGTTTAAAAATAAATAATGTCTGCTATAGGTCACCCATCATATAGATACAAACTGTGACCAGAAGCCCATCTATATTTAATCCATCAATAATCTTGTTACCCAGTAGTAAAGTCCTCACAAAAATTTTCTTTTTTTTATGCTTGACTATTTAACCAATGTGTGCACACACAAATTCACAAGTAAAACTCTTCTTAGTGTCCTGATTAACGTGTCATCATTTGACATGGCTAGCTGCTCTCCTGGGCCCTATTCCACGGACAGAGTCTCAAGATCACTACCAGAGCCAAGTAAATGCAAGCAGAGCAGTTTCCTTGAACGCACCTTGTCAGTGGGATTCACGTTGCTCCTTCTCCTCCCTCAACATTTACGTCTCCTCCTCCTTCTCCATCCTTGCCGTCCTGCCCTAATAACTCTCATCTTTGGTACCGTGGCAACCGCTCGTCATGCTGAGCCAACACGGCGAGAAGCCTGAGGCAACATGGGGGGAGGGAGGGGGACGACGACTGCAGAACGGAGAGGGAGGGGAGGACGGAGCGAGGTGAGCGGGTGGGAGGAAAGGCCAGCAGAGGGCACAAGGAGGATAGGAGAGATAGGAGAAGAGGGAGTATAGGAGAGGGAAGGGGAGAGAAAGACATGGAGCGTAGGAGACAGAGGAGGAGAGGACTTCAGTGGACTTCGTCCCTTGCATCAGGGGGACACACGCGCTCTCCTTCAGCCACGTGTTTGGAGCGGACTGGAAGCCCGACAACACCTTGTTTCATTGGCCGGAAGACCAGTCCTGGCTTTACCCACGATGCCTAGCTGTTTCCACTTGCTGCCGCCACCACTGTGCAAATAAATAATTGGCCTGGCGGAGCCACCACATCTCTCCTTGATCTCCCTGTGCCTTATTCTTCCTCTCTAACTGTTGTCTTTCACTCTGTCTTTTATTTCCTGTCTCCCCCTCCACCCCCCCCCCCATCTTTGTTTGATGGTCTTTCTTTGATGGTCCGTAACTTAGAGCTCCTTCCTCTTCCCCACTGTCATTCTAGTTTTTCAGGGTGTTTATTAATGACCCATGCTGCTCTTTATTCATCTTCATAGACATGGGACATTTACAAAAACACTGTATTATAGCTGGTCATATTCATGTGACTCTCGTGACTTGCAGGAACGTTTCTCTCTTCCCACTGACATGTAGTTTTCTGACAGAACTGTATTTCCTTGCTTCCCAATCCTCTCCTCAGGGTCTCCCAGACTTTCTATGTATTGGATCGATTCCAGAACTGACACAGCACTCATTACATTTGTCTGCAATTTGTCAAGATCTTGATTAGTGGGGTGCTAGTTAATGTGTAGATATTAATGTAGAACCCTTGTTGAGGAAGATACTCGAGGAACTACTGTTTCCAATGTACTACACTACAATCATAATCAAATAATACCAAACTCGCATCAGGTTAGAAACACCATTTAGGCAGTGGATTCCAACTACTGAAACCTTCTACATTTTATTTATGTAATAAAAAGTTTTAAGTCACCCAAAAATATGACGTAAGAACATCAGCATTATTTGAAATGCAATGACGGATTCACATTCCAGTTAGAATAACAACAGAATCCTTATAAACAAATGATGGACTCTTATATGAGTCTAATTACTGTAATATAATCTCAGAGATCCTCAATAGTAACATCGTTACAGTATTAATACAAAGTTTGTCGACGTCTGCAGATTGTTTTTAATGCAGTGTGAAACAGTTTTTAGTTGTGTTTGTGTGTGTGTGAGTCTTTAACGGCCAGGATGATAGGTGGACATAATGTAACTCCTTAAACTTGCACATCTGATTTTGTAGTTATTAACCTACAAGGGCCCTATGCCCTGAATATACTAGATCATGTTGATTTCTTTAGCTCAGTTATGCATAAGTCTGCACTGTACAGTACAGTTCCCAAGACTATGTGTGAACAGTTTTAACGCTATTTACTTCAGAATGGTTGATTCACTATATATTCTGATCACAACTTTCAGACGATCAGAATTCCGGACTCAAACCTCCCCGTTAACGATGGCCGCTCAGATAATAGTCTTTCTGCCTGAAGGCGTTCTTATGGGCCAGAAGAATTCATGGATGGTGAGTCTCAGATGCGTATTGGGGAAGGGCTCGTCCAGAACAGTCACGGCCCAGCACGACGCCTACATCATCATGTCTGCTGACGACGTGACGTTTGGGTTTTAGGATGTTGAGATACCTTTGGGGTCTTGTACCATGTGGCTACCGTCAGAGACTCAAGTTGCTGGAATCCTGTTCTGCTTCAGTCCCCATGTGTTGAGACTTAAACAAGTCCTGCATTGTCCCCTTACAACTCTAACACTTTGGTACTGACTGAAAGCTCACAAACTACACAAGTTCACACAGATTTACTCTCCAGCATGCACACACACACACACACACACCCACACACATCCTCAAATGCACACATATACTGGTCTTAATGTTTGTTATCTTTCCTATTGCCCGGTCACTTTGACCATTCCTACATCGTTAGCACAAACATGAATGGGCATGCCCTGTATACAGCCGTTTTATCGACTTTTGTTATTCTCTCTGTACGTTTTCTTCATCTGTTTCTGTCACCCTTATTGTAAAGTGGCCCTTGTGTAAGAATTGCACTCTTAGTCCGCACCTGTTGTTTACCAAACAAGTGACAAATTACATTTGATCTAAAACTGTATTTGAGTTTGGTTAGAGGAATGGACATAATTTGTCACGGCTGCAGCAGAAACCTGAATTGTCTGCCATTATCGACAAGCTGACACCGCAGTAATGGATAGAAACCGTTATTTGTTATTGCAGCAACCAACAAGATGTATTTCAAATTTCTTTGCCGATACATCGCTGTCGTACTTACAGTCCCCCCTGATTGCATTCCAGGAGGATTTTACTGTACCTCACCTTCGTTAGATGGTCCCTCACCCCGAAGAGAAACTGTAAACCATTGTTGAGTTTCTTGTAGTTGTATCTACCGCCAATTAAATCTATGGAAGAAATGGTGTGAGACGGTCTGTTTCACTTCCCCTTTAATATGCACCGCAGTCAGGTTCATATCAGGCCAGTGAAAATATGACTGAATGTCAAGCCCTCCACTTGAGATGTAGATGGTTTCATTGTTTTCACCGTTTCATTTGTATCTTTACAGATACCTGGAAGACTTCCTGTGTGGCCTTCAAGTGCCTTTGACATCCAGCGCTCTGCAATAAATATTTTTCAGAACGCAATATAGCTCGGCGTCTGAATTATTTATTGTATACAGTCAATTTTTCTCGTCTCGATCAAGTGGGTCAATAATTTCCGACTCAGTGGTATACATTTGTCTGGAAACAGTGTAATGTGGCTGAATATTAAACTGTCTCAGGTAGCTGTTTCCATTTGTATACAGCAGCAGGCAGATGGGTTGATATGCCGCACAGCTTGTAGAAGCCAGACCAGAGGGTGGTAATCTCATTAAATGACATCCCATGGTTTGTGTGTGATCCTTCTTTGAAGTTCCTACAAAGATTGTAGAACCTGACAATTTCCTAAGTTATTTTTTTGCGTGTCCACATGAAAGAGGTTTTGTTTGCATTTAAAGTAGACCAAAACTTTGTTTAATTTTTAGGCATTATGGGCCGGTTTCTCCATTGAGCTTTTTGTTTTAGTCCTAGACTGGGCTTAATCCATGTCAGCGAAACCAGCCCTATGGGTAAGACATTAAGACTGAGTTAAGTTTAGGCTTGAATAATAAATTACAAAGGTAAAAGTTAGGGTCAGGTTAAGTTCAGGTGATGTGCAAAATAAGGTTTAGGGTTAGTAATAATAATACTTTGTCTGGTCCCCAGAAGGTTATAAACCCAAACGTGTTTGTGGTGGCTTGTGGTTCTCTCCCTGGAAGAGTTACCGTGTCCCAGCCACCTTCAGAAACCCCGTCCTCCACTCTTGAGATAATTTATGACTGCCTAAGAAGAGGGAACTGGACTTAACCTGCAATGCTCCTCCCCTTCTCCCCTGTCCCCTCCCTTGCTCCTCTCCTCCTCTCGTTCCCTCCTCTGCTCATGTCCTCCTCCCCATGGCCCCTCCCCTGCTCCTCTCCTCCTGTTCCCTTCCCTGCTCCTCTCCTCCTCCTGTTTTCTCCTCTGCTCCTGTCCTCCTCCCAATATCCCCTCCCCTGCTCCTCTCCTCCTCCTGTTCCCTACTGTGCTCCTCCCCATGTCCCCTCCCCTGCTCCTCTGCCCCTATCCTTCGCCTCTTCCAAACCTTACTCCTAACCTTTACCACTAAGAAAGAATGCTGTCCAGAATAGGTTAAAAGGAGACATTAGTTTGCAACGCTTCAAATATGAATGTAAATTAATCTGCTGTCTGTATACTGTATGGTATATTGTCCATGTTGCCCTCCATCTGCTGCCTGTATATGGTATGGTATATTGTTCATGTTGCCCTCCATCTGCTGCCTGTATATGGTATGGTATATTGTTCATGTTGCCCTCCATCTGCTGCCTGTATATGGTATGATATATTGTTCATGTTGCCCTCCATCTGCTGCCTGTATATGGTATATTGTCCATGTTGCCCTCCATCTGCTGCCTGTATATGGTATGGTATATTGTCCATGTTGCCCTCCATCTGCTGCCTGTATATGGTATGGTATATTGTCCATGTTGCCCTCCATCTGCTGCCTGTATATGGTATGGTATATTGTCCATGTTGCCCTCCATCTGCTGCCTGTATATGGTATATTGTCCATGTTGTTCTCCACAGACCAGAAATATTGCATCTCTACCACCCTGGTCTGTAGACTGTCATGCTGAGTCTATTTTTGTAGTCTCCACAATGCCTTTCCCACTCACACACTGACCATATCGAAATAATAGTGCTCACCAACCAGTCATATGGATGTGTTTCGCACACACACACACACACACACACACTTACAACAGTGAGCACAATTTCACACACACCTGCACACACACACAGTCACACACACGCTGGCGCATATGCATTAACACACAAAAAACACACCGGCCAACATCTTTATTGAACCGTCGTCCCATGGAAACAACATGATAAGGAATTGGGAACAAACATTAAGGAAGTGAGTGAATGTAGAATGCTACACAACACTCTTCTTCTTCAAGGAACGAGGAATGTGGAGCATTGTACCGTGCCTACATCTGAGGTGATGTTTGGTGTTATATCCTCCCAGAGGATATGAGAGAAGTACATACAGTACTTTTATAATCTTTTCCCCTCCGTCTCAGCCTGTGACACCATGACTACACGTCTAAAATCAGTCTATCCTTCGCTCTGTCCGGCTCCATCCATTCCTATCTTTGTCACGCTACCTCCCTCGCTCCGCTGTCTCTTGTCAGTTGTCGGGCAGATGGTTCTGGACCAGTGGAACGTGACCAGTTGGGCCTGTAATTAAACCTTCACCTCCTCCATCACCCTGTGGTCAGGTAGGGATAGGTGGGGGGTGGGGGGAGGGGGGAGGGATAAAGAGAGAGCGGGATTAGAGGAGGGATAGAGAAAGACAGAACAAGAGAGGAGATGAGGAAATTTCAGTGGCGCAGAGAGAGAGTGAAAAAAGATAGACATTGGGAGTCTGAGAGAGACAGAGAAGGATGAGATGAGGAATGAGAGAGACAGAGAAGGATGAGATGAGGAATGAGAGACCAAGTGAGAATAAGGAGATGAGGAATGAGAGAGACCAAGTGAGCATTAGGAGATGAGGAATGAGAGAGACCAAGTGAGCATAAGGAGATGAGGAATGAGAGAGACAGAGAAGGATGAGATGAGGAATGAGAGACCAAGTGAGAATAAGGAGATGAGGAATGAGAGACCAAGTGAGAATAAGGAGATGAGGAATGAGAGGAGAGGTGATTGTTGGGAGACAGCCTGAGAGGGGGTGACAATGTGTAGCGAAACGAAGCAGTTGTGGATGCAGAGAAGTGAGGAGGTCTGCGCACAAATCGTGCTGTGATTTCTAAATGCTCAATCTGATGTGAATGAAAATGCCCTCAAATTAATACTGACGGGCTGCTCATTGACCCCATAGTATTAAAAAAGAAATATGACACAGTCCAAATACTTTTAGAGCTCATGAATGGAGTTAGAGAAAGTAATTGAGGTATAGAGATAGTGGAACAGAATGGATATCTGACGCATTCCCTTCCAATCACATATGCACATCTCATCCATTAGCTCAGTCCACCGGTGCTGAAAACTGTCACAAAAATGTTCTTCTCCGTGAGCTCCTGTTCCTCTCTCAGGATTCTAACTCAAAGGATTGTAGCTCTTGTGCCTGAATTCAAACAGTGCTGGCACCTGGAAATGTACCGGCCCGGCACCTATTTCAGTCTCCGTCGAGCAGTTCAGGCAAACGTGCAGTCTTCCAGAAATACACATTATGGAAAGAGCTTTGATAGAGATGCTGTGTCTTAATTTGATTGTCCTGGAGCTGCACAGTCGGAAATGCACATTTGCGTTGCATTCGAGATATGAATGCATTCTACAGTTTGTACTCACTTTTAAAAAAGGTCTAACTTGAATCCATAAATGTATCGACCCTCCGAAAAATGTCCATTCATTGTTATTGGCTTTAACGAGGCACGTTTGCTGATGCTGCACAAATGTCTTCCTGCTGTAGCTAACTGGATCAAATGAAGATGTAGCCACTCCGGGTGTGTCTGGGATCTGTGTCCCCGAGAGATCTGCGGTTATGACAGATGACTGATAATGATAGATACGTCGTGAATTAAAGCACGGGCAGGAGGTGTCGGGCCTCGGCCAGGCTGTCAGATTGACAGAGTCTGTGTTCCTCTTAGACAAGTCCCCCTTCTCTCCGTGCATGGCTACCCGTTCTGTCATAAAGAAATCATCTGGAGCTTCTCTGGCTTCTTTTTTAACCGATGCTCTTGTATTTGCCTTATCAATATCCTTCGCTACATGTGTAACATTTTAACATTAATCACCATGGCACGTTGTTCAGTTTCAAGAGGTCTGTGGTATAAATTCACTAGTTCATGGTCAATAATGTTGAACTTCCTGGGATTATTTGCTGTTGTCTCCCTCAGCCTCAGTGAACAGACGTCTTTGTCCCTTTATTCGTCATCCCACCCTTCACTGACACTTTAACCTCCATCTCTCACTTTCATTCCTTCTGCTCCACTCCTCTTTTTACTTATTTCTTTCATGTGTTTTCCCTCTTTCCTGAGTCCTTCTCTGCAAACTTCCCGTTCCGAGCCCCCTTCCTGACAGGGCCTCCTCCAGTTCTGCTCCGCTGAGGCAAATCACACCAGAGACACCGAGGAGGTGTTGCTCTCCTTACTCCAGGATGTGGGCTCTGAGAACTAAATTGCTAGGCTGCATTTAGAGGGCCATGACCGCAGTGATAGCGAGAAAGAGAGAGAGGGAATGAGAGCGAGGAAGGGAGTGAGGAAGATAGAAAAAGAAAGAGGGAGGATGGCCTGCACCCTCCCTAATCGCCTGAAAGGAAGGCAGCCGAGCCAAAACAGCAGGAGAGGATGAGGTCCCCTGCTGATAAAAGTTTAATTTAATGTGATTCCTCAGTGACAGATAACCATTCATCGTCTATTTAAAGAGCTGTGAACTAAGTCCTATTACAAATAATGGTTTGTAAATAGGGACAACTTCTGGAGGCAAACAGGCCTACCGGCAATAGAGGAACTGTGTTCGACCAGAAGGGAGGGGCCTACAAGCATCTCTTTGGTGTACAATGATAGTGGCTTCTGGTCCTTCCGTCATAAAGAGAAGAATAGTTAGTGCTTTTTTTCCTCAAAGAGCCGGGTTTGTTGGTTGATGAAGTCTCAGATTTCAATATGTGGGAAACAAAGAAACGAAACAAAAACCATCCAAGGTTTGACTGATTCCTAATGAAACCCTTCCAATCTGTAGGTTTTATTTCTTCCTGCTGTGTAGCTGTTCAGACCTCCAGTTGTTGCTGCAGGAGCTCAAACTGAGGAGTTTTCCCTTCCCCTTCTGTTTTCCTCTCCTCTTCTTTCCTCTTCCTCCTCTCCTCTCTTCTTCCCTTCTCCTATTGTGCCATTCTTCCAGAGAACAGCATGAGGCCCATGCTTTAATGTTGGACTGATTAAAGCTGGTAGGGTGTGGAGGTGGCAGGGAGGGGGTAGACGCAGGGAAGGAAGTTGGCAAGTTTCAGAAGCTCTTCTATGTTCCTTACTTTAGGTAATATTATTTTAGAAAATGGATAGTGGTCTGTCTTCCCTATGGAGTCTGTACATTAAGCGCATGTAATGGACCGCTACACTGTGTTGTGTTTTTTCACTCAAACAGTACCTGCACAATATTAGACGGCATATTGTTACTAATCCACAAGGGACTCAAATGTCCTGTATCTGCCAGGACTTAAAGACACTATGACAATGTAGTTCAGTGAAACAGTAGTTATATTTAGACTGATGTGTGCCTAGGAAGAAAATACACTATCAGAATTATCTGGAGAGCGAGGAAGTTACATTACAATACACTACTGCATAACCCCATTAAGCAGTTACATTACGGTACAGTGGCAGAAGTTGCCCAAGACGTTAGAGCATCTGACGGGTAACCAAAAAGATTTGGGATAATATCCCCAAAGCCATCAAAGTGTACAAAAATCAATTGTTCTGTCCCTGAGCACAGAAGTTAACCTTAACTGCTCTTCGAGAGCTCATCGTGGTAGCTCCCGGCCCCTCTCCAAATCAGAATTGAGATGCGGAAGCAAAATGTCAGTGGGACCTTGTGTGTAAACTAAAAAATATCTCCTTTTCCTACACTACTTTATAGCCAGGAAGAAACTGTATAAAAATGTGTTACCAACCATCTGCCTTTCTTAACTCCTACATATGTTTTAAACAGATGCTCTGACAAGAGGGAATGTTTACTGCTTGTTTATTATTAGAACTAAATGATGAACATTTCCTACATCCTCGGCATACTGTACTTACATGTTTCTTGTTGAGAGAAAATAAACACCCCTTTCTGTTTTTGCAAATACTGTCACACAAGAGAGTTACATGTAACTGTTACAAGACACTGAACAATAAAAATAAAGAAGTTATTTGCTTAACATGTGGCTCATGAGTGCTTATCACACAAAATTTGGTTAGTTACTTTTTCCTGTCCTGTTCACCTTGTTGGTCAGGATGTTTTCACCTGTCTTTGTCATCTTATTGGTCAGGATGTTTTCACCGGTCCTGGTCACCCTGTTGGTCTGTATGTTTTCACCTGTCCTGGTCACCCTGTTGGTCAGGATGTTTTAACCGGTCCTGGTCACATTATTGGTCAGGATGTTTTCACCTGTCTTGATCACCTTGTTGGTCAGGATGTTTTCACCAGTCTTGGTCACCTTGTTGGTCAGGATGTTTTCACCACTCTTGGTCACCTTGTTGGTCAGGATGTTTTCACCAGTCTTGGTCACCTTGTTGGTCAGGATGTTTTCACCGGTCCTGGTCACCTTGTCGTCAGGATGTTTTTACGTGGGCCGACCCAGCTGATATTAAAGGGCTGGGAACACACCTCATCAGTTATAGTAAATCAACACAAGTCGAGCGACCAACACGTTCAGTTGTCACGTCCCACTTACTAGAGATCACAGAAGCCTGAAACTTTTTTCCCTATGTTTGTTTTGCTCCACTTTTTCCCTCCCTATCCTGAAATGGAGTGCGTTTTTATTTTTGGTTTGCCTTCCCTGAGGCAAATTTAGTTGGCATTCATGGTTGACATCCTTTTGGGAATTGTCTGAGGTCATACACACATCCTTGAAAATGTCTTGGGTAATGAAGAGTAGACCTACTTGAAAACAGGAATGAGGACAGCGCACATCGTAGATGCTCCCAAATCATTGTGCTATTGACAGGGTTTTGAACCTAGCTGTTGGTCTTTGTCAGATAAAAAATCCCTGATCTGAGCATTTCAACAGCCTGCACTCCTCATTCTTGTTTTTAGCATCCTTTGGGGCACGTCTTCTATTGACAGGTCACCCTCGTTGATGACCTGGATTGAAACACTTGTTGATGTCATTCAGAAACAGTTTCACACCCTTGCTGGTGTTTCTCTTTGTTTGGTTGTAAACAAATTGTTTTGTTATTTCCCCTTTTTCCTTTTGATAATTTTTGTGTAATTCAAAATTCGCATCAGTGCCGAAATGTGGCCTAGGGTCGTCTCCAGGGAAGGTGTTGCATGGCTTAGCACGAGTTTATACCTCAGACAGAGCTATATCTCAGTACACTACAGTATAGCCTCAGACAGAGCTATATCTCAGTACACTACAGTATAGCCTCAGACAAAGCTATATCTCAGTACACTACAGTATAGCCTCAGACAAAGCTATATCTCAGTACACTACGGTATAGCCTCAGACAAAGCTATATCTCAGTACACTACGGTATAGCCTCAGACAAAGCTATATCTCAGTACACTACAGTATAGCTCCAGACAAAGCTATATCTTAGTACACTACAGTATAGCCTCAGACAAAGTTATATCACAGCACACTACTGGGCAGCCTCAGCAAGAACATTCTTATTTTTAGTAATGAGGTTGGAGCAACTAAGTTTCACGGTCTTGCTTAGGGACGGAATGACACTTATTGACTATCTAGTAATATTTAATTTACTGGTAAAATCCTGAAAAGCTCTCAGCCACTCTGCCACCCTAGTGGGATATGAGTGGTGATAATATCCTGTACAATAGATACAGTTGATGTGCATATTCCCAGTTTCAGTGAAAAAGGGAGAACCACAGAAGGGACCCAAAATTCAGAGTCCCGATGGGCATTTTGTTAAAGTTATCAGGGATGTTAGAAGAGGAGGTGGGGGGAGAAAAACCAAAACAGCAAACAAACATCTTTCCCTGAGCTGTGGCATCATCTCCATAGGAGGTCTGGGTGGAGTGAGCTTGGGCAGTCCTAGTCCCGGAAGTCCTTCAGAGGCTTCTATTTTGACTTCTCCCTCAGGCTGCTTGGCAGGGGCCTTAATGTTCCTCCCCTGACGATGTGCCGGCGGGAGGCGTCTGTGCACGGGCTGACCCAGCTAGCTGCCCCGGGAAGGTTCTGCCATGCTCTTTGGGGGCGTCGGTGCGATGTGGAGGCAGCAGACGGGTGCGCGTTCGCACCACATAATGTTGCAGGGCGGTGAGCCCAGGTTTCGGTGTAGGAGCCTAGCTGTTTGATTGACAGTTATAACAGTTCTGAGGTGGCTGGATGTGAGCACAGTCTAGTTAGTGTCTGTGGGACAAATGGCTGCTTGTTAAGTGCCACGGTATGGCAATATATCAGGGCAAGACACAACAGATAGACTACGGACTATTAACAAACTATCAAAAACAAAGTAAATCCTTTTCTAAACATACTTTATTGGCAAGATAGAGAACAGAAATGATCTTTATCTATTTCTTTTATTGACCAATTAGTCTCCTTTAATGGTTACGGTTGCCAGTAATTCTCAACAAACACAAATGCCTTCACTCTCCGTATTGTGGCTTCCTCTCCAAACAGGTTGTCATGGTTATTGTATTCTGAAACCATGGTAACATTTCCTTCAGTCCATCCTTGCTTTTTTAACTGCACTTTACACGTTACATTTACATTAACCGCATAAGTAATTTTCCTTTATTTGCAACTGGTATGAATCTACCATACATAATAGTTTTTTAATGATCATCAGCTGGATCATTTATTTACAGGGGCCGTGCTGGCTTTTACTGCTAAATCATAATAGAATCACATGAAAACAGCATTTTTACATGTCAAAACAGATAATAGAAAAAGGTGTCATAAGAACTAAGCTGTTCTAATGACTCTCCTTTAACTGAGATGTATAAGAAAACATATTTTTATTATATTCTCTACACCCATACAGTACATCCTATTTTCAGGCTTTTATCTGTAATTGCAAACAGCCCGGCACTTTTCATCACTGAAATGCCACGGAATTTAACTGCCTTCAAATAGGCCCCAAGAAGCTTGTGTGCGTTATAGAACATAACTTTGAAAACCTCTGTGTGTCTGAGGTAGTTATTCGTTTTTAGCACAAACGGTTTGGTCCAGACAGCTGATTTTGTGAGAAGACATTAGAAAAAATGTGACCTCTTTAAAGGGGTAATATACCCTAAGAAACACATCAGAAATATTTTATCAGTGGCTACACTAATTCGTTATTCATTATTTTACTGGATCCCGCCCAACTATCCAGTTATTAACACACCATACTCCACACATTTAAGGGAAAGCTATTATTAATTTCTAATCCTGTTATATATTAATAATACCATAAACTAAATCATCTCTACCTACCTTGTAATAGCAGTCCAAAAATACAGCTGCAGTGCAGCAATGAACCAGTTTCCTACATGTTTGGCCCCATCCACCAACAATCAACAACCATCCATAACCAACAACAATAAAATATTCACCCCATTTTCCCTGCTCACATTTGGTTTTTGCTACTGTCCACATTGACAATCCACTCTGAGCCAGCTACAGCACCTTGACAGAATGTTCTTAAGGGCATGGGGTTCATCTGAGGTCCCACTGCGACTCAGGGAATTAAAGGACTGTAAGCTTCCCAGAGCCACACAGGATTCTGAGCATGAGACCAGCCTGACTTCCTCCACCCACTGGAGACACTGCCAGATGGTCTGACAATCGCTTCATGACCCCTCTATCTGGCACTGTAAGTGCTGATCCAGTGTGACCAGTCCTTTGAAGAGTACCTGTGGGTAGAACATCACTATACACAGTAGGCACATGAGCACAGAAAAGTTCAGCCAAGCCTGTCCCCACCCTGTAACATTCCCTGTTTTGAAGGCATGTCAGTGGAACACACATTTTATATGAAACAGTAGCAATATATGGGCATTCAGCTAAGTCCAAATGAAACAAATTCACGATAAAAGTATTGATTGCTGCTTATCACCCTGGCTTATGAATACAGCTCCGGAGAAAATGAAGAGACCCAAAAAGTTGAAAAGGAAGGTTTTGAGTGAGGAACAGAAGGGTTAAAATTAAGAGACCACTGCAAAATGTAACGCTTCTGTTCCTCACTCAAAACTTTCCTTTTCAACTTTTTTGGAAAAGAAACAAAAAGGTGCAGTGGTCTCTTCATTTTTTCCGGAGCTGTTTGTCAAAACTACATCAGAAAGCGTGGGTCAATAGCATGGATGGTTTACGAGTAAACACATTCAATTACCATCAGCAAACATGCCAGCACTGAATGGTAAGCGTAAATCTGCCTAGAAAATCAATAGTTTACGACTACATAAATAAACCTAATTAGCTTAGGTGTAACCAATCACCTTCAAAATCACACACCAAGTAAATTGGCCTCCATCTTCATACAATCAGCAGTATCTGTTGGCTAGTGAATTGCATAGAAGAAGCTCAGCCATAAAGCACCTAGGAGATATTAAATGAAATAAAGGGCAATGTTTGGAAAGACACAAATTAGTGCAAAAATCATTTTAATGTCTTCAATATCCCTCAGAGCATGGTGTTAGATGTACCCTAAATGTGTATTTCATTCACCAAGACAGTTCCTGGATCAGACCGTTCCTCAAAACTGAATGAAGTAGGAGAAAGCATGTCAGAGAGGCTACCAATAAAGCCATAGGAAACTGAGCTGCAGCCTGAAGTCATGGCCAAAATTGGCCAGTGTATGCTTATGACAATAATATCCCAAGCACACTGCAAGAGGTTTCGCGAATTAAATGAAAGGTAACTTCTTGGCCCTGTTACATTAAACAAATAACATAATTTCTTTAGTGAAGATTTGAGGTAATCTTATGTAGTAGACATGTCTCTCATCACAATGAATGGAGCAATAAACAGTAAGCTAGATTTGGCCTGAGCAAACTGGTCTAAGTGTGCATATTAATGTTTCAGCTAGTGCTAGCTAGCACAATTACGGTTTCATGTTCGCTAGCTAGCCACCAACGAGTCTCAGAAATATGGCAACGCAACTAACGCAGTAGGTAGCCCAGATGACGTTTTGATTGGTTTAGCTGTTTACTTTGTTTATTCTGCGTTCCGTAGTTATGGAAAGGGCCCATCAACTGCGACCCCATCTGAAAGGAAAGTCGGTGTTTCAGCATCCATGGTTGGAGGTGACACTGCTACAGACCAGTCAGTATGCTCGTAATTACTAATTATAGTGTCAGATGCTAATATATATAATATATAACACCGATATTCAACTCACTGCCAACTGGTGGCATAACAACTTGCATAGTGCACTTTTAAGTTGTTAAGTTTGCTGAATTCTGCTGTATGTTCAAGTGCTCCCTTAAAACATAAAATCAATATTGATGAAATGCATCCTTTCAGTTCTTTGTTTCTCTAGTCAGCTAGCATCAGGAATAGCAAGGAATAAAAGAATGATGGGTTGAAATGTCCTGGGTTGTGAACCCCTGCTTTGTCTGACTGGTGAGGTGATCTACTGTACTTGAGAGTTAGTGATGGGATAACAGATTTCGGTCTATAAACAATTGTCACAGGTCATTAGAAGTTTACAATAAATAAACATGAAGTGAGATCAGAGGACATATTCATTTTGCTGAATGCATGACATTTATTTTAATAACATTAATGATCTTGTTTTTTATTAGCAAGAAAGCTACAAAAACATTGTATAATACATTTTATACAGGATTATCAGTTAATTATGATTTTTTTATTTATTTTTTATTTGCAAGAGGACTACAAAATGTTTACCTCATACATTACCAAAACATGTTTTCTTAAAATGTTGATTATTCACAAAAATTGAAATGATCAGAATTGATGTTGTCCTTAGCTGTCTTGAATTCCCTGTCTGCAGAGAGAAGGGAATGTTCTCCATTACAGACACTATTTGACAGAACTTGATGGTAGGTATTATTTTCCCACAACGTGCCACTCAAAGCATGCATAGCAAGTACCTTATGAAGACTTGGTTGTTGAAGAATATGGGTAATTTAAAAACTCCTAAGTGTGGTCCATATAGCAATGGGAGTAATGTTTTTACACACATTGACAACTGAATGAGGTAAAGCTTAAAAATCTTCACAGAGCTTGTAGGAAATAATTATTAAGAAACTTAAGAGGATGTACTGTACATTTGAAAAGTCCCAGGTGGAAAATTTCATCAGAGTGTTCAAGATTTGTTTCCAGCAGGTATAATGTTGTCGGGGGTTTATGCAGGAGCCACGGAGGAGACCTCTGTTTTTGATGTTGATACTTCAGAGCCATCATCTTCTGCCTTACCAAAGAGCTGCATGATGCAAGAACGGAACTGACGAGAGAGAGAGGTAAACAAAAATAAGGAGAGGAGCTTGATAATGTCTACACTCACATAGACATGAATCGTTTTAACACAAGAGTTTTGTAATTAAAATAAAACTGTCATTTCGAAAGCTACACCCTCCTTCCATGATTTCTCATAAATAGGTGTATATTACATTGTTCCGTTGAGACGATTCACCAGTTTTTTTTACCCTGTTTTCCGACCTAATCCGCCAACAGCCCACGCCACTTAACGTTGGTACTCAAGTGGTACCCAGGCGCTAATCACCCCTCACTGAATGCATGACATTAATGGATGAATGCGTGGTACTCCCAGATTAAAACGTAATTAGGCTATTATTGAAACATAATACAGATAATATAGGCTACGTATCACAGGTTACCGTTTCTCAATAGGACAGTCAGCTTGTGTAGGCTAATTCATCAAATGTAAATCTACAACTGTAAATCTACAACTGTAAATCTACAACTGTAAATCTGCAAATGTAAATCTACAACTGTAAATCTACAAATGTAAATCTACATTATTTACGTAGGGAAAGAGAAACTAAATCGCACACACAGCCTATTCATTTCAGACCTCGTCTTTTTCTAAAAACTCCTCTCTGTTTTTTTGATAATTTCTTCATGTCACCTGTAGAACAGTCTTATATGCCAATAATCCACGAGAGTAGAGCTCTGCATTGGCGTTGAAGTCAACCCGATAGCCCCACTACAACCCCCGGGTGAGACGTGCCAAGACCTTCACAGCGTATTCATTTCAGATCTCGTCCTGTTCTATGGATTCTTTTTAGTCGTTTTTTCCGTATGTTGATACCTTCAATACAAACACATTCTTGTATTTTTCGAATTAATTAGGCATTTAAAACAAACAAATTCTGTAATTCATTATGTTTTATACTTCTATATAGCGTAGGTTGATGATAACCCAGTAGATGAACTGATGCTGGATAGTGATGCTGCGGAGGAGAATGTATATGCTAATTGTTTCGAATGCTAATGACTCCAAGCGGCGTTTACTCTTGTGGTTATAGGGGGTAAAAAAGGTCTGGCGGTTCTAGTGTGAACAACAATATTATTATTGACACATCAAAATACATGTGTTCAACAGGCAAATACACCCACCTGTTTGTTCATGAAGACGTAGATGACTGGATTCCAGATGGTGGCGCTTTTGGCGAAGTATGCCGGCATTGCAGCAGCCAGAGGGTGGAAAGCATAACCCGGGTTTGCCGCCGCCACGCAGGCAAATGTCGTGTAAGGTCCCCAACAAAAACAGTATGCGAAAATCATGACCACCACCATCCTGGACACTTCCCTCTCAGCCTTCTGCGTTGACTCAGAGTCCTTCTGCTGCTGGGCAACCTGCGCTCATTCAGATGGATTATCGAATGGTTAGATTTAAGCGGTATAGCTTTTGAACAGGTACACCCACGTTTTATCGAAAATGCATAGCGTATTTATGATGTCACTCACAGCGTGGATGGCCATCCACACAAATATGTAGCAGAAGATGATAATGCCCAGGGGGATGAAGCAGTTTGTTATCATGAGCCAGATCATGTAGGACAACACTCCCGGATCCTCATTGCCTCCGAACACGTCCGGTCCGCACGAGGTCTTCAGGCCGTGGGGCCAGTACCTGGGCGGGGAAATACGGATTGAATGGGTTGACACGATTTCCTTTTGAGCAATTTCCTTTTTCAAAACTCTGGGTAATTTAAAGACAAGAAAATGGCACCTGCTCCAGCCAACGATGGGAGGGACACACCAGCCCGCAGACCAGACCCAGGAGAAGATGATGCCTCCCATGGCCCATTTGGCATCAAACTTTACGTTTCCAAAGGGCTTGCAGACCACAATCCATCTCTCCCAGGAGATGACAACCAGGCACCATAGACCACAAATACCTGTATAAGATGTAAATTTTTATTAGATGAGAGAAATGATGATAATATTCAATACGCTATAGCATTTGAAAAGGCCAATTAACATTTCAATGTAGCATTTTATAAAATTGTAATCTATTGAAGACTGCATCTTACCACAAGTGGCAACAGTAAATCCTTCAAAGACGCACATTGGATGACCCAGAATGAAGTAGCCGAAAAACTGGTTGCAAACACTTATGGTGCTAGCCAAAATTGTCTCCAAAATGTCAGCTAATGCAAGGTTGACCAAGATCCAGTTGAGAGGGTGTTGAAGCTTCTTGAATTTTGCAGTTGCCACAAGTACCAGGCCATTGGTGAAGATTGACGCGACGACCACCATAAACATCCAAAGTGTTGCCAGATTGTAGACCCATCTTGGAGCAATCTGATAGTTGGGGCCCTCAAAAGGATCTGCAAAATGACCAGCAATACAAATTGTTTTAACATAAATATAATATTAATTCCTGATTCTAAAGTAGTAATGATAACAGCAAACAATATTTAGAAATTTATAAAAAATTAACGGAATGGAGTAACAAAATGTGTATCAAAATGCATGAACTGCTATTAATTAAATGAACTGACTCAAAGAGACTGCACAAGATCACAATACCACTATTTAGTATAGAAGGGACACCATCACCCTCCGTAAATCTGCAATAACTCCCTGACGATCCACTTCACAACATGTACTGTACCTCTGGTGTTATTGCTGTTGGTGTAGGTGAACATAGTTTCTCTCGTTGTTTCTTCATGCCGTCTGGCGGCAAACACTCCTGGTTCTGCCATTCTGGACGGGTTAACAGAAGTTCCTGAAGCTGACTGCTGAAGTCCAACCCGTGTTTCTCCTCTGCCCAAGGGCTTTTATACCATCATTTGGGAATTTTGAAAGGATTACTGTCTCGGGAGAATTGGGGCAGTGCTGGGACTGAGGCCTTAGTTTAACTGGTGACATTGCATGAACTGAACTCTTTGCTTAATCGTTAATTACCACAAATGTCTAATTAGTAAGGACTGACCGAACCATAATCTTGTTTGACAGAGCATTGGTTAAATGGGTTAAAAGTAATTTAAATACTACGTTGCTATAAAAAGGGGCCCAGACTTGTTAGAGTTGTGTATTAAGGCTAAAGGTTACACTTGAGGTTGTTTCTAATCTTAAAAAAAAAAGTTGTCCACAGGAAATATGCATAATGACTCAATACACTTCAGCTGAAAGAATGAGAGAAAGTGACACCTTAAAAAGATAAATAATGTGAAACCTATATATTAGAGCTGTACCAGAAAAAAGGACTGTGGAATATATGCAGGGGTAGAGAACATATTGCCCTACATGCCAGATGGTATAGCAGAGTGAGAACGGTGTTCGTAAGACAGTGTTCATAAGATGTAACCTATGTGAGCAGTCAGAAATATCTTTATCTCTTCTGACTGATATTTCTTTGGGAGAAAGCAGTGTTCATCCAAACTCTAATGGTTAATAGCTCCTGTTCTTCTAGGACAGGAAGGTCTTAGCAAAAATGTTGATGGCAGGTAAAAGTCTGTTAATCGGATAGAATTTTATGTATCTTTTTGGAATTTTTCCACTCCTTTATATATAGATTTCATATGGAGTGTGTTTTGTGAGTTTATTTTGTAAACACTCCTTGATAAAAGGTAGCAGTATAGAAATAGAAAGTAAGACCAGAGCAAGAATTTCCATTTTGATGCATGCATGACATTTATTTTAACCACAAAAATCTAGGTAATCTTTATTTTTGTAATTTTTTGTATGCAAGTCTAAAAAAATTGCTAAAAAAACATTATTAAATATGTTGTGTACGCACTTGTATTTCAGATAATTTTTTTGTGTTTTTTTTTATTGCAAGAGGACTACAAAATGTTAACATATAACTTACCTCAAAAGTAAGTAGTTTCGAAACCATACATTGTGTCCATATTTGTTTAGGTTACTTACAATGGCAGTTATTCATTTTTGTTTGTTCTGAACTGTCAAGTGACTGCAGTGTAAAGGGAATATCATTCAAGATGGCAACTTATTCCTTGACACTTGCACAGACATTGAGAGCAGTAGTATATGCATATTCTGACAATGTGCCACAATAGCTATAGTATGCAAATCAATTGCTACACATCTCTGGTTGCTGGGAATACCCATGATTATAAAACACTCAGGGATGATCCATTAGCTATTTAGGTTTCATTAGTATTTTTTTACACAGTGGAACTGTGTGAGGTAAAGCTTCTGAAAAGTTGTGGGGAACGTTTAGCTTATGAAACACAAGTGGTTGTCCTGTCCCATTTGGAAAATCTCAGTGTTCATTATTTGTTTCCAAGAGGTAGGAAGTCTGGGGTTTATGCAGGGGCCACGGAGGAAACCTCTGTTTTTGATGTTGATACTTCAGAACCATCATCTTCTGCCTTACCAAAGAGCTGCATGATGCAAGTGCGGAACTGACAAGAGAGAAACATAATTGAACATAAGGAGTCAAGTTTCGAAATGTGTACATTTATGTTAACATGTTTCCTTTGATAACTGCATTATTTGTGATGGGTTAAAATACATTTATTTCAGGACAAGAAATTCATGCACAGGTTCTTCAGCTCGAGACAGTTTTGCTCTGGGTGACTACGAGTCTTAGCCAGAGCATAGGAGAAGTGGTGAAAAATGTGTCAAAAGCATGTCAAAAATGTTAGAAATTGATTTGCATTTTAATGAGTGAAATAAGTATTTGATCCGCTCTCAATCAGAAAGATTTCTGGCTCCCAGGTGTCTTTTATACAGGTAATGAGCTGAGATTAGGAGCACACTCTTAAAAGGAGTGCTCCTAATCTCAGTTTATTACCTGTATAAAAGACACCTGTCCACAGAAGCAATCAATCAATCAGATTCCAAACTCTCCACCATGGCCAAGACCAAAGAGCTTTCCAAGGATGTCAGGGACAAGATTGTGGACCTACACTAGGCTGGAATGGGCTACAAGACCATCGCCAAGCAGCTTGGTGAGAAGGTGACAACAGTTGGTGTGATTATTCGCAAATGGAAGAAACACAAAAGAACTGTCAGTCTCCCTCGGTCTGGGGCTCCATGCAAGATCTCACCTCGTGGAGTTGCAATGATCATGTGAACGGTGAGGAATCTGCCCAGAACTACACGGGAGGATCTTGTCACTGATCTCAAGGCAGCTTGGATCATAGTCACCAAGAAAACAATTGGTAACACGCTACGCCGTGAAGGACTGAAATCCTGCAGCGCCTGCATGGTCCCCCTGCTCAAAAAAGCACATGTACAGGCCCGTCTGAAGTTTGCCAATGAACATCTGAATGATTCAGAGGAGAACTGGGTGATGTGAACAGATGAGACCAAAATCGAGCTCTTTGGTATCAACTCAACTCGCCGTGTTTGGAGGAGGAGGAATGCTGTCTATGACCCCAAGAACACCATCCCCACCGTCAAACATGGAGGTGGAAACATTATGCTTTGGGGGTGTTTTTCTGCTACGGGGACAGGACAACTTCACCGCATCAAAAGGACGATGAACGGGGCCATGTACCGTCAAATCGTGGGTGAGAACCTCCTTCCCTCAGCCATGGCATTGAAAATGGGTCGTGGATGGGTATTCCAGCAGTATGACAATGACCCAAAACACGCAGCCAAGGCAACAAAGGAGGGGCTCAAGAAGAAGCACATTAAGGTCCCGGAGTGGCCTAGCCAGTCTCCAGACCTTAATCCCATAGAATATCTGTGGAGGGAGCTGAAGGTTTGAGTTGCCAAACATCAGCCTCAAAACCTTAATGACTTGGAGAAGATCTGCAAAGAGGAGTGGGACAAAATCCCTCCTGAGATGTGTGCAAACTTGGTGGCCAACTACAAGAAACGTCTGACCTCTGTGATTGCCAACAAGGGTTTTGCCACCAAGTACTAAGTCATGTTTTGCAGAGGGGTCGAATACTTATTTCACTCATTAAAATGCAAATCAATTTATAAAATTTTTGAAATGTGTTTTTCTAGATTTTGTTGTTGTTATTCTGTCTCTCACTGTTCAAATAAACCTACAATTAAAATTATAGACTGATCATTTCTTTGTCAGTGGGCAAACATACAAAATCAGCAGTGGATAAAAAAAAAAATCCCTCACTGTATTAAATAAAACTGGTTTGACATATTTATTTATCAGGCAGGGGTGTTCAGAGAGAAGACACAGAACGTGACAGGCAGTTGGCACAGAGGGTATAGCCTATCTTTCTGACCTGCCAATAGATTAATCCCATTAATAGATTAATGTTTCTTGTAATATATCTGCCTATTGTGATAAACTTTTCAATGTTTATCTTTTTTTATTACTCAAGTGATGAAAGAGCAGAAGCAGTTTTTATCTGGGTTTAAATTTAACATTTAAATCATAAAGGCTATAAAGGCTATTACAGTTAATGTATCGTCAAGAGAGCATGGGGGGGGTGGGCTGCGACTCATGACGTCAGTATTTCTGGAGTACTAGATATGGCCTTGATGTGTTCATCAGGCAAATACACCCACCTGTTTATTCATGAAGACGTAGATGACTGGATTCCAGATGGTGGCGCTTTTGGCGAAGTATGCCGGCATTGCAGCAGCCAGAGGGTGGAAAGCATAACCCGGGTTTGCCGCAGCAAAGCAGGCAAATGTCGTGTAAGGTCCCCAACAAAAACAGTACGCGAAAATCATGACCACCACCATCCTGGACACTTCTTTCTCAGCCTTCTGCGTTGACTCAGAGTCCTTCTGCTGTGCAGCCACCTGCGCTCATTCAGATGGAATATTACATGATTAAATGTAACCACCATAATATGTATTGTCAAATTACACTCTTGACCATTTCTGTATTGCTTATATATTTCAAAGATCACTCACAGCGTGGATGGCCAACCACACAAACATGTAGCAAAAAATGATCACTCCCAGCGGGATGAAGCAACATGTTATCATGAGGCAGATCATGTAGGACAACACTCCCGGATCCTCATTGCCTCCGAACACGTCAGGTCCGCACGAGGTCTTCAGGCCGTGAGGCCAGTACCTTGTTAGGCAAGAGAGATGGTGGATAAATGGATTAAGCATGTTGCATTTAGAAAAAATATTACGTTTTGAAATAACAAAGAGAAAATCTCACCTGCTCCAGCCAAAGATGGGAGGAGAACACCAGAAAGCAGACCAGATCCAGGCGAAGATGATGCCTCCCATGGCCCATTTGGCATCAAACTTTACATTTCCAAAGGGCTTGCAAACCACAATCCATCTCTCCCAGGAAATGACAGCCAGAGACCACAGACCGCAAATACCTGTATAAGATGTACATTTATAGTAGATGAGAGAAATTATGATAATCTTCACTACGCTATAGCATTTTAAAAGGCCAATTAACATTTCAATGTAGCATTGTATGAAATTGTAATCTATTGAAGACTGTATCTTACCACAAGTGGCAACAGTAAATCCTTCAAAGACGCACATTGGATGACCCAGAATGAAGTAGCCGAAAAACTGGTTGCAAACACTTATAGTGCTAGCCAAAATTGTCTCCAAAATATCAGCAAAAGCAAGGTTGACCAAGATCCAGTTGAGAGGGTGTTGGAGCTTCTTGAATTTTGCAGTTGCCACAAGTACCAGGCCATTGGTGAAGATTGACGCGACGACCACCACAAACATCCAAAGTGTTGCCAAATTGTAGACCCATCTTGGAGCAATGTGATAGTTGGGGCCTTCAAAAGGATCTGTAGCATAAAAAGCAAACTTTAAAAAAAGAAAAATTTCTATGTAAAACGTCATATGTTTTTTTGGGCATTGACCTAGTAAATTGTTTCTGACACCAGCGTTTATCTGTATTGGTCGTGTCGTTATGCACACCAGCATCACCAGTCGCAAATGTCTGAAATCACCTTCAGGGGACAACACTGTGAAAGTAGACTTTAAGCAACATCCCTTTAACTAAAACACATTTACCCTTCTCTAATCCCCTAAATTGTATTCCTCATGTTCAGGAAAACATAGAATCACCCACTTTCATCCCCCCCAGGAAAAAACAATCTCCCGGGCAAGAGTGTGGATTACCTTTGGTGTTATTGCTGTTGGTGTAGGCGAAGCCGGATTCTCTCGTTGTGTCTTCGTGCCGCCTGGCTGCAAACACTCCTGGCTCTGCCATCCTGCACTGGGTAACAGGCGTTTGTGAAGTTGACTGCTGTAGTCCAATCCGTGCTTCTTAACTACCCAAGGGCTTATATACCATCCTTTTGGCTCTTCGGAAGGATTACTGTCCTGGAGGATTTACGGCCTTGTTGGCACTTAGGCCATGGTATCATTTGTGCCATGGCATGGAATCTGCCCTTTCTTTAATTAGGCGTTAATTACCACACAAACGACTGACAGGTTTCAGAGGCCCATAATCTCATTTGAGGGGCCCATTGGTGGCAGAGGTGATTGCGGGTAATTCAATGTCATTCTCCTTTACCTGGGGCCCGGAACCGCCAGTGGAGTTGAGTTACATTAAAGAGTTCTACATGTCTCACGTTAAAGACATGTTGGTGTTTCTGGTGTTTGCACCAGAATCATTCAGGCCTATTGGCCGTTTCATTACCGACATTACAGTTTACAGACCTGACGTAGTTCGGGAGGGGCTAGGTGCGAATGGAGTTCACTGTATGTGGCATGAATTTGTCTACGTGCATTTGAACAGTGCATGCATGGTGGTTTACTTTGAACAGTGTGGTCAGTGAGGAATGGGAAGACGAATCCAGGTGCCAACCCAAGAAACCTGCTTGAAACCCGATGGTTTATATGTTAACTGTAAGGTCAAAATCACTCAATCACTTTAAAGGTCAACCATGCCTAATTACCATCATATTGCATGTCGTGAATGATGAAAGGGCCAATAGCAGCACTTTATAGCAAAGAACCCAGGGTTGCACTTGACAGAATATATTGTACAGTGACCGAGAACTTCAGCCTGACCTCTTTACCATCTGTTTGTGTAACGGTGGTAGAACACGTAATCGCGTCCCCATGCAAAGCCCAGATAACTGGCCGTCTCAGAGCGATACCCAAGGACAGGTGCGTCATTATCCACAGATTTAGCCCTGTGACAGCGACTAGTAAGGTGGTGTGAATGACGATTCCGGTGAGGTGTGAATGAGGTAATTAGGTGATGGTGAAAAGGATAAGAGAGGATAAGAGGAGTTAAGGAGTCGGTCCAGGTAAAGTCTCTTATACCAGGAAGTCATGGAACACAGACCGCAGCTGCCAGATCAGCATGATACCAGGAAGTTAGCTTTTTTACACATATTAAATATGCACTGATTTGTGAGTGTGATGTTCTAGGCAATGCTCTGCTGGGAAGCTCTTGGTCCGGGCATTCATGTGGACGTCTGTTTGACACGTGCCACCCACTTAAACATTGTTGCAGACCAGGAAACTCCCCTTCATGGCAATGGTGTTCCCTGATGGCAGTGGCCTCTTTCAGTAGGGTAATGCTTCGTGCCACACTGCACAGATTGTTAGGAAATGGTTTGAGGAACATGGTGAAGAGTTCAAGGTGTTGACCTGGCCTCCAAATTCCCCTGATCTCAATCTGATTGAGCATCTTTGGGATGTGCTGGACCAACAAGTCCGATCCACGGTGGCTTCACCTCGCACCTTACAGGACTTGAAGGATCGGCTGCTAATGTCTTGGTGCCAGATACCACAGGACACCTTCAGGGGTCTTGTAGAGTCCATGCCTAAGCGGGTCGGTGCTGTTTATGCAGCACACAGAAGACCAACAGCATATTAGGATGGGGGTCATAATGTTTTGGCTCATCAGTGTATCTGTTTATTAAAGAGGCCTATTCCTTCAGGAGGACTCATTAAAACCAGGATTCTCTATTAACATGAATAATTTAAAAATCATAGCTTTTTTCCCTGTAAAAGAATATATTCTAAACAGACCATAAAACTAAGAATTACTATTATAGTTTTGGAATCTCACCAACACAAATATCTTTATACTCACAGAACATAATTGCAACTCTCATTTAACAGACTCATAACCAGACACCTCAAAAAAATCATTATAATACATGTCATTAGACAAAACGTATAATAATTATGAGAATTATATTACATAATAAATGTTTTCTGATCTTCGACCAAAACCTACAACAAAAATAAAGAGAATCTAAGAGAATAAATAACAAACGATTGGCACCGTACAGTATACTTCATTTATTTAATAAAAAATGCAACACCAATGCCTCTCAGCAAAAAGTATTATTTCACTCAACAACTGGTTTGCGCACAGTGAAACCAACCAAACACTTCCTACAGTTGTTCATCAGTCTCTCACATCACCATTCAAGAATGTTGTGCCACGTCCTTGCATAACTACTGTAAATCAACAACATTTGTAAAAAATAAAATACTTTTGGTTTCAGGGCCTGTCACAACATCTCTGTATTGTTTAGGTCTGCCCATTGAATAGGCCGTTACAAAGCTTTCAATCTATTGCTTTTCAGTCATTCTGATGTAGACTTGCCTGTGTGTCTTTGATTATCATCATCAAATCAAATTATATTTATCGCACGCTTCGTGAACAGCAGTTGTTGTCAATGTAAAGATAGGAAAATAGAATGTAATTAATTAAATGTATAATGAATAAAAGGTGTGCAGAAGAAATACCACGAAATACAACAACAGCAAGGAATACATTGCATCTATCAGTACCCTGCTGTGGACCCAATCCACTCCCCCTCAAAATTATCAATGGGACAGTGATGTAGACAAGAGACACATCCAGTTCACACAAGCGTATAATACACGCTTTAGTGCATGCATATAAGGGACAGAACAAGGTGAGGATTTTAATAATCGTTAATTTGTCCGAGGGGTCCAACGCTTCGAAGACTTGGGAGAAGAGGTCAGTGTCCAACGCTTCCGAAGCCCTGAAGGTTACATCCTGGAGGCGTTGGCACCACAGGCCAGGCCTGCAACGCATTGGCCTAGAGAATTGTCTATAGCTTGGGTGACCAGGGTCATTCAATGTCACATTATTAACCTTCTCACAACCATATAGGAGCTATTTTATAACAACACGTTATCCACATCCTCATACCTTTTTGCACCACAAGAAAATACTAAACCTGTGCTGAACATCCTTCTGTGGCTCTGAAGTTACCACAATGTTTCAAAGTTCATAAAATGTTCTCAGAATGTCCATTGGACAACGCCTCGTGAAAATCCTTGAAGGAACCTAGTGGAAACAGGACCTCGTAGAAGGTCCCCAGTTTTGCAGGCAGTGCATCACAATAGTTAGTCTGCCAAACTAAACAGGAAACAGATGCGTGGGGCAGGTGTAGTCCTTTTGTCTCCCAAGCACGTAGCTTATTTCTGCAGGGGGTCAGATCTCAACTGACCCACCTCTTTCAATGTCCCATCCCTCTACAATCTAGTTACTGCCCTGCATTTCACCTGTATTGAAAACAATTACACTCAGCAAAAAATGTGCTCTCGATTTCAAGTCTGTTATGAAATGCAATCAAGAAAAGAAATGCTGTATTTATCATTTCTACTCTTAGCAACATACAATGCATAGACCGTAATGTGCTTTTTAAATAGACAATTATTCAGAAAATCTTAAGTCTCTGAAACAAGTTAAGCAACTCAGGTGGTTTACAAAACTAACATAGCACCTTCTATTCTAGGTGATACATACTGGGTGCATTCTGTTGGTACAAACATTTTGAAAAAAACATAAAAGTAAAACGTAATTTGATCAGTGTCTTAAGATGCACCTGTAATGAACGTCATCTTTCGGGCCTAGGGTAATGTTATTTTCCAGAACGTTCTGTGAACGTCAGGGGGGCAAAGTCTCATAATGATAAAATTGTTCAGGGACCTAATGAAAACATTGCTGAATGTTCTTAATGCTTCCTAACGGACTGCCAGAATACTTTTTATTTTATTTTGATCTCCATTAGCTTTTGCCAAAAAGCAGCTACTCCTCCAGAGGTCCAGAAAAAACAAATATGACCAAAATGCTGAAACACGAGAGCCGTCAGGCTTCTGATTGCAATTAACAACAACAACTCAGACTACTGAGCTCCAACCATCACTCTCATCCCAGTAAATGGAATCAGAGTGATGGTTGCATGAATGATTTTGACTTCATACAGTGGCAATGCCCACCGGAATGTCTCTAATGGAAAAGCTCAAAATTAGTGCACTGTTTTCAAAATTAGTGAACTTTTCCACAGGCCTCCGGAGTTTCACAATTTGGGTTTTAACCCATAATGTGCAGGTCTGGGGCGGCCCAGGAAACCCTTAATTGCAGGTGATATGGTACAATTTGGGATGCAGACCTGACTTCATCTCTCCGGCGTGAGCTGGAGTTGAGTTCCCTGCATTCAGGGCCCATTTGTTCTCATCCGTTAGTTAATGTGATAGAACAAAGTGGAGTTAAGAAGCCAAGGCCTAGCTATAAGCCTGTGCTTTGATGAGCATATTTTATGAGTCTATTATTTGATTTAGCCACAAGCAAAGAGAGAGAAACGAAGAGAGAGGGAAAGATAGCACAGCAGGAGAAGCTGCTGTTCAACAGCCCTGGGTTCAGACAATACTGGGAATAGTAAGGTACAGTGAGTATTTGAAAGATTTCGAACCATTTTAACACAGGTTTTTGAAGTAAATATAGCAGGTGTATGTTTGTGTGTGTATAGGGGGTGGGGAGTAATACCGCCAATCCAAAGTTAATATTAGCCGAAGATAAGCTCAACTCTGTCTCATTAGTTTTTCAACAAATACCTTCTGCATGTTGGAGTCGAAGGGTTTTCACTGGAGCTGCAAATGTTTTGTTTTCATTCTGTAGAATGTGAATTTCGCTCTGACTTAACTCTAGACATTTCCATAGTCCATTCACCTCTCCACGCAACTTATCAAATGTGGCATGTGCACCAACATCTTTATTTCAAGAGTAAGTAGAACTTCAGTATCAGTAGATGAGTCTTTCTTCCTTTTTTGAGCAGGTGTGTCTTCATATCTAGGTTTGGTGTCACATGTACTCAATAACCCAGCATTGCAGGAATTACATATATATATATGTAACTAACTTATATATATGTAATTAACTTGTGAACTGCAATTACGTTCAGAATGAGCATATCAGCAGTGCTATTTTGTCCAATATCAACATATGGGCTGAAGTCACAGAGGTGGTCAAGAAACTCCTCGGTGGCAAGGCACCAGGGGTGGATGAGATCCACCCTGAGTACCTCAAGTCTCTGGATGTTGTGGGGCTGTCTTGGTTGACACGCCTGTGCAACATCGCATGGCGGTCGAGGACAGTGCCTCTGGGATGGCAGACCGGGGTGGTGGTCCCTCTTTTTAAGAAGGGGGACCGGAGGGTGTGTTCCAACTATAGGGGGATCAGACTTCTCAGCCTCCCCGGGAAAGTCTATGCCAGGGTTCTGGAGAGGAGAATACGGCCGATAGTAGAACCTCGGATTCAGGAGGAACAGTGTGGTTTTCGTCCGGTCCGTGGAACACTGGACCAGCTCTATACCCTCTGCGGGGTGTTGGAGGGTTCATGGGAGTTTGCCCAACCAATCCACATGTCTTTTGTGGATTTGGAGAAGGCATTCGACTGTGTCCCTTGCGGCATCTTGTGGAGGGTGCTTCGGGAATATGGGGTCCTGGGTCCTTTGCTAAGGGCAGTCAGGTCCCTGTACAACCGAAGCAGGAGCTTGGTCCGCATTGCCGGCAGTAAGTCAGACTTGTTCCCAGTGCATGTTGGACTCCGGCAGGGCTGCCCTTTGTCGCCGGTTCTGTTTGTAATTTTTATGGACAGAATTTCTAGGCGCAGCCAGGGGCCGGAGGGTGTCAGGTTTGGGGACCACACAATTTTGTCTCTGCTCTTTGCAGATGATGTTGTCGTGTTGGCCCCTTCTAACCAGGACCTTCAGCATGCACTGGGACGGTTTGCAGCCGAGTGTGAAGCGGTGGGGATGAAAATCAATACCTCCAAATCCGAGGCCATGGTCCTCAGTCGGGAAAAGGGTGGCTTGCCCACTTCAGGTTGGTGGAGAGTGCCTGCCTCAAATGGAGGAGTTTAAGTATCTAGGGGTCTTGTTCACGAGTGAGGGAAGGATGGAACGGGAGATTGACAGACGGATCGGTGCAGCTTCTGCAGTAATGCAGTCGATGTATCGGTCTGTCGTGGTGAAGAAAGAGCTGAGCCACAAGGCGAAGCTCTCGATTTACCAGTCAATCTACGTTCCTACTCTCACCTATGGTCATGAGCTTTGGGTCATGACCGAAAGGACAAGATCCCGGATACAGGCGACCGAAATGAGCTTTCTCCGCAGGGTGGCTGGGCGATCCCTTAGAGATCCCTTAGGAGGAGCTCAGAGTAATGCCGCTGCTCCTCCACATCGAGAGGGGTCAGCTGAGGTGGCTTGGGCATCTGTTTCGGATGCCTCCGGAACGCCTTCCTGGGAAAGTGTTCTGGTGCCGTCCCACCAGGAGGAGACCCCGGGGAAGACCTAGGACACGCTGGAGGGACTATGTCTCCCGGCTGGCCTGGGAACGCCTCGGTGTCCCCCCGGAAGAGCTAGAGGAAGTGTCTGGGGAGAGGCAAGTCTGGGCATCCCTGCTTAGACTGCTGCCCCCACGACCCAGCCCCGGATAAGTGGAAGATGATGGATGGATCAACATATCCCAGTGTTACTGGTCCTTAACGAGTCGCGATTACATTCAGTTTCAACATATGAGAAGTGCCATTTACCTACCATCAGAAACCATCCGCCAGGGGCAGCAATGAACATGTTAATGTTTAAATAGAGTATTAGTTTGCAAGGGAGTTGTTTCCGGGGATGGTGGGTGGGTGTTTCAGCAACCGACTTCCACTCTGTTGATTGTGAGTTTCATTCGGGCAAGAGACAAGGCAATTTTTTGGTTGTGGAATTGTCTTGTTTAGACAGACGTTTTCAGTTTTTGTTACCTTAACCTTCATCCTAACATCAGTACTGTGATGCCTTACCTTAACCAAGTTAGTGGTATATATTTATGTAGTTCCTGAGAGATACTGTTGGGTGTATTACAGAGTTGTTTTGATCCATTTCGTATTGGGGGTGGAAATCGTAGATAAATTGAAATATCTTCATCCAGCACGACATTTATCAAACTGTAAATGCTGTTTGTGTGTGTTTGTATTATTATAATTTTTTACATTTTGTAGATTATAATCGCTTACCTTGGTGGTGGACCTCACACTTGACTTACATGACTTCCTGGTTATCGCAACTCTTTTCTCTTGTCCTGCACCCTCTCCTTCCTGTTTCTTTCCTTCCTTTTTTCTTTCCTCCTTTCTTGTTTCTCCTTTGGGTTTTGAAAAATTTATTATTACCGATTCTGAAAAGAAAAATCTTTGGAACCACCCACAATACACTAATGTCATAGGCATAAGCAAACGTATCTATTTGATGCATTTCAGTCTGTCAACCCACCCACGACAGATGCCATCAAGATAAAATGGGAAGAGGAACTAAGCAGTGAATATCAGAAAACCACAACAACAACAACCACTATTCTCTTTGAAACAGAAGTAGGTACAGTTGAATGAAATCTGTGACCACAGCAGGGCCATTTGACTGAAGTCAATTATCGTGACAAAGTATAGATTGCTGTTCTCAATATTATAATTAAATAACTCTGGTTGGGCAGAAAGTTAGGAAGGAAGCAAGCTGCAATGACGCAAAGCAGTGGGATACGTTTATGGCTAGTCGAGTGTGGGGTCCACTGAAATTCAAATGCAGTCCCTTTTAGTTAGTGAGCAATTTAATAACTTGTTCATCTTCAAATGGGTATAGAAGACATTTTAGAGTCAGCTTACTCTAGACTGTTAGAGTACCAATTTCATTGTGTGGAGGGATTAGGCTATTTGTAATGAAATGACAATGTAATGTTATTTCCATTTATATGCTTGATTAAAAAGCTAGATTGCTGACACACCAATTGTCATCCTTATCATTAATTATGGCAACATATTACAAATGCCCAGCAAAGTTAACACTTTGGCTAATCATGTTAATGTGAAAGGTGATTGAAAAAACTAAATTGTTTTGAATGGAAATATTTTTTAAACAAACATCCATTCTGAATTTTAAAGAAATCCTAGAAGTAATCATCACATTTTTCAGAGGTTTTTTTCAATTTGTTTACAATTATTTTTCCTGGTAATGTTTGGTTGCCGTTTATTGGCGTGTATTATATGTTTTTAGAAGAGGAACATATCGGAACAGGATCATATTGCTTCAATCCTCTCTCTTGAAAAATGATGTTAAAGTATATGCAATACTTATGTCATGCAATAAAATGCTAATTAATAACTTAAAAATCATCCATTGTGATTTTCTGGATTTTTGTTTTAGATTCCGTCACTCAGTTACCTATGATAAAAATGAGTACCTATGATAAAAATGACAGACCTCTACATGCTTTGTAAGTAGGAAAACCTGCAAAATCGGCTGGGTATCAACTACTTGTTCTCCCCACTGTATACACAAGGAATAGTGGTAACATGGAAGGCACTTGGTGGGGGCGAAGACACAAGGTAAGATGTTTTCCCCCAGTACAGCCAGAAGAGGACTGGTCACCCCCCCCAAGCCTGGTTCCTCTCTAGATTTCTTCCTAAATTTCCTCCCTCTTAGGTTTTTCCTAGCCAGTGTGCTTCAACACTGTAGTTGCTTGCTCCTTAGGATTTCAGGCTGGGTGTTTTGTAAAAGCACTTTGTGGCAAGTGCTGTTGTAAAAAGGGCTTCATAAATAAATTTGACTGACTGATTGAACAGAATCAGGGTGCGGGTGTGACTTTATGGTACATTGTCTGGATATGAGAGATTGAATAAATTGATACAGTTGACCTACTTGGGGGCAAAAATCCATGTTCATTTACTGTATAACTTGCACCCAGGCCTTTTGATTAAACATCGGCCCCTTTAACACAGCCTCCATCCGCTCTCTGATTAGCACCAAACAGCCCTCTGAGTCCTGAAACATCATGTTTCTTCTAGCCCTTCAATTCCAAGGGGTTCCCACCCCTTCCTTTGCCCTTCAGCGTTTTCCGCAAACCCCTTCAACGCTTAGCTGACTGCATCGCCGCCATATTAAAATGACATGGTCAATAGAAGTTGTTATCAATCACCAGCGGTTGGCACTGGTCACCGCGCTGCCCAAAATCCCGGGGTTTGCGTACTGCCTAGGTTGATGAGTGGCCAGGTTTAGCCAGGTCAGCAGGTAACGGGGGGGGTTGGGATCAGGTCTGCGTCCCAAACGGCAGCCTATTTCATGTACGGTATTTGACATGGGCCAATGAGAAGTAGCACACCGTTTGTGACACGGCCCACAACGTCGCTATGCCTTGGAGCACTGGTAATATTTCATGTTTTTACATTTCACACATAACCAAATCCCAGTCCCACTACCTTTCATCCTTCATAGCCCAACCTGGCAGACCTGACAAAGGAAATAAACTGAAGCTTCCCTGCTATTAAAACAGACTGATGGAGCTACCATGCAGATAAAGGCTTGACACTGATTCAGATTCAGGGAATGTACAGTGGATATAAAAAGTCTGCACACCCCTGTTAAAATGCCAGGTTCTTATGATGTAAAAGAATGAGACAAAGATAAATCATGTCAGAACTTTTTTCACTTTTAATGTGACCTATAATGTGAACAATTCAATTAAAAAACAAACTGAAATCTTCGAGGGAAAAAAATAAATAATCATTTACAATAACCTGGTTGCATAAGTGTGCACACCCTCTTATAACTGGGGATGTGGCTGTGTTTAGAATTAACCAATCACATTGAAACTCATGTTAAATAGAAGTCATTACACACCTGCCATAATTTAAAGTGACTCTGATTAATCACAAATAAAGTTCAGCTGTTCTAGTAGCATTTTCCTGACATTTCCCACGCATCTCAGAGCAAAAGTCGTAGTCCGCAGAGAGCTTCCAAAGCATCAGAGGGATCTCATTGTTGAAAGATATCAGTCAGGAGAAGGGTACAAAAGATTTTCCAAAGCATTAGATATACCATGGAACACAGTGAAGACAGTCATCATCAAGTGGAGAAAAAATTTCACAACAGAGACATTACCAAGAACTGGACGTCCTTCCAAAATCTATGAAAAGACGAGAAGAAAACTGGTCAGGGAGGCTTCCAAGAGGCAACATTAAAGGAACTACAGGAATTTCTGGCAAGTACTGGCTGTGTGCTACATGTGACAACAATCTTCTGTATTCTTCATGAATGGGCTATGGGGTGGGGTGGCAAGACAGAAGCCTTTTCTTATAAAGAAAAACATCCAAGCCCAGCTGAAGTTTGCAAAAACAAATATCAAGTCCCCCAAAAGCATGTGTGAAAATGTGTTATGGTCTGATGAAACCAAGGTTGGACTTTTTGGCCATAATTCAAAAAGGTATGTTTGGTGCAAAAACAACACTGCACATCACCCAAAGAACACCATACCCACAATGAAGCACGTGGGTGGCAGCTTCATGCTTTGAGGAGTTTTTTCTTCAGCTGGAACTGGGGCCTTAGTCAGGGTGGAGGGACATATGAACAGTTCCAAATTTCCAGGCAGTTTTGGCACAAAACCTTCAGGCGTCCATTAGAAAGCTGAAGATGAAGTTCATCTTTCAGCACGACAACAATCCAAAGCACACATCCAAATCCACAAAAGCATGGCTTCACCAGAAGAAGATTAACGTTTTGGAATGGCCCAGCCAGAGCCAAGACCTGAATCCAGTTGAACATCTGTGGGGTGATCTGAAGAGGGCTGTGCACTGGAGATGTCCTCGCAATCTGACAGATTTGGAGCGCTTTTGCAAAGAAGAGTGGGCAAATATTGCCACGTCAAGATGTGCCATGCTTATAGACTCCTACCCAAAAAGACTGAGTGCTGCAATAAAATCAAAAGGTGCTTCAACAAAGTATTAGTTTAACCGTTTGACGCGTACGATCACACCAGTGTGATCAGGCTAGAGTGGTCCCTGAAGCGTACGGTCACACCGGTGTGATTAGAACGTCTTGTTTAGAACGCACCATTAGCATGCCTAGCTACAAGTAAGGAAACAATGGCTGGTCAGACCGCGCTGTTATTTACATCTAGCTCAAACAGTGTTTATAACTTTATTTCCTGATTGTAATTGTTTCAAGACCACACTATGATATTAACCAGGTAGAAAGCATTCAGATCGGGACAAGAAGTGTTACTTACGTACCAACAGACAGCCAACACTAATACACAAAAACGAATTATATTAGCGACTAGAATTCGAGTCAACGAGAGAAGCTTGCAATGCAATATATGTAGTGTTCCTTACCTGGCAAGGTGACTATTCAAATGCTGGAGTGAGTTCAAATGCTGGAGTGAGTACTGAAGTCACGCGCAAAAAAACTCACGTTGGGGGGTTGGTAACGAATATTTGAAACTCACGCATGAAAAGGTTAAGGGTGTGCACACTTATGCAACCAGGTTATTGTGCATTCACTGGAGGTCCTCCTCCGGGCTCCTGGGTATCAGCGTTGGACAGTTGCCTTGTTCGTTCTGCTTGGCCTGGTGTCATGAATTGGCATTCCCATTCCAATGGTTTCACCCACCCAATCACCATGTTGACCCAAGCAAATATGAATTTGTTTAATGTGCTTCACGGTTCAGGGCTGTTTGTTACTCCACATCAGTCGTGTGAAAGTGAGAAATAACATTAGCCCCGCTGCTTTGAATTCCTGCTGCTATTTGTGGTATTGTTGCCAGAGTTAAAGTACACTGATTTGAACGGTCTGCCTGTCTCCTTAGGCCCTGGGCTATGTTAATTTTTGATACGATCATTCAAATCGCCTTAGGGTTCATATTTTTACCGTTAAATCATGATCAGAAACATGAACCAGAGGTGTGTGCCTTATTATCAGATCGATCAAGAAATGTGAAGGGGAGGACATTGCATCAAAGAGTGTAGGAAGAGATGTTCTATTGTATGCGTATTGAAAATAAATGCACAAAACGTGGTAAGCACATGTGCAGAATCTTCTGGATCTTTAGCAGAAGAGATACTCATAGTGTTAGTATCTAAGAAAAGATGGATCTGTAACCTTTTAAGCCCAGGCCCTGTAATTGCGTTCATAACTGTGTATGAGCTGCATCAATACAAATACACCAACACAATAGCCTGTACTACGGAGAGTTGAGTCTGATTGGTTTGCAGCACACATACTCTCCCAATGGTCCCTCACAATTCGATCGACTTTACAACATCACAAAGGTGGACATACTTTCCATTGCTCCTGAGCAGGCTGCCATTGCTGCCATTATATATTTACATTGGCATGTTTTGTTATTTTATCAGTTGAATGTAAAAACATTTTACAGAAAGCAAAAGAAGGCAGAGTAGATTTATGTTTAGGTTCCAGGGTATGTTAGGAAATATTACATTTCACAGAACAAAACGGGACAGGACACGTAATTTCACACATAACCAAATCCTACACCCACTACCCTTCATGCTTCAGAGCCCAACCTGGCAGTCCTGACAAAGGCAATGAGCTGAAGCTTCTCTGCTACTATAATACAGACTGGTGGAGCTGCCATGCAGATAAGAGCTGATCCTGAGTCAGACTCAAGAAATGTATTTCTGTCCCACGCTGGCCTTTCCCACACACTTCTGTGTGACAACATTTCAGGTGGGGCTCTCTTGCATTTAGAAGCAACCCCTGAAACCACAATCTACTCAGGTATGTTTATATTTATTGATATAAATGTATTTAAACATGGGGTTACACCTATCCATATGTACATCTGTAGATGTTCTATAGTAATGTGGTAATAATGCTACACAGAAAACACTGAACAATCTGTCTGTCGACAAACAACTGCTTGCTAAGGTTATGGTTAGATTTTGAATAAGGTTTAGGGTAAGGGTTAGGGCTAGTAAATTGTTCAAATGTTACTGATAGTCAGTGGATAATCTGTAGAGCATCTAAAGAAACAGTTTTGTGCCTCTCCAAATGATGTTTTACTAATTAAATATAGTAGTGACCAATATAAGTTGATCGTCAGCAACAAACACAATAATTTAATGGTATTTACAGAGTAAATATATAAAGGTGGGCAAAACCACATCATGGAATGAAAGCCTCTAAATGCAGGGTACCAACTGAAAGGAACCAATGAAAGGAAACAAACACTTGATGGGCGGTTGAATGCATGTGGTTATTATTGACAATGATTGACCTTTGGCCTACAGGAAACATAATGGTTACCGTTTCAGGGCACTTCTTACCTTGTGTGGAAAACAGGGACACCATGTTTCTTTTCTCCAAAACCTGGCCTTTAACGTACAATATGTGTTTTGTCAGTGCCATAAATCTTTTGCTCTTTAATCAATTGAATGAAAAAAATACAAATAAAACAGAAGAGAGGCCAGTGTATGAACCAGCATTTAGATTCCACAGTTTGCGTTCGGGAATGTCACATTTCACAGAACAAAACGGGACAGGACACGTAATTTCACACATAACCAAATCCCAGTCCCACTACCCTTCATGCTTCAGAGCCCAACCTGGCAGTCCTGACAAAGGCAATGAGCTGAAGCTTCTCTGCTACTATAATACAGACTGGTGGATCTGCCATGCAGATAAGGGCTGATCCTGATTCAGACTCAGGAAATGCATGCTTTTCCCACGCACTTCTCTGTAACAAGGTTCGAGATGTGGCTCCCTTGAATCCATTAGAGAAACATTGTACTGTGCTTTTCTGGTCGGTTATCTAAAGTGTAAAAACATTGTTGTTTTTTGCATTCGTTCAAAACATTATTTTCCTTTCCCTGACATGTTTCCCTAGGTTGTTCTCTAAATGTTCAGTCACGACACCTAGTAAAATAATGTTTTTTTTTAAAATAAAGGGACCATATGAAAACACTAAATAGTCAGTTGTCTTTCAATAAATAGTCAGTTGTATTATTCCTAGTATAAGAATTCAGATTTCTCTCTTTAAATGTTAATTCTTCACTAAAAAAAAGTATCTAATCAGACTAGTACTTATATTTGTACTTCCATAATTTTGTCACCGGATGTTCATAAAGGGTCTATACCCAATTAACCAGTAGCTTATGATCATCTCGTTAGAGACCCATAATGTAATATTTCACAGAACCAGACAGATCGGGATAGAAGAGAACAGAGCAGAATGACAGAACTGATGAGGACAGACTGGGATAAAACCCACAACCCATCGTCCATGGGACACAGAGACTTCCTCTGACTACAGTAGTCAATGGTTCAGCAAGTTAAAATGACACTTATTTCTGTCATTCTTTTCTTAGAGTGACACTTCTTTCTGATTAAAGCAAATACATGGTCTCTTAATTTTTTCTGGAGCTGTACATTCAATGGTCTGTTGCTTTTTTCTGGAGCTGTATATTCAGTGGTCTGTTGCTTTTTTCTGGAGCTGTATATTCAGTGGTCTGTAAATTTTTTCTGGAGCTATATGTTGTGATCAAGCTCATTCACCACACCTGTCCATCCTATCCCAATGCATCCTATCCCAGACACCAGACAGTATTAGTCTCTTCCTTTCTCTCTCTCTCCTGCTCTCTTTCTGTCTGTCTCTATCTCACTTTTAGACATGGAGTAGATTGCTTTCATGAGACCACCTGTCACCATTTCCGACCCACCAAATGAAAACAAACACAAGGATGGGGAAAAAAGGATCAAAATTAAAGTTTGGCCCCCATTTAATCTCGTTTTCCCAACCTCCTTTTGTATCGATCTGTTAATCCATCTCTGTAGCTCTACTGAAGGACTCAGGGAAAGAGGGAGGGGAGTTTGATTGGGCTTAGACCTAGTCATGTGCTTGTTGTGATTAAAAGAACTCACAGACACTGAGAGCAAGGTCATTATAGTCAACTAAAATAAAACTCACTTGGAAAAACGGTCTAGTAAAATTAAACTGAAATTAAACAATTCTATGTGGCTTTCATCCACCTGGATAGATTGTAAGTCAGGAAAATGTGACAGCACCTTTTTCTAAGCTTTACTATAACAACCTTGACACACACACAATCTATCTGGGACATTAGGTATTGATTACCAGATGACTTCTGCTAATGACTTCCTTTGTAAGCGATTAGAGAGATGGAGGGTGTTTTTATCGGGGCAAGAGACATGTTCAGACCACCAGGTTCTTATCAAAGACATATTGGATTAATGATGGTAGCATACTTTTGTTATTTATCTGTGTGATCATGTCACATATTACAACATGAGAAGTGAGTTCTGTTTCTTAAAACTTGTAAAACTACAGTACAGAATGTTGGAGAAAAGAAACACAGATTGGCAAGACACTATGGAGAGCAATGAGCAGGCAGCAGATAAAACATCCAGCCCATTTTTCCTATTTAGCCGGCAAACTATCTGGCTAGTTACTCTTACAAAATACCAAGGTTCACCAGAGAATAACAACTTGTGACCATGTAGGAACGCACAGAAGACAAATATAATAGCAAATCTTCTTCTGCAGATTAGAAAGCAACAAAGGAGATTGGTTTACAGATTGACTGCTAGGGCCAATCCGATGGTAAAGGAGTTCAGCTGTGTAAGCTTCAGGGCCCATGAGAGAATGGAAAAGCCAACTAGCTGGGCAAGTCTCAATGCAATCCAGACTCACTGTGTGGCTGTGTTGAAGGCAAAGCTGCAGAAAGCGGAGAGGATTGCACGTTTTCTCAAAATTCCGAACTTCCCTCTGAAGAATTCAAGGTCGGTGAGGAGTGATTTAAGGGAAAGGAAAGAGGTAAAATAATTATCCAGGTAGAGATAAACAAGCCTTCAGAACAACCTATGGTACCATCAGGTAAAGCCCACTTTGGTGAAAGTAGTCCAAAAGCGGACATCCCCTAGTCGATCTTAGTTATTTTATTTGAGTGCAGATGAAGACTTTGGGATGGTTTCAAAGACACAAATTAAGCCTGGGGCTGGATTAAATACAAACTCAATTGGGAATCTCCAGGAAGCTGGATTTTAGTCCAAGACTAAGATGAATCTGTGCCTGTGAATTCCGGCATTAAAGTTAAAGGAAATACCCAATAGTTTGGGATGTAGTGGGATAGTTGTCACGTCCTGGCTATGCCCCTAGCCATCTCTGCGCTGGGCTGGGGTCATAGCCAGGACAGGACAGGAGGTGGCACATCTAGCCACCTCCAATCCTTTTGGTCTCCCCAGTTGGAGGCAGGTGTCGGTCGTTGCCTCCAACTGGGGACCCTATTTAAGTTCCTTGTTTTTGCCATGCCGGTGTCACCGGTTGTGGCGGTTGTTTTGTTTGAGTCTTTCTTGTATTCAACATGGATTATTTCAGTTCTTTCGACTCTGCGCCTGTGTCGTTCCACACCCCAGCACGTGACAACAGTGCTCACTGGAAATGGTGCAGGCTGACAAAAAGAGTGTGCCTTCACCAGGGGTGTCTTTCCTCCAAAGCCCTGGATAAAAAAGATGTTTGGCCTGACAGGATCTATAGCCAGAATCTAGACAACAAATGAGATGTGGTTGCATGTGATGAAATTAATTTGCGCATGGAAATAGCGTGCATATGGAATCAGAATAAAGAAATTACAAAGAGATTGAACTTTACACAACCAACTTTTGAGACCATGGTGTCACAGCTCTTTTCTTGTGTGGTCACGTAGGTCACACCAGTCAGGCTAAAATGAATATTCCTGTCTCTGACTTATTTAACCATGTCAAAAGCTGATGTTTTTATGGTAATTACATTTTGGTCTCAAGTATAGAGATGTGTGTGAGGGAGTGGATGTGTGTTAAAGACGTTGTGAGCCTACAGTATGGATCTAAACATCCTGAGCCGTTAAACGAGCTAAATGCTAAATGACCTAAATGCAACTATTGTTATTTTTTCAATACAATCTCTGCACACAATTAAAAGCTCTGAATTCTTTGTATCCTTTCTCACAGCTGACATTGAGAAGAGGGAGCAGGCATGCTTTGTGAGCATAATTTACAGAAGGTACAGTTATGTACCTTGAATGTTGTGTTGTTTATGGTAAATATGCAATTAAAATCATTTGGATATTGTTCTTCCCATCACTTTCAGTCAGAGTATCTAGTATATAACATTAAATATTTAACAAATTTTCTTTGGTGTCACATCTAAGCAAATACTGTTTGAATGTTTCAAAGACAACAGAGCAAATTCTATTTTGTGTCAATGCTGTGTCTGTAATTATAGAACAGAACTGCATAAACAGTACACTTTAGTCATCACCCAATCATTACTCCAGTTAAAAAGAGTCCTTTCATTCAACAAGCTTGGCTAATGACTTGGATAATTAGCATGGCAGTTAGACAATAAGGAAATAACAAGATGATGTAAAAGAAAATGTCATTGTGGTACAATTTCTGAAAAAGTTCCTACTCACGATGTATGGAATGTATGAAAAGTTCCTACTTACATTTGTATGTTCTATGGATTTTAATTCTGTTTTCCCTATGTATGCTCTATGTTTAGTTTCATCAGTGTAATTGGTTTCCCCCGTGTCTTGTTAAACCCTCCTTATGTCCCTATAAGTTCCTCGTGCCCTAGTGTTTCTTGTCTGTCACTGTTTGCTGTACGCTGTTCCTTGTGATGTGCCACGTTCCTCCAACCGCAAGAACATTACACACAACATGTTACTTACTGCTCATTTGATGGGAAAAGTTAAAAGTTATAAGCACCAATTAGTTTGCATTTACTCCAGAGCATAGTTTTGCCATGCTTTTAAGAGGCAAATACTAGCCAATGATGTGCTTTAGGGAAATGATACTCCCATAACTCGCGCCCGCTCCGTCTGTCGCTAGGTGTTCCATTTACTGTACATGGAACCAGTGTGGAATTTAGAAAGTGTGATGTCATAACTTCCCCAGGGTTTTGTCTATTCAAAATCCAGGTAGATACCTATTAATCAGCTATAGTTTTGATAACTGACTATTGTGGGATCCATGGAAAATAACTTAACCTGTTCTCTTTGAAATGAAAATTGGTGGACCTATTTCATCCATTTAAATCTCATTTCTAATTAGTTTATAATTAGAAGGGAAACTCAAAGACCTAGAGATCACAGAAGTGCTATTGAATGTTTCAGAGAACAAAGGCATAGCTTCTCTGGTGAGCTTTACAAACTAGTTCTGCGTTAATACAGATAACATGTACCATTTACTCAGGTTTAAAGTAGGAATCGGTAACAAAGAAACTGAGATGTCAGTTTGTGATAGTACAAGAAAAAATTCAAAAAATTAAGAGGTATTTCAACTTGCTTTGTTTGATGGAGTTTTTAAATAATTGAATGCCTGTATTTGTAGCATACAACATTAGCCTAGTCTAGTTCTAAGTGGTGTTTAAACATCTATTGTTTTGCACTGTTTTAACAAACATGTTTACAATGGAAAGGAACAACATTGTTTAAGTAAACAAGAGCCTCTATGTTTTTATTGTCGGATAAAGTACAAACCATATAAAATTAATATTTATTATTTATATTTTTAAAACAATTATTTGGTAGAGTAATGTGACATCTACACAAAACAGGTTTAATTTCTGTAACTGTGTGCTATACAGGCCTATATTAAACATTTACAAATACTGCCTTATTAATTGTACAAATGCATGTGGCCTCCTGTGTCTGAGCGCTGCATCCATGAATTAAAATTTCATTTCGGGGTGTGTTTTGGAGTGTCTTTTCGGGGTGTGTTTTTGGAGTGTCTTTTCAGGGAGTTTTTTTCCGGGATGCACTCGTGTTGCATGGCTGGCACAGACAGTTAAATCATGCCATGACTCACAATCTGACAAGTGCCTCAAGATGGCATATAGGGTCTGAGATCTGTTTGACTGAGCAGATTTTCATATGTGTTTAATTTAATTTGTGTGTGTGTGTTTATTCAGAGTACACTATCCATTTGATGTATTTCAAGGACTTGAACGTGATTGTCTGTCCAGCTATCACTGTAAATTGCCTTATCGATTCCAACCTTCATCTAGAACAGAAGTACCCAAGATAACAACTCACCTTTAAACTGTCCTCAGAAACAGATCGACAGTGTTTTAACCTTGTTGGCCAGGGACTTTGAACCAGCAACTTTGTGTTTACTAGCCCAGTTGACCACTAGCCTACCCTATCCTTGTGTGGACCACAAAAAGTAAGATGTAGGGTACCGTGCTGCTCTAAGAGCAACCTGACCTGAATCCAAACTCCAAGCCCAAACTGTAATATTACCCAATAGCCATGAATAGCCTGGAGACCAGCAAAATGTATAGGGTTTGCTTGTTGAAAGAAGATTACTTCTACAGTGTGAAATGCGGCCATGGCTTGCTATGTAAAACCAGTAGACAGACGCTGGGGCCTTTAGTTAATTGGATTGGGCAAAACTAGTAACACTTGCAACTTAGAGGGTTGATCATCGGCGCCAGTTCCAATTCCTCAGAAACAACCGGCCTTGAACAGGCTGATAGCGCTGACATGCGACAGTGGTGGACGGAACACAATCTCGCTGATCTGTCCTTGTCGCCGAACGAGCTGCCGCCGCAGACAACCACGCCGCGATCTACGCGGATCAGGGGACAATGAGGGATGCCGGCTGGGGGCGCACAACCCTGACACTTGGAGAACGACATGAGAAGCAAAACGTTGACGGGTCGGACGGACTTGAGGGGCACCAGACATCAACCCAAAGAAGCGCGTTTGGGATTAGATGGAATGAGCTGTTTGCTGTATGACTGTTTTCCAGCTGTGTCTGGCTGTTCAGGACCTGGTACTAGATGGTTGTCCGTAATAGATTTGATGCAGTGTACGTGACATGGCTAAACAGATAGCAATGAAACAAATGAAATATATTTGTAATCCATTTTTCACCACTTATGCATTTTTCGCCTATGTTTATGGCAACAGTACATAACGTAAATGAAGACGTACACCAAGGCTTTTGTGCTTCATACAACAGAACTGCAAAAATTGCCGAATAATTTCAGAGACTCTATTGGGTAATTGTAAAGACAATGGCCCTGTAAATCTGTATGCCTTGTCAACCTCGAATATAATGTTGTTCCCTGGGCTACGCAATTTCGGAATGTGTTACTGTAACTTCTGTACTTCGGAATAAATTTACTCACAATTCCATGAACACTGTAAAAACAGGAAGTCTCTACCACAAACACACACAGATGTATTAAAAATGGAATGTGATGTTGTGGACAAGAGGATTAAGCCACTCATGCATTGCAGGATAAATCCTTTGAATGGACCCTCTGTCGACCCCCACTGCAGAAACATCCCCTGAGCCTTTCTTTGATGACATAAATAGCCAGTGAGTTCACATTAACAGAAACGTGCTTTTCCACTGAAAGTGAGTTTTTACTCATTCAGTTATGATTCCCTGGTCTCCAGAATGCTGTGAAAGAGCACGGGTGCTGTTCATTTCCAAATCTTAAATTCTGAAGAACTCGTTTCATGGTTATTACGTGTTGATACTTTTTTTCTTCTGGCAGGCTGGCCTGTCATTTTATTCAGGCTGTAAATGAATCAGTGGGGGGTCTTGACTGGGCCCGGTGGCTCCCTCTAGAATGGTGACCGGGGGGTTAGGGTATTTCCATATCTGTGTCCAGAATGGTATCCTATTTCTTTATTTGGTGAATTTCTTCTGTACATGTTGGTAGTGCTCTTCACAGGGTTTGGCTTGCCTGAAGACTAAAATGTAATTATTTTGCTGCTCTATCATTTGTTATAGTACACACTGTAATTCAGTGTGAGATAGTTGTTTAAATTGTTTGTGGTGACGTCAAAATGAGGGTCATAAACCATTGTGATGTTTTAAAAATGGGAGGTTAGGTAAGGCCTGTGGGAGTGGCTCAACGTTCGTTCAAATAGTCTGGGTATCCAGACCACTGTTCTGCAGTAATGGGCACTCTCCTCTAACAGTATGATCGGGCTTTTGGCCTAAATGACAACCTCATTTCTGTTCTGGTCAGAAGAAATGCATGTCATGGCCTCGGGTGATCCAACGGTATAAGCCTGGAACACAATAACCACTTTCCTGTCCGCTAAAACAAAAAATGCCACAAAAAACACCTTTAATATTTTTGCCGCACCGCGTAAGCGGAGCCGACCTAGAAGAGTGAATGTCTCTTACTGAGTCCGTCCCTCCATCCCTGACTGACTGCGTGACTGACTGACCCCTGTTAAATAGCGTAGTGGTTAGAGACGCTGGCTATGGAACATCAGGTCCTGCGTTTGACTCCTGTAACAGTCAACACACGTAATGCCTGAGGTTCAGGACAGACAAAAACTTTGCTGGCTATAGCTTTATGTAGCTACATAATAGGAAGCCTAAAATAAAACAGTTCTGGTGGATGTAAGGATTTGTTCAGGAAAGACAAACATTTCGCTGCCTACATGATTCTCTCGTCTATTCACTCGACAAAAAAGTCAGTTATAAATATATCATCACATATATTGATTGATATTCAATGTCATTCACAAATGGCTAATTAACTGTTATAACGGCCAGTGGTAACAGAGGATTTGTTCAGAATAAACAAATATTTTGCTGGCTACAACCTTCTGTAGCAATGGGTAGCCTAAAATGACACTGTTTACTGTAGTGAAGGCCAAATGAGACTTCATTCGCGTTATTTTAGCAGCAGGATATTATACTGGTAGCACTCAGATTTTCATTATCACAATAAAAGCCATCACTGACATTTAGAAGGCCATATAGTTAAAAATCTAGTATGTAGAAAAAGAACAGACAAGAACAAAATTGGAACGAACATTAAACATTAAATGACAGACTAGATTGACAGACTAGATTGTAAACTATATTGCGTTATGTAATTCAATGATGGCTTTTATTTTGAAAAAGACAATCTGAGTTAGTGATGCTAGCATAATATCCTGCTGCTAGAAGAATGGCCATCACTAGTTTACTGTTATATTGCAACTATTTCTAGTGGATTTTCAAATTATGTTTTAGCATTTCTTCAGGATAGTCAAACACTTCGTTGGCTACATGATTCTCTCCTCTTTTCACTTGACGTAAAAGTCTGTTATCATCACCTATATTGATACAGTAGTTATTGAATCAATGTCATTCACAAATGGCTAATAAGCTGTTAAAACGGCCAGTGGCAAAAGCCATACAGTTAATAGATGCTATTTGCAGTGGAGGTAAACTTTATAAGAAACGTTACCAAGTCTAACACAATGCGTAATGGCGTCTAGCGACATATTACAGGCTAATAAGCTTTTAAAACGACCAGTGTCCTCACTGTCCCTCCCCTGTTTCTATGCCTTGGTGCATGTTCGGAATAAGGTACTGTTGCCAGCTTTCTGTGTGACTCCCTCCAACTGCAGCTGCTCAGACCATGACTAACCCACACCGGCTTGCTTTCTGTTTGACTCCCTCAAACTGCTGCAAGAACTGGTCCAGCCCATGGCCGCGCATTTCAGCTGCCCCTTAAATCTTATTTCTCCCAGGTTGTTTCTGTAAACATATATGAAAAGAAATCTATAAAACCTTACTTGACAAACTGCACTGAAAAAATAAGGTATCCTAAATAATTGAAAGCAATTGAGTAGCTCAAGAATAAGCATGATGCGCTGTATAGATATTTCATAATAAATTCCCTTTTTCACAAAACAGACTTGCAAAATACAAACATAATAACAGGTTTCACAAGCACACAGAGATTTTATTTTTATTTTCAATTGATTTGTGATTAGATAATGGCAGGGACCTAAACAGCGATATTTCCATACCATTTAATTATATTTTCTGGTCTTGATGTATCACAGTGTCATCAATGACTTTTTGTGCTGTGCCCCTTGAAAATGTTTAATGGACAATTGCGTCAAATCAAGTATTCTGCTTGACAAATCACAAATGTCTCAACGCTGAAATGTATTGTCCTCTTGTCCAGAGAAATGTGTCCCAAATAACATGCTATTACCTAAAACGCTGCACTACATTTGAACAGGGTCCAAGTACGTAGTGCATTATATTGGGAGTTTATACAGGCATTTGTGGTGTTGGCAAATAGATTCAGATTTCGGTCAGGGCGCTGAAAGCTTTTTATATAATAATAATAATGATATAAAAGCTTTTTATATAATAATAATAATAATAATTTATGGTGTAAATTGCCCACAGCTAACCAAACATTGATTAAATTGACACACAATTGCATAGTCTTTCATTTTGGGACTACTTGTGAACAGATAAAAAAAAACGAAACATAATTTAGTCTGAATTCCAGATATACTATTTTGGAGGGGGGGCACAAAAATCACACAACCTTCCAGGGGTCACTGGTGACCTCTGGAAAACACATTAAACACTTGGGACACAGTAAAGGTTCACTGCCATTGAAAATGCTCCCAGGATATCTTGCTTTAATAATTATAGGACAGGGATTATATATAGTACTAAACCTCATACGTGACAGAATTTCTAAACGGGGGCTTATCGGAAAATTTGAGTTTTGCTTTTTATTACATTTTATACAGTTCCAGATTCAGAGCTTTGTAATGGTATATAAAACAATACTCTTTGATGAAGTTATGGGAAAGACATGCTGCTTTAAAAGTTAATAATCTGCTCTACTTAGTTCTGAGAAAAAAGCCTTGAAAGATTCACACTTTCCAGAGAGCTGGTCTTGGTTTCACACTCTCCTAGGCCTTAACCCCACCCAGCTATATATGTATTCAAATGGGGAAACTCTGGCCTTGTGCTAAACTGGTCTGGTTGGTCTATAATAAACACATACTATATCAAACCAAATAAAATAAAATGTAAAGGTATAAATGTTAAAGCAGCTTAGCAGCAGGATTCATAATAAATAGTAACTGCAGTGTAAGTGTAGATTGAGTGCAGGTGGAGAGCCACTGAGCATTATAGGGTTATAGATTAGGCACAATCACACACACTTGGATGAATGACCGGTCAATCAGGTAGCCTATCAAACTATGTGACGTGCTCAGTTTTGTGAAGACTATGCAAGCAATAGCTAAGAATAATCACACACAAGCTAGAAACCAGGAAATATTAGCTATGTAAAACGTGTCTTTTTGCTACCATTCACACTCAAGGCATTCAATACTCTATGCATTGACAAGAATCTATGCATCTTTCATTGTTGCTATCATAACTGCCATAGTTGTCCTTTTCTTGTAAATGTAATCCGTGGACAGTTGTTTTATACAAGAGGAGCTAGCGTTTTTCTTTCTACCATTGGCACCGCAATGAAATGCCTCAAAAAACTTTTTGAACAGTATCAAAGTCTGGGATTTCCTCATGTCTTCCGATTCATCTTCTGAGTCATGGCATCATTGTACTCCAGAAAGTAGTATCTCACTTCAGATTTGTTAATAACACCAGCTAAATTCAGGGCAGCAACTGATTCACAGCTGTAGCAATGCGGTCGCAGTTGTCCTTTTTCAAAAATCCCGGGATCACAATGATTTACTGACCAAGCAGTCGCGTTGACAAAAGCTGTTTACTTTACAGACCAATCAGAGCTCAGTATGTCAGCATGTCCAGCCCATTCATTATCTCAGCCAATGGAAGGAAAAGTCCAGTATTTTCCCCTGGCTAAACAAGGGTTTTAGCTTTAAATGTTATTCGTATTTACACTTCAAATACTAGTTTGTTATTAAGTCACATGAAAGTTCACATCTTCAAGAACATATTTCTGCAAAAAAGACAATGTCCCAGAACATGTTTTTCGTCTTAAAAACATCTCTCCTGAAAAGTATTCTCAGGCGACATTCGCCCCCGTTCAGGAATTCAGGAACCTGCGTAGCCTTTCTCATTTCAGGTGTGAGGGATATTATGGCGTTTTCCATAGCGGTGGGCAAGTGGATCTAGATCGTGTATTTCCAGAACTAAACAATGCATTGACCTAGTTGGGTTACGATGGAAATGTGGTTTTTAAACATAAACAGCACTTTGGAGCTGATGTTCAAATCGTTTCGGGTCTTGACATCACAATTCAGTTTATTGCATCACTGGTTTAATGGCCTTGCAGCTGTCGTTGGGACACATTTGTATGAATACCTCGCAGTTTAAACACTGTGCCTCCACTTGTCCCGGATTAAATGGAACAGTAATGAAATGACACCAGTAGAACAAACTAGAGCTGTGCTGACACATCGAGTACTGCCTTTTCCTACATATTTGCTCTCTAACGTCGCTCGGCCAGAGACACATTACCATGTAGCCATACGGAGGCAAAAAGGATGTCTCCCATTAAACCGGTTGATGTGTGTCCGTGACCACTGCCAGGCCTGAACCTCAGAAACGCCCGCCCGCTCACCATCCTGTCACAGTCCTATCAGCATCCTATCACAGTCCTCTCACGTCCTATCACAGTCATATCACAGTCATATTACTGTCTTATCACTGTCCTATCACCGTCCTATCACCGTCATATTACTGTCTTATCACTGTCCTATCACCGTCCTATCACCGTCATATTACTGTCTTATCACTGTCCTATCACTGTCCTATCACGTCCTATCACAGTCATATCACAGTCCTATCACCATCCTATCACTGTCCTATCACAGTCCTATCAGCATCCTATCACAGTCCTCTCACGTCCTATCACAGTCATATCACAGTCCTATCACCATCCTATCACAGTCCTATCACAGTCATATTACTGTCTTATCACTGTCCTATCACAGTCATATCACTGTCCTATCACGTCCTATCACAGTCATATCACTGTCCTATCACTGTCCTATCACAGTCCTATCACTGTCCTATCACCATCCTATCACAGTCCTATCACAACCCTATCACAGTCCTATCACCATCCTATCACAGTCCTATCACAGTCCTATCACAGTCCTATCACCATCCTATCACTGTCCTATCATCATCCTATGACTGTCCAACACAGTCCTATCACGTCCTATCACTGTCCTATCACTGTCCTATCAAGGCAAGGCAAGGCAATTTTATTTATATAGCATATTTCATACACAATGGTCATTCAAAGTGCTTTACATAAAAACAATTTAAATATCCATTTGACAGAGGTACTGTTACAGAAATAAGAAAAAATAAAAACCATTAAGAATATAAAATCAAATACAGAACAGTGAAGAAATAAGAAAAATTTAAACCGTTAGGAATATAAAGTCAAATACAGTTTAGAATAAAAAATATAATAAAATAAAGGACAGTGAAAACAGTCGGACGGACAGTGGCACAGTGCTCATTCATTAAATGCAAAGTAAAATAGATGTGTTTTGAGTCTGGATTTGAATGTGACTACTGTAGGAGCACATCTGATCTCTTCTGGAAGCTGGTTCCAGCTGCGACTGGCATAATAGCTAAAAGCAGACTCTCCTTGCTTAGAGTGAACCCTTGGTATTTCTAGCTGATGTGATCCTAATGATCTGAGTGTTCGTTTGGGTTTATATTCATTGAGCATATCTGCAATGTATTGAGGTCCTAGGCCTTTGAACGATTTATATACCAGTAATAATACTTTAAAATCGATCCTATATGTAACTGGCAGCCAGTGTAAAGACCTGAGGACTGGTGTGACATGATCATATTTTCTGGTTCTGCTGAGAATCCTGGCCGCGGCGTTCTGTACGAGCTGCAACTGTCTTATGGTCTTTTTGGGAAGGCCAGTGAGGAGTCCATTACAATAATCCACCCTGCTGGTGATGAAAGCATGCACTAGTTTTTCTAAGTCTTGACTAGAAACAAAGCCTCTAATTCTTGCAATATTTTTCAGATGATAGTATGCTGATTTAGTTATTGCTTTGACATGACTACTGAAGTTAAGGTCTGACTCTAGAGACACACCGAGATTCCTGACTTGATTTTTTGTTGTTTGACCTTTAGAGTGAAGGTACGCGTTCACCTTGAGAACTTCATCTTTATTTCCAAACGCAATAACTTCAGTTTTATCTTTGTTTAACTGAAGAAAGTTTTGGCACATCCAACTATTTATTTCATCAATGCATTGGAGCAGGGAGTCAATTGGGCTGTAATCGTTTGGCGATAGGGCTAAGTAGATCTGTGTGTCATCTGCATAGCTGTGATAAGAGATTTGGTTCTTTCTCATTATTTGGCTCATTGGGAGCATGTACAGGTTGAATAGGAGTGGCGCAAGAATTGAGCCTTGAGGAACTCTGCATGTCATGGACGTCCACTCAGTCCTATCACGTCCTATCACAGTCCTCTCACGTCCTATCACAGTCATATCACAGTCCTATCACGTCCTATCACAGTCCTATCACGTCCTATCACAGTCATATCACAGTCCTATCACTGTCCTATCACTGTGCTATCACAGTTCTCTCACGTCCTATCACTGTCATATCACAGTCATATCACAGTCCTATCACAGTCCTATCACGTCCTATCACAGTCCTATCACATCCTATCACAGTCATATCACAGTCCTATCACAGTCCTATCACTGTCCTATCACTGTCCTATCACAGTTCTCTCACGTCCTATCACAGTCATATCACAGTCCTATCACTGTCCTATCACTGTCCTATCACAGTTCTCTCACGTCCTATCACAGTCATATCACAGTCCTATCACTGTCCTATCACAGTCCTATCACTGTCCTATCACAGTCTTATCACTGTCCTATCACAGTCCTATCACTGTCCTATCACAGTCCTATCACAGTCCTATCACAGTCCTATCACAGTCCTATCACTGTCCTATCACAGTCCTATCACTGTCCTATCACAGTCTTATCACTGTCCTATCACAGTCCTATCACTGTCCTATCACTGTCCTATCACAGTCCTATCACAGTCCTATCACTGTCCTATCACAGTCCTATCACAGTCCTATCACAGTCCTATCACAGTCCTATCACTGTCCTATCACAGTCCTATCACGTCCTATCACAGTCATATCACAGTCCTATCACTGTCCTATCACTGTCCTATCACAGTCCTATCACAGTCCTATCACGTCCTGTCACAGTCCATGGCCACGCAACAGTAAATGAGAGACAAAGCACATTTTCAGCATCACCGTGTGGCTTTCACCCCCAAATCAGCTCTGGCGGTCGGTCAGCACTTTAGCGCACTGTGCTTGCTTGCGGGTCCATTACCTCAGAAATCGTCGGAACGTTTCAAAGGTGACACACACTCAGAAGTCGTAGGGGTGGAGATAAAGCTGCAACGTCATCGGATGAATTGGCTGTCTGAACTGTGACCAGGCATCCTCTCTGCTTCTCCCTGGTGTTAGAACGTACTGTAAGGCAAGACAAGACAAGACCCTTCTCTGTAGCGTCATTTTAATTTGTTCCAGTACAAAGGTAATGACGCCTTGGTAAATTAAATGAACATTAATTATACGATCCATATCGAAGCAGCCACGCTTGAACTCGGGGCCCATTATCTCCCCTGCAGGAGGGCGTGGTAAGACTCCTGTGCTGTGTTGCGTCTGATACACTCCCAAATGGATCCTTTACGCTGCATTCCTTTGGACCAGGACCCTCACCGGCAAAGGGGATATACTGAGGTACACCTGGACTTGACACCGCCTCCAGGTCAATGGAATTCAGGTAACAGATGTCAGTGAAAGGTGTGGAATTCAAGGAAATGTTTACTGAAATTGCAAAAAATGTAATGGCATAAGGTAGAGGTGTATAGTATTTTTTTTTATTGTAAAATGTAAACAATAGCTTTAATAATAATGTTATTTCGCAACCATGGCAAAATATGTTTAAATGCAGAAAGCTGTTCCCCCAAGATTTATACAAAGTAAAAAAAGCAAGAATGTCTAGTTCCATGTTGTTTTACAAACAGAGTTAAGTTTGCATATTTGATATTGTTATTATCAGTAATATACTGCGTGGCCATGGATTTATCTGCAACTGTTTCAACACCAATGCTACATATATAACAGGTATATGTTCCCTAAATCAAGGGTATTTGTTCCCTATATCAAGGGTATATGTTCCCTATATCACAAGTATATGTTCCCTAAATCAAGGGTATATGTTCCCTAAATCAAGGGTATTTGTTCCCTATATCAAGGGTATATGTTCCCCTATATCACAAGTATATGTTCTTACTGAGGGAAGGAGGTTGTTGGTCAAGATCTCGCGATACATGGGCCCACCTATCCTCCCATCAATACGGTGCAGTTGTCATGTCCCCTTTGCAGAAAAGCATCCCCAAAGAATCAAATACTTGTTCTCCCCACTGTATATGTTCCCTATATCAAGTGTATATGTTCCCTAAATCAAGGGTATATGTTCCCTATATCAAGTGTATATGTTCCCTATATCAAGTGTATATGTTCCCTATATCAAGGATATATGTTCCCTATATCAAGTGTATGTGTTCCCTATATCAAGGGTATATGTTCCCTATATCAAGGGTATATGTTCTCTATATCAAGGGTATATGTTCCTATATCAAGTGTATATGTTCCCTATATCAAGTGTATGTGTTCCCTATATCAAGGGTATATGTTCCCTATATCAAGGGTATATGTTCCCTATACCAAGGGTATATGTTCCCTATATCAAGGGTATATGTTCTCTATATCAAGGGTATATGTTCCCTATATCAAGTGTATGTGTTCCCTATATCAAGGGTATATATTCCCTATATCAACGGTATATGTTCTCTATATCAAGGGTATATATTCCCTATATCAAGGGTATACTGCTGCTTTTCTATCGGATATTCTATTGCACCTACCTGGAGTCCCGGACCAAAACCAGTCCCTGATTAAATGGTTGCAACCAGCTATATAGTCCATTATATTTGAAGTGAACAGTGATCATTCAGACATAACCTAAACAGGCTGATGAGACCTATAGGTGTCCAGGAGCTTCAGTTTGTTCTTGATGCGGCCTATGGAAACAGCTTCCCCCGAAACTCAGAGATTGTCCCAATAAGTACGGGATCCCCCTTTAAACCAACTCTCGTTCATCACAACTCCCGCTGATGTATAAGCTTTGGACTGGTGGTGCTTGGGGTAGACAGGGTTTACCTGTCATTTCCTTTCAAATCAGCAACAGAAATGCACCCTTCAGGATGAGGGATTTATTGGGATGCACCCCTGCTCTGTCTGATATTTAGTGTTCCAGACACACACGGCGGATTTGCATCCCGTCTGCAGATGAATACATTCATGTGACATCAGGACCCTGTTACGCACTAAACTCAGTAAACTCAGCCTTATTATTCCAAGCCATAAGTTCCATCGTCAGCCCCCTGGACCCAACCGGAAGTAATTAAGACCTGTTTTCAGAGAAAAGTTGCAAATATCCCTTTGACCTTTTCCATCCCCTGTCTCTCTCCCTCTTCTATCCTTTCTCTGTCTCTTGTTTGTTTCTCTGCTCACTCTTTGTATCTCTTTCTATCTCTCACCATCTATTTTTTAGGCTGTTTAGGCTGAGTTAGAAACATTATTTTACCCTTAACCTTGAAGTAATTTATCATGCCGGGAGAAAATATTTCGACATTCTGAGTGGATACTTTTATCCTTGACTTTTCATGTGTTGCTGAAAATCTTTCTTACAACTTTCGTTTTTCCCAACGGAATGCCAAAAACACTTACAAGCATAAGATTGTGTTTTCTGAGTCACCGCCTTTTCCTTGAGAGAATTCCGACCGTGTCCTCGCACCTTGTACCGTGGATTGAGACGAGGCTTTACCCCACGGCGCTGTTGTGGTGAGTGCCCGGCGTGATAGCTATGACAGTCAAGCTGATGGGAACAGCCTATCCAAATGAAGATTGTGTCCGGGCACAGTGGAGCATGAAATATCTGATCAGAAACAATACCAACAGCAGCCGAGTCAGCAGCCCCGAGATGAAGGCAGTGATATCACTTAATTGACTTTGGTTGAGAGGATCCCGTGGGGAGCGTGTGACTAATGGATCAGTCTACTTTCAGGATCCCTGTTTGCTCTCTCTCTCTCTCTTACTCTATCTTTCTATCTTTCTCTCTTTTGTTTCTGTCCTAAATTAACTGGTTTTCCATCAAAACTTTCTATATGAGTAAAGTACGCTGGAGATGAAGCTAAAATGGCACCGCAGGCCTGACGGAGAGTGAATCTGTCCAGCCAAATAAAATAATGTCGGACACGGTGGGATCTTTTCGTCGGGTTGGAATTATGATACGTGAAATGATGGTGGAAACGCCTTTATGCTCGCACGTTTTTATTATCACCAAAGAGATATTACTTGATATTTCACAATCAGTTCTGTGGTAAGGAAACTGCCGAAAACAGTCCAAACTAAATAACTTTTTGATGAGCTTGGTGCCAGTGCAAACCAAGGGTCTTACTTTGGTGACAGGACTGTTGGTCCTTGGCTGCCATTTGACAAATAATCTCACTCTCATTTATAATGGATCTTATTTTGTAAATTAGCCTAGCGACACTGTATCTGTGTGCTGTTGGCTAGAGTGTGGTGCCAAAACACTTCTGTGGGTCCGTTTGCTATTCAACACAATAGTTTTTTGATACAATGTATTGGTGTATATTGAAATTGTGAATAAAACTCTCATTTTGGACACTGGATATGTATGGTTCAATTTAACACCCAAAACAGATAAATGTAACCAAATTTAACAAATGACACTGAAAGAATAAAATAATTGCGATCATGCATTAATCAAAACCAGCAGAAATGCACTTTCATTGTGCAGACAAAATTCTGTATCTTCAATTGCTGGTGTTTCCTGTAACAGTCAATCAGTCTCTTATATTTACTGGGGGTATTTTTTCGCCACTCTTCTTTACAGTTCTGTTGTAAAGGCTATGTCAAGTTTGAGTGCTTTCTCTGCATGTACGGCCCTTCTTCGACTCTCCCCACAGCATTTTCAGTAGTTGAGATCTGGACTTGGGCACAGACATTTTATAAAACCCTCAGTTTCTGTTGTAGCTCTGTTATGTTTTTGGTGCATTGTCCTGTTGCAGGATTCATGTTCAGTTCAGATTAAGCTATGAGAGATGGCCTCACTTTCTCCTCAAACATTCCCTTGCAAAATATGTAATTAACATTTCAGTCAATGATGGAAATCTGGCCCAAAACATAATGCCACGACTTCTATGCTTTATACTTCTTCTGTTCAGTGTTCAAGGCAGTGTTTTGTTTCTGTTGAGACAACCTCTGACTCATCTGTCCAGAGCACAGCATTCCAGCAGTTTGGATCTTGACGCAGGTGTCGTCTGGCAAACTTCAGTCCTGTCTCGATATGGTCTTTTGAGTGCAGAGGCTTATTGTAACTGGGTAAATGTTTCCAAAGTTTACTTTTTTTGTGTTGATTATGTTTGGCTTACATTAATCAATGAATGAGGATGGGTATTTTGCTCAAAAAGCCATTTTGTCCAAAAATGTTGAACAAAAGACAACTTTGCAGGGGGTGTACTTTTTCACATGACTGTATTGTAAACAAGTCAGTTTGGCGTAAAGAAATACTTTATAAAATTACAAACATTCACATGAAAATCTCTTGCAAATTGGAAGGAAACCTAGTTACTGTCTTTTTTTGCTCTCTTCCTTTCAAAACAACTCTGGCATGTCTTCTGCTTTATCACACAGACAAACAAATTTCATTTAGAACAAAGGGATGAGTCAGGGTAGAAAACAAACTGACTGAATGTCTATTGTGTGGTGTTGATAGAGCTCACAGTAGAAGACGAAGAAAATCTTTTCCAGCTAAATAAATTATCATTTTTAGCTTGACACCTCTCAGAAAAAATGCCTTTGACTTGAATGAAACCTAACAACAACATGACAGGTCTATATTTGTCTGTCTGTAGTCCCCCTGAACAAGTTCCACAAAGAGTAAAAAAAAAAAAGATGTATTCCTTTTTTATTGAAACTTATAACTTGTAACTCAACCTTTTGTATTCATGACTTTTCTCCTCAATATTCATTATACTTTCACTTTGTAAAGTACGATATGGCTTCCAAGACATCTGTAGTACTACATTGGAAACCTGTGTACCTTTTAAATTGCTACACTGTTTATTTAGTTATAACTCAACGTAGATATACTGCATCTAACTGATAACTTGTCTTCTTATGTGAAACTTGTCTTATAAGCAGTTAGCAATTTCCATCCTGCAACGTCTGTCTGTACACATTCCTTTTTTGGGGGTGAGGCATTTTCCTATAAGTAATTAAATTATTATTCAAATCATTAGTTATGTCAATAAAATGTTTTAGACAGTATTGGCAATAAGTTTTTCATTCAAACCATCACTACCTCATAATTTTTAATCTGGGGTAATAACAGTAAAATAAATTTGCTTACCACATCAGTCTATTAGCAGCATGTTATGGGTGTCCCAATACATTTCACCTGACATTACCAGGAAATACATAACACATAGAGTATAACAATAGAATGCATTAACAGTTGATGGTTGATAGAGTAATTCCAAAGAAGAGTGGCATTCAAAGTTAATTTGATCAGACATGAATACCACTGTATGAGTACTATCTCCTCCAACACATTCCCTTTAAAAGGGGCATAGCCCAAAAGGATATTTAGATTGAATCAATCCGTTGACCTCATCCAGTCACACACCAGACTGAAACTCTGTAAGGTCACAAACACAAATTGAATTTCATTCGAAATGTACACAAATCCACACTGTAAAAAAAAATGTGGAGTGATTTGGACTCAAAAACCCCATATACATACAGTAAAAACGTTGAATTAACCAAAAATCTAAGCTAGTTATACTACTAATATGTTCATTTGATTTAACAAAATAGATTGGGAAGATTTTCTGGCCTGCTGTAATCTCCAGCCTAAGAGATGAAGTATTCTCTGGTAAATGAGGAGTGTTTCGAGTACTTCAAGATGGTGAAACAAAGTTTCATGTTAAAAAGAACATTTCTTGTTGTGCTTCATGAATACATGGATTCACGAAGCATGGAGCGACTGAAAGACAACATTCTTTATCACTTATAACGTTCAATAACAACCTACCTGAAAAGGATGACTTGCTAGAATTCCCCATAGCATGGTGTACATCACTAATTAATAAACTAGATAATGAATCATTCAAGACAGAGTGTGAAACATTTGCTCTCAGTTGGAATAAGTCAAGAGTGTCTTATGAAAAGCCGTAAAGGTCTCTCTGCTATATCGTTCTCAAAGTCGAAAACAACAAGTGGACATTAAACCTGAAGAGAGGTAAAAACACACACACACACAAATATACACCACATATTAATGGAGTGTACGTGCCAGTACAGAACACTGAAGTAGCCTGGCAGTCAACGTTATAACCATCATAACTTCACATTTCTGTCTTTTTGGAAGAGTATGCAATGCATAAAGTATGGGGAGATAATCTATATACAGTATTAATCTGTTCTACAGTATAATATTAATTTGATCCGTTAAACAGTAGAGATGTTGGGTAGAATGTTTATGTGTGTACTTCGTGTTCATTTTCTAAACAATAGAATTGTCTCCTCCAGTCTCCCGGTGTCTTTCAGCCTTGTATCAGAGAGTGAAGTGAGAAAATGATGACGGTCATTTTCGCAGTTTGACAGGCATACTAAATGAAACCGGGACCCTGTCTCAACTCATTGGGAAGACCAAGTCACACACACACACACACACACACACACAGTCACACACACAAACAAACACTCACACTCACACACACAGTCCCAGAGGACTACCGCCCCAACCCTCCATGCATTGTCATCAGCCATTCCGTTTGTTGTTTAGCACTGTGAAATTGAAATACGCCAGCCTCTTAAAACGGTGACAAATTGGATGCAGAGGGATGTGGATTGAGTTGAGGTATTCTCATTTAATCACCATAGGACTGGGAAAAGTTACTCTGAACACCTTCTGTAGTTTAGAAATGTTTTAAGGGAAAAATGCTGCATTTTTTTTATTTCCTAAAATGCCCCTGGGAACATTCAGTAGTTTAACAGCTTTTTTATAACCTTCCCTAGCTCTGTGTCTCGAAACAATTTTATCTGAGAGGTTTACGGAGACTTCCTTAGACTTCATAACTTGTCTTTTCTCTGACATGCACAGTAAAGTGTGAGATCTTAAACAGACAGGTGTGTTCCTTTTCTAAATCATCTGTAATGAATTGAATTTGCCAGAGATGGACTCCATTCATGTTCTAGAGGCAGTTCTTAGGACAGGATGTATATTATGGGAAAGGATCTGAATATTTACCATGTACATGAGACATTTCAGGTTTTCATTTTCAATAAATTGGCACACATTTTCTGAAAACACATATTTTGCTTTGTTATTATGGGGTACTGTGCGAATAAAAAAAGAATAATAATCAATTCAGCCAGCTGAAGTGAGAGCCCTGGAGCTGTGGTTGGTGAAACCTCAGGTAGACCTGAGAAGTGGAAGTGCTTTAGTTCCGCCAAGACTTGTTGACTTGTCTTGTCTTCAGACAGGTCTTGTTCTGTGGCTGCTGTGTGAATCAGCTGTGCAGTTATCTGACAACCCTGACAGTCAGTCTACTGTTATGTATTTACTTCAGTACAATCCAATGTGCATGCTTCTCTCTCTCCCTCCTTCTCTCACTCATATGCACTGTATACTTTATGCCCCTTTCTCTCTCTCTCTCTCTCTCCCTCTCTCTCTCTCACACACTTTACTGTATAGTTTCTGCCCCCCTTTCTCTCTCTCTATTTCCCTCTCTTGCCTTTCAGTACATCACTTTACGCTCCACTGATCATAGGGATAGATCTATTTCCCACCTTTCCATTCTGTTAAAACTTGCCAGAGTCAATCTGTAGTGAATGGAGATAGTCTATGCGTTCCTACTTTTAGAGGATGGGGAAAAACGTAGGCAGTCACTACTCACGGCTCACAGTCCCATTTGCACACTGAAATGGTGGACAAGAGGTGGGAGATTGGTTCAAAATACTGATTACCATTCAACGTGTCAGGATAATTGTTTCAGTTGTGATGTGACATGGCGGTGCATATGCTGACTTGATTCTCACTCAGAAGTTGAATATACATAGTTGAATACAGATAGTTGAATACAGATAGTTGAATACAGATAGTTTGAATATAGGTAGTTGAATATAGGTAGTTGAATATAGGTAGTTGAATATAGATAGTTGAATATAGATAGTAGAATATAGATAATAAAATATAAATAGTTGAATATAGATATTGAATATAGATAGTTGAATACAGATAGTTGAATATAGATAGTAAAATATAGATAGTAGAATATAGATAATAAAATATAGATAGTTGAATATAGATAGTAGAATATAGATAGTAAAATATAGATAGTAGAATATAGATAGTAAAATATACATAGTTGAATATAGATAGTTGAATACAGATAGTTTGAATATTGGTAGTTGAATATAGATTGTTGAATATATATCATTGAATACAGATAGTTGAATATAGCTAGTAGAATATAGATAGTAAAATATACATAGTTGAATATAGATAGTTGAATATAGATAGTAAAATATAGATAGTAGAATATAGATAATAAAATATAGATAGTAGAATATACATAGTTGAATACAGATAGTTGAATATAGATAGTAGAATATAGATAGTTGAATATAGACAGTAGAATATAGATAGTAAAATATAGATTCATTATTCATTATTCATTATATACCTCATATCTGGTTCATTATACACCTCATATCTGGTTCATTATGCACCTAATATCTGGTTCATTATACACCTCATATCTGGTTCATAATACACCTCATATCTGGTTCATTATACATCTCATATCTGGTTCATTATACACCTCATATCTGGTTCATAATACACCTCATATCTGGTTCATTATACACCTCCTATCTGGTTCATTATACACCTCATATCTGGTTCATTATACACCTCATATCTGGTTCATTATTCACCTCATATCTGGTTCATTATACACCTCATATCTGGTTCATTATAAACCTCATATCTGGTTCATTATACACCTCATATCTGGTTCATTATACACCTCATATCTGGTTTATTATACACCTCATATCTGGTTCATTATACACCTCATATCTGGTTCATTATACGCCTCATATCTGGTTCATTATACACCTCATATCTGGTTCATTATACACCTCATATGTGGTTTATTATACACCTCATATCTGGTTCATAATACACCTCATATCTGGTTCATTATAAACCTCATATCTGGTTCATAATATGTAGCATCATGATATGTCGATGGGTTAATTTCATGCCCTTCTCATGCTTGCTGTGCCAGATCAGAGTGGCAGTGTGTAAATCATAGAGCAAATTAGGGGAACGTACAGTAATATTGTATCTGTGCACATACAGCACGTGTTTCCAATTCATGTTTGAGAGCGATGCCAAGGCCCCGTAATACTGAGGGGGAGACTGTGTTCAAGTAAATCAGGTTGGTGCGACCTTCAGGATATTTATATGGATGTGCGAGTATGAGGATATTTTATATTTATCTGATGTCACCCGCGCTGTACAGTAACAAAACGAAGGGGGCAACACACACACACATACACACACACACTGACATCAATCATATTTACCTGGCTCCTTCACCACCCTTCAGTATCCTTCACTATCAATAAAGGACATTACGGTTCCGGATCTACGGTCCCTCTCCAGAGACTTGAGTCCTGCTGTAGTTCATTTGTCTGTCAGGTGTCTGCCCTCTCCGTCTGGACTAGGGAGGGTCCAGGGGGCCTGTCAAATTGCAGGTGCACTATGGTATTCATTTACCTGAGAGGCTTTCTGTCTTCAGGCCTCTTCAGGTGCGGCTCTTTGAAGTGCAGTAAATAAACAGTAACTGTTCAGTAGCAACGCCACAGCACAGGGTTCTTCACAGTATAGCTTCGTTCCCCAATTTGAACAGCATCTTTTCACATGGAGGTTAGGCGATTAGGCGAGGCCCTGAGGCCAAAACAGGGGGAAGTGTGTCCTTGTTATTCCCTGAACCTGGCCGCGGCTGAAATGGTACCCTATTTTGTATCCAGCGCCCTTTCTCTGGAAATTGTTCTTGTTTAAATTAGTGCGCCGTGAGGGGAACAGGGCACCATTTGGGACCCGTGCCCTATCTCAAACTCCCTATCTCAAGACGTGTTCTCTTTCATCAATTACTTTGAAGGAGATTCAAAGTGAAAGCAATGTGGTGGGAACTCGGTCTGACTCCAATGGAGGTTGTCTCTCACACTGTCACCAGTTTGATATGATCTGAGAAAGAGGAAAGGAGTCTACTTATGTTGTGATGCAATTTTCATGCATTCATGTCGGATGTATTTTCAGCTACACCCATCAGCTCCACAGTAAGTTCATTTCAGAGAGTAACATTTATTTGAAATCAGCTTCAATGTCTCTGGTGAGGAATGACAGAGTAATGCAATAATGCAGCCTTGTCTAACAGTGAACACAAACTGTAATCCCACCTTGCACGCAATCTGCCGCAGTGTTGCTGTTTGTGCAGGCTTGAATCTTTGGCAATTTTTGACCAACGGCTCAGCTCTGAAAATGATCTGATGTAAAAGGATTTGATGTGACTGGTCAAAATGCATCAGTGAAAAACAGTATCAGAATTGGCAAGCCATGGTCATGTAAACAGTAACAAACAGCGTTCAAACCACATGTTTATAAGTTTGGAGAGAGCTGAGAACTTATACAATTCCATGAAGACCAATGGGTAAAGTGATTAACTATTTATGTATATAAAACCCTATGAAACCCGTGGTAAAAACATAGGTCAATGGAGAACAGCGAATTACATTAATCTTTTCATTTTCCAAAATTTACATTTTTTATTCAGCCTGTGTCATGCTCGTTTTTCTTTTTGTGACCCGTAGAAAAAACCCTGGAGACTATGACCAGAAAATGTTAAACGCTCAAAGGTTGCTGTCAGAAACATGCCCCATTCTGTCAACTGAAATACCTTATTATACTAATTATCAGATGATATGTTCCACCATAAAGAATTTCATCAGCAAAGTGTGTTTTCACCAACTCTGTCTGGAGTGAGTAGACACACTGTCTGGACTGAGAAGAAACACTCTGTCTGGACTGAGAAGAAACACTCTGTCTGGAGTGAGTAGAAACACTGTCTGGAGTGAATAGACATACTTCAGTCTTGGTTAAGAAGCTGGAATAGAAACCCTCACATATATTTTGCTCAAATACTGACTTTTAATATAAATGTTTTCACATATCCAAGTGTAAAAATGTTTCCTACTGTAGCATGTACTGCTTCAGGTTGATCTTTGTCAACTGTTTTGTTGTCCTTGCTCTCATGAACATTGACTGTTTAATTCATCTTAGCTACACAAACATTAATCACATACATTTGCCAAAGTAATCCAATCATGTAGTAAACATATATTTTGCACCCGCTAATTAAATTATTGTTACAATTAAATCAAAAATCCAATCTTGCTGTCAAGACTTAAGCTAGGATTGCAATGGAATCACCCAATTCTTTGCAGGCCAGATAGTGTTTAAAAATCTGAATTTTCAAAAAGCTATGAAAACTTTTCAACCATGACTTTCTGGCCACTCTACTACGCAAGCCGCTTAGCACTGTTGTCTCTCATGGGCTTCCTATCTTCAGTGGTTATTGTGGGCATGTAAACAGCTGTTGCATGTTCAGGGATGTCAACAAAGTGTGACTTCATTAACTCTGGCTCACAAAATATTTTTACAATGTTTTTGTACATGGTTGCTTCATATTTCTGGGCTTTAGAAAGGGTCTATCCAGGGTGCTTTGACTGGCTCAACCATTGACTGTCTCCCAACCCTTGCCTATTGAAGCTAAACAGGCAGCCATTTATGTATCAACAGACCTAGAATACGTTAACATCCCTTTAAGTCAAGTTAAAACAAGTGGCTTAAGACCTACACAAACTGAACTGGGAAAACGTACACACACACATACATACACACACATATAAACACAATGGTCACAGAAATGATGCTCTGATTTAATCAAAAACGAACACGTACAATATATGTCGAGTACAGCCCATAACAACGGTGAAGACTTTGTGACCGTGTTATTTCTCAAACTCACCTTTAATAATAAAAAGATTCTGCGGGTCGTGCCCGCACACCTACAGAGCCCAATTGACAGACAGCAGGGTTGTGTGGCCAATTTGAGGTTAGCGTTCTAAATCATTGGGTTTCTCACCAGCTGACTTGGCCCTGGGAGGCTCTGAACTGATTGCATCTCTGTACGGAAACTGCCAGGGCCTTTGGATTACCTAAATGAGCTCTGGGGGCGAGGCCACACCCACTCCCAGAGCTCCGTTATCATTGGCTCCCTGCCACCTACTCTCAGTTAATTGGTAAGTTGGGCTGTCCATCAAACACCACATTACACCAAGCCTCGGCTCCCATCTCTAACCAATGCCAGAATCAAGCGATTACAGAGGCTTGAGTTGAAAAATAACATCTGTTTTCTTTTTGAGCTTTTTAAATGGACCTGCCTAGAATATGACATGGGCAAGATTTGCACCGATATTTGTCTTTGAATGCCAGAAATTTGTCACCAGGGGGGTATTGAGAGAGGCACTGGTGTTGAGTGGACCAGTGTCTTCCTGACTTCCTCCCATCTGTCTGAGTCCAAGACAAATGAGGAAGTGCCTCTTTGGTAACAACAACAACATCTGCCTGATGACAGTAAAAACCGCAATAAACCAGGTGTCACATTGCTTTAAATTACCCTTGTGTCACAGCGCAAAATAACCCCGAATGTCAAATTACACTCATGTGAACGTCATACTGTATTATCCGCTGAATGAGAGAATGCAACGTTAACTTTAATGTCCCTTATCAATCATCACGTTACACAAGACACGATCAGTCACTTTGCCCAAGTGCCCTGGGCCATAGATGGATAAATATATGTAATCTAGGAACTAATGTCCTTTTCTTGTATTTCCCCATAGCTTGGCCATTCATTTTAGCTCACAACAAGACATATTGGATTCTTCCAACCCAGCGAAGTGATACAGAGGACATGTTTTCTGTCAGTCCGTCAAGATAAATGGTGATATGAACTCTGAGGCATCGCATCTCAAATCCAATTCTCCATGCTCCACAACTAGTGGTTAGCAAAATAAAAGTGGTGGTTCAAAAGAAATATATATATATTAAATACATATATATGTATTGAAAGCAAAATACTAAGTTTACTGAAGACACTCAATGTAATATTGCCCCCAGCATATATACCAGGGGACATTAAGTGAATAAGCTGTATTATTTTTGTTTACGAAATGGTATTGGCAATAGTCCCGCAATGCATCTTTAACTGAAAACCTAAATCTGTGAATAACAGCTAAATGAAAGCTCAAAAAAGGTACCTTGGTGCCCAGCAAGGTTCCGTGATTAACTCAAAGATTTATCCACATTAATGGATCACCAGCTAAGGACTCTCATTAAGACCACTTTCTGCCGTCTCTTTCAAAGCGTCTGCTCTTGTTTCAAATGTTTGTTGCAGGCCATTAAACGTGAAAACGAGTATGCAAAATGGGCATTGAACCATCAGTTTTGCCCATCCCACATGGCTACCCCCATCACCTGTCCTCTAAACCCTGTCCTCTAACCCCTGTCCTCTACCCCCTGTCCTCTACACCCTGTCCCCTGTCCTCTACCCCCTGAGCTCTACCCCCTGTCCCCTGTCCTATGCCCCCTGTCCTCTACCCCTCTTGTTTCATCAACCTGGCCCTGTTATCCTCCACTGTCAGAGCGTCATCTCTCTCAAATTAATTTCTAATGCCTCCCAGGAGTCCAGTTCTCTGTGTGTTTAGAAAGTTTTATTTATGTTGCTAGATGGACAAAGACCTTCCTGACGCAACACAGTTCTGCAACTCCAGACCCAGTGGGATGAACTCCTGCCTACATGCCGCGGTGTGTTTTAAGTTTGCAAAGCTGAGGCTGAATAAACTCAAAACCCAGTCAAATAAACTCATTCCCTGAGCAAGAGTGTTAGCTAGCGAACCGGAGCAGCGATGTTAAAGATCCCAAGATGTATTATACATCCACGCTCTGGTGCTGTAAATTGAATCAGTGTCTCTGCCCTAGAGCTTCAAGGCGTAACCCTTCTTGTCTGTTTGAAGGAAACCCCTGTTGATGAGAATCAGGCATGCGCACACACACACACACGCACACACACACACACACACACACACACACGCACACACACACACTCACACACGCTCAGAAATTTGTTGTGACTCAAAGCAGTAGAACAAACAACTATACACGATAAACATACATATATATATTATTGTACAGTGATTTATATAAACCAGACTATTGTTTGCACATCGCCAGATGCTGTAAATGATTCCTATTGATCAGTTTGTGCCTTGGAAATAGTGTCTAAAACCTGCTGTTTACGCTCATTAACACTGACTGCAATATTCCCAGTGATCAGTGCAGAGAAAATCTTTATCTCTAGCCCCAAGCATGTGATGCATGTTTGAGCAAGTGGCGTTTATTTGTTGTCTTCACTTTTTCCGACAAAGTTTTTTTGCATTTACCCGCTTCGTATCTACAGATCCAGGTAAATCCCCAGAGTAGGTCAAAGGGTGGACGTTTAATAGCTTCAGTAGATGTCAAACGCCTCAAAACCAATACAGTGTTTTGTGTAAAGCTGTGGAGAAACGCATGGTTGGGTATAGTACTTTCTTAATTGCTATCTATTTAATTGCTTGTTACCTGTTCAAAATGTCAATTCTTGCAATATTTATGGATTATCCATACTCACCGACACCATAGCTATAATAGTTATTTTTAAATTCATTTTCTTTAAAGAGACATCATAAGAAGACCAGAAGCTAGCTGAGTTTTTTGCTGGTTACATAACCAGTTACAGATAAATACAAATAACAGCACAATGTTACACCAGATCCCATGCAATGTGATATTACAGTTTTTTTCAATTGCTTATACACTACAAAATTAAAACTTTCCCACAATTTGCAAAACCTTACACTCAAGGACCAAAACACCAGCCTAGATTTGCACAACTGTAAGCACATTGTCAGCTACACACTTTTTGCAAAACATTACACACAGTGATTTGCAAAACACTAAACACACTTTTGACACAGAAATGTATCATGATGTCATTTCCTTGCAATTTCAAAGCAAAGGCTTTCAAATGAACACACCATAAAAAGGCAACAGGATGGTGGTCAGAGGACGAGGGAGAGTGTGGATGAGAGGGGTCATCCGGAGAGAACAAGGTGGAGGAAGAGGCCAAGGTAGAGGAAGAGGGAGAGGGAGAGGGAGAGGAAGACCTGGAGGAGGGGTAGGACATGCACAAAGAAGAAGAAAACCAAATCTGTGTAACGAAATGAATGCTACAATTGTGGACCATGTAATAAACCACGGACTAACACTGAGGGAGGCTGGACCGAGAGTACAGTCTAACACTGAGGGAGGCTGGACTGAGAGTACAGACTAACACTGAGGGAGGCTGGACTGAGAGTACAGACTGACACTGAGGGAGGCTGGACTGAGAGTACAGACTAACACTGAGGGAGGCTGGACTGAGAGTACAGACTGACACTGAGGGAGGCTGGACTGAGAGTACAGACTGACACTGAGGGAGGCTGGACTGAGAGTACAGCCTAACACTGAGGGAGGCTGGACTGAGAGTACAGACTGACACTGAGGGAGGCTGGACTGAGAGTACAGACTAACACTGAGGGAGGCTGGACCGAGAGTACAGTCTAACACTGAGGGAGGCTGGACCGAGAGTACAGTCTAACACTGAGGGAGGCTGGACTGAGAGTACAGCCTAACACTGAGGGAGGCTGGACTGAGAGTACAGACTGACACTGAGGGAGGCTGGACTGAGAGTACAGCCTAACACTGAGGGAGGCTGGACTGAGAGTACAGACTGACACTGAGGGAGGCTGGACTGAGAGTACAGACTGACACTGAGGGAGGCTGGACTGAGAGTACAGACTAACCTAAGCAGGTACACGCTGGCATCAACAGTTCAGACATTTCGTCAAGAGCTCAGGTGAGAAACGTATCTTCTGTCAACAGAAAATCCATTGCTTACTGCATGTTCCATATCAACAGTTTTGGAATCTGTTGCTGTATCATTTTACAGTAAGCTACATGTATTCGGTTTGGCCAACATAAGACTGAACGTCGAGAACACCAAGGAAGGAGGAGCAAGAGAGAGACCGTAAACCTCGTTTTGGCCAATAATGCAATCAGACTTAGAGAAATTCAAGCCCGTATTGTCAAGTATAACCCAAGTTTCAATAATGTCCAACAGGTCTCTCTGTCAACAATAGCCTGTATCCTTAAAAAACATCCAGTTCTGATGAAACAACTGTATAAAGCCATTTGAAAGAAATTCAGACAGGGTGAAAGTCCTGCTGCTTGAATATATGGTGGTACATTTTGTTCACTGACTGTAGTATTGTGTACTGCACACATAACCTTTTCACTGTACATGTAATTTTACTGTATATATGTATCTACACCATGTGATCTTTTGCTGTATTTCAGAGAGTTTTGCAAATGGATGCGGAGGAAGTCCCGGATGAGTTTATATACATGGATGGGGCTGGATTTAACCTGACAACAGTGAGAAGAAGGGGAAGAAACATCATTGGCCACAGGGCTCTATTCAATGTACCAGGGCAACGTGGGGGACATTACACAGAATGGGGTCCTCCACCACCATGCCAACTTTGGGTCCTTACAACACTGACCTCATTCTTACATAGTGTAAAGATTACACTATTATCTCAGCAGCAAGCCAAAGGAACCAGATGCAATACATTGACTTCTGGGACAATGTAGCTTTCCATCGTTCTGCTCTGCTCCAAAACTGGTTTCATCAACACCCACAATTTACAGTTCAATACCTTCCACCATCCTCCCCCTTCCTAAACCCCATCGAGGAGTTCTTCTCAGCATGGCAGTGGAAGGTTTATGATCTCCGGCCCTGTGTCCAGATGGCCCTCATTCAAGCTATGGAGGAAACATGTGATCAAATTGAAGCAGCATCCATACAAAGGTGGATTCTTCACTCCAAAAGATTTTTCCCACGTTGCCTTGCAAATGAAAATATAGCCTGTGATGTTGACGACCCTGTGGGCAGATCCAGCTAGGCGGAGAGATTTTTAGGTTGTGTTTATTTCTTCGGACTGAACTGGATATGTAATTTATGTTACAGTATTACTGTAGGCTTACAGTACAATGGTACGTTCAGAAATACTGTATGAAAACTGTTGTGTTATGAATGTTTTGTTGAAATGTTCAGTATTGACTGACTTGAGTACATGAAAATAAATATTTTCATTAGTCTGCACAATTGGTGTCATGTGGTGTTGGTGAATTCATTTTTCCACTAACTCTGAGTAAATGCTAGAAGTGTTAGGTTGAGCACAGGAGTGTTTGTCTTATAAGACATTGTATAGTTTTGACAAAAGTGTTCAATTTTGCAAATGATCTGAGGTGTTGTGCTACTTTGGTGTAGTGTTGTGCTAATTGTGTGAACAGGTTTGAAAAACCGGGCCCTGTTTTCAAAATTGTGCTTAATCAATTGAAAAAAACTGTAATGAGTCCAAACACAGGAGCCAAAAGCTGAACAGTAACTGTGACGCAGCATCTCGTGGCCTGGAGATGAAAGCGAGCCAAAGCACCAGAACAAAGTGGCTTACAGTTCCCATGCCCAGGCAGAGCCACGGAGAGAGAGACGCAAGACTTCCGCCCCCAGGCACTCACTTACCTGTACGACATGTGACGTGTGCCCCAGCTCACTGTCGACGCCGCCATCGCCATCAAACGGAAACAGAACGAATCGGGCTTCACGCAGTCTACTGAATGATGCCGTGATCAGTGGAGGTTTGGAAGTGTTTGCTGAGAGCAGTCTATCTCTGGGAGCGGCTGTGGAGTGGGACAGCTAGAGAGCCCCAGGTCTATCTCTGCCCATTTCTCTCTCCCCCTCTGATCATGGAAATGGGAGGAGGAGGGGGGGGACCCTACTGCCCCCCCCCCCTTCCCCCCCAACAGCACTGAAGCAGCAGGCTTTGCATGTGTCCCAAATGCTGAACTGTAACATTACTTTTGACCAGAGCTCCACGGGCCACTTTATAGGAGATGGGGGGGCTCTTTGGCACGCACACCTTTTATAGCTGATGACTTCAGCAGGTTGAGCAGACGGTCAGCACCACAATATATAATCTATTTCACTCAAGTCTGCCACGGAACAGATTAGAGCACCAGAGCTTAGGAGACTACTAGAGGATAGGTTGCAGAGAAACGTATCTCTTTGTGTGTGTGTGTGTGTGTGTGTGTGTGCGGGGGGGGGGGCAGAGGGAGGGGTGGGTGGATGGTGGTTGCACTAGCTGTAAACAAGGGGGATTATCCTACACAGGAGATGTGGAGAGACAGGACGGGCACAAGTGGTTTCAAAGGGAACCTCAGGAAATCCTTGTACAGGTTTTTTCCAGGGCTAGGTAGTGGGTAGAACCGGGATTCAGCAGAACAGTACAGTACAGTATTTCCATCCATAGCGTCTCACACAAACTATCCTGTTTATGATGTGTTCTGTTGAGTTTGCGTTATTGGGCTTGTTTATTGTAATTTACCTGGTGGCAGCAATGTTTGCCTGTGTTTTGTTAGGATGAATGAATAACAGCGAACAAATCATTTTATCCTGATTATGTGTCTTGGATATTAGATCAGACAATGTTAGACACCAAAGTATGTATTTGCAGGGGAAATGCCTGAATGTCCTCAGATATTGTTGGGCTAGTAATTAACCATTATAAAGAGGATTGAAAAACCATATTTCTTTTCTAGAAGTTTCACATTAATCAGTATGGAAAGGTTTTTATTAATGGTCAGATCAGCTTCAGTGGCCATTGTGGTTATGGACCATGCTGAATAAGATTAAGGAGCTTTGCACAACTCTTAGAGCAACATCCTGAATATTCATTGTTTTTGTAAAAAGGTTTGTACCGTACATTTTCAAGAAGTTTGACAACAATATTCATCTCTCAAATCAGGACTGTAACTGGAAAGTTCAGGCCTGAGAAACCCATGCTGTTGTGTTGTCTTTAGTTTAAGAATTACAACAACACAATCTTGTCCCTCCATAAACAAATGACACATTTAGAAAACCAAGGAGTAGCATTTAATTCGATTGTATGCAAGTACAAAAGTCTTAGCAGAGGTGTTATGAAGCATCATAACAACCTCAACCAGCTCTATGAATGGTTACATTTTCATTGCACAGTGTCAGTTCACTCAAGCTGTCAGTAACAAACACTTCTTACATCAAGCCAATTACTATTTCCAGGGACTGTTAATAAATAGAGTAGGCTCACTAATCAGCCACTTAGAGAATAGGTGTGAATGGCTTCAATTAGTAACTAGGCTAATAAGTAAATGTATTCAGCTCTTTTAATAGACGAGTTTATCTAGGGATGGGGGGTGGGGTGGGGGGGTGGGACTTCACTTGCTCTGTTATAAATAATGAGATAGTATTTGTTTATAACATGTAGAACTAGTTATAAACAATTGTTAATGGAGTGTGTGTGTTCTCCATGTGAATTCAAAGCTGATGCTTTTTGATGGACTTGTTTCATTTAAAAGTATTGTGGTATTCCCCTGCACCCCTTGCCCTTCTCTCTCGGACTGGAAATAATGCGACACTTCGGTGACTATAAAAAAAACATCTGTTCCTGTCCCACACTGTGTCTGAAATAGAATAGCACACCTTTGCCAAAGACACAGTGTATTAATAAAACCTTGTGCTGCTGAAGTGAGGTGAAAATAACCTCAAGACAATCTTCTGGAACATTTAAAGGGCGCCTCTGGACAACCCGGCTACTGGCTTCAGATCACTCACAGATTTTAATCAAAACCTCACTGCATTCCGAAGGCAGGAGCGGGACTGATCTACATATTTCATTAAGCAGAGTGTTAAGGTAAGCGTGTGCTGTGGTTGTTCACATTCATAATTTATACCGTTATCTTCAGCCAACCCTTAATTTGACCTTTCTGATGCTAACGCACTCTATGCTCATCTGGATCTGAACAACTCACCTGCAGACAATGGAGAGATTTTGGAGACACTGGCGCCGTGTGGGCCAGTCGGCCATTGTCGTCGTGATCAGAACATTGGTTCTCTTTGGCCTGCTTATAGAACAAACTTGATCCCAGAACCTGGAACTCAAATCTCTGACCTGAAGATTTGGAAACTTTAACTTGCTTCTGGAACTCCCTTCTAGAACCTGGAGCTTCACTTTTAATCCTGGAAAAGAACCCCCAGGGGTCTACATTTTCCATTTGTTTTCACAATACGTGTTGGACCCAAGAGGTTGAGGAGAAGACAAACTGTCCTAAAATAAAAAGAATAACCTGTATTTAAGAGATGTTTAGAATCATGGTATTTTGGCCTGGGATGGTCCAGTGATTCTGGTCACAGGCCACTGTCGCTGGTGAATATGTAACTGTGCACAGTGGGTTTAAAACCTGCCCGCTGCTCTTTCAGCGAAAACTCTCCTCTATCTTTCCTCACTGTCTCTGTCCAATAAAGCATGAATGCTTGAAAATATATCATAAAAAAGAATGTATAATGTAGTTCAGTGGGTCTCAATTCTCAGTCAAAGCTGTTGTTTTTGCTCCCTACCCAGGTCCACCATGAGCCTCTGTTACAGCCGTGAGCCTTGCCAACCGAAATACCAATCAGCCGAGTCTTAAGACACTTGAAATAGCTGGATCCCAGTCAAGGGGACACATCACAAAAACTGAACTGGCATTTTGCATAGTAGCTAACCAATGTCTATTTACTTTGTGGATCAAGTCCTTGTAGATCGAGTCTCATTGTCGTGTTCCATCTGGAATCTTGAATGTGTTGTATTTTTATATTGTTTTGCTTTTGTAAACAGCAGCTGTTTCACATGAATTATGTTCAAGTAAATTACCCAGGAGGAGGTGCGGTGCTAGCTCCCTGCTCACAGGAGTGTTTGTTCAGTTGGACAGGGGAGGTTGGGCAGCAGAAAGTCCTGTCTGCATCCCCTACGAATCCTTGTTCCCTACGTGGCGCACTGCTCTCGACCGGGGCTTTTGAACCGGTCCGTCAGAAATAGGGTGCGGTTTAGGACACAGGACGGGCTTTTTGAATTACAGAAAAAACGAGACGTCGCTACCTGCATGTTGGATATTGCTTGATGGGTTTCCAATCCAAAACCTGCTGGCTTATCAAGTGCCAGCTATCTAATAACCAGCCAGTCATACTGATTCAGCTGTGACTGGAGCACATCAGCTGTAGATGAAGGGGCTTGAAGCCTCTCAGTGCTGTTATATTTTAAACAAACTTACATTAAAAGTAGATGGTGCACATAATGGTCTTCATTAGAAGAACACTGTAGGAATGTCCTCTTCTTCATTCTTCAACCAATCTAGTTGATGTGGGTAGGGGTGAGCTGGAGTGAAGCTTTGATATCTTTCAAGAGGGTCTATACTGTATATACCTACACACTTGCTTGGAGTGCCCTCTGTGGTCACTTGTTACCGACGAAATTCAGAGGGTGACTGGGGGTTTAATAAACAAATCATTCCGAGGGTGACTAGGTGTTTCATAAATGAATCATTCCAAGGGTGACTAGGCGTTTAATAAACAAATCATTCTGAGGGTGACTAGGCGTTTAATAAACGAATCATTCCGAGGGTGACTAGGCGTTCAATAAACGAATCATTCCGAGGGTGACTAGGCGTTCAATAAACGAATCATTCCGAGGGTGATTAGGCGTTTAATGAATGAATCATTCCGAGGATGACTATGCGTTTAATAAACGAATCATTCAAAGGGTGACTAGGTGTTTAATAAACGAATAATTTCCGAGGGTGACTAGGCGTTTAATAAACGAATCATTCCGAGGATGACTAGGGGTTTAATAAACTAATAATTCTGAGGGTGACTAGGGGTTTAATAAACTAATAATTCTGAGGGTGACTAGGGGTTTAATAAACGAATCATTCCGAGGGTGACTAGGCGTTTAATAAACGAATCATTCCGAGGGTGACTAGGCGTTTAATAAACGAATCGTTCTGAGGGTGACTAGGCGTTTAATAAACGAATCATTCCGAGGGTGACTAGGCGTTTAATAAACGAATCATTCCGAGGGTGACTAGGGGTTTAATAAACGAATCATTCCGAGGGTGACTAGGCGTTTAATAAACGAAACATTCCGAGGGTGACTAGGCGTTTAATAAACAAATCAACATCAGGACACACCTTTGACTTGAATGATGTAATTAATGGTCGTCTGTAACTCAGTAAAACAGGCAGTTCTAGTTATCACATCCCACCCATCGTTGAAGAATTCATTAACATCAACAGTTGAACATTTCATCCAACACATCATTCGTATTTGTATGTGTGTAATCTCCAAATCGGATGTAAGCAAATGCACGTGTCATATCATCAGCCCCAGCTATCCATTATCTTGTATGAAACTGTGCAAGCTCAAAAGTGATGCAGTGCCTTATGGGAAGCCCGTATCAATGCAAAAAGTCACTAGAAGGGGCCATTGGAAGGGCCGTATTAGCCAATACACCCGTTCTAATTTTTGTGTCCTCAGCTTTGGGATACTTACACAAATGGAGGGCTGAGGGTGGAATGCAGGATGGAGGGCTTCATTTGGGATTTACAGGGAGTTGCTCTACTGGCTCTCTATTTTCCATTACCCCTGTTGTCGCTCATGGAGGCTTATTTTGAACAAACAGCAGAAAAAAAGATGCTGTTTGTGAGCTCTTCATTGGACTAACTCAAAAACCACAAAAGAAGGCGTGATGAAAGGACTACCTACATTTCAAAAATGATATGTCTTTGTTCTTCGACTCCTCGACAGTGCGTTTAGTTAAACCTCAGAGTATTTTTCAGATGCTAGCCCAAACTCGGTAACAGGTTCACCCCAAAATAAGATGTTCACTTAAAAATAACATAGTTATACAAAAAGAAAATTATAACTTGTCCTGTCTTAATCACCCCATGCTTAAAGAACAACAACAGTAAAGTACTACAGAAATCCATGCTTTTGTTATATTTCCATGGCACACTTTCCAATTGCTATACTTTTAGCATTTGTTGTGAAAATCCCATCCAAGTCCCGAGACCGTTATTATTATTATTATTATTATTATTTTTCATCCATCTGTATCCATCTGTCACACATGCTTACAAGATAAGGACGGCTATGAGACATTTTATAAAGTCAGTGAACAATCCTTTTAAAACCTATCCGTAATCTAACTGTTATCAGTCCTGACACCAGTCAATTTCTTGAATAATGGACCTAAACAAAGACACCATCTGTGTCCTGTACAGGATGCATCAGTGGAGATCCCAGAGAATCACTTGACCCCAGCAGGGAAACCACTCCGACAGAGTGTTTGCTGCATGTGTCTGTCTTCTGCGCCGATCTAAATGGCCACCATTATCTCAGTATGCCTCAGCAGGCAGGTTGTTGATGGAGAGAAACTGCCCACCCTGCTCATCTCGACTGTCAATGCTCTGTGTTCTGGTGTGGTCAGAAGGCTGTAAGTAGTATAATTATTGCATTGTATACACTAAGTATTATATTGTATAATACACTATTATTATTGTATTCTATAAAATGTTCCAGACTTCTTTGCTGGACCAGGTTGTTTGTGAATTCATGCATGGTTCAATGTTAATCACTTTGCGATGAATGCTGTTGTAAAACAAAGGGCATTATAAAATATCTTTGATTGAAATATCTGCTTTCAACGTGCCAGGAGATTATTACATATTACTACAGAATTGAATGTCTAGACATTATTGAATTCCTGATGATTCTGTGATAAAGTTCAGTTAACCTTTAGGCAATGCACATTCCCAAGTAAATGTTGGTGTTCCGAAAAAATACGTGTCACTTCATCGCAAGCTTGAAATCTCTCTAAATCTCTACTCCAACTCCAACAACAAAAAAACTTCCAAAATAAGTTTGCCATACTACTTGTTGGTGAAGTTCAATGACTACTTTGATGTTCCGCTACAAACTGATCCCCCATGTCTTATCAATAACAGTGAACTCATCACCTGCTCAGCGGCCTACTCAGCGTCTTGCCATAAAACAGAGATAACATTAACCTCTCGAAATGGCTGTTGCTCTGAAGGCACACACGTTGGGAGGAGCCGCTCTGAATATCAAAGTGAAATGAACTACGACATGTTGAGCATTTGGCAGATGGCTCCCCGAGGCTCTTGCAGGCTATTTCAGCACAGATCTCAATTAGCCGCTTCACTGCTTTTTTCATCCGCCATTATCTCAGCCTATTATGCTTTAAAAAGGAAATGGCACGGGGGAAGAATGTGGAAAAGGGGGTTGGATAGGCCGAGTGTGTTTGGTTACCCCAAGTGGACGACGTTAGGGCCAAAAGCAACAGGGTTTGAAAACTGAAACCGCAGAATATTACATTGTATGTTTACTGTATGTGGGATTGCATGAGCATGTAATGAAAACGTCCGCGCGATGTAAAAATATCTCTGTCTCAACGACGTAATGGCTCTTTTGATTATTACCAAGCCTTTTCACATCCCTCACCCTCAGGTCTTTTCAATCCAATGTACAGTATCTAGAAATAACTTAATGAAAGTAGTAAGAGCTCCTTCCTATCCCATCCTGATCACACACAGTGATGAGGTGTCAGACATTTCCTCTGCCAACTTCTTTCTCGCCCCCCTCCTTTATGAAGATAGATTAATGATTAGAAGCTATGGAAGCCATGACGAGGCTTCTGCTCTGCTGTGTTGTGTAAGAGATAGCAACATGCTCTATCCATCAACAGCAGACAGGCTACAATAATTACACCCCAACTTCAGATAGCTTCTGCCACATTCTGAAGAGCATTTCAACCTTTGGTGGAAAACAAGCAATTTCCTTTAAACATTTCATTTTCTGTTTCGCCCCCAAGGGCGTCCAGTGGCTGGCATCTTTAATTTGGTACCAGGCCTATCAATAATATTTTTTTCCCACTTGCTCCGACATATTAGGCTGATTGAATTGATTGACCATGCTGTGTGTACTGGCCCGATAACGGTTTGAGAAATAGTTGGCAGATATGAGAATCCCTTTGTCTAAATAAAGAGAGCCTGTGTGACTAGTACATGCAAACTAGCTAATTAATGTGTTGGTCCCCCGAGAGTTCTTCCAGGCAGACAAACTGTTTAATGTTTATTCAAATCCAAATGGGATTGTTAATTCTTATTGAACGGTTGATTAGTTCACTCGTGTTGTTTGTTTGTTGACAAATTTCCAACTGTGAGATCTTTGTATCTTGTCCATTATGGGGGGAACATGTGGCTAGTCATTAGTGCTAAAGAGGGAGAGGGAGACATAGAGATACAAAGATAAAGAGAGAGGAATCCATGGAAACGAGACTCATGACAAACAGATACTTTCTACAACAGTCGTCTTAACCTCAGATGTATTTTGCCACTCACAGTCCACATTTCGACGTTTTGGATCTAGTACCTTGTGGTGTATTAGTGAGACATGATCAAACATATTCACTGGATCAAACTGGGTTTTTGGATGCACAAAACCAGCTTGGTTCAAGAGTGTAATCTGTACAACACGTCAGAACAGAACAATGTTCCAAGTAACATGAATATTAACATTTCTTGTAGTTGATGTGTAGTCAGCGACGTGACAGTGCCTTATCACTAGAATCTGTCATACTACTGACAGGCCAGCTCAGCAAAGTTGTGCTGAAAGGCAACTTTGCTTCACTGATGTTTTGCTATTCAATTTGTCAGGTTTTACAAATAAATAAGATTTGATGGATTTCGTCAAAGCTTTTTCTCTGTTAAAGGAGAATTTGTCTATTTTATAACTTAATGTGAGATAATGTATGAGCCATGATTCTTTCCACAGTCATTGCAAACTTTATTCACCCCTAGCTACAAATCTACGAATGTTGTGCACTAGGATGTCTCAGCAGTGTACAAGCCTCTGGGTATTACAGCAGCATGGGTTTGAACCCAGATCATTCTCTTTCATACATCACCACTGTTCTGTTCAATTTATTATAAAAAGCTTAAAAAACACATGCTTTTATCACCTTTTTTTTTACCAGGCACCAGCTTTAGTTCACTTACTCAAAGCTCCTGATCACTATGCTGCCTCCCCGTTTATCAGAATCAGAAAGAGTTTTATTTTTATAAACTTACTTATAAGTTTCACAACAAACAAGCAATTTGTTCAGGCTGTTGGCGCGACAATTAATACAAAAGGATTTGGAGAAGCAAAAACAAATAAGAACAGTGAACTAATCATAAATATAGTAGACTGTGCATTAATAAATAAATAAATAATAACTAAAAAGTATATGTAGGGTGCAAGATTTTGTCCAGTTGAGGGTTGTGTATGTATGTGGGGAGGGGTTGTAGTCAATTTGGGGCATGTTCATGAGGCCTACTGCTGTAGGAAAGAAACTGTTCTTGTGGCAGGAGGCTTTGGTCCTGATAGACCTCAGCTTTCTGCCAGAGGGGAGAGCACTGAATGGTCCTCACCGGGTTGAGAGGGATCAGCCCCAATCTTTGCCGCTCACCTCCACGCCCTGGAGGTGTGTAGGTTGTGTAGAGACGGCAGATTGCAGCCAATCACCCTCTGCAGAGCGGATGATGTGTTGCAGCCTGCCCTTGTCTTTGGCAGTGGCTGCAGCGTACCAGACGGTGATGGAGGTCAGTACGGTCTCTATAATATCAGTGTAGAAGTGTACCATCATAGTCGTTGGCAGGTTGAACTTTTTCAGCTGTTGCAGGAAGTACATCCTCTGCTGTGATTTTCTGAGAGGTGATGTTCTGCTCCCACTTGAGGTCCTGGGCGATGGTGGGGCCCAGAAAGCGAAAGGACTCCACAGAGTTGACTGGAGAGCCACCCCCCGGCGATTGGGGGAAGGGCAGCTGGGATTCTCACGAAGTCCGCTGTCAGCTCCAGTCTTTAGGGCTGACATGATTTTCCAAAAATATATTTATGGAAGTAATGGGAACAGGTAATGGATAAAGAAAATTACAATTACTTGAAATCCACTCCATATTTGGTATGACATTAGTTCAAGGTTATTTGTCAATTTAAAAAAATGCTCATGTCATCACTTCCATATATATTTTGCTAGTTATGTGTACATTTTCTAGCTGAGTCAAAATCTTGCTGAAGATGGTTATTGGTGACTCTAAGGGCAAATTCATTGTGGTGCAGTAGAAATGTATGGGTGTCACGGTCACATTATAACATCTATGCTGTCTTCTGCCTCAGTGTTAACTTTAGGACCCTTTGTGCTTCAGAGTGGTACAAGACAGGGTTGCCCATTTAGTCCTTCATTATTCACTCAGCCGTTAGAACCACCTACTCAACCATTCAGTGTCAAAGCTAAGGTTTACTGGATTAGGGTGAAAAACAAACAAATGTATATTATGTTGGGATAACATTATCCTATTTATTTCTGACCCAGAATACAATTTGCTCTGCTTGACACTACTGAAGGGTTTTCTGGTTTGTCAGCATGCAGAGTAACCTGGAATAACTCAGAAGCCCTCCCAATGTCTAACTTCCATCTACCTTCCTCCTTCAAATTAAGGTTTAGGTTGTCCTTTAGGGGTGTTATTTATGTGGCATTTTAGTCACACCTCTATAATTTTATAACACTCTTTGAAATAAAAAAACAGATGACAAATATCAATTTCAGTGTGGAGAAAGATCAATTGTATGGTGTCAAAAGACACAGAAGTCTGCAAATATTGAACCGTTTGTGATACAAATGAGCCTAATAAAGAATTTGAAATGAAAGAGCCAGAGGAACACGATGTCGGATGCCATCCTGCTTTGATGTTCATTCATTCATCTTCTTCCGCTTCATCCGGGGCCGGGTCGCGGGGGCAGCAGTCTAAGCAGAGATGCCCAGACTTCCCTCTCCCCAGACACTTCCTCCAACTCTTCCGGGGGGACACCGAGGCGTTACCAGGCCAGCCGGGAGACAAAGTCCCTCCAGCGTGTCCTAGGTCTTCCTAGGACACGCATTTCGGCCGCCTGTATCCGGGATCTTGTCCTTTCGGTCATGACCCAAAGCTCATGACCATAGGTGAGAGTAAGAACGTAGATTGACCGGTAAATCGAGAGCTTCGCCTGCTTTGATGTTCACATACAAATTTGTCCAGAGTTGTCAGTAGTGGATTTCTAAAAGATTTCTTGTCACATTAATAAGGATATCCATCCCCAAACAGTTTGAGCTACAAACTCCTTTTACCTCTGTTCCTTTTACACGGTAGTGTCTGGTTAATGTGTTTGTGTTTTGCTGTATGACACCCACAAGCTATTCGGTCCACTGAAGGTTAAGCTGTGCACCAGTCGGTGAAAGAGGATATGGATCATTAGTTGCATTGTACTAAACAAATACATTTCTCACATATTAACAGTTGGAGCAAGACAAAAATGAAAAAAAGAATTATACACAGTAGTCTCTGGAAAAAGTAGCTTGTTTTGGTTTGCTCTATGATGCCCACAACCAATGTTTTGATTTTATTATTATTTTATTTTACATTGGCAGTTATGAGTTAATATTCATTTCTATGGTGGTTTCATTTAGTATGCTTTGACCTAGGTAAATGTGTCATTGACAGACCATAGGGTCCTTCCTCTGCTTATCTGTTGAAGAGATCTTAGCTTGACCAGAGAATGACCTGGCATCTGTTCTTTGTTCAATGTGTGAGTAATATAAGTAAGGGGCATGGCCAGTGAAGAAGTTACAAAGACGCCTGTCATACCTAGATTCATTGATTACTCGTGTGTGGTCATACTAGGTGACCGCATTTCGATTATCCCATGCGCATGTAAAGATTTTAAAAAACTTTATAGAACTTTGGACTCAAGACCGATATAATTTTCTTTTACAACTGCTACGCTGCTGGAAAATGGAAAATTCGGTAAATATATAATAATGATAATAATTATTATTTTTTATTATTTTTGGATACAAAATAAGCAATGCAAAACATAGTTCAAATATAAATCTTTTTGTACATCTTTTGGATTTTTTAAAATCTGCTTTTGGGCTCAATAACACTAACACAATAACACTATCCCTATGATGTCAGATATTTTCCCATTATTTGTTTGGGAAAGATATATTTCATACATCAAATTGCAGAATAACTGTAAAACAATAGTTTTTGTTAACTTTGCACAAACTGTTGCACAAAATTACACGCTTAGTTCTGAGAAAGTTGATAGGCCTGAGCAACCAGTGGAAACATGGCGGGAGGCAAAGAGATTAGAGTATTTATTTTATGTTAAGCAGTATTCAGATGTTTGTGTTTTTATTTATACATCATGTTTGTCTATTTTTTGACTTGTTTTCAATATGCATTAATATGTATTTTGGACACCTGTTTGTTAAACCTTTGATTCTATAACAGACTCCAATCTTTTGAGAAGGCTTTTCACTAGATGTGGGAACATTGCTGACGGGATTTGCTTCTGTTAAGCCACAAGAGCATTAGTGAGGTCAGGCACTGATGTTAGGGTGATTAGGCCTGTCTCACAGTCACTGTTCCAATTCATCCCAAAGGTGTTTTAATGGGATTGAGGTCAGGGCTCTGTGCATGCCTGTGGTATTGAAAGATGTATTTGTTTTATTTTACTTTTTAGCTTTCTGGCATAGGCTAGCTTGGGTTTTCACCCAAGTACCTTGATATTTCGAGCTATTCATTGTCCCCTCTTTCTTGAGCCACTGTCTCTGCTGAAGAGAAGCAGCCCCATAGCATGACTCTGCCACCATCATGCTTGACAATAAATATTATGTAGTGATGAGTTGGCTTGTCACAAGATGTTTTGGGGATTTAATGGCAAAAAAACATAACACAGACCATAACACAATTGTCCACATAGTTCCGGGATACTGAATGTGTAGTGCAAAATGTATGGAACGCGTTGAATGTTGCCAATCTGGCCCACTGCTCGGATGTGGAGAATTGTACTACAGTATGCAGGCTTTCCAGTTCCTGTCGGAAATTCCTGCCAGAAATTCCTGCAACAGGCTTCAGGTTGCCCCTTGCCCTATCAGGGCTCCAAACTGCCACTAAAATGGTTGCATTTGCGACCAAATATATTTATTTGCGAGTGAAATTTCTGCCAAGGTTTCTGCCACTGGCGACAATACAAATTTACTCCCTTTGATTGTAAAATTTGCATCCTACGTGCATGTTTTATAACCAGTAGCCTATCGCTTCATTTGTTTTGTTGACGTCATTCATTTGTACATAGTCTGGCCCCCTTCCACTATGGCGAAAACTAAAAATGTTCTTGACCGACCGCCAAGCCTCATTAGCCGGTTGAAACCGGTTAACCGATTAGTTTAAAATATGCTCTATTTGAAATAACAGCCATTTCGAGCCGCACCTGCAATTTCCGCTCTGTTTGCGCCTCTTATATGCCATTGTTTATGGTTTACATACATTTTTTATTAATAAACAAGTGTTTTCTCTCGGCTACAAAGATTAGGTTGACGATAGCCTACTGATTTGCGATCTTTGCAGTAGGCTAGTTAACGCGCAATATATACTTTTTGGATAGTTCTGTTTAGAAACAGCTTTCTGTAGATAATAGATATATTTCACATTTTTCAGGCCTGTGAGGCGAGTAGGCTACGGTTCGGTTCTTGATGATATAATCACCAGTTCATGCACCGTAGCCTTGTGATTATTTATTCGTCTGCTATATTAATGTTTTGCATCCAGTTGAGATAATGCTTGTCCTACCAATTTAGGCTGCTCAGTGTGAACGTGGTTTTTCAGATCAAAACAGGATCAAATATGAAGTAAGCAATACACTCCATGTGTCAACCTTGGAAGATTTGATCAGGATCAGCACTGAAGGACCATCACTTGAACAGTTTGATCCTGAACCATGTGTCAAACGCTGGCTTTCTGCAAAAAAGAAGACGAGACGGCCAAACCACACTCAGTGGCCAAGTGATATGGACATAATCATGGTCAGTGGCAGTGACACTGGCTCAGATGCTGTGTAATAAAATGTAATTTGACTGTATATAGTTCATAAGTCGGAAGAGGAGAGACATGCACTCAACAAGGTGAAAAAGTAAGTGCATTGTTATGTGGCTCTTAAAAAAATTATTTGGTGCCTGTTTTTTTCCCCTATAGGAGCCAATGGCTCCTTAATTGATTTTTTTGTTTGGAGCCCTGCTATCATTAATTTTGTAGGGAAATCCTGATGTTGGTCCTCTGCTGGTGCCATCTTGCCTCCACTCATTACGAATCCTCTTTGATGTTTTACAAACAGTGATCCATGCCCTCAAAATGCTTTGAAATCCCTCCCCTGATCTGGGCCTTTGAATAACATGATGCTGGCTAATCATAACTTCAACTTGATTTTGGGCTAATCAGAACCTCAACCTCAGTTGATATCAGATAATTTAATTTTCTTACATATAAGATATTATTCAAGGTGAAGAAATGCCTGAAATTATTTTAATTATTATTATATATTTTCATGTCAACATTTTCATGTAGTGATTGTAAACATTTTATATCCAATGTACAGTATGTTTATTTTATGTATATTTGTATATGTTTGAAAAAGTATGAATACCAAATATATTATGTTGTAATTTAAAATCAATATCTATCTTACCTGTATTATTTTTTACACTTCAGAGTTTTTGAAGAGAGATGATGAATTCAGTGGAAAGTCATCTGGTCCAGTAATGTACCCTATCAGAGCCCTGAGCCATCCAACATACTAGTTTCCATTTCCACTGTCACAAGGGATTTATGGCTCATTTATCATGGAATTGTAAACCCTTTTACGGTCAACCTTGTTTCTTTCCTTAGCATTTAATAGGCACTTCCTATAGTAATTTTTTTTACTGAACCTCTTGGGATGAGATATCGTGTTTTTTTTATTAAAGTAGATTTTCCCTTTTTTCAATTTTGATGTTAGATAGCCCATGAAGAAGTCTATGAGCCAGTAGAAATAGTAATCCAAAGTCCTAAGAGGCACAACATGGCGAGATTTTCAGAATGCTTGTGAAACAGATTTGACAGAATAGAATGGGTTTTAAAGTACAAGTTAATGGGAGAAGTGAAAGTATTACTTTTGAAACAAGAAACCAGGCAAGCCTAGTTCAGCCGGGCCGCAATAGAAAATGTCACCCTCTTGAAATTTGAACCCAGCTCACCAACATGAAAGGCTGTGTCCTTTACCACTACGCCATGGAGCTGCTTATTTCCTGGATGTCAGTATAGCGTCTTGTCTCTATCTTGAACAAATCCTCTTTTGCCACTTGTTTCAACGGTTATATGGCCATTCATGAATGACAATGATATAGTTAAACTAACTTTCTTACTAAGTTTACCTCCACCACAAATTGCGTCTATGTATGCCATTTGCCACTGGCCGTTTTAACAACGTATTAGCCAGTAATAAGCTTCACCGGTATCTACTAACTTACTGGAATAGTCATAAGAATTGAGCAATTGCTAGCGAGTCTGCCAAAGCTATTTCATTTCATGGCATAAGAACGTATTTTTTTCTTTCATGGCAAAACAACGTAATGTTGTCTTTCATTCGTGAATGACATTGATACAATAACTATCATTAAAGGTGAGGATAACTAACTTTTTCATCAAGTGAAAAGACGAGAGAATCGTGGAATCTACAAGAAAAAATGAATAAATGACGTTGGTCGCAATAGATTCAAACTCAGTACTTCCACATGAGAGGCACTGTCTTCAACCACCACGCCACAACATTACACGTTTCAGCAGTCACTAGACACCATGTAAGATTTTGTTAAACTGAATTACTTTTCTTATTACATTTACTTCCACAATAACGTCTATGAACTGTGACTTTTGCCGCTGGCCATTTTAACAGCTTAACAGCCAGTAATAGGGTTACTAGTATCTCCTAACATCCTAGGAATAATCATAAGAATTGAGCAATTGCTAGCAAGACTGAAGATGAACTTTTCCATGCCAGAAACAGTTGCAATATAACCGTATACAGATTCAGATAAGGCTTACCATGACGTAACTACTGTATGTTATAGCCAGCAAATGTGTTTGTCTATCCTGACCCAAAACGCATGCACGGATGTGTACTTCGAAAAACCACCAGGAACAATTGCAATATAACCGTAAACTATTTTATTTCAGGCTTATGATAACGCTCAAGGTTTTAGCCGGCGAAGTTTTCGTCCATATGGAAAAATCCATAATGCGTTCTTGGCTTAGCCTGCGAGGAGATTCAAACTCTGGATCTATCACAGGTCCGCTTCTCTAACCACTACACTATTTAACAAGGTATAGTCAGTCAGACACTCACTCAGGAAGAGAAATTCACTCTTCTTGTCCGGCTCCGCTTACGCCTCAAATCATCATTACATTTCTTTTATATAATACATTCTAATAATTTAGTAAATGCTCTAATTCAGAGGAATTTACAAGTGCATTTTAGAATAGCTACTGTAGGTGTGAGAACCACACATCCCAAACACACAAAGGTGTTCTATGTGGGAGAACACCTTTCCCCATCAAGTACTTACCAGAAATTAATTAATAAAATAATTATACATAAAAGTGATTTGGACATTACAAAATAAACCATGATAACATTCCTCCATAGATGTTCATCTAGTAGTGGCAAAAGTTTAATTACTTTTGAAAGAAAACTCAACCATCTTACATTTATTTGAAAAAAGTAGGCAAAACAATAAGAGAGTGAAGGGACAGTGAGGGTGCATGTACCTCCAAGAGTGTTTTTGGTTCTAATGGACTCACAGTAAAGCTGTGGAAGTAAGGTGATTTGAAACTTTTCTGACTGTTAAGGTTTACATAGTTACATTTTCCGAGAATTATCGAAGAACACACGTTTTTAAGCAGTGCGCACGCATATCGTTCAATTTTCTCGCAGTTGGTGGCTACAGTCCTTGGACATGCCGGTATAAATTCAAACAGTATGCAAATGATTACGCAAACCTAGATAAGTCTATGTAACGTTTTATCCTCTCTATCATAATGTTAACAAACCCTTCCAGATATTCCTGAGAAGGGATGTAGGAGTGCCAGGGATGCTGCACGCTCCCCTGAAGCAGCCTTATCCCCCCCTGATGAAGCCTCAGCACCTCCTGATGAAACCTCAGCACCTCCTGAAGCAGCCTTATCACCCCCTGATGAAGCCTCAGCACCTCCTGATGAAACCTCAGCACCTCCTGATGAAGCCTTAACACCCCCTAATGAAGCGTCATCACCTGCTGACGAAGCCTCATCACCCCCTGATGAAGCCTAAGCACCCCCTGAAGCAGCATCAGCCCCACTGACGCAGCCTCAACGCCCCCTGAAGAAGCCTCAGCACCCCCTGATGAAGCCTCATCGCCCCCTGACGCAGCCTCAATGCCCCCGATGAAGCCTCAGCACCTCCTGATGAGGCCTCAGCACCCCCTAATGAAACCATAGCACCCCCTGACAAAGCCTCATCACCCCCTGACGAACCATTAGCACCCCCTGATGTGATTCCAGCACTATGTTTGCCAGTCAAGACGCGAGTCATTGACCCCGGATGCATGCGTCATCCACCCCTGCTCCAGGTTGACTTGCGTCATAACGGGCATTAGGGACGCGTCTCCAGCGCGTTTGATATCTGTTTGATTTCACATTGCGATCAACTGTTATCAGTACCTGCATCCTTGGTCGTAGTAGTTTAGGAGAATGTACACGAGAATTAGGTTATGTTAGGAAGATTTTAGGGGATAGGGTTAGCTAAAATGCAAAACATTACCTTTGATAAAATAGGATTAAATATGAGAGTTACTTTGATATCCTTTCTAGACATGTACAGGCAGTTCAGTGAACAGGAACAGAGAGGAATAGGGTCATGGAGAAAGAGAGAGAGATAAAGATAAAGGAGCCAAGGCTTCTACACTGCTCTTCAAATACAGACAAACACACACGCACACACAAACAGTGGGTGGTTGGGTGTCAGAAGACTGATCTGGAGTCAGTTCCCAGGGTAAATCATTTGAAGCACCTCTCAGCTGAGAACAACCATCTCTCTCCCATGTCTCTGTGATTTGTGCTGCATTTTACCGGGCAGAGAGAGAGAGAGGAAGACACGACATATAGCCTCTTCTTCTTCTCCTTCTTTTTCTTCTTTTCTCCTTCCCCCTCTCTTCTCATCTATCTACTCTACTGTAACATCTTTCTGGCAGGCGGTATCCTCAGTGTGTGAAGGATGGCGGTGTGGTGCTGTTTCATCAGTCTTATGGAAGAGGTTCAATGATGTTGTGGCTTAGCAACACCTCCATTTGCTTTGCTTTCTTTTGATCAGTGGACTTTCATTTCTGAAATATAGTTTTTTTTTAATGAGGTGATGCATTTTTCCATATGTCGTTCCAATTTCAGGAGTTGCCTTGTATAACTAAACTAATTGAAATATAGGAGTTTATTATATTTTCTATATAACTTTTATTTAACCATGGAGCCATTTACAACCAGTGTCTCTTTTTTAAATGAGCCCTGCAAATGAACATTTCAATTCAGAGGTGGTCCTTCTCACTCATTTACTCACTCACATGCTTATGCATGTGATTGCTTTTTTTTCCGCCTATAGAAGTCATAACATGGTGACATTTTATTGTGTGTGTATCTGTTTTAAATTATTCCTAAACATTTAAATGGCACAGGCAATCAAACATGCAGTGTAATATGCAGTGTAAAACATGCAGTGTAACATATGCAGTGCAACATACTGCATGCAGTGTACCATATGCAGAGTAGCATAAACTGTGACATGCAGTTTAACATATGACATGCGTTAGACCTCCTAATACAAATGATTCTACATTGTGCCTTCAGAGTTTTCCCCCTCAGTTCTGTCCCTCAATCTCCTGTGCCTGCATCTCATTAATACATGTATGTAGTTCTTGGTCTTCTTTGTTTTCTTTGCTTTGCTCTCTCCATCTGTTTCTCCCTTCCTCCATCTACTTCTTTCTCAATATACATCTGCTTCTCCCCCTCTTCTCTTTATCACGGCCTCTTACTGATTTCAGCATTACCGTAGGGGCAGTCTCTTTCTCTCCATCTCTCTACCGCTCCACCTCTCTCACACAAACACACTCACTCACTCCTACCTCCCTGTCACTCAGACAAATGAATCTGGCTCATTTTCTGTTAACGCCTACACTGTTGCTGGGTCTCTATGCCTCCTCACTTTGAGCTGCCTGGCCCACCAGCCAGTGAACTTCACAGGGACGCTAACAAAGCTGTCCTTACAGTGCTGTTTATCAGAAGAAGCCTATAGCTGTCCATGGGACCTCATTCCTCGTCAAAAAGAAAACCAAATCTTCCCAAGGACTCCACATAATGTGGACAACCTTCCACTATGTCAGCAACATTTACTCTTTAGTTACGCCTGAGAGTCCCAGGTGTCTGTGGCGTGTCAAAGGTGACGTGTAGGGTCAAAGGTGTCGTACAGGGTCGTAGGTGATGTGCGTCATTGTTCACGAGACAGGAGATTGGCTTGTCATGAATAGGAGGGTCGTGATTGACAGTGCATGTGTGTGTCACGAAGACTCACAGTCAATCTCAATTATATTCTTATTAATCTCAAACTGACAGTCACAGAGCCACAAAAGCCATGTACAGTAGAGGATATTCTATATTCATTAACTGCCATTGATTTTTGCTGCATACCAGGAAGACATGTGCATTATTGATGCATATTCAGTTCAGCTTGCCTTCATATGCTATGATAATTGGACCATGTGGTAGTGCCTTAAGGACACACTGGATCCCCAGAGATATAGTATAGTAGTCTATGGGAAAACCAACATTTTATTGCTTATGTATGCTAGCAAAATGCTTTGGAATATTTGACTTGATTTAGTTTGTTGTATAAAAAGTACTTTTTTACCCGTCTGTGGGACTTTATTAGCTCCTTTTTAAACTTGGTTTGAAGAGATTGGATATCAATGGAAATTGCTGCTACAATATTATTGCTATCAGACGACAAAAGAAATACCGTCGTAATCTGATTCTTGTGTCTCTGGCAATATTACTTCTTTCATTTCTAAATCCAATCCTGTGTAGAGTGGATATTATTGAACTCTGGCAAGTGTGTGTGGTATGATCAGGACAGTTTGCATGGGGTACTATTAATCTACCAAAAGTACCAAAAAGAACCACAAACAAGTATCCAAAAACAGTAAACAAAAAATAATATGTTTTTAATGTAAAAATAGATTTTTATGTAAAATATAATGTGATTTGATTGAATATCTGAAGACACACAGAAAAGTCTGGTTTCCAAAGGTTTTTTGTAAGTCATTGTAAAGCTTTTTTGTGTGCTGTAATTCAGTATGCATATATATATATATATATATATATATATATATATATATATATATATATTAGATGGGCAGTAAAATCAAATATGTATATGACTTCATTATGCAGTGGTCACGTTTATCAGTACTATATGTTTTTTCCATAAATGTTGATGACTGTTTTAAATTAAATTGATGACCTCAGGGAGTTTTTCCCCTTCGAACAACAAAGAGGATGCTGTTTTAGTAACACCGTCAAAAGGTAACTATGCACAGATCAACAACTGAAAGTTGGCCTAATTAGGAGTGACAATGTTAAACTGTAAGAGACACCTCACTGAAAAAGTAATTGTCTAGTTCATAGATTAAGCCCATTAAGCCAGTACCTATGCACTGAGTTCTTTGGAACAAGATTATTGGTTTAGCAGCAATCTAATTACCTTCATCTAGGCCTTGGCTCTCGGCGCACATCCACAAATTGGCTCAGGAGTAAGAGTACTGATCCAGGATCTGGCCAGAGATTCAGTCATTTATGATCTCAAGGGCTTGAACTGATCCTAGACCAGTTTTTTTACTCTGAGGTGAAGTCGGTAAGGACCTTGGTATTTAACAGGTGTTTAAACACAAGTTAAATAGGTCTTTCACAGACATCTCATCTGTTCAGTCCAGCCATTCTTTATTGAAACAGACCTTTTCATTAACGCTGAACAGCTGCAGGCAATCTATTTACCCCTAAATGGGACAGTCAAGCTGTGAAATAGCAGCAAACAGGAAGTCATGTTCGTTTATGAAGAACACCAAAGTTAGTTCATCATAAAGCCCTGTTTTTCATTCCTCTAATCCACCATCACACTCTTGCTTCCATCCTGAACATTTCAAAGATTGCGGTTCATAAGAACAAGGTCAAGCAACAGACATAGGGGACAACAAAGCTACTGACTGGCAGAGGGTGAAAACGACTATCCACTGACCAAGATGACCGTCAAGTCATTTGAATGTCACTCAACAACCATAGGATGACATCAAGTGACCTACAAAAAGAATGGCAAACAGCAGCTGGGGTGAAATGCACGGCGAGGATGGTTCGAAACAGGCTTCTAGGGGCAGGGCTGAAGTCATGCAAAGTTAGAAAAAAGCCCTTCATCAATGAGAAGCAAAGAAGAGCCAGAGTTTGCAAAAGACCATAAGGATTGGACCATAGAGGAATGGAGTAAGGTCATCTTCTCTGACGAGTCAAATGTTCAGCTTTGCCCAACACCTGGTTGTCTACTGGTTAGACGGAGACCTGGAGAGGCCTACAAGCCACAGCGTCTTGCACCCACTGTGAAATTTGGTGGAGGATTGGTGATTTGGCAGATTTGGCTTTGTGAAGGACACATGAAAGGTTACCCTGGAAGAATAAGCCAAGTACAAGGTTATCCTGGAAGAACACCTGCTCCCTTCTGCCCTGACAATGTTCCCCAACACTGAAAATAGTTTTTTTCCAGCAGGACAATGCTCCATGCTACACAGCCAGGTCAATCAAGGTGTGGATGGAGGACCACCAGATCAAGATCCTGTCATGGCCAGCCCAATCTCCAGACCTAAACCTCATTGAAAATCCTTGGAATTTGATCAAGAGGAAGATGGATGGTCACAAGCCATCAAACAAAGCTGAGCTACTTGAATTTGTTGTGCCAGGAGAGGCATAAAGTCACCCAACAGCAATGTGACAGACTGTTGGAGAGCATGCCAAGACGCATGAAAGCTGTGATTAAAAATCAGGGTTATTCCACCAAATATTGATGTCTGAACTCTTCCTAAGTTAAAACATTAGTATTTTGTTGTTGAAAAATGAACATGAATTTGTTTTCTTTGCATTATTTCAGGTCTGAAAACAATGCATCCTTTTTTTTGTTATTTAGACCATTTGTTTTCTACAAATAAATAATCCAAATATTCTTATTTGGAATTTGGAATTAATGTTCTCAGTAGTTTATAGAATAAAACAAAACTGTTCATTTTACTCAAACACATACCTATGAATAGTAAAGCCAGAGAAACTGATAATTTTGCAGTGGTCTCTTAATCTTTTTCAGAGCTGTATATAAAGAATCCTGTGTTAATCTGAAGTACCCAAAACAGACACAATCCTAGATACACGACATACATCTGCTGTCACACCATTTGTCAGTCAGACACTATTCTTGAAAATGAAGAGTAGTCCTCTCCCACAGTGCCAGGCAACATGCCAAAGATAGATGTTTAGAGTGAAAATATTTGTCACCCTTGTGAACCAGACCACATTAATTAGACTAAGAGGTATTCTAGGGAGAGAACTGGTGGCTCTGCAACTAAGTGCTGTTTTTTGTCACCGGCAGAAAGCCATTTACATCTGTCTGGGGTAGATTTTTACATATTTTAACCGCTCTGATCTCATTCCTTATTGCCCAGACTGGTACAGTCACACATGCACACACACTCAGTCATTGCTTTAACGCGAACACTTCACCACCCAAAATATTTTGAAAACCAAATGTGTTTATTTTGTCTTTAACCTGATGCAGTTAAAACACTTGAACTGCCGTTATGATGTACAGTTCAAGCTTGAAAACATTTTAATCATAATAATTAACGCACACATCCATACACATAAATACACGGAGGTCAGCTACAAAGTAATATGTTAATAATCCAATTAAAGATGAAGACGTTTTGCCAGGTGGTTTCAATGCGTCGACAGAAATCTAGGAAGACAGTTTGTGGTTGAAGCTGCTTAATCGACAAACACCTGCAAAAGGTGAAAAAAGTGTTTTTCCTTCAGTAAAATATGCTAAAATGCAAGCTGTAAAAGATGTTGCATTGCAGGAATATTTAGCAGGCAGAAAAATAACATATCTTCTTTCCACTGGCACTGTAATTTCACGCCACTTTGGATGCCAGGAACCTTTTGACCAGGGTTGTAAAAAAAAAGAATCTGACAGTCATTTTAAGTGTTGCTTCCACCTCTATGTGGAAACCCAAAAAGTGCTGTTGACTGCCCTGGATGTTTAAGGTCTCCTGAGGTGTAAATTACATTTGATCAATATTTCAATAAATGAAAACTTTTTCGGACAAATTGATTGGATTAACCCCATCATTCATACCAAGTGGCATTTACATATACGTATATATATATATATATATATATATATATATATATATATATATATATATATATATATATATATATATATATATATATATATATATATATACACATACATACATATATATACATAGTGGATATAAAAAGTCTACACACCAATGTTAAAATGCTAGGTTCTTGTGATGTAAAAGAATGAGACAAAGATAAATCATGTCACTTTTAATGTGAACAATTCAATTGAAAAACAAACTGAAATCTTTGAGAAAAAAAAATAAAATTACAATTACAATGACCTGGTTGCATAAGTGTGCACACCCTTAAACTAATGCTTTGTTGAAACACCTTGGTATGGGGTGTGTAGACTTTTTATATCCACTGTGTGTATATACACACACCAATCAGCCATAACATGCCATCTGGGAATACTGTGGCTGTGAAAGGGTACACATGGTCTGCAACAATGCTCAGGTAGGTGGTACGTGTCAAAGTAACATCCACATGAATGGCAGGACCAAAGGTTTTCCAGCAGAACATTGCCCAAAGCATCACACTGCCTCCACCACCTCCTTGCCATAGTGCATCCTGGTGCCATGTGTTCTCCAGGGAAGCGACGCACACGCCCTCGGCCATCCACGTGATGTAAAAGATAACGTGATTCATCAGACCAGGCCACCTTTTGCATTTTCTCTGTCATCCAGTTTTGATGCTCACGTGCCCATTGTAGGTGCTTTCGGCAGTGGACGGTCAGCATGGGCACCCTGACTGGTCTGCGGCAACGCTGCCCCATATGCAATAAACTGCGATGCACTGTGTGTTCTCACACTTTTCTAACAGTACTTGCATTAACTTTTCCAGCAATTTGAGCTACAGTAGCTCGTCTGTTGGATCGGACTAAACGGGCCAGCCTTCGCGCATCAATGAGCCTTGGCCACCCATTACCCTGTTGCCAGTTTACCGCTTTTCCTTCCTTGGACCCCTTTTGATAGGTACTGACCACTGCAGACCGGGAACACTCCACAAGGGTTGCAGTTTTGGAGATGCTCTGACCCAGTAATGCCCAGAGATGCTCAAGCTCTCACATTATGGCCCTTGTCAAAGACTCTCAGTGCCTTACGCTTGCCCACTGACAGGTGCCATGATAACGAGATAATCAGTGTTATTCTCTTCATCTGTCAGTGGTCATAATGTTATGGCTGATTGATATATATGTATATACAGGTCCGGAAAAAAATAAGAGACCACTGCACCTTTTTCTTTCCTTTCCAAAAAAGTCATACAGGAATGTTTTGAGTAAGGAACAGAAGCGTTCAATTTGCAGTGGTCTCTTAATTTTAACCCTTCCGTTCCTCACTCAAAACCTTCCTGTATGACTTTTTTGGAAAGGAAAGAAAAAGGTGCAGTGGTATCTTAATTTTTTCCTGACCTGTATATACAGAATAAAATTACTATATGCGAACACATTAAGTACTGTTATCCATAATGTGTAGGATACAGTGCTAACTGCAATTCACAGTGTTATCACACTGTGCTAAAACAATAAGCTAAGAGAAGTACTCCAAGTTTACTAACCATGTGTCAGCATGGTTCAAAGAAAACAAGAGGTTTCCTGAAGGTCTAGAGTTTGAAATGTTATGAGTGTCATTTGTCTGCCAGATCAGGATCAAACTGTGGGTCCACGCGTCACACCGCCACGCGCGTTATTACAATGGCCAGTGATCTTGGTGCAGGCCGCAAGCCCTGGTGTTGCTGATGATAACAGGTCTAGCGTTGAACTGACACATAAAAAAGAATGATGGATTGCATCATCACACTAAAGCAATTTAAAGTTCCTAGCTGATATATGATGTAGCAGGGCCCCTGTAGTATAGAGATAGTGAGTGAGAGAGAGAGAAAGATAGAGAAAGATAGACAGAGAGAGAGAAAGAGAGAGACAGAGAGAGACACAGAGAGAGAGCGATTAGACCTATGTATCAAGGCCACTCCAAACCAAACACAGAGACCCTGGATGACCCTGGATGACCCTGGATGTCCTCTATTATGCAGTTTGCTTGTTCAGTCGGTGAATGTACTGTACCTCCTCGGCATGTGTGTCAGTAAAAGACGTCCAGGTTGAAAGAGCTACATGACAACAATTCGACTGGTTTGCGGTGGGAGCATGCAGCAATCTTAGATCGTACCTGCACGGAGTTGCAGGGGATCCGAGGCCATTATCAGCAACTAGTTAGATAACCCCTTGGGTGAAGTATTGGTCCAGGACCCGAATGGTCACTGGTTCAAATCCCAGAGTCAACAAGGTGAAAATCTCCTGTTGCGTTGTTGATTAAGGCCCTTAGCTGAAACTGTTTGTGTACGTTGCTCTCGTTAAGAGCGTTCACTAAATCACATGAAAAGTTATGAAATAACTGAGTCATGTGCTTAGAAAATGTTAAAGCAATTGTTCATATGTTGGCTTAAATCGGAAGTTACCATAATATTTCATTTGTGCAATTTGTAACACTTCGGCAAAACTGATTGATCTGACCCATATCTGTTTCAATATAAGCACCTTTCTGGTGTATATATTTGGCGCAATTTTCACAAGTAGTATATGGTAAAATGTTTATGGCATGGCAATGCCGAAAGAGGGAAAGACAGAGAATATGAAAAAATGTGAGGATGAATGAGAGTAAGAGAACGACAGAGGGAGGGAAAGAGAGAGTCTCTGTTAGTGCCAGAAGCAGGGAGATAGATGGAGCGTGGTGTAGTAGTTCAGATTAATGGAGCGAGCCTTTCCAAAGACATTTCCCTATGGATCCATCACCAACAGGCAGAAGGACCCCACTGCTACATAACACTTTTTTCTAACTTGTTTGTTTGTGAGCCGACTTTCCGTTGTCTCTCCCTCACTGCGTGCCGAAGACTATAAATGTTTTGTGACGACCCTGGTTTACAAGCGTGGATATCGACTCTGTCCATCAGCATCCAGCTGTAGCGGAGGCGATATCGCGCTGGGTTTCAGACGGGAAGGTTGAAGGTCGAGATGCACTCCCTGCCCGTTTCCTTACGATACAGAAAGTTTTAGAATTTTCTAGATTACTAATATTCCACACATATAAGAATGATGGAGTGATAGAGGTTTAAAATAATTGATTTTAATACATCTCCATGGAGAAAAAAACCACTAACATTTCACACTTATTAATGACATAAGAAAATATGTAAGCTTGACAATTAAGGACTTTAAAACATTAATCGTATACATTGTGTACATTGAAGTGATAGATTATTAGTTTCTAATAATCTATTGAAGTGTAGATTATTAGTTTCTGAACTAATAATCTACAGACTCCTCAGTATTCATTTTAGCTGCTATTCTCATTGTTATTTGACGTGCAACATATGTAGGTGGGGTGCATTGTTTCACACCCCTAGTGTCACGGTTGAGTAGAAGGCAGCGGTATTGACAAGAAACTCACGTTTAATCGCAGGGTTCAGAGAAGTTAAACGTCATGAGGAAACACACAGCAACAATTGCATACATTTTTATTTTTTTTTAAAGACTGACAAGAAACTCTAGGAAAGGAGGAACTTAAATAGGGACATAACGAGGGGTTAACGAGACACGGGGGGAAACCAATTACAATGACGAGTCTAAACATAGAAACAGGAAAACACACAGAACTGCAACGACCAGCCCGGCACAGGCCGTGACCGGCCATTGTACCTTGACAGTTCTAAGGGTAGTAAAGGATGGTCAAAGTAGAATTTTTGTATTTCTGTCCTGTGTGAGCAATTCATTTTGTCAATACATTTGCAGCACAATATTTCAAGGTTGTGGAGCCTGCCGTTTTATATAGACATGGTCTTTGTATCATTCTCCTGCTTCAGTAGTAGAGAGATCAGACCCTCTGTGTGTCAGAGATTTGGCCATTCATGTGAGAGTAACAAACTTGACAGCAGAGGATCTTTTAGTAGATCACAGAAATGTGATGTTCATTGAGGTCCCTTCTATGTGATTACCGCTTCCAAAGTGTAATTTTCTTTCCACTAGTTTAACATACAATTTTTGCAGCATGTGATCACAGAAGTTTTCCTCAATCTTCAAATGACTAGGAAATATTAGTTCGAATTATCCTTTGGGTGTAAGATCTCTTTCGGCAGCAGACTGGGGTTCAATTAATCAGATCAACCCTTTAATCTGCGCACCCCACCTGTCTGTATCCCCTCTGGCATTGCAATACTGAGAACATAGTGATGCCTTTGAGCACCAGTGAAGGATAATTGGCGGTATGGTTGCATTAGTGATGCCCATTTGAGGCTTCATTACCGTTCTTCTAGCAGCAGGATATTATGCTAGCAGTGCTAACTCAGATTATCTTTTTCAAAATTAAAGCCATCATTGAAATATATGAGGGAATATAGTTAACAATCTAGTCTGTACACTTTATGTTTAATGTCCATTCCAACGTTGTTCTTGTCTGTTCTTTTTCACAGACTAGACTGTAAACTATATTGCCTTATACATTTCAATGACGGCTTTTCTTGTGATAAAGAAAATCTGAGTGCTGCCAGCATAATATCCTGCTGCTAAAATAACGCTAATGAAGCCTCGAATGGCCATCACTAGGTTGCATGTACAATGAATGGATTCATGCCGAACTATGCTGTGGTCACCTGCCATTACAGGGGAGCCGACTGCCTCTTACAGACCCCAGAGGTGTCATAAAAGTTTCCAAAGAACTCTGGGTAATTAGAATTGGGTGTAGATTTATTGACTCGATCTGTTTATCATCAGGCAATCCATTCCAGTTTAACAGATTTTACCTTGAAGTGTAGTTTATTAGGATTTTAACTGCTCTAGAATTGGATTTTCCCACCCTTCTCCTTTCCCCAGGCCACTTTGCTTGACACTATTAAATGGGGTTCCTGAAAACGATCAACATAATACTTACTGTCTTGTTGTTTTAGCCATGTTAACACTGGTCTTCTCCTGGAATTATAACTAGCTATAGTCAACTCACCAATGACAATTTATATTTGTAGATTTGTGTCACCTGGCACTGGAGCAACTTTGAGATGCCTGTAAATTCTTACTAGTTTCTTAATAAAATGAATGTCTTCATGTCCTAATCCATGAAAAATGAACTGCCAAGCAAACATTAGTGCCAACTGACTATAGGAAGATATAAAGGTGCCAGATGCTGAGAGTCTTGAAAGGGCAGTGCTGATGTGGTTATTTGACCACTGTCGTCCTTCTATGCTGGTTACATAGATTGCTTGTAATGTTCTGCAGGTCGTATTTGTGGATAAGTTGTCCTCCTAAATAATTTTTTAGTGGTTCTAAAACCTCAGCTTAACATATCACCTGGCAAGACATTCAACACTTTGGTTGAAGACCTGAACAAGCTCCCCTGAATAAAGCAGTCAAGGGTGAATTGAGGTGTGCTAGCTCAGGAATACTGTAACATGAAATGGCCGGGGAACCCCAAAAGAGGGAAAAAAACGACTGCCACAAGATGGGCATAGTCCACTTTTGTTCCTAGCTTCATTCAGTTTTACAGATGACTGGCCACAACTTTCCCCATCACAGGGGAACCCTCTAGTACATACAGGCACACCAACGACACGCTACAGCAAATCCACACACACACACACACAGACTTACACACAGAAAAATTGCTGCCAGTCACCAGAGCAATGTTCCACTTCCTCCCCGAATTTCAAGCCACTGCATCCTGGTTTCCTGTGTTTTGGAGCCCGTCCTATATTAACAACATCCTAGCATATTTGTTATTAGTATTCTCCTTCATTATCTGTCTCCTGTAGCTGCTTCCATATGTATTCACAAAGGCAACAGAGTGTTATCGGCATTTTAACACGGTAAAGACCTTCTACGAAGATCTTATTGTGCCTTATTTCCTTGAGGAGCTTGGGATATCGGACTATCCTTAGAAGTTCAATAGCTTTTGGAAGCTGATCGTTCATGCTTTTGTTAGAGTCAGGATGAGCAAAGATAGGACAGCAACCCAGTAAAGTACTTATTTAATTTTTTTAAATATGGCCGCATGGAGCTTTCAGGTACATGGATGTAAAATGATTGCAAAGCAGCAGACCTCAAACAGGTTGACATTCTGATTCTGGCAGAGCGAGGGGGGGGCAAAACATTAGACAATAGCAAGTGCCAAATAAATTAGGAATTAAATTAGGAATTATTGGTTAATATTTGCCCTTCTCACAGCCCTAATCAGTAACGATTATTTAAGCATCCTTTTCTTTCATTGTTGATGTCAATATGCATAGTTCTCATAGCACCAATGAATTATCATCATTGTGTGGCTCCGTGACTTTGTTTAGTATTCAAGTTTAGTTTAGTACTTACTAATGAGCAATTCAAGTATCTGTAATCCGCATCTGTTTGCATCTGTTATATTCCATTGTGAGTTCTCTAAAACTCATTTTATTTTCATTCTCCTGGCCATGTCCGCATATGCTGTGTCATTCTGCACGTTTGATCAACACTGACAACAGTAACTATATGAATAACTTCATGGATATTCCCAGATTGCTTAGGTTTGTTATTTTTTGTGCCCGAATGGAGGGGTTAACCTGCTCAGAGACAAGTAATGAAGTTACAGTGTTTGTTCATGACATGTTGCATGCTACTTCAGCCATCTTTACTGAGTCCTGAATGGATTCTCCATTGTTGGCCTGTTATTGAGGGATTGAATGAACACCCACCGTTAAGATCTCAAAATGTGTCTGTGCCCTGTTTTATTTTTTCTTCAAACACATCTTAATGTATTGCAACCCCATCCCCTTTATATTCACCAATTAGCTGGTTTTACTATACATTTTGTCTTTGCTTGACTGGACATGTTGATAAACTATTTATGGTGGTTAATGGCTTATAAGGTCGTGTTTATAAAATAATTCACAAATTTCTATGCACGAATAATGGCCATGCTTCTTTGAAACAAGATACACACCTCATATAATGAAATCAAATGTATGTTTTAAAAAACCTCTTTAATGGTGAAATGGTTTCAAAATGCCGACTGCCTTCATGCCAACTGACATGTGGATGATGTATGCGCTGATGAAAAGGAACTGGCCTTTCCAAATGTAATCAGTTTAATCTGAACAAACCGTGTGTGAGCACTGTATACCCACAGCTAGAAGCTGTGAGAATTTAATGTTAATCATCCCAAATTATATTTGTCAAACATGATTGGTCATTTGGCATATTAAAATATATGTGCAATTTTTCTTCAAGTACAAGGGGAAGGTCATGTGAACATGTGTTTGACGTTGTGGAGGTTGGTGCCTTTCTTATGAGACCTTAGGTTTGACATTTATTTTGATATCATTATTTTGATGAATTTCAAAATAATGCCGTGGGCTGGGTTCAAGCTGAACATGTGCATCGGTGGACCGACCCACACTACTGTTCTGGAAACATGGACCGACCCACACCACTGTTCTGGAAACATGGACCAACCCACACCACTGTTCTGGAAACACGGAACCACCCACACCACTGTTCTGGAAACATGGACCGACCCACACCACTGTTCTGGAAACATGGACCGACCCACACCACTGTTCTGGAAACATGGACCCACCCACACCACTGTTCTGGAAACATGGACCCACCCACACCACTGTTCTGGAAACATGGACCGACCCACACCACTGTTCTGGAAACGTGGACCGACCCACACCACTGTTCTGGAAACATGGACCCACCCACACCACTGTTCTGGAAACATGGACCGACCCACACCACTGTTCTGGAAACGTGGACCGAACCACACCACTGTTCTGGAAACATGGACCCACCCACACCACTGTTCTGGAAACATGGACCGACCCACACCACTGTTCTGGAAACGTGGACCGAACCACACCACTGTTCTGGAAACGTGTATTAAAAACATTCTGATATGGATAATTGAATTCGCTTTTCTAGCCATAAGCATAATAGGCATGTAACTCAATGGACTGCTTTTTGTATGGATATTTATTTAGAGCCACACTCACACGTTTTTAAACGGATTAATCAAAATTTACTATAGAAAATCATGTTGGGTTAAACAATGCTGTTTACCTGTGACTGAATTCACGATGTAGGACTGCCTTTTCCTAAATTCATTATATAAATAGTAAAAAAAAAACTGATAATTATCCTATCATCTATGGTCCACAAATGTAGATAACTTCAGTCAAATATAGAATATATCCAATCCAAACAAGCCAAGGCAACTGTACTTCAGAGGCTCCCTTGCTCTCAAATACCTGAAAAACGCCAAACCATCCCATGTTTGCTTAAAATGAAAGAGTTGAGTTAACAATTGCTTCCAAGTGCTATGCAGTCCATATTCTCTCCATCAATTACCTATCAGCAACCACCACTTGTTGTGTCGCCCACGGATTGCAATTGATCCCCCATTCATCTCTCAAAGGTCGGGTCCTTAGAGGGAAGGAAGGATCCCGACCCCTTGTGCCTCTGAGAGAAAGAAGCTTCCCTCTCTCCGTTATCGTTCTTCCAGTGGAGCCCTGCAAACTTTCAGCAAGGGCTGCTTTGCTTCATCCAGACTGAGGTTTTGGGATGGAATCAGTTCTGATAAGTGGTTTATTTTACTACTTCGTGTTACTAATGGCCAACCCCCTTTGAGTTAAACACGCAACAAAGGCCAACTAATAAGGGTTCTCGTGTTTTCTCTGAATTTATTTTAATTTTCATGTGAACATCTACCTGCTGCTGCTCAGAGCGCCTGACGATGCAACACTTGCATTTGTTGGTTCAAGTAGGATTTACTTATCTGTCAGAAGCTTTGTTTTCAAATGTCAGCCGTGTTTGGGAAAGTTGAGGCTTCTTGAGTGCGTCATGGCAATAAGGAGATTGGGAGCTTCTGAAGATCACACATCGACACCCCTTTCTGTTGCTTACGCTGCATATCGCTTCAGGCATTACGACTGCAGATAAGGCCCACGTTCAACCTTTCTATTCTCCAATTTACTTTCGGAGAAGGTGTCACTCACAACACTGAGCTTCTCAGCCTCAAACTACAAACAGTCATTTCTAACTTTCCTTATATGGGGAAAATGTAATCACTATGCATTTTTTTAATTCATATTTTTCAGCAAATCATTTATATTTGCAGGATTTCTTTATAATACCTTTGCATGAGCCTCTTTTGGCACCCGAATCTTACACAGATTGCTTGAGCATCAGGGCCGCAGACCTTTCGAGGGGGGGGTTCCACCCCGGACATATTTACGCCGCATGAGGAACAGTTCCTTGCGCCGTCAACAGAACGCGGGCAGTGGGACCACCGAAAAGGTCCCAGTGGGTGTGGGTGGATTTACAAGCCAAGTTCACTATTTTTCAGTGCCAAGACCTGACAGGATGATTTGATGGTCTAGGGAACCCACCTCCTTGCCCAGCATGACTCATTATCGGGTTATATACACACACACTGGAAAATTAAGTGCCGGTTATTGAATTAGGCCTAACAGTCGATAGCTGCATAGCTGGTGTTTCGGCAGAGCCAGCGGTGTGACTGCAAATGGGGTACTGGTGAGCAGCTGTACTCAGGATCATTGTCACTAATTTGAGAATGAAAAAGTACATGCCAGAGAAATAACGACGGCTTGCTAATGCCGTTCGGCCAGTTTAGCCCGCCTTAAGTGTACTGTCAGTTTCCACAGTTAACGGCTCTGACCCAGCACAACCTCTGAATGATGGTAACACGGGACACATTCATAGTGTACAAAGCGCACATTCATACAGTGTACAAAACGCACGTTCATACAGTGTACAAAACGCACGTTCATACAGTGTACAAAACGCACGTTCATACAGTGTACAAAACGCACGTTCATACAGTGTACAAAACGCACGTTCATACAGTGTACAAAACGCACGTTCATACAGTGTACAAAACGCACGTTCATACAGTGTACATGGTGTTGCTGGACAGCTCAAACTGAATTCTAACGCTCCTTTATCATCCTTAAGACTTCTGTTGATGTTGTTTGAGCTGACTTTGAAATGAGGTGTCTGGAAAAAACCAAAATCATCAGGGATCAAATAGTCTGTAATCAGTCAATGTATCGAGAACAATGACAATTTTTCAAAATGCGATTTCATGCAGTTGTGTTCTAGCTCTGTCCCAACCCATAGGATTCTGGGACCAATTAGAAAGTCAATACCTTTTCCTGTTGTGAAATTTACGAAGGAAGGTACTCTGATCCAGACTCATTATAGAGAAACAATAAACATCCATGTAGCGCTTGGACAGAGCAAGGATTTTGGGTATTCAGGCAAGGAATTGGATATCTTAAAAGGAATAACTACTTATCTGCAATAGGCCTCAAAAATCCTGGCTGTGTGCAAGACATCTTTTTTAGTGACTCAGAGTTTTAGAGTTATTACACTATTTCTCGGGGCAGATATGGATTTCCCATACATTACTGTAAGTACCCAGTTTCATTTTCTTCCCTTGAAGCTTTTCTCTGTTACTAGTGTATACTGGGCGGTCGTAGGAGAGATAAACCCGGGGTGTGATTAATGGCATTCTCTATGAAACTGACAGTCAAAGAGCCAACAGGTATGGCTAGTAGATGTACATGGGGTGGTAAGGTATTGCATTCATAAGTGAATATAGAGATATAAGATTTACAGCGGTCAAATATTTATAAATTACTTTCGGAGTTAATTTTGGGAAAACTAAAATGTCTTAATTTTACAGAAAAATATCTGGATGCATAAATGTCATATGCAAATGTGAGATTTTGAATAGAAAAAAATTAAAAGAAAAATGCAAATAAAATGTGCATTTTACATTGTTATTATTACAGGGGCACAGACTCCTGACCAACATTTCCACAACAGTTTTTACCGACAGTCTTTGAGAACCAGCCCATCAAGACAAAATGGAGACTTACAGCAAACACAAATGCTCCTCTCAAACACACTGACACGGTCAGGCAGTGCTGCGTTACTGTACAAAATAATTTATTTGTCAGCGTCAAAATCCCAATGCTGCTCTGCTCAAAATACAGAAAGATATCTTCTCCCATTTAGAAAAGAAATGCTATTTTAATACGTCAAAACAACAAGAAAGAAAAAAATTGCAGAATCTGTTTACTTTTTTAGGTCTACAGTATCAAGGATTAGCAAAGGAGGTTATAAATAGAACTTTTTACACTTGAAAAAAATAGCAATGGAATCCTCAGCACACTCAGTGGGGATTTGCTCTCTCTGCCAAGCATCCACAGTAAAACCATATTATTACGCTCTATTCCTCATTAATCAAGGCCATTGAGTAGGACTAGTTTGTGGAGCAACAGAACTAATAATATCTGTCAGGAACGGCAAAAGTATTATTTACCTCTGCGGTTGCCTAGACAAGGTTTCTGAGAGAAACTTTGAAGTAATTAGCGCAACATGAAAACCGAAAGCATTTCGTTTGACCTTAAAGAGCGGCAGGTTTCTGCATGATCACATCGTGTCACACTGGCTGTCAACTCATCAGGAGTATGGAATATTTTCACATAACACATCGACCGCAAATCACAACTTTTTATTATTTTTTATTTTTACTCAAACACCTAAACGGTATAATTCAAGGACACTCCAGTGCAAACAGGAAATATAAATGCTGCTATTTATGAGAATCGATCAATATTGAATACGGTGACTCCTTCAGTTGTAGGGAATCACCTTGCTCTTGCTTCCTCTATGCTTCCTGGGTTCAGGAAAGAAATCAAAAATCAGTCCCTAACGTTATTCAGGACACGCTTTTGGACGAGGAGGATAAGTTATTTAAGAACACGTCACGCACAAAAACAAACACCACATCAGCTGGCAGATCCTGTCCATATGCTCCAGACGTCGCACAACTAGTCCCCCTCAAAGAGAGGGGAACGGTTCAAACTTTTTAGGTACACATATTTTCTGTTGCATTACAGTTCCTCTTTGCTTTTGTCTCAATCAAAATACTGACTGATTGTCATCGTGACAAAAAACGACTTGTGCTTTTTTTTTACTGTTCCTCTTACAGATAGTATTGCAGCCATGTCCGTTTCCTCTTCATTTTCCTGTAGCTCTTGTCGTTCCCCTCATAGGCTACAAACACTTGACCTGAGGTTCAAAGGTCATTGACAAGGTAATGGGGATCAGCTCAGGGGAAAACCAATCAGAATAGGGTTGAACACCATGCGCTGAAAATAAAAATGTCTCTGCAGATGAATGCCACCATGCAATATTTATACCAAATCAAATCCACCTTCAACATTCGGGCCAATTGGGCATCCTCATTGGCCCACATCGTCCATCTTAACTCTTCCACACTTACATTTTGCAGTCACTCCTATACAGAGCAGGAGCAATTAGAATTGAGTGCCTTACTCAAGGGCATAACGAAATATTTTCCCACCTTGTCAGCCCAGGGATTCAAACCAGCAACATTTCGGTTACCACTCTAACACTCTTATGACGTTCCCTTTCACTCTTGCTTGCCAGTTTCTTTTTTTTTAGGTTTGGGGGGTGGGCCGGGGCTAGGGGGGTAAATGCTTTATTTTGCAATTCAAATTAAAATATGAATGTTTTCTGTGCGTGTTTTAAAAAAAATCTTTAGATAATTTCTCCGCCCGCTGTCATTGGGTCTATAATAGTTTCAAAGAGAGGCCATGCTTGGGGCTGTTCCCTGTGGGCTGCGCGTTAACCGTTGGGTGACTTCCTTAGCCACTGGAAGAACTGGCGTTCATGGAGACTGTGCCATCTCACGTTGGCCTCTACGATCTCCACGGCCCGGGCGAAAGCTGGACCCGCCCCTCCTCCACTGATCTGGATGAATTCTTTCAGCTGAGGGAACAGACATGATTTAGGTACATAATCAGGCAACAAACATGGCACAGCATGCATATCCGAAAGGACAATATACGTAGACTTGGCTAGATATTTCTTTTGGCGCAGGTGGCAACAGGTGGCTGAGCATTTGGCTGGATCGAATCCCTGACCCGGCAAGATGAAGTAAAACCTGCCACTCTGTTTCTGGTACAATCTAATTGCTACCTAGTTGCTCATCGTTGCACACCACCGCATGTCTGCGCAGAACTGTTTGAGTAAAACGAGGAAGATGATTCGAGGAAAACCATGTGCGTTTGGTTTCACAGTTCCCATTTCCCTTTCCCAATACTTTATACAGTAATCACAGAGCTCAAGCTGAACAGACAAACATTCCCTTTGCTGTGAGTAATTATACTCAAAGTCTGAAAAAAACAAAGTCACTGGTAATGATTAAAGATTAAAATAATAGTTCATTTCAGAAGTCGACCAAATTCCCTGTTTCTAGGGATAACCAGGGCTGTGGAGCATACTTAAAATGTTCACACAAAAACTCTGTGAAGCTTTTTATCCAAATTGCAATCTCAGAGAACAAATAACAAACTGGTCGAGTATAAACAGAGAAATGTTATTGTTTTGGGAAAAATAAATTTAGAATTTGATGCCAGTAACGTGTTTCAGTAAAGTTGGGACAGGGACATATTTACCACTGTGTTGCATCACCTTTTCTTTCAACAATAAGTGTTCAGGAACTGAGGAAACAAATTGCTGTAGTTTTGAAAGTGAAATGTTTTCCCTTTCTTCCTTGATATAGGATTCCAGCTGCTCAACAGATCAGGGTCTCCTTAGTCGTTTTTTTCATTTCATAATGTGGCAAATGTTTTCAATGGGCGACAGGTCTGGACGGCAGGCAGGTTAGTTTAGGACCCGGACTCTTTTACTATGGAGGCATGCTGTTGTAATACGTGCAGAATGTGTTTTGGCATTGTCTTGCTGAAGTAAGGAAGGTCTTCCTTGAAAAAGACATTGTCTGGATGGCAGCATATGTTGCTCCAAAACCTGTATATACAGCTCCGGAAAAAATTACAAGAGCACTGCACCTTTTTTTTCCTTTCCAAAAAAGCTGAAAAGGTTTTGGAGCAACATATGCTGACGAAACCTGTATATAAAAACATTTCTGAAGCGGGATGTGCATTAATGCACCCCCATACCATCATGGATGCTGGGTTTTGAACTGTGTACTGATGGTCCCTCTCCTCTTCAGTCCAGAGGACGCGGCGTCCATGAGTCGCCACATTTTTTTATTCATTAGACAACAGGACAGTTTTCCAATTGGCATCACTCCATCTCAAATGAACTCGGGCCCAGAGAAGACAGCAGCATTTCCGGATATTTTTTATTTATGGTTTCTTCTTTGCATGGTAAAGTTTTAAGTTGGGTTTGTGGATGCAGCGACATACTGTGCTCACAGACAATGCTTTTCATACGTGTTCCTGGGCCCATGCAGTGATGTCCACTACAGAATCCAGTCTGTTTTTAATGCATTGCCACAGGAGGCCATCCAATCTTGGTTTTCAGCCTTGTCCCTTGCGTACAGAGATTTCTCTGGATTCTCAGATTTTTTTTAATGATATTAGGTACCATATATGATTAGATCCCAAAACTCTGGAATTTTACGCTGAAAAAAGTTATTCTTAAATTTGTGCACTATTTGACCACGCAGTCTTTCGCAGAATGGTCAACCCCTCCCCATCTTTAGTTCTGAAAGACTCATCTTCTCCGCTCTTTTTATACCCAGACATTTTACTGACCTGTTGCCAATTAACTTAATTAATTGTGTGATGTTCCACCAAGTAGTTTTTTAGGACTACACAACTTTTCCACCCTTTTGTTGCCTCTGTCCCAAAATATGGCATAAAATTCAAAGTGAGCATATATTTTTCAAGAAACAACATTTCTCAGTTTCAACATTTGACTTTGTACTATTTTCTATTTAATATAGGGTTTCTGTTTTTCTTTTCATTTTACAAAGTGTCCCAACTTTTTTGGAAATTGGGGTTGTGTAAATAAAAACTATTTTTATAGTAAGTAAGAATAAATGCTATGCTTCTAGTTCTCTTGCTTTATTATGAAAGATAATGTTATTTAATCGAGATTTAGTGGACTACAAGATACATGTAGACAATTGCACAGCAGAAATGATGAGTAAGACAGTTATATAAGTATTGTCATGGACAATGTTTTTAAACTGTTGTTTCACCTAGCTATCCAGAAGTGGCAGTGTAGTAGCAAACTAGATTTTATATTTTCACACAATGGGTTAGATGTAAATGAGAGAAAAATTATTAAATATATATATATATTTTTCCTTTTAAAACAGATTAAAATGGCATTATATAACATTAAATAACATATACATATATATATAATGGCCTTTTAGTGTGTTTTAAAAATAAATAGGTAATTCCAGAGTTTTCAACTGGGTTTAAGTAGGTTGGACCTATTTTGTCCAGATTATGACCATGACGAGATATCATTATAATCTGACCATTCATCTTGGTAAGTGGTTGGGCTCTGGAACACCTATCAATCAGTAAGGTGTGTATATGTAAATACATTAAAATTGGTTTCCTCAGAGTGAGCATTTCAAATTGCTCTTCTTATTATCAGTAAATAAAGAAACACAGTAATTACTTAAACATTCATTTGTGAGCAATACACTGGCAAAGACAAAACAATTGTAAGTCACTCCGGATGAGAGTATCTGCTAAATGACCAAAATGCAAATGTGATTATAGAAGACTGAATAACAGACTGAACCTGAGTAAACTCACCTCGTTCAGTTCCGTCTCTGTGTTTAGGAATTCAGTCACCCCGCTGATTAGCTTCGAATTCATGAATAAAGCCTCTCCATACCTAAACGAGGACATCGGTGAAAAGGAAACCTTTTTTCAAACACTGTTGTTTCCCTGAACGCTATTCCAAAGCACTCTTGGGCAGAGCAACAAACAGCAGCTGAATTCCATTAACTTTACAGTAGCTGTAATCTACTTAGAATTTAGTATAAACCAACAATAAGATTAATTGCAATGATTGGTAAACAGATATTGCATTAGGAGCAAAAAATATAACCTCATTAAAAACACATAAAATGAGTTACACTCAGGGTCTCTGACAAGTTTTATTTGAGTCAAGGACATCTCATTTCTGGCTTACATGATGATTTTAATTGTATTTAGTGATACCAAAAGGTGTTGTAGAGTGTGAATTGCACCTTGAATTTGAGGGGATCTTCTGTGTGTGTGCAGGCACTTGCATAAACCTCTGCTGCGAGCCTAATAGTAAAGACATGTCTTTCAACTGTAAAAACAAATAACCTGAGCGCACCATGAAGCCAACCAGTCATGATGTTTTCTTCCAACAGTAAAACATATCACTTCAAAAAGTAGGCTGTCACCTCACATCCTAAAAACATTTTGGTAACATTTTTGTAAATGAACAACAGACTTTGTTTGTAAATCTTTGTTTCTCTTTTAACAACTATTGTATCAAGATTTGATCTGCTGGCTGTAATTAACATGCGCCCCTCTGTCTCTGTGGCAGTGATTGCATTTTGAACCAATGGAAGAGATATTCGCACCTTGACAATTCTACGATATATGACAACTAACCGGACAGTAGCACCGAAAAAGGTGAACACCTTTTTCTCTGTGTTTTTTTCCCTGGTAGTTCCAATTCAAACCGCTTAAAAATGGTACCTAACTCTGTACCTGGAAAATTCCCAATCACATTGATTTGTCAGTCACATCTTCTCTTGTATCCCTCTCAAAGCTCATTTGGTCAGGTCATATCCTGTTCCCCTTCTTTTCCAATGGGTTTTGAGAAAGAGTCAAGAGAAGAAGGCAAAGATTCAAGTACATTCGATTGAGATTCTGTCCTTGTGTCCAATGCTCCTCACCTCCCTATCCTAGAACATTGGAAGAGAGGCGTGAAAGGACCTCCCCTTGAGCACCAATGTACTTGCAAAGAGAGGGAAGGTGTGCTGGGAACAACACAGAGGAAGCCTCAAGTGTTAATTTATTATAATAATTTCATTGTGGATTATTATTGATGTCGTGGTCTGATCATCCCATATAGTGTTGCCACACCCTTCAAAATGTGTTGTTTTTTCGGTTAAATAACAATGAACAGACTGTGGGCAAACGCAGGTCAAATTTAGTAACGGAGTGTCTGTGGAAATCATTTACCGCGAATTCAGGACGTCCCACTTCTCTCTGAAGTACCTCCAGGCCAGCTGTCTGCCGTGGGGGTTCCGTCCCACGTGGATGATGACATCAATGACGTCTTGATCCGGCACCAGATCCGAACTCAGAGACAGATTGAGCAGCCTGGAGGAAAAGAAGAGGAGGACAGTGTCTAAAAACCACCCTTCCCATACGGGAAACCGATTTATCTTGGGAAACGTCCCAGTGTGGTCCGAACTTACAAGAAGACATTATAAACTCCTTGAAAGTTAAGCAGTTTAATGCAGTGTTCACGCCGCGCATCGTCCAAATTATCTGAAAAGGCACCAGCGAAGAAAGTACGACTTCAATAATTTCATTTTCAGAAACACTTTTAGACTGCAGAGCCTCGATGATCATAAACATCCAGCGAGAGACAATGCCTCACAAACATCTTGTCCCATCCAGAGGTACCTCTGCTGAAGTAAACACAGTCTGCTATTAAAGTAGAAAATACATAAATACATTAGGGCCGACTCAGTCACCGAAGGAGAACGCGGGAATTCAATTACCAAAATACGGTTTTAATACCATGTGTCAGCAGCCTGAGTCAGTGTGAACCCGATGAGACTGTATTAAATGTAGATATAGCCACTTATGCAAATGAGCGTAAAATGTCAAGCAGGCAAAAAAAGACTGAAGATATTAGACAAGACAGCGCCACGGTACACATTTTCAATTTGCAATTACATGCAGTGAGAGTAGAAGTGCTACATGGTGGTCTTGAGAAACCTTAACTCTTTTTGTTGGTTCTGAAATATTCCCCCTTCGCCGTCGTACTCTGTTCATTATCTTCCTGTATATGTTGGTTAAGTTCACACTGCAACCAATCGACTGTATGAAACTCTTTTAAACCACGAAGATGAGGATGACTGTCCCAGCGTTTAAGCATTTATCGTATCACTTATGTTAGATCCATTATAATACTTAGTGGACAGATTTAACTTGATTTAACTCAACACAGCGATATTCATTCAGCGAAAAAAATAAATGTTCAAGTCTCTAGTTAAGCCAATGTATTATGTTATCAGGATGCTTTTGCATTATTGATGCAATATTTCAATCAATCCATCACCATTATATTAATTTCAAAATCAGTTTTATTATATATTGCTTAAATAAACACCTTGCCTAAAACCCCAAAGGCAAAAATGTACATAGATGCCCAGTTGCTGGGAACCACCAAGAAAACAAAACACCAAGGAACACTAAAAAGAAAGGCACCCTGGAATAACCTTAGAGAGAAGCCAGGCTCTGGGTAAAAGTGGTCAAATAAATTGGTCACATTAACTTTAAGACTGGTGTTGGGTACTGTATGAAAACCTACAAGTACTACCACTGGAATGCCCTCACTTCTCTAAATTAAAACCAATGGTAAGTTGTGCGTCTTGTTTTAAGGTGTAGAGAGGCGTTTAGTACGTTGTAAATCATAGCTGGCACGTGTTACAACCTGCCACAATAACACTGTACCAGCTACTGTTTGCAAAGGGATCAAATGCCCATCTAAACATGCACGCGATGGGAGTTAAATATTAATTTATGAAACGTGATTAAAATGACATTAGAAAATGTACTGGTTTTCAGTCGACTGATACTAATGACGGGCAATAACCGAAACTAATAAAGGATGAAATTACTAACGTAACCTAAATCAACGCTGAATCTTAAAGCAGCTTCCAAAACGATCACCCCGTGTAAACAAAGACACACCCTTTGGTCTGCTGTTCTGTTCTCTGATTTTAAAGCACATGTTCCCCCAAACCCCCTGGGGGCCCGATTACCACATCGGAATCCCAAACCCAAAATAGTATGGGCCCCCCCCCCCCCCAAAACAGGAAATGATTCCACCCCCAAGGCCTCAGCGAGTGTAAAAGGTTGCTAACGGTGTTGTGCCAGGGTTATCTAATGTTAGAGCCGGCTGAACACTGTCTACCAAGACAGGCAGCGTTTATCCAGCCGCTGAGATCAGAACATGCATTAATAAAAACATGGAGGACAGGGATACAATTTACTGCAAGGGTGCCGAAGGAGACTGGAATCAATACTAAATGCAAGGCAGCATCCACCCCGCCCCCCCCCAGCCACTGAGATGCTCTCATCCACCCTGTCCAGTTTTCATGGCTGTAGATGGAGTATTACTTATGTGTCTAAGATAACCGTCTATACACACACACACACACACGTGCACACACACACACAGATGTAATCACAGACATGGGTCTTATTTTCCACCTGCCTGCGGTGGGGAAAGAAAAGTGTGCCTCAAAGCCCTAAATAAATAATTTGGAGTGAGACTCCATTCCAGCGTCTGCTAAACCAGATCTGGGGCCAGCGGTGGTTTATAGCTCACCATACCACTCTTAGGGATTTATCAAACAACGCCACATTAATCTCATCAGCAACAGAGCCATTATCTGTCAACTAGCAGACCCATTCCTTGTATGGACGGTAGGCTTTGAAAATACATGTTATGTCCGTCAGGCTATTTCCAGCTGCAGGGAAGAGATTAGGCCTACCGTACAGGCCCAATTAAACACTATTAAAACCAAGTTACAATGTGTCAATAACCACATTTCCGTCCACAGTCTTCACGTGAAGTCATGGAGTAAAAAATAAACTAAAAAATGCAACAGGTTTGATGGAAATGGGACAGGCCTGTTAAAAAGTATGATTGTTTACAGACAATTTGGTGTTCTGAGTGATAGGACATCTTTTTTTTTTGTAATAAATGACGACGCAAATACAGACAGAAAAACAGCTATATCAAAGTAAGGTAAACATGGAGCCACAAGATGATTGCGTTCTGTGGTGCTCCCACCACAACTCCTGAAAACCTATTAGGCTACAAATGAAATAAGTTATAATGATCTTCACCGGGGAAATGAGCTTGATGCTCCTTTAAATAATTAGGCTTGTATCTAGTGACATGATGATTTATGTGTGGCTGCTATACAACAAACAAAAATAATCACGCTTCTGTTTTTCCCCCCACAATCTTTCATCATGTAGCTAAGAGCAGCCTGTCCTCTATGACCTGGCTGAAGCACAGGTACCGGGCTGATCACCAGCGATGTCAACTGAGACCATGCAATCAAGGTTTTCAGACAAATTTTTTTTTTTTGGGGGTCAGCCCCAAATCTATAGTGCTATTGTAAAAAATAAAAAAGTGAGCGGTAACGAGGGCACGGCTTAGCTCTTCAGTTCACAGAGCTGTGGGTACATTGTACTGTATAAGACCTCAGACCTTTCTGGCCAAAGCAATTGCTGCTTGCGCTCAATAAACCCTTCTGACTGGGCCACTGCACTGCTTTAAGATATGCATAGGGACATGTCTGGATAAATAAGTGGTGGATTTCAGATGGGAGTATATGGTTAAAATACATCAGGGAAAAGTTAACCGAGTCAAGATGAGTGAATAGGATCATTAGTTGAGGTTGCTCAGCCATTAACAGAGCTGATCAGATAATCTTGCTGGCATTTTATGTTATTATTCACTTATTTTGTTGCCTGAGCAAATTTCAGCCAGAAGCCAAAATATGATTATCAATCAGTGGAATTTAATAAAACTCCATCTTCATTTGTAGCCTATAAGCTATCTGGTAATTAATCTACGGCTAGAGAAATAAATTGAGATGCATCGAATATCTGTTTGTGTGCTTATCTATCACTTACCAAAAACATTTGGAATAATGTAACCCATGCTGTTAAAAATAATTGATTGGCTTTAATTGTAGGTTATTTAAATATTATTGTGGCCTTCAATGAGCAAACAAACAATATAACATTATGGGGTTACTGACCACCACATTATATTACATTAGCCCAACATACTTTAGTAAGAAGTGTTGGTTATTTAGCTTAAAGGGAGGAGAGCATACAGAAAAAACTGCCACAGAATGTTGGAGGTGCTGTGGAATCAACTGAAATACATTTGCCAAATGACCCTGTTTATTTAAGTCTCTCTGAACAGAAACAACTAAAACCAACAAACAGAGATATTTAGCTACAGCGGATCAATGGCTGCTTTCATAAAATTGCTTTTGATTGTGTTTTGTCACATCACCTTTCGGCCAATCAACGGGGAGCCTCTGAGCACGCACAGGACATATGAATCAGCTGGTTTGTCCTGATCTTCCAAGGCACAGCACACAGACACCAAAAAGCCTTTCAAATATATATCAAAACACAATTACAGGAAAAACCGTTTGGTTGAGTCAGTGTTACTGGACATGTTTTATTGATCTCAGTGACCTATAATGTTGCCTGTATCACTGGCTCTCACACCTCTCATGGGAATCCACAGACGTCTCACAATTTGGTTGCAACCCTGAACTAGATCATCTGAATCAGGTGGTCAAGGGGCCTGATGATTAGCTTAGTCGGTTCAGGTGTGTTAGCTCTGGAACACATTGACCGAGCGCCCCTGGGAGAGGTATGAAAACCGCTGACCTAAATCAGCGACATAGCAGCCTGTTGTTCTGTATTTTGCGTGAGACTCAAACATAGTATGTGAAATGGTTTAGAATAGCATTCAACTATTCCAGAAGATATCGATCATATGCAAGCGCTGTGATGCGCTGTGAGATAAAGGTGTTTCTCACGGGCCTTTGTGGCTGTGGCCCGAATCACACACTGCTCTACTGACCGAGCACTACATTCAACCAGAGGCCCACAGGCTACAGGAGCGCTCCACGGAGAGTGCAGGGTGATATTGGTGATGCAGGACATTGTGAAGTAAATGATTCCTTCCAATGAAACCGGCCCCTGAGCTCCGGCAGCTTAATCCTCCGCTAGCTGGCGTCTTTCTGGTCCCGCGGAGCGCAACGGAGACATTATTTCCCCCGGTCGCTGGGAGAATATCACGGCTGTCCCATGAACCCCGCCTCCTATTGTGCCCCGCCACGGCGCACGCGGCGGATTGGGGAGCGAGGAGGTCGTGTTGGCGAGTGCCACGGAGACACAGACACGCATGCATTGTGGCGTAGCTTAGTGTGTGGCACATTGTCTTATTCTTTTTATTCTTGGCACACACAACGAGAGTGGGGGGTGTACGTTGGCAAACGCACCCCCGCCACACACACACACACACCCGTGCCAATCCTCAGGAGACCTGTGTTAGCAGGGCTTGTTACTGTTTCTCCGGTCCGCTGGTTCACAGCCACATGCTCTCTGCTCCACTGGCAGTGCCTTGACGCCATTGTGCCTTAATGCTCAGCTGCTCTGTGCCCTCATGCTCTGTCCCGGTGCCCCCCGGTGCTCCTCGTTGGCTCGTCTTTGGAAAACACGCACACTCATGCAAATGAAGCAGCCGGGGAACGGCTGTGAGACGTCCTCAGTCAAATATTAGGACTGTTCTATTGTTTTCTCTCCCCGGCAGTTTCATTAGTCCCAGGTGACGTGAGCTGCCAAGCAAGGATGGGGACAGAAAATACACAAGGGCAAGCTCTTCCTGCAAAAAGGTTTTTTCAAACCGCGGCAAAAATATAGCTATCATTTGACAGTCGCTGAATTCCTATGACAATCAACACTATCATTGGCTATGGTTCTCATCGGTTCTGAAAGCATAGGGACTAGGCTCTAAGACCGTGGAGGGGTTCAGCCGATGTAGCTGAACTCCACTCTCATTCCTCTGACAACCACTTTACATACTAAGTACCCACGTTCCAGCTTGGGCCAGCACTTCCAGCGTGATGCAACGAGACTTGACAGCAGGTGTTTGCACACAGCAGAACTAGAATAATTCAGCGGCGTCTTCACCCTCTAGCTTTGGCAACGCAGCGCGGCGAAAATCCATACGTCACGCCGACTGTGGATTGGCTCTCGTGTGTATGGGGGCGGGGTACCCCTGCGTGAGACCTTTTGTTGTGCTCTGACACACCTAGCGACTGTCAGAACACGCTAACACACGTGTGTTTGCGCACCACCTGGACTGCACGCCCACGGCACCGATTTATTCCAAGCGCTAAGAAGAGTGTGGATACTGGAAAAGATACTGGAATAAGCTAATCAAGGCTTATGTGAGTTCCGGGCTGACTGGCATTGGCTTGCTATTGGCCTTTGCTCGTATGGTTCTATCCAATAAGATGTAAAGGCTTATTTGATACGCATGAATGTAGAAGGAGCCCATGCTGTGCTATAAAATAGTTCTGAATGCTAGCCCCGTATTAGGGGAATGCCATGATCTAGGATATATTATATACCGTGTATGTATATATATATATATATATATATATATATATATATATATATATACACACACACTTTTTAAGTAATTAGGGCCCAAAGTGTGTGTTATAAGGCCAATATACACACAGCTAATAGCCATTCTTAGGCATTACACAACACAGAGTGCCTGGATACCGCCCGTCACCTTGGTATACTGGCAATGTACCGCAAACCCTAGATATACCTTACCGCGGTGAACCGGCACCCAACGCAACAAAAGCAATTACATGACATCATCACCAAGGCATACGGTCCCACATACCACGGCTTTCGGCCAATCTGTATTCAGTGCTTGAACCTCCCGGCTTGTAATATACTACATGCCGTGTACCCCAGGGTCAGCGCGGAGCAGCTCAGTGGATCTACAGTCCAAGTACCGGGAGGGTTTAGAGGGAGCAGCCCCTTGCTGCGGACGACTCGAGGGCATTGCAATATGTCATCCACGTCGCCCGGCTATTTCTAGTATTTAACAGAAAAGGGAATGAGGCCAAGGCCAATGATGTGTAGCCCGTGGACAGATCCAGAGCGACCCCCCCCCCCCCTCACTCCACTGGTTCAAGGCTGCCATGTGTGGGGACGGCAGGGGGCGACTGGACAGAGAAGGCCTGGCTTAATCCCCTGACCTTTCCAAGTCGGCAAACCAAAAGTGACTTAAGCCTTAATGTCATACGTTCATAGTACTGAGTCGACTCTTTTCGCTGGTCCTCGACTCAGTGCCACGGTTACAGATAAAGCCTGGAGCTGTTGAGATTTTCCCGACGAACAAGCAATAAGGTGCAGTGATGAGTCAGTGAATCTCCGGTTGAGCAGAAATGCATTGTGAACATCCATGTGACAGGAACAATAGAGTTATCTAGCAGTGAGGCCGTGCAGTTACCAGTCAGGAGACTGTCTTAATGCCTGGTCCCTCCATGGATAAAAAATTTGTTCTGAAGTCCATTTTTGGTGTATATTTTAAGTGACTTACCAGTTGAGCAGGAATGCATTGTTGATTTCCATGAGAGAGAACATTAAAGCCATGTTCTGCTGTAGTGGGTGAATGACTCAGCCAGAGCAAGTTGTTTCTTTGTGGAACCATCTATTGATGGGAATTAGCGCCAGTGCAATCAAGCAGTGGATCGTACTGTGGTACATCTTAGCATATCAGTGTGATTGCATGGCAAAGAAACGTAACATTAATAATAAATCTAGAGCAGCAACACTGATTTACACACCGGTTTACACTGATATACACACCGGTTGACACTGATTTACACACCGGTTGACACTGATTTACACACCGGTTGACACTGATTTACACACCGGTTGACACTGATTTACACACCGGTTGACACTGATTTACACACCGGTTGACACTGATTTACACACCGGTTGACACTGATTTACACACCGGTTGACACTGATTTACACACCGGTTGACACTGATTTACACACCGGTTGAGCAGGAAGCCGTTGTCGCTGCAGGTGAGTGCCTCCAGGAGGACCTTCTTCTCTGAGATGGCTGTGGATGAGTGGAACTTCATCCAGATGAACTCCCATACGTCCTCGTCCATCAGGGACACGCCTGTACAGTACACGATGTCTCGCACATTAGGCGGTATTCTGTGGGGAGAGGAACACACACACATCACACGAATGAATGACTAAACCTCTTATAAGATGGATCTATTATAATAAATCATATAATTATGAATCATATAATTGTCTTTTTATTTCATGCAATTATAATAAAGACGATTACTTGCTGTTTGTTCCAACTGGTGACATTGCAGTTCTCCCTCGCATATGACATATATACAGCCCTGGAAAAAATGGCACCTTTTTCTTACCTTTCCAAAAAAGTTCAAAAGGAAGGTTTTGAATGAGGAACATAAGGGTTAAAATAAAGAGACCACTGCAAATTTAATACTTCTGTTCCTCACTCAAAACTTTCCTTATTTTAAAAGGAAAGAAAAAGGAGCAGTGGTCTCTTAATTTTTTACAGAGCTGTATATATGTATATATATATATATAAATAATATATAAAAACATATATATATAAAAAGGGTTTAGCGCGATAGTGTCCCCTACACCAGAGAGAGATTGCCTGCTTTAAACAACAGAATAACACTGGCGGTCATCCAAATCATTGGCCCACATTGCAACTGTGAACACATAAACTACTTAACTCACGATAGCAAAGCGATACAGAAAAATTCAACCATTCAGGAAATCGACAGTGTTCCGTTCAAGGCTATGCTAACGCTAAAACACATTGGGGCGTTGTTAGCTGTGAGCCAGGCTCAATTAAACTCAACCGATAAATCGTTTTAGATGCTCCATTCATGAAAAGGCATCGGCACACAATCCTGCACAAAAAAATACACATTCACACACACACACACACTCACACACATACTATACATACATACTCCCTCAACCACACATGCATACACCACACACAGCTACTAAGATTAGCTTTTAGCTGCACCTGAAATACATTTCTGCTGAACTGCGTATGTGATTTTGATTTGATGTCACGCCACCGTGTTTGTCCTAAGTACTTAGGTATGGTATTTTTGTGTCACACTGTGCGAAATTAAAGCTAGAACCATATGGATGGTTCATTCCTGTGACTGATGACTCAATGATTGTGGCCCATACATCTCTGGGGCCGCGGCAGGTTTACTCAATGAGTTTTCGGTGTACAAACCTTTGTGTGCAAATAGCTTAGCGACAAAACTGAACCGCTCTCAAATGTATGAACCGGGCAATCAATACTAACACTGACCATCTATGAGAGTAAAAGTGATGGTATTAACTGTGTTTCAAGCAATTACTCAAAGTGTTTGTTTCGCAGTTGCATTAATACCAAGTGAGATAAACAAGATCACATTTCAGGTTCCCTCTGAGTTAGACTGTCGAACTACGCTCAAATTCTAAAATCTGACCCGTCGAGGCATGGACTCCACTAGACCTCTGAAGGTGTGCTGTGGTATCTGGCACCAAGACGTTAGCAGCAGATCCTTTAAGTCCTGTAAGTTGCAAATGGCGCCTTGTTTTTTTTTTTAGCAATTTGAGCTTGTCTGTTGGATTGGACCACACAGGCCAGCCTTTGTTCCCCACATGCATCAATGAGCCTTGGCCACCCATGACCCTGTCGCCGGTTCACCTCTTTTCCTTCCTTGGACCACTTTTGAAAGGTACTGACCACCGCATACTGGGAACACCCCACAAGAGCTGCAGTTTTGGAGATGCTCTGACCCAGTCGTCTAGGCATCACAATTTGTCCCTTGTCAAAGTCGCTCAGATCCTTACGCTTGTCAATTATTCCGGCTTCACTTGCTGCCTAATATATCCCTCCCACTGACAGGTGCCATGATAACGAGATTATCAGTGTTATTCACTTCACCTGTTAGTGGTCATAATGTTATGGCTGATCGGTGTAAGTATCTTGCAAATTCACTGAATTCCAACCGTAAGATGTAGGTCGTACAGTGGCCCAACTGGGGATTGGGGTTGAATTGCAGCAGTTCAAGCCAAACTAAAGGTCCATAATGAAGTGTCATGAGTTGGGGTTGTGTTTTCATGCACTGCACAGCACACTTCCAGAATATATTGGGAGAGCGACATTTAGAGGATTCCTCCAGAGGAATCAAGGCTGCCTTTCAGAGACTTTATTTGTGCCTTTGATTTGACATGCCGGTGTTCTGTCAAAATACAGGCTGAAGTACAAGTGTTGATCGAATTCGTCTGAATGTTGAATGGATTAACACTGCCTGGTGGAATATACTATATGCCACAATTATCGACAGCCATCGTAAATATGTGCAAAGAAAGACATATAACCTTTAATCGAGGTTAAAATTGTAAAGGAACAAGAACATATAAAGCAAATTTGAAACGAATATCCTCCCATTGATATACAGTCAAAAGTTTGGACACATTTACCTTTTAACGTACCCATTCACTTGAATAGGTAAGTATGTCCAACTTTTATCGGGTACTGTGTCATTGGAAACTCTTAGGTGGTCATTCATGATTTCCTGTTTCATTGGGGTAAAATAATGGTCTCTCGCCTAAACATTAAATGACAGGGTATGTAGGCTGAGGGGTGTCCAGATGTAAAGCTGGACACCCCTGCTGCAGAGTGGGTTCAAATCCGGCCTTCCGCTCTTCCAGCAATAACTCTCTCCTATATTTTTTTGACGACTCTCCTGTCCAATAAAGCAAAAAAGTGTCTGAAGAAGTCTTTAAATTATAAGCCACTATGGCGCATCGATGAGTTACACAGTTGAAAGACGTAATTGTTTTTGCGTTTACGCCCAGCGCTAGCCATTAAATATCGTCATTTAACCCGTATATTTCCCTCTCCCTCCCAAATTGCACTCTATTCCCCTACAAGCCCTGGTAGAAAGCAGTGCACTATAAAGGGAATAGGGTGCGGTGTGCGCCAAGTCAGATTAAGAGGTCGTTTAAGATCTAGAGAGCATGTCAAGGACTCTTGAGGTGGAACCGCGGTGTTCTCCCCCTGAGGGAGAGACTACGAAGAGCCAGCTAAATCACACCGGATCAACTCTGATCCGTGAACTACCGAAGCAGTCAGGGCCAGATAGAGGTGACACCTGCACTGCTTCCTGCAGTACATCTCCTATGTTCTGCTCACTTCTGTGATCTTCAGGTACTGCTGCGCAGGGGACAACAGGGCCAGGGGAATTGCAATGGGCAATTTCTGTCTTCTGAAAGGCAACACAAAGAGCCTGTTGGGGCTTGGGTTGTTGGATGTTCCTCCCTAAAAGGAGACCGGGGTTGTAGGGGCATTCCGGGACATTTGTGTAGTAACGGATATGCCAAGACCACTGTTATAGAGAGATGAGGAGGCTGTTGTTATAGAAGTAAGGAGACCGTTGTCATGAGGAGACCATTATCATGAGGAGACCATTGTCATGAGGAGACCATTGTCATGAGGAGACCATTGTCATAAGGAGACCATTGAGACCACTGTTATGAGGAGACCATTGTCATGAGGAGACCATTGTCATAAGGAGACCATTGAGACCACTGTTATGAGGAGACCATTGAGACCACTGTTATGAGGAGACCATTGTCATAAGGAGACCATTATCATGAGGAGACCATTGTCATGAGGAGACCATTGTCATAAGGAGACCATTGAGACCACTGTTATGAGGAGACCATTATCATGGCAGAGATGAGGAAACCGTCGTCATTGTCACATCCGTGCAAGGGTAAGCCGATGTTGTAGATCTGAGGTTTTGTGGCGTGCATCGCCGAGAGCAACAGAGGGAGGGAATTAGACGAGCAACGGATTTAGTGTTTCCATGGACACTTGGTGTTGTGAACGTTGATGTTGGCAAGGTTCTCGAACTCGCCCTATTGATCGCAACTAAAATCTATGCCAAGCCCACTGGGAATCAACAATGGGATATTCTGCTCTGTCAGAAAGGAGGTATTGAAAATTGTGGTTCAAGTGAAAACTGACTCCAACTGTCAGCTATTTTCAGAGGAACAGAGAAGGGCCACTTTGATGGTATCAGAACAGAAGAGGTATCTGTTTGGAATCGGGGAGGAAAACACTTGTAGAACCGGAAATAGAAGCCTCCTCTCTGCATAATACATGAATCCTACTTTGAGCCAGAATGTGCCATTTGTTAACGACAGGCCTATCTGAAATAACAGCACAGTCCCATGGTACACTGCGGCGATTGTAGCCCTCGGGACCACTTGGCGCTTGTCTTACCCCGCTAACGCTAACTCACCTTGTGCTGCTTTTTGATGACCGCCCGAAGCTAGTGCCTAAAGCTTAATGTTTCATCTCACTGAATCGCTAGTCGCTAGCTCTGAACCAATCAGAAAACGGGTGAAGATATTGCGGAGGAGTAGCCTGTGTGAACTGTCTGATCGCCAACCGAGCTGCGCCTGAGCTTTTGCAGCCTTCCCCCAGAGAACTGAACACGCGACATACTGCACCTGTTCTTGTTGCTTGAGATCCAATCAGAGATGAGTGACACGGCCTGCCGGTGACACTGCTTGTTCCCAAAACTGCAGGCCAGCATGATCACCTCCCTCTGCAGCTCTCTATTAACGATCGGAGGGGGAGGGAAAGGCGGGAGGGAAGGAGGGAGGGAGGGAGAGGTGGTAGGGAGAAACAGATGTTGATGAAAGACAGGCAGGGAGGTATGGAAGTGGGAGTGAAGGCGAGAAAGAGAGAGAGAGAGAGAGAGAGAGAGAAGAGAGACATAAAAATGGGCGGGAGGAAAGCGGGACAGAAAAAGTAAGATGGTCCGCGTGGGAGTGACAACAGCACCTAGACCCACCCACTCCTGAGCTGACCGTGAGTGTGACATACTCAATCTGATAAGATGTCTGCAGGATGGACCCGTCGGTGAGAGCTGAGGGCCAGCCCATCTTATGGTACTTAGAGGCCACTTGTTTCAGCACAAAGTCCTGCCGGTGAGAAAAAGAAAAACAAAGTCATTAGCTTTTGTTAGGGGGGGGGGGAGGGCGCAATTGGAGCACGGTTGGCAGTTGACCGTGGATGTAAACTGGAATCCCAAATAACAGCAGGGGTTCAATCCTAATGGCCCGCAAGCAGCGTAATTCACAGAGGTTTTGATATTTTCTAATAAAAAGGCTCTAATCAAGGACAACTGCCTCAGGGTTTGGATTTACTCCAGACTGGCTCCATCGTGGAATTAAACAGGAGGAGGACAGCGAGCAACCATAAAACGGCTAACTGCCGTTAATGACTGTGGCTACGTCCCACTACTCAACCTATTTCCTACAGAGCGCACTACTTCTGACCTGTCGTCTATGAACTCCGGCCCCAAGGAGTGTTCTACCCTGGGATAGGGTGTGATGGAGGACACATCCTATAATTGTGTTGCCTCCGTGAACTACAAAGCAGGTAAGGCCACGGCTAATTTAGCGTAGCATCTCTCCTTCATGGTTCCTTATTGAAACTAGATAATGATTAACATTAGGGCCCGGCCCGGCCGCCAAGAAAATGGATTAGAGGCCTGCAAAACGCACACACACACACACACACACACACACACACACACACACAAACAAGCACACACACACACACACACAAACACAGGTGTCCATGCAAACAGATTAAAACTTCTAACTTTCCTCGTCTCATCCTAGCAGGAGGTGACAACACTTCTGTTCCTGTTGTTCTTTATGTAAATCAACCTATTCCCTATTTAGGGCACGCTACCCACCAATAGGGCATGGCTCAGAAGTAGTACGCTATGTAGGGAATAGGCTGCTATTTGGAAAACAAGCCTGCAACAGATTGATACCTCACAGCTGAACAATGAACACTCCTCAGTCGTGTGTGTTTGCGTGCTTAAATCCGTACATTTCCGTGTGTGTGTGTGTGTATGTGTGTTGTGTGTGTGCTGTGTATCTTGCCAGAACACCAGGCCGTGAATAATCTCCCGCAGCTGTTTATGTCCCTCCTTTTCTCTTTACAACATCTGCTCGGACAGACACTGTAAACAAATTAACCCCGCCCCCAGAGGGGCGGAGACGGCGAACAGACCAGACACTCTCCCTCGCCGTTACCTCGGAAAGGGTCCATCATTAGTGCCGATTTAACAAAGGCTTCATCATCACGTTGTGTGTGTGTGTGTGTGTGTGTGTGGAGTCATGCACAGATATTTGCAGTGGTATGATCATAGAATTACATAGAATAGAATCCACAACATAGGTCACGTGTGCCTACAGCCCATGTAACACAGCAACCTGTGATCTCTGTGGACCTATTTCTCATAATTTATTTCACTGTCAATCAGTTACTCGAAGTGGCTCTCCAGTTGGACACCTCGTGCACTCAGAATAATTCCAGCATAAAAAACAAAGAAGTTTAATGAAAGAACAAATCAAAAAGTGTAATGACATTCCGTGAATGTCGTAAGAACCACTAAACCCTTGTAGCCTGAATAAAAGCATCCACTGCTGTGTTGGTTGTCTCAGCCACTAATCTCCTGCCTTGTTGTCATTGTAGTATTATTGTGAGGTGACAGAACCCCTTTCTGGATCATTCTGGCTTAGTTTCCACACCGGTCTGGGACATAAACGTCTGGCACTCATAATCAGACGGCCGTGTGCAGTAGACCCGATTTGAAATGACGTGGGAATAGAAAAAAAGTCATTAGCAGTTTGATAATTTAACTTTTTCTTTTACTAAATCGTACCTAAATTTAGCTGTTTCCTGTTTTACCGTACCCTTTTGGAATACTCATTTAAATCCCCCCAGCTGAAATGTTTATCAAGTAACAGTTTGACTCAACCAGAAGCCGTGATGAACGCACCCCCTGACACACAGCACACCTTGATCAGAGTCACAGACGCAGGATATTGGCCCACACCGAAGGAAGAGAGTTAGGCTCGGGCTTAGAAGTCAGGGTTAAAGGTCAGAGCCTATGACCTACACTAAAGAGGTTGTAGTCTTCTGTCCGGTCCAGCAGCTTGTCCAGCTGGTACAGGGATCGACTGGCGGCGTGCCAGGGGAGGAACTCTCTCTCCTGCGGGAGGTAGCAGATGATCTGGAGGGGCACATTCTGAGGCAGATAACCGGCCCTGTAGACAGAGCAGAAGAGATATTAAATACCCACTAGGGTTTAAAATAATCAAATACCAGTTTGTCACCCTCTGGTGAAAGCCACATCTCCAAAACAGAAGCTTTTCTGTAAATTTTTAAATGTACCATATTTTCCCATTAGCCCACACACCATTAAGAAACTAAAGATGTTATTGTGAACACATTTGTCTGGTCCTAGATTCGTGAATGGTTCGGAGCACTTTGAAGGGAGTTACTGCTTTCAATACATTTACAGAAAAATAATAAAAGCATAATTGGAGCATTTTAGAGCAGTTCGATGGGACAGGATAAATATAATATACAGGTCAGGCTCAAGACAGTTTCCACTGAGTCTTTCAGTTGGCACCAGCGCATGATTTGGTCGCAACCCCGAAAAATTATCTCATATAATAAATTGAGTAAAAATATATATTATACATATAAACAAATATATTTCTACATGAAGATGAATTCAGTCACTGAATAATATTATATGTGGAGACTACTTTACTTTCCATCTACGATTAGGCTGCTTGCGTTGGTTCATAAGGCTCTGTGTTATTTGTTAAAAACGCAATCATGTTTACGCCTAACAGAGCACATTTTTATTGGGAGCAAAGGCCTCGAAGAGAACATTCAATTGTGATGAGAACTGTGTTTTACCGCATATGTATCAAGGTCTAAAGTTATCATACTGTTTGTTTTTTGAACGTCGGAAGGGAGGAGTCAGTAGGGGAAGGGAGGAGTCAGTAGGGGAAAGGAGGAGTCAGTAGGGGAAGGGAGGAGTCAGTAGGGGAAGGGAGGAGTCAGTAGGGGAAGGGAGGAGTCAGTAGGGGAAGGGAGGAGTCAGTAGGGGAAAGGAGGAGTCAGTAGGGGAAGGAAGGTGTTTTGGGGTAGCTACCTCGCTGTGCAGAGGGAGAGATGGGTGACTTGCTCCATTGGATGTGCAAGTTCTGGTGAGCAGATGGAAGGGGAGAGACAGGTGTACAGCCAGTTCTAGGCATATCAAATACAATTTTGCTTAAGGCCCCCAAAAGGCTAGAGCCGGCCCTGATCCTCCCAGAGAGGCATCGTCACAGAACTGATTGGAAGCATCTCCTGGTGATGTGCAAATTCTTCTTCACACATGCTGGATCAAAAAGATTGAAAGAAAAGCTTGATCCCTTAAAAGTTTCTCACTGTTGGGTTTGTTCTGAGGAGCCATTACAGACGCTCGCCACAGCTAGTAGAAAATAGGCAGACATATTTAGGTCATTTGTGTGTTTGCTCTTAAATGCATGAAATTACCTTTTAAGTCAAACCATTATGGCGTTTATTGCATTCGATTTTTTATCATGCTCGCACTCTCCAATCTTCTTACATGGATTTTTAGCTCTCATTAGCTGAAGTTATATCTGTTTATAGAAAAGTGAACTATGGTCTACTGTTTCTCTTGGCACACAGATTACTTTCAGGGTGAGGGACCATCAAATATAATAATTACCCTCCATCTATACACCCCTAAGTGTATTACATCTCCTTCTCAACTGACCAGGTATTCTCACACCTTATCCACGCACCGACCCAAACGACCAGACAGACAGATGTTATCTAGGATTAGGGATAAGACAGAACACACACACACACACACAGACATACTGACAGACACACACAGGGTTCCTATAGTAGAAGCAACCCCATTAAAATCTGAGCAACTAAGTGGGTGTGTCCGAAGTGGCAGACGTGCCACGCGAGAGCCCTAAGCTGGTGCACTTGGGATTCGGGTCTCATTTTGATATAAATCCGAGCGTTCTCGAGTGCTTGATTCAAATTGCCTATTCAGTGTCAGCTACAATGGTAGAGATCACCACGTTGACTTATAATAAACAAGGTTTCAGCAGTGTTTCAGTCAGGCATGATGTTGTGTAGCAGCTGGATTTCCATCCTTTCACCTCACCTGCTTTCTGCCTCTGCCAGTGTGACATGCTGAGGAGTCTATAATAACTCTCATGCTGTATAAGCCTGGGTAGGAATCATACCCGAAATTCCCTTTGCATAAAATCCATAAAACATGATAAAAGGTCTTTGGAAAAGGAGCCAGGAAATGTAATGTTAGAGTAACATGGCAGGATGAGTCCCTCTCTACTGTCTCTGGGCCTGGTCCATTAAAACAGAGAGGCCTGTAACCCTTCTTTGAATTTGGCCTCTCTCTCTTTCTCTCCTTTCCTTCCTCTCTCTCTCTCTCATTCTCTCTGTCTCTCAACACTCTTGCCCAGGCTAAAATTAGCTGTGCTGCTGCTCTTCTCCCAAAAATTAAATAAAGAACTTGAAATTATGCCGTCTTTCTCTCCGTCCTTTTCTTTCTCTGCGTCTCTCTTCTCACCCTCCCTCTCACTCTCTCTCACTCTGTCTCTTCCTCTCTCACCCTCTCCCTCTCTCTCTCTCTCCCTCTCTCCCTGTCACTCTGCCCAGACCTCATCCTTATTAACTACTGTTCTCTCTCGTCGCTAAAGAAAAAGACAGTCCAGCATTGACATTCTGCAGTGACTCAGACTGAGCTGGAACGGCAGGGGAATATATCTTAGTATAGGTAAAGTAACGCAAGCATTCTAGTGTCTTTACATTCATTCAGTTCATCATTTTCAAAAACAATGTTGCCTCACAGAAACATGTTTCGATCATGCTCAGTACATATGACCTCATACCGTATCATGATCATTATTCTAATTCAACTAAATATTTTATTCTGTTTACATTGAACAACAATTACACATCAGTCTTGGGTAACATTTCCTTAATGCAATGTATATTATACAATAACCTAATCTGGGCTTTACATGCTAAGATTAAAGCATTCAGGGCTTAATATGAATTACAGCCGGGATAAACAACACATGCCCTCACATAATAAGAGTTATATTAAGAATTACAGCACTCGTCAGTGTCAGTTGTTTACATTAAGCTTTACCGTGTAAGAAATCCCAGCTGACGGCCTGCTATGGTGCTCTCCAGGCCCCAGTAGACCATGGTAGCATGTCACACTCTGCCTTTTCTAGCTCGCATCTTAATGTCTCGGACGCGCTCTCATTCATCAAATCTTTTTTCTTCCAAAAAAATACAGGGGGGGGGGGGGGCTGGGGGAGTGGCCGCGTTGCACCGGGGCAGATGGAGGCGCGCAAACCTCTGACCAATCACAGCACGCAAACTTTTGTGAAACCAAAGAAATATTTTCCAGTGGAAACACAGACACCAGCCGTGCCATCAACCAAAAGCTACGCTAAGGACCATATCCCCAACATCAGGTTGCACGTATAAATTAATTCCTAAGAAAGTACAAGTCGGAGCGAAAAAAATCATAAATATATGTTTTATATTCAGTGGAGAGTCTAAAACAAGGAGGTGGTTTTGATTTTGCTCCAGGACCCCCACAGGCTAATCGACAGTGGTGAGGACAAGAACAGAACGCTTTAGGAAAATGGACAATGAAGGAAAGTCTTTTTCCCCAAACACTAAACTGAATAAAAAATAACCAAAGAGACCCCTCTTTTGGATGCAAAATAGGGAAAGCAGTAAATAATTAAGCAAAATGTTGTTTTTTCCCCAAATGTTATGGAGAGCCTGGTAGATTATGTAGAATCTGCTTTTACACACAACTACACCACAGGCACATTCAGTGTCATATGAAACAAGCTACAAAACTCAAAATACTAAATGATTTCACAACAATTGCATGTCTTTATTTTGCACAACAATTGCAAGTGTTAATAAGACATAGGAATCATTCAATTATTCACAGACAACACACTAGCAATAGAACCTTCAACATAGAACGCACACAAATCTCAATGGATGTAAACTTAGGAATGACATCAGCTTGTTGTGTGTGTTGCTGTTAAACCAATGAAGCAGGAGTCTGCAGTCCTAGCTTCAAGGGGAAACTGTTTCCACCACTGGGCGGCCAAGAGACCGAAGACGCCAGAACAAAGAGTTAGGCAAAGGAAGGTCGGGTTTGAGCATGGACTGAAGGTGGCTGTGGGCTTCTACCACAGTATAGGGTCTGCCGGAACCTCCCGTGTCTTTGTGGGCACGTTTAATTGTTTCTAGGTTGGATCTGAGGAGTGATATGAAGAAATGATTCCCTTACGAGGAATGTGCTCGCATCGATAAATACACATCCGTAAAATATAGTTACAGTATGGCCCTTAAGACATAATGCTAGTACTGTACGTGACTCTCGGCCATGGCCCGGTTTATTCAGAGTCGGTGAAATTGTTGGTAAAAAAGACCTTGCCTCTGACCGGGAAACCCACGGACGTGCTTGCCATGGCTGCCTCATATTGATCACGATGCCGACGCCCATCTCCTCTCGCTCTGCGACGCCCTGAGTCGCCAGTGTTCTAGAACACTGGCCCTCGCTTGCCCCTCAGCACGCTCACGGATCAGCTGCCTCTACCTTATCGGACACACCTGGTCCTCATCAACCCCAATCATCCGCCTATGTCTGGCCCTCTGTTTCTCACACCCCCGTTGCTTATTGACCCTGTATCGCTCGATGCCAAAGCCGTGTCTGTGTGTTCCTGGTTGAGCACATAGTGCCTTGTTTGGCGCTTGTATCGCAACCCTTTTATTTGCCCGGTAAAGTTTTGTTCGAGAACTCCACTTGCGTCCTGTGTCTCCGTGCTTGTTGGATCAACTGACACATATGGTGTTATCACGTGACAAATGTTTACATGGTAACATAGAACAATGGCTAACTGATGTGGCTCGTGTGGTAAATCCTATTGATTGTGGTGTCAGCTGAGTTAATTCAACAAATCACAGAGAAGATTGATTGGTACACTTCCTGTTTCTACTTCCTGCATTGCTCCAGTCAGGGAACATTAACAATGGCCACCAGTCCATAGAGCCATTATTAACACCCCTTCTACTACGACACCCTTCAATTATGCTTCTTATATTTTTAAAGAATTACCTTTTATTCTGACTAAAATCTCTAAGACCAAAACTGCAGTCTGGTGCTAGAGTTCCCTTTATATTCTTATCAACTGCCATTAACAGCTTAATAGTCTGTTAATTGTTACCTCGGCAGCGGTGAGATTAGTGAGGTTGTTCAGAGAAGATTCTTCCTCAAATTTGTCAATGAGAAACCAGGTAGAAATACCTAGTACTTTCACAAGTTCTGTGCGGAGGGAAGCACACATGCATGCAGGCTCACTTGCCCGTGCGTGCAGCTGTAGACACGCACATGCTCATCTGAGCAGCCATGAAGTCTGTGACCTCCTGCTGTAGTCCTGCCTTATGTTAAGGTTTTTCAACCCACAAAAGGGATTACGCTTCACATCCTCTGTGTACTCCATGAAAACGTCAACGCACAGAATACCAAATAATACCTTTTCGACATACACTGGGGGGAAAAATAAGACAAAGTATGTTTTACAGAGCATACTCACTGAAAACTCGTCCCCCTTAAGGCCCATACAGTAGGTGAGGGACATGAAACAGTTATGCCTTGTAAGGTGAAGGATTCAAGCAACTTGAAACCGTCAAACCATCTCCATCAAGGGCAGATGTTTGAAAGCGTAGTTACACTATTGATCCCGAGTCTAAATTCTAACCCCAACAAGAGTGTCACTAGATCTTGTGCCTACACGGAGAAAAAACAGATTTTATAGACTCTGGACACAGCCTACGTGCATTTATTAATTATTAAAATTTTCTCCTAAAATGTTCACCTGGCACAGCCAGAAGAGCCAGAAGAGACCTGGTTCCTCTCTAGGTTTCTTCCTAAATTTCGGCCACTTTTAGGGGGTTTTCCTAGCTGCTGTGCTTCAACACTGTTGTTGTTTGCTCCTTGGGGTTTCAGGCTAGTGGTTTTGTAAACGACAACGGCTTATGTAAAAAGGGCTTCATAAATAAATAGGACTGATTGATCGATGGTTGGATTGGAATCACACGCTGCATAAACTGCAACACTTCTGACAAGACCCGATCAAATTGAGTGCACTATTTAGACAGTGGGCGCCATTTGAGACACGTCCTTAGAGGGATGGGACGCGGTGAATCTGGCTGACGAGTAAACCGCGGCAATGTGATGATACAGAGGCTAGAGCACGTAGCCACTTAGCGGGATGTAAGCGCCTGTGCGCCGCGCGTGGCGAGCAAGGAAATACACGGGGAGACAGAGGCGGACAGGGCGGATGCAGCGCGCAATATGTTCAAAGACGCCCCGCAGGCAAGCTGTCAACGAGCGCCAGAGTTTTTTTTCCCTCCCTCTCAGTTAGCCAGCGTGAGGAGTTTCCAGTATCCCGCCTGGCGTGACTAACAAATGAACGCCGAATTGTCTTACAAGCTGCGTTGCCAACCAGAGAATCAATCAGGAAACTGTTGTTGTGAAGAGACTGGGGAGAGAGGGAAAGTGAGACAAGGCGGAAGAAAAAGAATGAGAGAGAGAGAGCGAGGGAGGGAGGGAGGGAGAGCGAGAGGGCAGGACAGAAAAAGAGAGAGAGACACAGAGAGAGACCAATCAGCCGTCCACCACATCGGACTTGTCAGAATCCCAACCGACCGTTTTCCTGGTCATAACATTGTCTAATAATAATTCCTGAGACGGCCTGTGAAGGTAGCTCATTACGCTAATAGACAGTGGAGGGGGGGGGTTGTGGTTTGGGATCAGGAACCCTGTGGAGGGTGAGGATGCATCCTAAATGGCACCCTTTTCCCTGTTTAGTGCACTCGTTTGTAAGCTCTGGTCAAAGGTAGTGCACTATATAGAGAATAGGGGGCCATTTTGGATGCAGGTCTTTGGGGGGAAATCATGTAGCACCACGGGAATGAATCTGCCTCCGAGTGATTCCCTTCAGCAGGCGGCATTGTAACAGCCGAACCGAGAACCGTTTAAGAAGACGAGATGTCATACCGAGTGTAATTAATGTCTTTATTACGTAACTGGCTATAGTGAGAACAATGGTTAGTGGCTCGCTGGCAGACGGGTGATGTTTTCCCAGCGAGCCACTCCTTGGGAGAACGCAGGTAGAACAAGTGCAACCGGGGCCAATAGAAACAGTTACCTAATAAGACACCTGTAATCAAACTCACCTCGCCAGATTGAAGACATCATCGATGAGACCCGCCCTGTTGCCGACAGAGATTATCTATGGAGAGAAAATAGGAAATATGTTCGGTTTTATCGTTCTATATGTTCTCATTCTCAGAAATGCCCTGGGAGCAATTAGCAATGCTTTAGGACAGAATGGTAGATTTTTCATCTTGTAGGCTCAAGGATTGGATGTAACAATGTTTTGGTTACTGGCGGGATGCTCCAACGACTAGGCTTTCTTCCTGTCTGTGATGGCATAAATCCACACTAAACAGCTGGGGATGCTGAAACACTGATTCAAGGTCAGAAACGAGGTAGTATGAGAGAGGAGCAGGACAAAAAGAGAAAATAGGATGAGACAGTCCTACAGTACCTCAGGATTGGTCATCAGCTGTTCAATGAGGAGCCTCCAGTTATGGAGGTCGTAGTTCACCCGGAAGTACCCCGTCTGGTTGATGTTGCCTAGCAACCATGTGTCCTCATCCATCCGGCCTACTTTGTGCGTCTCTGTGAACAAATACACATGGGATTTTTGTTTTTCTGAATTCATGGCTGCGGTTTACATACTGCTTGCAGAAAATAAAAGTAGAAGAGAATACAAATAGCCTACTTAATCATGTCTGTGGTGCACGTCCAGATACGTTTTGAAGGAACGATCAAACGTAAGACAAATATCAGCCCTATCAGCCAAAACCAACCTCTAAACAGGGATATTGCTTGGCACCAAAACACCAACACCCCCCAGCCTGTGCCATCACTTCTTAAAAAGGCTGCCGTCACCTGTTTTTTCAGCAAACCACCTCTGGGACTTTCAACCTCTAAAGACCCGGAGAAGGTAGCGTCAACTCAACGGGATCCACTGTCACCACATTCCCCGTGTCTTGCACCAGGCCAATGGACGGGACAGGCCTCCTCCATAACCTACACCTGGCTTTACATACAGGGTTCCGCCATTCAGCCTTTCCTACTAGACCACAGCGCCAACGCGGAGTACGCGGCCGTTCGTGGAACCGCTCGGAACTGCTTCACCTCTGACCTCCCTGGCCCAGTCACCCTTGATGTGTCTGTGCTGGGACCCGCTGTCTTTCTGCTCCGTGTTCCCGCTCGTCCACGTCTTTTAGCGGTCAGACGGAAGACGGGGGTATTTGCCGCTTCCTCGTAGGCCACAGACGGCCACACGGTTCCCCTCTCCTCAGTCATCAGTAACCTCTCTTTTAACGACCACATAAGTCCCAGCTGCAAAGCGTCATTCTACCTACATCCACAGTATCACAGAAACCTGTGTATATAACCTGTGTGTGTGTGTGTGTGTTCACGTTGTCATAGCAGTTCCTGTCCTCAGCATTCTAATTGATTTCATGGTTCACATGGGATCTATTGTTATGTCGCTGGCAGCGGACTAGTAAGCAAACATTCGTTTATGAGGGTTAAGTGTGATGGAGTCGAGGTCAGGATAACCGCCACATTCGCATGCTGAAGCCCACTTGTGTGGGAACAGAGAGCATGGGGCTTCCTGCTGGCCGCTCTGGTTACTGAGGATGGGCATACTGCATATTAATGGTCCACTTACCCCAAGTGTAGACAGTGGACCCACACACACACACACACACACACTGTGTTTCTCTAATTGCACATGGTGTGTCCCTGTGGTTCCTAGTGTGCAGATGTCAGAGCAGTCAAGCGTTTAGTGCAGCAAGGTTCAACCACAGACTTGGATAACGAAGAGGCCTGTGTGTGTGTGTGACTGTGTGTGTGTGTGTGTGAGATAGAGAGAATGTATGAGAAAGAAAATATCAGACCTTGTGGATACACACACGGCACCTTGGCTTTCAAACACTTTACGCTGCGGGTGTGTTCTTCCCTGTTTAATAAGGGAATAATAAATAAAATGAAGCGTGCGCACGTGTGTGAGTGCGTGTGCGTGCCTGTGTGTGTCTGTTTATGTGCTCGCACGTGTGCACTGGCAGCGGGGCTCATTTGCAGTCATGGCTGACGTGCGCTGAAACACTGAGTGGCACGCCAACGAATACAGAAAGGCGTTCAGGGCCGTGGGCGTCAACGCTGAGCCACCCCGGTATCAGCCCGGGTAACCGGAGCATGCTCCCCCGCCACGGATTCACCGTTAACGTAGCCTGGCCGAGGCCAAGTTCCAGAACAAAAATCTGAATCCCAGGGTGCTGGAATGGCGGCGGGACTGTATCGCCTCAAAGCACCTAGCAGCCGCTACCACACAAGAGAATGAATACAGGAAGGGACGGAAGCCATGGCTGCAGGACATGTGGTTGCCATGGGATCCACACACATTAGGCGACAATCAGAGACCTTAAAGGGTGATTTTATATACCAATGGAAAGGGTGCTGGAAAACGTCTGGTGTGTTTTAAGAGGACATCCAGTCCTGACATGGTTATGGTGATTCATGTGGGGCGTGTGAGGGACAGGATGAACCGAAACGGTACCTGTTTTGTTGGAGAGCCAGATGATGGCTTCTGGGGATCTGTGAGTTGAATTCCCCGTGGCTAATGTCAGAGGAATCTGCCACTGAAAACTGCAGAGGAAAAAAAAACACAAAGCAAGATATGAGATAGAGACAGACGAAGAGAGTGAGAGTGGGAGAGAGAGAGAGAGTTGTTTTAAACCAGGTTAAAAGAAGACATTTCTGTATATTTCGGGGCGCATTAGAGGAGTATTACGGTAGATCAGAGAAAGTGATCCAGTAGAACAACAATGACACTACCTCTACTCATCCCCTCAGTCTCTCCCTCTTTCTCTCCCTCTTTCTCTACCTCTCTATCCTTTTTCTACATCAAGGGAATTTGATTTGCTCAATGTAAAGGGTACCCGGCAGCTCGTTCACTTTGTAACTACCTGTTCGTTCTCGACAATCCTTTGACACGGATGCCAGGGCGACGGAGGTCGAGGAGAACTACACAAGATGACTCATCAGCACCGAAGCCGGGCTGCATCCCAAACGGCACCCTATTCCCTTCATAGCCCTATAGACCATGGTCAAAAACGGCGCACTAGAGAGTGCTCGTTAGAAGACAGTGCTACTTGGAAAACCACTGCTTGAACGTGGACCTGTATCACTCAGGGAGACAGGCAGAACAGGTCTCTCCCGTCCCCTGACCCATGGAAAGTTTCATTAGGTCAGCAGGATCTGATTGAATACCACTGTTAATCTATGCAGCCCAGTGGGATCCATCTGTCTCCCAACCTCATATCAGGACATGGCTGAGTCCCTACTGAGTCTCCCGGTCACAGCTGGCACGCCACGATCAATATTCCAGGTTCTGATGGCAGTGCGGAAAACCTAATTCTACTGTGTCCCCAACTGAACATTTTACCTTAAAGCCTTACCACCATTCCAAGCTTCCCTTGTTTTCATGCCCTTAAATTTAGCAGAACAAGGACACACACAGACATACACGTGCACACGCGCACACAAACACGCGCACGCAGCCTCCCTCAGTGACAGCTGTCACCGCCCAGCTCCTCCATGACACCTGCTGGTCCAAGTTAATGCCTTTCAGGATCAAAATGGCCACCGTTCACCTGGGTGTGCTGAATAGCTTTTCTGTTTGCTGCCAGCTTTGATTACCTCCAACAACATGGCTGTCAGGGATGAAAGGACACGGAGGACAAAAGTGGTGGGGCTGATGACAGAACTAGTGACTGCCTTCTCACACACACACACACAGAGACACACACAGAGTAGTGAATACAACCACTGGCTGAGCAGCTAACACTTCTCCTCAACAGACAGAGTGAAGGGAAACTGATTGGCCCTTCACTATCAGACTAAGTATCTGATTGGTTTACCTAATTGTGCTGGTTATCCAGTTTGATTACGTTACGTGCCAGTGGGAATCAGTGTTCTGTAATCACAAGGATCGTGAGCAAGAAAGTGAGACGATCTGTGCTTTAGGCTCTCTGGCACATCTGAAGTATTTTTGAATACCAAAATATCAATCTCATACCAAACCCAAACCAAGACCTTCAACACCAGAACATACAGATGCAGCAATCATGCTTTTCATATGCAGTACTGTGCAAAAGTCTCAGAGAGCAAAGCTGAAAGTTGACACTGACGACATTTATTTGCATAGTAAAAAAAGAACACATATTATATTAATGTATTTCTATACATTATATTTTTTTAATAAAAACATTTACTACTGTTATGGAAATTTTGAAATAAGGTGCATTTGAGAAATGTCTGTCTTTCCATTGGCTGGTATGTAAATCTTTACCTTGATACCATCCCACTACCTAAATAAATAGCCTTAGTTCAACTTGGGTCAAGACTTGCAGAATACTGTATACTGAAGATGTTATTTTCTGGCAGACATTGTTTTTACTCAGACATCAGGTGTTCAAACATTTGGATTGAGTGGGGAATAATATGTGGGAATGAATGGGGAATAATACGTGGGAATGAATGGGGAATAATATGTGTGAATGAGTGAGGAATAATACGTGGGAATGAACAGGGAAAGAGTGGGGAATAATACATGGGAATGAATGGGGAATGATATGTGGGAAAGAGTGGGGAATAATACATGGGAATGAATGGGGAATGATATGTGGGAAAGAGTGGGGAATAATAAAATGGGAATGAAATGTGGGAAAGAGTGGGGAATAATACATGGGAATTAAATATGGGAAAGAGTGGGGAATAATACATGGGAATTAATGGGGAATAATACGTGGGTATGAGTGTCTATTACAACGATAAGGAAAAGTGTTGTGCAAGGCTAACCACATCCACATCTATCTGGGGCAAAAAGCCTAACCTTCCCCCGAAGCAACAAACACACACAGCAACGTTGGCGTTGTCCTGTCCTTCGGGGCTTATTCCTCCCTTTGATTAATGCATGATTCCCTAACCAGGAGGAACAGTCCTCAAGCAGCCAGCTGAATTATATAATACAAAAACACATAGAGGTTCCCAGCGGCGGCGCTAAGCAGAGAGCTACTGGTACAGGCTGAACAGCAGGGTGTGGCAGGGAAAAGACGAGTCAAATGCTACTCGACTGTTTTAGCGGCGGCGCAATTTACCGATAATTGTCCTTCTGTCACAAAAACAACCAGCTCTCAGATTCTCAGCGGGGGGATCCATTGTCAAAGCTGCTGTGCCTCTTCACTGCCTGTCTGGTTGGGTTAACACCATGAATCCTCTCCCCACTCTGGCGCTGTGTCCATCTCACCCTCTCCTAATTCACCCTGGCCTCATCGTCTGCAGGCCTCTGTGTCCCCCCCCCCCAGTCCCCCATTTTCATCTCACGGCCCCTCGCCTCGGGATCAATGCTCGGGTCTCTGGGTGAGGCTGCGTCGTGTCTCTGTCTTCACCCCACCTGCGTAGGTCCATCGATCGGCCCGCCGGTTGCCGTGAGCACCACTTCACCAGAGATGTTTGGCGGGGTCAGGGGAGACTGGCTGTGTGTCCCAAACGGCATCCTTTTTGTTAGTATACTCTACGGTGCAGTTTGGAATGACGGTCAGCCCCGGTGGTGTGGTATAATATAAGGGCCCTGGGTCGGGAAACGGGTCATTTGGGATACACGCTAGGACAGGGTGAGCTGGTGTGTCTGGAACCTCTTGGGTTGTTGGGGCAAAATGAGGGTTAATGTGTTGTGAAGTGACAGCAGGATGATGCCAGTCTCCAGGAGAGTGGAAAGAAGCCCAGCTCTGTCTCTCTATTTCTGTCTTTTCTCCCTCTCTTTCTCAGTTAGTAATTCGTCCTCGGCAACACCCCCTGGACGTTTTACCTACAAACAAGGTACATATAGTCTAGAGGAAACAGCTGGTGCAACACACAAACATTTGTTCAGGATTTCCGAAGTATTTCCAAAGTTGTCTGGTCCCAAAAACAAATGTAGGGATGTGGCGGTTCGAGCTACAGACCAATGCATACATTAGTTCTACGGCTGTGACGCAAACGTGTCCTCCCCTGGATGAATCAGCTTCTCACCAACGCCCTGTCCACTAAAAAAACACCCCCCAGTGGCCTCACCGATGCTCTGTCCACTAATAAAACACCCTCCAGTGGCCTCAGCGATGCTCTGTCCACTAATAAAACACCCTCCAGTGGCCTCAGCGATGCTCTGTCCACTAATAAAACACCCTCCAGTGGCCTCAGCGATGCCCTGTCCACTAATAAAACACCCTCCAGTGGCCTCAGCGATGCCCTGTCCACTAATAAAACACCCTCCAGTGGCCTCAGCGATGCTCTGTCCACTAATAAAACACCCTCCAGTGGCCTCAGCGATGCCCTGTCCACTAATAAAACACCCTCCAGTGGCCTCAGCGATGCCCTGTCCACTAATAAAACATCCTCCAGTGGCCTCAGCGATGCCCTGTCCACTAATAAAACACCCTCCAGTGGTCTCAGCGATGCTCTGTCCGGCCTCAGCGATGCTCTGTCCACTACTGAAACACCTCCAGTGCGCTCAGCGATGCCCTGTCCACTAATAAAACACCCTCCAGTGGCCTCAGCAATGCTCTGTCCCCTAATAAAACACCCTCCAATGGCCTCAGCAATGCTCTGTCCACTAATAAAACACCCTCCAGTGGCCTCAGCGATGCTCTGTCCACTAAAAAACACTTCCAGTGGCCTCAGTATTGCTCTGTCCACTAAAAAGACACCTCCAGTGGCCTCAGTTTTGCTCTGTCTACTAATAAAACACCTCCAGTGGCCTCAGTGTTGCTCTGTCCACTAAAAAGACACCTCCAGTAGCCTCAGCAATGCTCTGTCCACTAATAAAACACCCTCCAGTGGCTTCAGCGATGCTCTGTCCACTAATTAAACACCCTCCAGTGGCCTCAGTGATTTTCTGTCCACTAATAAAAAACCCTACAGTGCCCTCAGCGATGCTCTGTCTACTAACAAAACATCATCCAGTGCCCTGAACACATGTAATGTCTTTGTTCCTTTCTCCCGTTACACCAGCATATATACCTTTTTTCCCCTATTTTAAGCTGCCATTCTTATCCAGAATCACAGATCTTAGGGATGTATTCTAGCAAGATTTTGGTAGATGATATATTTGCTTGGCTTTCTTCCATCCCAAATACATTCCATTGGTATACATACACAGGTCCTGAAACCAGACTAAACTGCCGAATGTTCCATCACAGACAATCCCATATGCAAGCCCAAACATTGCAAAATGTAGGGCCAAGAAGGGCCGAAACGTCCAGTGTTTGAATGGCAGTGTCCGAGTCGGAGTCCGAGTAGCATGAACACTAGCACGTATTGTTACAGCCAGTAAATTGACTCTTCACAAACACAAGAAAAAGGAATAAGACCCGTGAATGGGAACTCTGAATCAGATCTGTAGACTGGGCAGATAGACCCTATAAAACTGAGATGAGCTATGCATCAGTGATGTGCGTTCATGCTAATATCTTTAGCGTTAATTCCTTTCTCTCCGCAGTGTTCACTCAATGTCCAATTTCACACAGAATACTTTAACACCTTCAGTTATAAATAATAGTCTCCCCCCAGACAAACTAGCCGAGGACCACGGAGCGGCGAATTCTAGCCCACGCTGTGTGTACAGGCACATTTTATTGACATCGTAACAGTAGTAGGTCTTGTTTCATTTCTCTCTGGCCATACAACATGAACACATGCAGCAACTAAACAGAGGAGGTTGATTTGTCAAGTTCAAAACGCTGCTACACACAAACGCTAAGAAAAGGCCGAAACAACTTTCACCTCCTCCAAATTCAAGTGCACCCTCTAATTTCCCCCCCTCGCTTGTGTGAGGCAAGTGTACAATCAGGTGTTGTTGATTTGACCCCCCCCCCCCCCCCCCCCCCCAAGCATACTCGCTGAACCATAAGCTTATCATTAAGATTAATCTCTGTGACCGGCACTGAGATTTCCAGTCAATTACACGTCGATAACACCCCATGATGCACTCTTGTGACCTCGTGGACTGCCACAGCCTCCTGGCTAACCTCCCAAATGGCGCCCTGTTCCCTACATACTGCACTGAGATCCCATGTCAACCCAAGTGCGGCACAAATAGGGCGCCGATTGGGACGCAAGCCTCAGTTCAGGTGCTGGAAACACCTGGGGGAGTCTACAGTCATTAGTGGGAGTAATTGCAATGCCCTGTAATGGTCACCTATCACATTTCTCCGCAGGTGACCAGGAAATCAATTTGGTCCCTCCAACCACTCATTTCATTTAGCGATTCACCGTATTACTCGCCGTGACTGACGTCAGGGTTTTGCGGGCATGAAACATTTTCTCATTGTGTTTGTGTAAAGGCCCACTCAAGACGCAGAGAGAAAGAAATACACCCAACAGGTGTGCCTTTGGTTGATAAGGTTGGTAAATTACTCCCACTACATTGCTTTAGTATCCAGAGCAGGGGTTTTGCTGACTGCTGTCCACTAAACATCTCCAGTATTAATGTATGCGCTGTTTTAACAGGTTCATTCTTTAGATAAACACTGAAGAGCTTGGGCAAGAAAGGCTCTTAATTAGCCAGACACGGAAATAGTTAGACTAACTGTGGGACCGAAATGCAACCATCGCAAGTGATTTAATTTTAAAAGAGCAGATCCCACACTTTCATTTATTTACCAGGAACACGCGCACACACACAGACACACACACACTATCTACTGTGGATGTGTATGGAGACTTGAAATTGCAGGTCAGAAACTCAGCAATCAAATTCTTGACTTATATTCTTGACTTATACTTATAAGCCAACTCTCCTCCGCTGCCTGTCTTGGCTGTAGCGAGCCTGTTCAATGTTTAATGTCTTGCGGAGCATTATGGGTAGCTATAACTCTGGCACGTTTAAGACGCTACCTACGGAACACATGAACTGGTGGGAGTTGTGGTTCATACCCAGCTCACTGCCGTTTCAGCACCTCCCAACGCCTCCAACGCCGTCTTCAATCACTGTCTGGTCACATAAAAAAACGTTGAAAAAGAAGTGGAGTTTCTATTTCTCAACGACTGGTCACTTTGTCGATCGCTTTCAAAAGAAAAACGGACAATATTCATACCGTGATCATTTTGTCCTGGCCTTTGTTATGAGGAGAAAGTGTGAAATAATGTCTGCGAAGAGATGCCCGTGGGTAAGAAACGTATAATGCATGGAACGACGTGTGTTGTTTTCAACTGGTGGGTCCTGCTTGGCTAAAAATTCCATGACTTATTATGAATAACAATGTTTATTCATTTTTTGTTTTTACCCACATTACACAGTATGATGTCTTTTGAAGCAAGTAACAGGGAAAGCTGACGGGAGATATAGATAGGATACTATCAAATATTATTTGCACCACAAGCTAATGAAGAGCATTTGGGATAGAGAGCAAATTCAGGAATAAAAATGATAATTTATTCAATATAATAACAAAACATACAAAAGTTGCCATGTATGGTATAAAACAGTTGGCTTGTATAATTTCAAAACATTTAAAAGAATATTGATATTTGACATTGTATTTAATACCTAAAGGTCCGGCCGAATGTCTGGCTTCCATTGACTTTCCGTCTCTCATTATGCAATGATTTACTGTGTGTGCTTTAAAACAGTCAATAATGGATGGATTTTTAAAAACAAAAACAATTTACACGATGTATCCTACTCCATTATAGAGCTGTTAGATTTTTCAGGACTGTATTTCTTTTGACAACCATTTAGCCCGCTGCTAATTGTAATCTATCTGTGGTAAATATGCCTCACCACGTTCTGATTGGTAACCCAAAGGCCTCATTCCTATCAAATGATTTGCCAACCAATGGCTGGTCTTCAGTGGCAAAGCCAGGATTTCGTAATGCTGGGGGCAAAGAAATGTGATTGGTTCTTTAACTTTTAGTTCTGAGAAATTTAGATGGCACAAAAGTTGATTAGTTCATGTCAAAAGTAGCTGCTATGAGAAATACATTTTGCTTTATATGTAGGTAAGGGTGCCAACCATCATTTGCTAGGCAATATCTGCACACATATCGACAAGAGCACGGCTTGATGCACCCCAATGTGCACGAAAGAAATAACAGGCTACTCCTTGCTCTTCAATATAGTTGGACAGACAAAAAAAACAACAACAAAGAAACATCAAACACAGTATTCTGAGTTAGATTGGCCTATTGCTTTCTGCTTCATGTGTATTCCTGAGTGCACAGGGAAATAAGAGAGCAGTTTCTGTGAAAGGTTAAGCCCTTGTTTCAGTCCAAACTCCCAACAGCCACACAACACAATGCATCAGGACATCGCCAGTGGCCTACCGGATTAATATACATTATTTCATAAATTAAGCTTCCCCAGGTCAAACCAATTCCAGGTTTGGATGAAATAGCATATACATTTTTCCCCAAAAAAGCATAGTATTAAAGGATGATGTTCTGTACTCGGGTGGGTAATTCATTTTCATGCAAATCTCCAGGAACAGGGGGGACGTACTGGGCCCCAAAGAGGGCGGGTGCCTGGAGAAACTGGCCCGGGATCTTATGTCCAATCCTCCCAGTTTCTCACACACACTGCGCTCTCTTAATTATCCTTCTCTCTCTCTCTCTCTCTCTCCTTCTTCTTGCCTTCATCCTCTCTCCTTCAGTCTGAGAGCCGGACTGATCAATAACAGCCTTGTAGAGATATGCTGTTGTTTATACCCCAAGGCCAGCAGGGATTTATTGACTAGAGCAGAATAATCAAAGCACAAGATTACCCCCCCCCCAAAAGTATTTTCCCTTCACTTCCGATTTGTGTTAAGCTAATATGTACAAACGTTTTTGAATTTATCATTAAACGAATAACTTATTACATTTAATTTGAGTTTTAGAACACTCCTAGGTCTTATACAACTTATACTATAAATACTTATAAATACATAAGTATTTATGGAAAATATATTTTAAAATTAAATTGTCCTTTAATGGAAGTCCTGAAATAAATGCATTTTATAAAGCACCTGTATGTACATAGCGAAAATGATTTAGAAAAGATCGAAGGCCACAGGATCTTCCGGCATTCATAAAAAGATTGAAGGCCACAGGATATTCGGACATTCATATGTCTCTTTTTAAGATTGTGTGTGTCACAGAAAAGTCTCAAACCTCTGTGATCTTATGCGTCTACTGAGTTTGACTGAGGTGATAATTTGTTTGTCAGTCCTGATTTTTCGTTACGTCAGAGGACAAAGGTCACAAGCATCCAGAGATGAAATCTGATCTCACATATTGAGCCAAGGCAAAACATTGTCGTAGAGGAAAAAACTTGTTTCTTGCTCACACAGCTGGGGTTTTTACAAACAATTTCATGGAAATGCTGCGGCCCCCTTCAATGCAATGTGCAAATGCTTGATAATGGCAGAGTCTGTTACAGTGTGACTGTGGAAATAATGTACGTTTCAATAATCAACACAAGCCCAGATATTTTAATATAAGTAATGTCAGTGTTATGCGCCAGGCAGTAACACCATGCAAATGGATTCATGCATATAAATGTACAGGGTGTACAAAGACCTCAGCCCATCTTTAAATCTTGGCTTGCGACGTTGCCGAGTGACATTTTGTTTCTAGTATTCATACCCTCTCATTCAGGTCTCATTGTACCTAATGGAGCTCTAAGCCACGAGCATGTGTACGGATCTCTGAGCCTACAATTGTATTGCCAACACAACAAGATGTGCTGACAACCTCTCTTCAATTACAGTGTAATGGCTGGATACACATCCTCTGCCTACCTTGACAAAAATGTGACATAACATAAGTTGCTTGGGTTGCAACTCCACAGCTACTGCATACATTCTCTATAAAAAGCTAACCTCCCTCACACTTTTCTTACTGCCGTTTCAAAGGTAGATAATTAACGGATCAGACTATCCATTTCATCACACACAATAGGAGGGCATTCATCATTATATTCTTGCTGTCTCCCTTTCTCTCTCTCTCTCTGTGTCCCTATCTCTCTTTCTTCCTTCAGATCTCTCTCTCTCGTTGTCTCTATATCTCTGTCTCTCTTTCTCCAGGCCTCTATCCCTCTCTGTCTCTCTTTGTTTGTCTCTTGCTCTCTCAAACACCCTCCCCCCCTTTTCTCTTTCGCTGGTCCTTTAAAGAACGAAGTTACTGCAGCAGCAGATAAAATGCATATCATTAGCAGAGGTTGGATGCCATTAAAAGTCAGCTGAAGAGGGAAGGTGCTGTAAGAGCACTCATGATATATTAAAAGTTACCCCCAACACGAGACCGCCAGGCCGGATGAACTACTCCGTAGTGTTTCTGTCAGCTCTGAAACGAGCGCTGACTGTCGGATTAATATATAACTAACTGTATACATTCAATTAATCGTTATGGTTGAACTGCATTGCTATGCGAGTACGCCTGGTGACGCTGTAATCCTTGCCTTCTGCAAAGACAGAGCAAAAACAGATCGAATTATGTCCGTACGCGGCAACGACTTGCTCTCATCTTACTCCAGATGACTGTGTGATAAACATATCAGCTATCTGGCTGGCTCACAGACATCTTTAGCGTCACCTCTTACCTCGTCCAAATCCCTGCCTGCTGCTGGCGTGCTGAACAGGAAGGCTGAAGCTGCTGAAAAACATGCCTGGAGGGTGGACTGAAAGAGAGAGAGGTGAGGAGCGGAGGAAGGAGGAGTGAGGGGAGGCAGAGGCGATAGAGAAGGAGATGGAAAGGGTGGTATTTTCGAGAGAGAGAAGAGAGGTAAAAGGACCCTGCTGGCTTGCCTATTGATTTCTTAAAGCTTAAACAGTATTTTCTGATTATTTCCCAGCGCAGGCCTTTTATCACAGTTGGTCTATATGGGGGAATCAAATGAGACCAGAGAAGCAAGTTTGCCGGGTTGGGTGAAGTTGACAGCAGGATGCTGTTTTCTTGTTTTAAATGGCAAAGTGAGAAAAGTTGCTCTGTATGAATCACCAATACAAGTTCTGGGGGGTGGGAGTCTCATTCCAGTCAATGGAGAGACATCCGAGCTGAGAACAACAAGGTGAGGACAACAGATAAGGGTTGCCAATGACAACCAAAAGGGCGGTTAGATGTGTCCTACAAACACCAATACAGATAAATGTTTGTGTACATACATATACATACATATGTAGAGACAATATCTTGTGTGCCCAACATAATTTTCCAGCACTGCCATAACCCTCTCGGGCATGGAGTTCACCAGAGCTTCACAGGTTGCCACTGGAGTCCTCTTCCACTCCTCTATGACGACATCGCAGAGACCTTGCGCTCCTCCACCTTCCGTTTGAGGATGCCCCACAGATGCTCAATAGGGTTTAGGTCTGGAGACATGCTTGGCCAGTCCATCACCTTTACCCTCAGCTTCTTTAGCAAGGCAGTTGTCGTCTTGGAAGCGTGTTTGGGGTCGTTATCATGTTGGAATATTACCCTGCGGCCCAGTCTCCGAAGGTAGGGGATCATGCTCTGCTTCAGTATGTCTCAGTTCATGTTGGCATTCTTGGTTCCCTCAATGAACTGTAGCTCCCCAGTGCCAGCAGCACTCATGCAGCCCAGACCATGACACTCCCACCACCATGCTTGACTGTAGGCAAGACACACTTGTCTTTGTACTCCTCACCTGGTTGCCGCCACACACGCTTGACACCATCTGAACTAAATACGTTTATCTTGGTGTCATCAGACCACATGACATGGTTCCAGTAATCCATGTCCTTAGTCTGCTTGTCTTCAGCAAACTGTTTGCAGGCTTTCTTGTGCATTATCTTTAGAAGAGGCTTCCTTCTGGGACGACAGCCATGCAGACCAATTTGATGCAGTGTGCGGCGTATGGTCTGAGCACTGACAGGCTGACCCCCCACCCCTTCAACCTCTGCAGCAATGCTGGCAGCACTCATACGTCTATTTCCCAAAGACAACCTCTGGATATGACGCTGAGTATGTGCACTCAACCTCTTTGGTCGACCATGGCGAGGCCTGTTCTGAGTGGAACCTGTCCTGTTAAACCGCTGTATGGTCTTGGCAACCGTGCTGCAGCTCAGTTTCAGGGTCTTGGCAATCTTCTTATAGCCTATGCCATTTTTATGTAGAGCAACAATAATTTTTTTCAGATCCTCAGAAAGTTCTTTGCCATGAGGTGCCATGTTGAACTTCCAGTGACCAGTATGAGGGAGTGTGAGAGCGATAACACCAAATTTAACACACCTGCTCCCCATTCACACCTGAGACCTTGTAACACTAACGAGTCACATGGCATCGGGGAGGGACAATGGCTAATTGGGCCCAATTTGGACATTTTCACTTAGGGGTGTACTCACTTTTGTTGCTACCGGTTTAGACATGAATGGCTGTATGTTATTTTGAGGGGACAGCAAATTTACACTGTTATACAAGCTGTACACTCACTACTTTACATTGTAGCAAAGTGTCATTTCTTCAGTGTTGTCACATATACTCAAATATTTACAAAAATGTGAGGGGTGTACTAACCTCTATGAGATACTGTTTATATGTATATTTAATATATTTTGTCCATCAGGTTTCAGTGTTGTCAACTAATGGTAACACCTGAACAGGGAACAGCCAGAGTTGTTCACACAGGGAGAAGAGCAACACAGTTAGACCAAAACACGAAAAAACTGAAGCAGAACTACTGGATTCTGCAGACTGAAATTAATAAACTGAAGTACTACCTTGCCCTAAATAGAGAGAACACAGTGGACGAACACCACAACGCCCCAAAAATAAGAGAAAATTCCTTGGCGGAGTATAGACTCCATGAGCATGGCCTCGCCATCGAGAGAGGCCAACACAGGAATGTGAGATCACAGCGGTACGATTGATGATCCACCGCGAGAAAAGGGCAACCAGTGCAGTTCAAACAACATTTTAAACCTAACCAATATGTATCTGTTTATGGATTTAGTTTTTGTCATTCATACTTTAACTATTCCACACTTGCATCCTTCAATTTATTTAGCTATTTGAGTATTAATATTATATAGCCTCACAAGCTGGTTAACATGCTGACAGAAAGGTCACACAATCTACTGGCTACAGTAACAAAGAAAACACAGTGTGATTTTAGTTTGTACATCCCATTCAGACCAAAAGGCTGGAAACATCATGAGTCATTATATAGATGGGCAGGCCGGAGTAAACCTTATCATGGTGATACTTCAAAAGTACCAACTGCTCCCAATAGAGATCTGTTTACATCACTTAGATATCTTTACAAAAAGTAAAATAAATGGTTTCAACGATTCCAATCCTTTTCATTTCAATTCCAATTCAAGACATTAGATGAAAATTAAGTGATCAAGGGAGTTTACACTCATTTATTTTGAAAACAACTAGTTATTTGTGTTTTTATTTTTTATAAATTATAATTATACTGTACAATAATAAACAATACTTTTGAAGTGGAGCATGAATAATTGTATAAATCCTTAATAGCAAATCCAAAAGAGATTTGCAAAATATCTGTCAAATTTTTTACTAACAAAAGATGGCTTGAAAGACGTCCAAATGAATAATAATTGATAGTCAGATTGCTCTACTGCACTGGAATGGATAGCAGACATCTCTGTGGCCAAGGAACAGTCCCATCTGCTAAAACATTACACAGAGTTAGTTTATCATGCAGGAAGGGTGAACAGCATACAACTAAATACAAAAGAAAAACAGAACTATGTTGATAAATCAAATTGTGCAAAAAACGCATATATTCCTATATGGAAAGGCACCAATGGAATGTTCTTTACAGATGAAACAAGAAAAAAGATATGCATTCAAAGCTTTTGATGACTTGCTTAGAGCTACGGGGACACACAACAGCTTAACCTGGAAGACCGAATCCAAACAGTTCCTCATTGTATGTCCATTTAACATTCGCTGTACTTTCACCGCTTCTGCTCTCCACAACACCTGAAAATACCATTTACACATTCAGTAGCACGGTAACTATATTGGACCGCATCACAAAAAAAAAGAACGAGCTTCTAACATTTTGGGTAGGTGCAACATAAAACATAATGAGGTTTGAGTGTTATACCAGGCAGGCCAAATACCACCTTAAAATGTGAACAGTCCCAAAGTCATTTCAGTGCCCCTTTATGACTCAAAGTAGAATTCAACTATTAGGAGCTTTTTGATCTCGGCTAGCTGTGCCGTTGCAGAACCAGATCTAACACATTTGTAGTTGTTTTGTTTGGAATACAGCCCTGAATCCCCAACATCATACAAATACTCTTGTTTACACCACAAAAAAAAACAAAAAAACATAATAAATCACTATCTGGGTCAACTTGGCATCATTTCAAAGCTCGTTAGCTACATGATTAGCGACGCAATAAAATATGATTTTAAAGCTTCAGGATTTCATGAGGCAAATGAATGTCATCTTGACGGATACAGGAGTCATTAGTGCATTCAGGAGCATATGGCTTTTCTTCACAACATGACAAATGTAGGCTAATTCGGTAGTTCATAGTATCTATTCTGAGTAACTGTACATTGGCAATCGTAACCGTTAAAACTGTATGTGATATAAGGACAAACTGTATCACCCATGGGGCTTCTCTCGTGAGCTGCAGCGCAGTGAAGGCTCACTGCGGAAATGTGGCGTGTACATTTGGACTTGAAGGCGTTTGGATGGCATACGTTACATCAAAGCCCAGGACACTATATTCAAATCCTCAGCTTCTCAACTCTCCAAAAACATAGTCCTCAAATTTACAGTGCGACGGTTGGCTTCGGGTAACAATTCTTACAGGACTGCGAAGTGAAGATGTAGTTTATGTATGTTACTGTTAATACAGATTTAATACTTAGGCACTTATACAGGAAATGGTCAGCTTGTATACAGTGTAAATGTGTATATGTGTAAAGGGCAACAAGGCCTGGATTGTAGTGGGCAGGATTTTATTTATAATGATCTACGTGAATGTGATTGGGTCTCTCTCTGGGTCTCTCTCTCCACTATCTTTCCCAACGTTTGAGAGAGAACAGAGACACAGAGAGAGACCAATCAGCCATCCACCACACCGGACTTGTCAGAATCCCAACCGACCGTTTTCCTGGTCATAACATTGTCTAATAATAATTCCTGAGACGGCCTGTGAAGGTAGCTCATTACGCTAATAGACAGTGGAGGGGGGGGGTTGTGGTTTGGGATCAGGAACCCTGTGGAGGGTGAGGATACATCCTAAATGGCACCCTTTTCCCTGTTTAGTGCACTCGTTTGTAAGCTCTGGTCAAAGGTAGTGCACTATATAGAGAATAGGGGGCCATTTTGGATGCAGGTCTTTGGGGGGAAATCATGTAGCACCACGGGAATGAATCTGCCTCTGAGTGATTCCCTTCAGCAAACAGTAACGGCATTGCTGGAGAATGGCTTGTTGCCTGATACCAGTTAAAGAAAACCTCTGGTCCTGGGTAATGCTGGTTTTTATTCATGGTGATTTAAACCTGGGACAATTAACCACCAGTTAGAGTGGACAATCAGCCATACAACCGGTTCCACAGGCTTGGAATTGAGAAGACCTGCCCTAAATTGTATAGCTAACGCTAGGCTGACCTAACATATATTTGCATAGCTCAGATAACTGAGAGCCCTGGATCAAAACTACCGTAAAAATAAAAATGACAATTCTTTGAGACTAGTCTGTGGTGATTTCTTTAACAGAACTGACATGGTTAAAAGCTTAAGACCATGGTATCCTTCTGAAGCCTTTGCATCCAGAAGGTGGATGTATTAAAGGTGGATGTAGCAGTTAGTATTAAAGTAACCATAAGTACGATGGTTTGAAGCCAAGAAGTTGAAAGACCTATTAACCCTAACTCCCAACCCTAACCTAAAGGTCACTGGTTTGAAGCCAAGGTGGAAAAACTTGCAAATGTGCCCTTGACCAAGGCACCTAAACCCAATAACTCCTGTGAGTTACTCTAAAAACAAGCACCTGCTAAATAACAAAAATACTAAACACTGACTTGAGGGTTTCAATTCAGAAAACTGAGAAGGCCATAGTAAAATGTTGACATTTTGTCCAGGTAATTCATGTATCTGTGAAATGTGCCGTTTGCCTGGGGTTATTGTCTTGCCTGAATATTCACCTGCAGCCAAGTGCAATCCTCCTGACAGAGGCGACCATGTTTTTGGCAAAAATGTGCATGGGTAATTTGGAGAATACACTTAATTGCTATTTAGCAGGCAGGTTGTGGTGGTGGTTCCAGAATGTCACAGTGGGCCCTCTGTGTTGATGCCCTGCAGCACAACCCATTTGTTTGGAATCTTGTCTGTTTTGTCGCCAATAGTAACAGTGGTCTAGTCGCATTGGATTCCTGATAGGCTACAGCAGAGCGAAGTGGAGTGCGCACGCTGTCATATCCTCCTACCTGGATTGCTTTTGCTGGCACCCGAAACAGCGTGCAATCTGCCGAGAAAGGCCGGAGGAATCACGCAGTCGCTGCCGTGGAGACTCGACAACGGAGCAACTCATTAGCGGTGGGGATGTGCCATCGGAGACTGTGAGACAGAACAACCCCAGTGATGTTAAAGAGGAAAATGAAACGGGAAGGAAAGGTGACAAGCGGCAGGGGTTTAGGAGGAGTATAAAGGAGACTGTGCCTCCAACCAACCTGTTCTCCGATGTCCAATTATTTACAGTAAAAGAAATATGGACAAACACACAGTCAATCCGTATGCATATTGAGAGCTCTGTGTGACGGCCTTTGCTCAACCATGGCTGTCGGAGCGCAGTGGTCCAGCCTACAGACGGATTCGCTACGATTTGTCTGGACCGGGCTAAGTAAGCCACAACCACAGAGGTGACGTCTGTGTGCTCAGGAACGACAGATGGTGTCAAACTACCACTGCCAGGAAAAGAATATGCGCTCCTGATGAAACGCTACAGTCAATGTCAACGCACCTGTTTTGCTTTCCCTGGAAACTCCTGAAGTGGTTTCCAACTGTATTTTTTAACATCGTCCCAAAAGCTAACACAGTCATCAGCTGAGATCAATACAGCCGACATAATTTATTATGTCACCCAACAGCTTGACGCGATTTCCCCTGATGCATTTCTATTCATTATATGGCAATACATGCAATAACACTGACGTGCACTTTGGGATTTTTTGAAAATGGAAACACAAACCAGTAATGTATAGTCCTACACAGATCCAACCCCAAATCTCCTCGACTGTTGGACAAACACACCGCGTCCGAATACTTGGGCATATGAGATATTTCAGTAATTCATTTTCAATTCTGTTTTGGCTTTGTCGTCATTTTGCAATCAATTATTCATTCATAATAATATGTATATATATATACTCCACATACAGACACAAACACATGTACACACATGTATATGAACTGACCAAAACTCACTTAATACATGGTTCCTGAGCTTAAGCACACAGTCCAACAGACGATCATAGGGAGACAGTGGCATAACCCCCTTGAAAAATGGGGGTCGAATGCACTTCTCTATGGTAGATTACATACATTTGAAACCTGGGGGCCGACAGCTTAGACGTTATGGCAACCCTGGGAGTGCTTGTTATCATCAACGGTCGTACAACAACCTCTCAAACTGAGATATCAAAGACCCCAGGGCCTGATAATACCGGAGGCCATGTCTAAAAGGACCTGCTCCTCTCTGCTAAGGAGTGTCTTTTGCTATCTCTTTCAGCAGTCCGTACGTACATTGGAAATTCAATCCCTGTGGAAAAAAGAAATCCATTGCTGTACCGGTTCCTAAAACCTCTCACCCGTCCACCTCAGACAACTCCAGACATGTCTGTCTTACCTCTCGGTTAAATCAATTCAGAAAGATCATTGACGCACACATAATCAACAATACTAAACATCTCTTTGACGTCTTCCAATTTGCATACCGCTGTTGGAAAAAGGAGCAGATGAAGCCATCTCCTCCCACTTACACCTGGTTATTATGCACGTGGAGAACTGAGTCGCTAATGTACATATCGTGATCGCTGGTATCTCCACTGCATTAAAAACAACACATTTTATCTTGCCGATAAACTTAGAGATGTCCTTCCAGACATACTGAGAGGATATTTCCATCCAGATAAACTGAGTATTCAGACTGGACCAGACTGGACCTGGATTATAAAATCAGTCAGATCATCAGAATTGTACACTCTAAAAGGAAAAGATTCTCAGAGGATCCTTTAGGGGTTCTTCACACTGACACCCTTCTAAAATGGGTCCTCAAAAAACCATTTGAAGAACTATTTGGGGTAGATTTTTGAGTGGGTAGGTTGTTAATATGGTTCTTTGTGAGTATAACATTGAACTTTGACATTTTTCCTTCAAGAACTTTCACAGTTTCAAATGAATGGATTCCCCAAGAACCTTTAATTTTAAGAAGGTACTCACTGCATCCAACAGCTTATTCAATGTCCAACATAGACTTAATAACAGTCGGGTACACAGGTATTTTTGAAATAGAACTTGATGTAACTACGGACCACTGAAAAAATAAAAAAAGCTTCAAACATGTGAAATTGCACTTTAAGTTCGATGGCATTATAAACATATCCAGCATGAAGACATTTTGCCAAAATGACACTTAGTTGCCTCTGACAGGAATAGAATACAAGTACATTTTCTCACAAGAAAATAATCCTAACCACATATTAACATGCACAAAGAAATGGTTAAAATGTCACAAATTCAACATTATAAAATGATTGTCCCATTCTCAGCACTTGAAACTCATTCAAAACCTATGGTTTAAATGAAGAGGGCAGTCCATACTGTAAGTGCAAATAAAGGCTACTCAGATTCTGTAAGGATTCTGTATTGAAGAATGATTCCTCCCAACTTATAAAACCTTTTTACAGTAACGGTCAGTGCTGTTCGACTTTCAAGGTAAGCTTTTGAAAAAGTTATTAAAACAGCAGTAAATAACTTTGCTTGCTAGGACTATACAATCCAAATAAAATGAAATTATGCTTTCACAGACAACCTAACATTAGCTAGCCAAAGAGAATACATTTTGCTAGCTAGCTAGCTAGCTTACTCACCTGGAAGTGGCCAACTGCAGTAGTTGAACAGCCCCCTTCTGCAGCCAAGCTCGACCCAAGTAATTGGTAAAGATCTCAGGCAAGGTGGACTGTACGATACAGCCGTGGGTTTTACAACTACCAATGTTAAATGTTGGTACCTCTCCCCTTAAAATCATTATTACCAATGTCTGCCTACGGTCCTTGTCTTTTGGAAATGTATAGAAACATCTTCTTATTCAGTATTCAGTAGATACCCATTTTTGAACAGATATTAGATTAGCCTTTAATTAAAAACTTATGAAAATGTAGATAGCATAAGCAATACATTCCAAAAAGTATAATATAGATGAATAGAATAAAATATTATCATATTGCACCATAGGGCTATTTTGTTCAGCATCACGAAACACACCTACAAACAGGCCGTTGTACATAGGTGTTATAGTGAATCAGCCAAGCTATAAAGGGAACTCTTTTTGGCAAGGTTACTCATCGACAATATGTGCCAATTAAACAATGATTACCTGTCAATGCTTCTGTTACTTGACCACGTGAAGAAAACCAAAATGTTTAACCCCAGGTTTCCCAGGCTTTCACCTGTAAACCCCTAGCGATTACACGTTGGACCGTTTCAACGGAATGAAGACACACTGGGTCCTCTGAGCAACAGGAAATGGATTCTACAAAATTATTTGGTGTTTTTTCTTTTTACGTTTAGCCCTATGAACCCACCTGAGGATCCGTAACTGTCCTGGTTCACATGCGCTGTACGGACCGTCCCAAAACTGTGAAACGTCGCTCCATTGGTTTACAACTGACTTCCTGTGTCGACGGCTGTCATAGGCCTGCTTGCAATAGCGCATTATGAACCAGGTGAACCAGGGCCTTAAGGAAGTGTAAGCCAATTCATGTTGCTTCAAGGTCCACATTGTCTGGAGACCTTTCATCAAAGAGGTTAAGCAATAGTTATTGCTTGAGCAACACTTGAACTGTGGGTGGTAAACCCCTTCACCAGGGCCGAGGTAGAGCATGAAAAGGAAAAACAGCATTAGGATGCAGAGAGTGTGTTTCCGCCTCTCTTTGCCTCTCCTGCCTTGCAGGCGCGCTCGGCCGGCCAGAATCAGAGGAACGGCAGGGAGGGGACCAGATTAGTTCAGAGGCAAAGTTGAATTATTCATCTCACCCTTACGAAAGATTAAACTAATCCATCCACGTGTTGCCAGGCCCGACTTCTGAACACGGCTTTACCAAAGACGGCTTTCCCAGAACACAGTTCTAGTGCCGCTGAACAATTCGGCTTCTGAACGTGACAAACCTGTCTTGACCACTACTAAATCTGAACGCAACTCTACTGTTGCTGAATACAGCCTTAAGGCAGCTACACTGTGTCGGTGCAGCATGGCTGCCTTTGAACGTCAATCTCTCTGAAGGAGACCATGAAATATGACAAACACTAATGAGAAATGTGGTTTACACAAAAACACACCCATTCTGATCTTTACTTTTTCCTTTAACCCTTCCAACCAATCACAACAGATGTTTCAACATCACATGTGTTGTAATTTTTCTCAAAAGAAAATGACTAAATAAAATATTAAAATGGAGCTGGCAGGCTGTCTGAACACAGCCAATAAGTCTGAGGAGGAGGAAAGATAAATAATGGAGTAGATCTGATCGATTGTTGCCTGTTAAACACACACACACACACATTCAAACGACCCCACAAGTCCTGGACAAAGGCTGCCTTTTACTTGAGACAGCCCAATTCAGTGCATCTACCTTTTGTTGAAGAGGTCTGGGTCTCTGATCTTGGCATCCTGGTCGTAGATGAAGTGTTCCTGTGTGACGGTGACACTGTGATCCAGGCTGTCGTTCTTACTGATGGTCACTACTGGGTAGCCCATCTGGAGGGTCCAGTGGTCCATGACCTCCTTAATGTTGATGTCTTTGCCCTCGTTCTGCATGGCCTGAAGAGAAGGCAAACACAAATATGGGGATTTAACTAATCATTTAAACAACTCAGCCGGTCGATTGGGAAATCATCGCCAAGTTACTCTGTTACTGAATTCTGACAGCATGCCCATTTATTTGGCAAACATCTTATGGATTCGGCATTGCCAGAATAGGACTGCCTATGCAAAGACAGTCTTTGTCCATCAGAGTAGAATAAATTCCTGTTTCATTTTTGTCAGCTGAATTTGACATGGAATTTCCCCATAGCAATGCAATTCAATTATGGAAATGAGTAGGATTGTAAATGGAATTGATCCCTCCCCCTGATGTCCACTTAGCCAATATATTGGCTGATTATCTATCTTTAAATCCGGTGGCCTCATCCCGAACAGACAAATTGAGTTTCAAAACTGACTCCATGTCAATAAAATAGTGATCTGACAAGGGCTCTGGGGTTAGACAGGTGATAGCTCCGTAAATGTGCGTGTGTGTGTGTGTGGGTGTGTGTGGTTTCTGTCTGAGAGAGCTGATTGCCCAGTGATGAGTCACTAATCTTTATTACAGCCAAACAAACCTTGCACTTCTGTCTGGGAAACTCTGTCCTAAGAGCACACAGCTAAATGTGTTGAAACAGCATCACTGGAGAGATGGCAAGGAGAGGTGGTGGAGGAGAGGAAGAGTAAAGGAAGAGGAGATGGAGAAGAGAAGAAGAGGAGAGGAAGAAGAGGACCTGAGCAAAGGAACTAAACACAGCCCACCTCCTCTGAATTCCCTATAGATACCTAAGGCTACTGTCTTTGCTGTTGTATTTCTCTCTTTCTCGCTCTCATTCTCTCACTCTTTCTCTCTGTTGTCCCTCATACAGACACACACACAAACTTACACAAACATATCAGCCATCTCTCTCGGTCTCTCTCTATTTTTGTGAACGGTTTCGTGCTAGCCCTATGTGGGTGGCTAATTAACAGATATCTAAAGTAGTGCCGGAAGTACAAAGTGAAAGGGGGAAATTCTGAAAGCGTAAAGAAATCGTTGACAAGAGGAAATATATGAAGTTAATTAAAAACTAGCTAAGAGTTTGTTCGTCCGGTTATGAAACTTCTCTGATGTCCGCTTTGCCAAAAAAAAAGAAAGAATAAAATAACCAATACATCAAAGACCTTTTATTTTTTCACAGGGATGTGTGTGGGTGAGTGAGGAAATGCAAATTAGAATTTACACTTTGCAGCACTGCAATCCTGCATGATAAACTCAGCTGGTTTAATTGAATCTGTAGTGGTCAGATAATAGATGATTGGCACCTGCTGTTATTTGTTGTTCAGTAGCCTAATCCCTCTCCTGGAACTCAACGCAACTATGATAAACATACGTGGAATAAAGGAGAAGGCTGGGATGATTATCGATGTCACTCGGTCTCCTTTTCAAATGATTATTTTATGCCACACCTGCTTAAGGTTGACTACATAATCTGAATAAAGCTCTTAAGGGAGCTACCCAAACAACATCTTGGTCTGGTCAAATGTATTCCACAACCGCAGATGTCAGTACTTCACTGCACAGAGAACCTCTACACACACACAGACCTCCCAGGTTAGAACCTCCACACACACAGACCTCCCTGGTTAGAACCTCTACACACAGACCTCCCTGGTTAGAACCTCTACACACACAGACCTCCCTGGTTAGAACCTCTACACACACACACCTCCCTGGTTAGAACCTCTACAAACACACAGACCTCCCTGGTTAGAACCTCTACACACACAGACCTCCCTGGTTAGAACCTCCACACACACACCTCCCAGGTTAGAACCTCCACACACACCTCCCCGGTGAGAACCTCCACACACTCACATCTCACCGGTGAGAACCTCCACACACACACACACACACACACACACACACCTCCCCGGTGAGAACCTCCACACACACACACACACACACACACACCTCCCTGGTGAGAACCTCCACACACACACACACACACACCTCCCCGGTGAGAACCTCCACACACACACACACACACACACCTCCCCGGTGAGAACCTCCACACACACACACACACCTCCCAGGATAGAACCTCCACACACACACCTCCCCAGTGAGAACCTCCACACACTCACACCTCCCCGATGAGAACCTCCACACACACACACACCTCCCTGCTGAGAACCTCCACACACACACCTCCCTGGTGACTCCTGGATGTAAAACCTTTAGATCAATCAAAGAAACCCATGGGTGGTGTCTTACTGGTTTAAGAAACAGATGCTTAATTCAAAAATAGCCATGGTTAAAGAAGTGAAACCCTCCGACGTCCACAGATCTGCCCATCTGTCCCAGCATTTTATCATGTCATTATTCCGCTTTGCCTCACAACCTCCCTATCGGCTGACAATGAAGAGTAATACTGTTCCTAATGGCTGACCACGGAGCCCATGTGGTCTCTTCCAGTGTTGCGGTAGGACGGCAATGACTTCATGACACTTTGTACAGTGCAATCTTCTCCATGCACGCTTGTTAATTGTCTGTGTGACATTATTTTACAATCCCTACATACAATGACATTCATTATCAACTTTTAAATGACCGGTAGTTGGGAGTTTCTCTTTTGTGTCCCCCCCCCCCATTATTTGTGTTCCACACAAGCTGCCATCCTCCTACACCGAAGTGGATCTGCTTTTGTCCCTTCCAGCAATGTACTTCCGAAAATACCTTCAGGGTTTTTGCCTTTTCCAAGCGTCCAGTGTTTTCTGTTTGCTGTCGCTATTGTCCATGCCCATGAAAGGAACAGGACCAGTGCCTTAGCGGTAAGAGAACAATAAGGGAAGTCAAGCCCGTCACATTCGTCATTACAGCAGATGTTGTGGTGTGGGTGGCAGGAGGCTTCTACAGTGGCTCCCAAACAATTCAGTCAGTTGACAGATACAAAATAAGAAATACAAAGGTCCACGCTAGCACAATTACTCACTTGTAGAATATCAAGTGATAAGTAACTGTGCGAAAAGATGGACGGCCAGCAAGAGACAAGATCATTGTAGTGAATGATAAGGCAGATTGACGCGTGAACCCCATCCTCAATGTTATGTGTGTCCTTCCATATAAGTAGGCTGTATTTCAACAACTTCCAAATGGCTCTATTTCATCAAATAAGCTTTGGGTCAATTTAACATTCCCGTGTAGGCCTTACAGGCCAGCGTGAAATGTCTTTTGGCAGCATTTAGCGAACAGGATCATATCAAGGAGAATGAAAAGACGTGTAGGTTCGAGGGGTCCGAAGGGGTCTCGTGGCTGGGGAGGTAGAGTTCTGCCATCCCAGCAGTCTGTCTTTCAACCCGGTCCGGCCCGGACCTGCCAGGAATGGAAATAATCAATCACAGAAAACAACCAAGCTCTGAGCTCACACAGAAATCAGACAGGCCCGTTGCAGAGAGAAATAGGGAAACTCATGATAAACCTAACTGGTGCTGAAATCACTAGCGTTTAAACAAAATGTGTTTTTAAAACAGACCATAATAGTTGACGCCCGACAATGAGCAACATTGTCCTCCTCGTCAAAACCCCATATGGAACCGTCGTCAAAGTGTTACCCACCACGGAGTAAGTTACAGTACTAAAGATGGAAATAAAATGTCACAGTCTCATTTCGGTCTGACTCATCCTTTATATGACTCCCTCCGTGTATATAATAAGCACGCAAACACCTCATTGGCTTGTTGTTAATTGATAACTGCTAAATCAGGCCTTTCGAAGACAACTATTATGGAGGCAGGATAACCGTTGAGGATAACCCCCCACACACACACACACACACACACACACACACCCACACACACGCGCTTGCACATTAAAACTCTTACTCTCTCTCTATAGCCTCAGAGACGTAATAACAGGGGAAGTTAAGCCAGGATCGAGCAGATGCACAGCCACAGTGCCGCTTTCACAAAAGGCTTTGTGCCCGCTTCCAGTGTAGATTACTGTGGCAAATTGGATCTCATAAATAGCTAACGGAAAGCTATGAATATCAACATTTGTTGAATTGATTGGCTGTTACGGATGATTTATCTCGAATACATTTGTCAGTCGGACAGAAAGAGTTGGTGGGAAGTGAAATCCTCTTTATCGGTCAAAGGTACCGTTATTGCATTTCTACATCTTCAATACCACTCGCGGTATGGAGTTTAGCTCTTTAAGGTTCACTACCAGCATAAAGTGCCAGTTCAGGATTTTGCCAGTGATGCCTTTTACCTACTTTGTCGGTGTCGGATTGGCTTGGGAATGCCAAATGTAGGTATTTTCGTATAGAAGTAGCAAACTAGCGCAACTGCTAATTAGCATTACTGCCTTGACTGGAACTCGGTTACATCTTATTGCAGTAGTCAGAGAGGCAGGCTGTCAGGTTGACAACAGGTATCACCACTTAAACAACACTACACTGCTTACGCGTGCAACTGTTAGACTGTAAAGGTGCCCATACCAGAAGTATTAGTAGTAGTAAATAGTAGTGGTATTAGTACTACCAGTTGTAGTAGTAGCAGTAGTAGTAGTAGTAGTAGCAGTAGTAGTATTAGTAGTAGTAGCAGCAGTATGTAGTTGTAGTAGGTAATAGTAGTAGTAATCATTATCTGCTATTGACATGGCAGAGCACAGGTCGCTGAGGTTCATGTATAAAGGCACATAAGTTATGGGGTAATACATCAACAAGAAAACACACCTGTTCAACTATAGAAAATGAAAGAGATGGAAAAGGCCAGAGATTGAGAGACCGAGAGTGAAAGAGAGAGCATGGGAGAGCAAGAGAGAGAGAGAGAGAGAGAGAGAGAGAGAGAGAGAAAGAGAGAGAGAGAGAGAGCGAAGGAGACAGGCCAGACACTGGTCAGAAAACAGAACCTTTCTGAATAGATTATGTGTCTGAATCTCCGCTTTACCAAGCAGAACTTAAAAGACGTTAAAAGCCTGAATCCTTGACGGCCAAATAGTCACATCTGTTTGCCACATTACAGCAGCAGAGAAGACACTGTAAACAAAGTTTGCTTTCTATCTTCACACACGTTTGTGGTTTTAATTACCACGGCCACCCACACAGAACACAGATGCACACACGACTGCACGTCACGTTGGATAAAACCACCTGCCAAGCTGCACATCATCATTATTGTTATTATCGCAACTGGAACAACAAGTATTCTGGTGGAGGAGCGACCAGTGGTGCTGATTCGGCCTCCTCAGGCTTCCAACTTCAAGAGAAATTCCAACATAGGAATGAACCTTACATAGAAATCCTGGTGGAAGAAGTGCCGTGTTTCAGAAATGTGTGCTTCAAGCTTCAGCGTTCATCAGGGTCTGTTATATAAAGCAGTGTGCAGGGTATGAGACAGCTGCAGGTTTTTGGCATTTTACTTTGTGAAATCCCGTCAAGCAATAGAAATACTACCGATATGGGAATAACAAGACACTCAGATATCCATGTCGTCAACTTTGGCGTGCTAATAACGTTGGCGTGCTAATAACTTTGGCGTGCTAATAACTTTGGCGTGCTAATTGCATAGTAACTGCACAGTAATTGTGCCTCAACTCCACAGCTTTGCATAATATTGTGTTAATCATTGCACATTATTTGTAAAGTCACTGTATGGTGACAATGTAGCAGCTGTACTGTAGCTCACTAACGTGGCTGCTGTCTCAGGCGTCCGTTTGTCGTACGCCTCCTGAAAAAACAACTCTTTAATATCGTGTGGCAGGACAGAGATACCACCTCCAGGCCACGCTGGATTTCTGCCCCCTGACTGACGAGCGGTTGGCTGAGGAGTTGCCTAAAAGCCTCCGACCTGTGAGCTGTTTCACGTTGTATTTGGCACCAGAGGCTGTGAAGCGCACACACACAAACATACACCCCTGCACAGGCGCAAAAACACACACACACACACACACACACACACACACACACACACAAACGTGCGCGCGCGCGAGGCCAGGGGCCAGAAGCTGTTGCTGCAGCTGTGCTAGCGGGAGAAGCAATGTGAGAGAATATAAATAGTTTCCCCCGACAAACACAACAAACACATTTCCTTACTTCCCAGTTGGCCATGTTTTCTGTACCCCCGGGGCAAAACGAACGAGACGGGGGGGGGGGGGGGGGGAGAGAACGAGAGCGAGAAGGAGCAAAACGAGCCGACATCACATACCTCAGTGAGCTTGTTCCACAAGTCATCCCGGGCTGCGTTGCTGTACATGTGTGTCATCAGGTAATCCTGTAAAAGAACAAGGAGACATTTTAGTTCCACTGGTTTTTAATGTCAAGCAGAAATATAATATACCCGCGTTGACGGGCAGCAGTGGCGCTCCTCGGGGATTATTCCCCCTGCACCCAGACAATCGCATTGCTTCGGTTAATCTCCTTCAATAGAATATCAATTTGATTTATGCAAATGATGCCCAGCTGCTTGGTCGAGATTTGCTGCCAATTGTCCTTACGCATCATCTCCTGTTGTATAGCGCTGAAATGAAAACTACATCAAACTAAGCAAACACTGTCAAACTGTTACAAAACAAAAATAAAACACTCAGACAAAAATGTAGTACAGCTAATTAAAACTCTGTAATCCCCAAGTCATCGACCTGTTTGGGATGCCGTGTCCTCAGTCGCCACAGAGTGTTCCTACCTATGGCCCAGATTCTGGCAGCACGCCAACCCAATGCTGTTTCTCAATAACGCAGACTGATGCCAAAGTACAAGTCCTGTTCAGGTGCCACATTCTTCCTAGAACAGTCTTTGGCAATAGCTGGGACACTCTGCATATACAGAACAGTGACTCTTTCTGATAAAACCACATAGAAGACAGATACTCTCTGTCTGTCTTAGACATTATCAACCAAACTGCAACAGAGAATAAATAATAACAACAAAACAATCTGAATGGAGCAGACTGGACAACTATAAAGGAACTATAAAGGGCTGTGACTCTTTCTGATAATACTATAAAGGACAGTGTCTCTGTCTGATAATACTATAAAGGACAGTGTCTCTGTCTGATAATACTATAAAGGACAGTGTCTCTGTCTGATAATACTATAAAGGACAGTGACTCTGTCTGATAATACTATAAAGGGCAGTGTCTCTGTCGGATAACACAATAAAGGACAGTGTCTCTGTCTGATAATACTATAAAGGACAGTGTCTCTGTCTGATAATACTATGAAGGACAGTGTCTCTGTCTGATAATACTATAAAGGGCAGTGTCTCTGTCTGATAATACTATAAAGGACAGTGTCTCTGTCTGATAATACTATAAAGGGCAGTGTCTCTGTCTGATAATACTATAAAGGACAGTGACTCTGTCTGAAAATACTATAAAGGACAGTGACTCTGTCTGATAAAACTATAAAGGACAGTGACTCTAATATTTAAAGGGCAGTGACTCTGTCTGATAACCATTACCTTTAAACCCCCAGCAGTGATCCGGATAAGGAGGAGATTAATGTAGGATAGACCCCCACTGGAATGTATCTTTATTTCATCGCACAACACTGCTGGGACACAAATGCAAATACACAGGCATGGACACACACCCACTCACTACATACACACTACACACATTGGTTACATCCCTGAATCCCACACCACCTCCACAGAAAATATGACAGTACAAGCAACTTGTACAGCTCGCTATACAAGTTGTATACTTGCTTGCAAAAAACTATTCACTGAGGTCTTAGTTCGCCTTATGAATAGATTACGTTTGGTGTGGCTTCCAAAATATCTAAACTAAACTAATTACATAAACAACTGAACTAAACAATAAAAAGTAATACTTATTTCTTGCGTGGTTCAAAAGGCACTTGACATCTTGTAAGACAAATTGAATAGACCCCCACCAGATGTCAATCTGAACCGCAAACCAAATGACTTTGTCACCTTTACTATGACAAACCAGACCCCCTGCAGTGAACTAGAAGCAACCCTGGTCTCGAAAACAAACCAGCATGATATAAGGCCATACGGGAATGGGGGGGGTCCCTCCAACCATTCCGCCATCCCTCTCCCCTGCCCATCCTTCCCTCATGCCCCCCCCCCCACACCTCCCCAACCCCTTCATCCCAGCATTTCTCCCTTCCATCTCCGCATGTTATAAAAGCACTGGCAGCACCAGAGGACTGTAGTTTAGACCAGCCTTCTGGACCTGAGGACGATTCCACCGAAATGGGTTTGCTCTCCCACGCACACACATGAATACTGTACGCACACGCACGCACACGCACACACACACACACACACTGCACTGTTGGCACGCTTCAGTCTGAGTGGTAGTGTCATCCTTCCTCCCGTGCCCTCAGGCCAGGACCCGACCCAGCTGTGATGCTGTCCTCTTCAGCCTCCTCAGCCCTCCAGATCCCCACACAGCGCCCAGCCGGGCAGGAGGGGCGGAGGAGTGGACGGGTGGAGGAGTGGAGGAGAGGAAGAGGGATGGAGGGGAAACAGAGCTTGTGGGAAATGGTCTTGGACAGGACCCAGACAGACGTTTAGTAGGATGCCAAACACCCCTGCCCCCTCCCTCCCTCACTCGCTCCCTCATCAGAGATCATTGTCCCAGCGTGCTCTCCACCTCTACCCCTCCCTCTCTATAGCCCTTACTGTCAATTCAGTCCAAGTAAAACCAGATTTCATTGCACAAAATCACATTTGACTACACCGCACAAGTAGGTGAGAAAAATAAGGAACAATATATATATATATACACAAATTAGTATTAAGAAAAGTGAATTGTTATGCTTACAAAGGTTAAAAAAGATAACAACACTGGAAATGCTGAACTCATAATAGCCATACGCAGTGCTACAACATTTTGCTCGGAGAAATAAAATGTTAGGTGGCAAGGGAACACAAAGACAACAACTGCATAATGAATATTGGTTCTGTTTACATTGTTGTTTGAGCTCCACTGATTGTCCGTTTCTCCTGGCAACGGGTCGCTAATCATGCTGCTGGGATTGCCCTTCGCATCATTTCTCCTAACAGGTAATAGGAGTTGATCAATGCACATTTTACCGTAAGTCTGGGTTATCTCTGGGAAATGTGTCTTTAATGTGATCATATACTTCACAGGAGCTTAGGAAGTGCAGGTCAGTTTCCACTTCATTCTGTGGGCAGTGAGCACACCGGTTTTCTCTCACGCATATGGCAGCCTAAGGGCTGTGTCAAATGAGTGATTCAAGGTTTTTCTTAGTTTAGATCAGTCACAACGGACAGGTATGCTGTAGCATTCGTATTTGTTTCACGCTGAGTCTTTCCAGTCTGTCAAATACTGTGGTTCTATTGTTCCCTCATGATTTGATTTGGTCTAAATGTGTCCCTGTCCTGGGGCTCTGTGGGGTCGTTTCTATTTGTGAGGCTTTTCTCCAGGTTCCTATTTCTGTAAAAGGTTTTCTTGTGCAAGGTTTGAAAATAATTTTCCTTTAGGTGATTGTGAAATTAAACAGTTATTTTCTGGATTTTGATAAACAGTGGGTACAGTCCTAATTCTACTCTGCATGGATCATTTGCGACAGTGCTTTCACAGAATTCTGCTTGAATTCTACAGTCTCAATCGGCTGTATTCCATTAGGGAATTCCAATGACCCCAGACCTTACAAGCCGAGAGGTACATGCGCTCTATAATGTCGTCTTCTTTCTGATGGCGCACAAGGCTTTTCCTGCCGTGAAGTTACATGTGAGATTGATGTTTAGGCAGAGGCAGGTATACCTCTTTGTTTGCTCAAGGCCTAGGGCAACGGTGTTAAAGCAGCATTTATTTTATGGGTCCTGGCATCTGGGCCTTTGCTCTCTCTCCCTATCCCCCTCTCTTTCTCTCTCTTTCTTTAGTCTGTCACTCCACCCCAGCATCAGAGTAGTCGCCCCAGGGGTAGAGGGCCATAGCCGTCTAAATCCTGGGGTCTGGTGGCGATCTAAATGTCACCTCACATCACCACCATTTGGACATTTATGTGTTGTTTTTTTCCTTATCGTCAAAGGGTTCAAGTTGCAAACAATGCACCTTAATGTAAGTCTATCTAAGAAAGCAGCTTTTTAATCAAGATGACGAAATGAGTGCCCAGGCTTTTCCACAGTCGGCCTTCAGCTGGTTTTTCCCCTGTTTAACAGCACTGAACTGGAAACACACTTCCCTACCACCTAGTGAGGTAGAATAGATTAGCAGAAGCATTCCTGGCAAGATGTCAGAAGAACACTCAGGGGAAGAAATACCATACTAATCACATTCTTGGTAAAAGTTCATCAGAGGTTGACAGCGAGAATGTCTGGGAAACTTACTGTTATTCTTGGATTAATGTATTTTTTCCCTGATATGGTCTAAAATGTTTACATTTTGCCACACAGGAACAGGAGGCCATGATTAACATTTAAAAAATGATAAACTGTATTTGCCTGTAGGTGATATTGTTAGAACCAGTCTAAATTAAACCCTTTTATAACAGCAGCCTTATCTGACATAAAATGTATAAACATAACTCAACATCCAACAGGTAAATGCTTTCTTATGTTGTTTTTTGTAAACTGTGGTTGGGGAGGGATAAACATTACCTTGGAAAAATTAACTCCACGAAGGGGCTGGTCTTCGTCTTGTCCCTTTGTGTTGTCCATTATATCTAACGTAATGCACTGGACATTGGTGTTTATACCTTATATAGTTTTATGTTTGCTAGGTACGTTTGACTAAGGACTTACTAACGGTCCTATTTTAAGCAACAACTGACTCTACTTCAGACGTCTGAGCAACACCTGACTCTACTTCAGACGGCTGAGCAACACCTGACTCTACTTCAGACGTCTGAGCAACAACTGACTCTACTTCCGACGTCTGAGCAACACCTGACTCTACTTCAGACGGCTGAGCAACACCTGACTCTACTTCAGACGTCTGAGCAACACCTGACTCTACTTCAGACGTCTGAGCAACACCTGACTCTACTTCAGACGTCTGAGCAACACCTGACTCTACTTCAGACGTCTGAGCAACACCTGACTCTACTTCAGACGTCTGAACAACAACTGACTCTACTTTAGACGGCTGAGCAACACCTGACTCTACTTCAGACGGCTGAGCAACACCTGACTCTACTTCAGACGGCTGAGCCACATCTGACTCTACTTCAGACGGCTGAGCAACACCTGACTCTACTTCAGACGGCTGAGCCACATCTGACTCTACTTCAGACGGCTGAGCAACACCTGACTCTACTTCACACGGCTGAAATACATCTAATGGAATGACCAGCACATTAAGTCCTATTGTGTCTGACCTTCTTCCTATCAGATAAAGGCGGAGGTCAGCGGGTGGTTTGCATTGAAGGTCTTTGAGGCTTTCTTTTCTATTCTTCAGTTGTCCAATTTATTTACTCTGCAGCCTGGTAGTGATCTTAGCATCTGATCGTATGTAAATCCCTCCCTTGTCTAGTAAACCCGCCTGTCACAAGTAGCCCTGCCGTCTCTATTCATTTCATTACTTCACATCAGGGCTCATGGTGGCTACAGGAAGGGCTGTGAACCTTTAGGAATTGTCTATATTTCGGCATGAATATCAACTACCTTGTGATCAGATCTACATTGGATAGAAGCCCATAAAGAGTACAGCTAGTTCAACTGGTTGAGATTTCACAGTCTGTTGCCTTCAGCATGTGTACCTAGACAGTCTGTTGTCTTCAGCATGTGCACCAGGACAGTCTGTTGTCTTCAACATGTGCACCAGGACAGTCTGTTGTCTTCAGCATGTGTACCTAGACAGTCTGTTGTCTTCAGCATGTGCACCTGGACAGTCTGTTGTCTTCAGCATGTGTACCTAGACAGTCTGTTGTCTTCAGCATGTGCACCTGGACAGTCTGTTGTCTTCAGCATGTGTACCTGGACAGTCTGTTGTCTTCAGTATGTGCACCTAGACAATCTGTTGTCTTCAGTATGTGCACCTGGACAGTCTGTTGTCTTCAGCATGTGTACCTGGACAGTCTGTTGTCTTCAGTATGTGCACCTGGACAGTCTGTTGTCTTCAGCATGTGTACCTGGACAGTCTGTTGTCTTCAGCATGTGTACCTAGACAATCTGTTGTCTTCAGTATGTGCACCTAGACAATCTGTTGTCTTCAGTATGTGCACCAGGACAGTCTGTTGTCTTCAGCATGTGTACCTAGACAGTCTGTTGTCTTCAGCATGTGCACCTGGACAGTCTGTTGTCTTCAGCATGTGCACCTGGACAGTCTGTTGTCTTCAGCATGTGCACCTGGACAGTCTGTTGTCTTCAGCATGTGCACCTGGACAGTCTGTTGTCTTCAGCATGTGCACCTGGACAGTCTGTTGTCTTCAGCATGTGCACCTGGAGTGTCTATTTTAGCAGTAGCCCTGGGCAGATCAGCTGATGTAATGTGTATCAAGGGGAAATTATATAGTCCTTCTGAGGCCATAATAAAATTCCCTATGGCTTTAACATATTTTATCTATGCATTCTATTATTACACTTACTCCCAGTTTACATGGTGTATCTTACAGGATTGGTTGATTAACATCAGGAAATGTTCAAACAATTTAATGTATCCACCATCTCCCACGAGAGAAACGGACCGGACCAGCACATAGTAAGGATGCCGTACTGGTGAAACGTGAGCCACAATAACCCAAATAAAATTGTAAGAAAACCACAGGCATTTAAACAAGCATTAAACACTTTGGTTGTTCGAATTTGAGTTTCGTTTAAACTGATCACTTCACATTCTTCCGGATGCACAGAGCACTGTTTGGATGCGCTAACCGCTTTGTGAGTGGCCAAAACTGTCCGTCGGTAGTCAACAGGAGAAACTGGTTATTACTGAACATTATTACTGAACATTATAACGTCCCTGTTGGTTGTGTTTATGCCACACATTAAGGTTATGCAACATGATATACGATCAACTATATGAACATTTTCACTATGCCTACAAGGACCACACAGAAAATCATAATCATACCACATTTTTAGATATTCTATATCTAGCTATGTAATTAGATTAGACGCACCCAGAGTTACAGTCCCTTACCGGTAAGAAAATTAATCTACTGTCACCCCTGGATGTACCTAAACTATAGCCTAGCGTAGCATATCAAAACTAATTTCCTGTTAGAAATTGTTTCTTTTTCATTAATCAACTAGACTCCAAGGGCCGACGAGCCGGTTTTAATTCCACGAGGACAACTTGAAGTCAAATTCATTTGCATCGTTATTACAATCTCAACAACACAACACACACACACACACACGTGCACACACACAGGATAATGCCTGCCAGGCATTTTTCAATCAGATGTTAAATCCAAATTCGTGATCGTCCTAACAAGTTATTCCATGACACAGCGCATTTAGTTTGATAACCCAGGAAAGAAGTCAGGAAAATGTCTCAGCATAATCGCCATAGAAGGAGATGTTACTGTAGAAACACTATCAGCGAAGAACAAGACATTATGTGTCCTTCACCATCATGTTTACTAACCAGAAAAAGAGAGGAGAGATGGAGAAAGAGAGAGGAGAGATGGAGAACAACAGAAGAGAGATGGAGAAAGAGAGAGGAGAGATGGAGAAAGAGAGAGGAGAGATGGAGAAAGAGAGAGGAGAGATGGAGAACAACAGAAGAGAGATGGAGAAAGAGAGAGGAGAGATGGAGAAAGAGAGAGGATATATGGAGAAAGAGAGAGGAGAGATGGAGAACAACAGAAGAGAGATGGAGAAAGAGAGAGGAGAGATGGAGAAAGAGAGAGTAGAGATGGAGAAAGAGAGAGGAGAGATGGAGAAAGATAGAGGAGAGATGAAGAAAGAGAGAAGAGAGATGGAGAACAACAGAAGAGAGATGAAGAAAGAGAGAGGAGAGATGGAGAACAACAGAAGAGAGATGGAGAAAGAGAGAGGAAGAAAGAGAGAGGAGAGATGGAGAACAACAGAAGAGAGATGGAGAAAGAGAGAGGAGAGATGGAGAACAACAGAAGAGAGATGGAGAAAGAGAGGAGAGATGGAGAACAACAGAAGAGAGATGGAGAAAGGGAGAGGAGAGATGGAGAACAACAGAAGAGAGATGGAGAAAGAGAGAGGAGAGATGGAGAACAACAGAAGAGAGATGGAGAAAGAGAGAGGAGAGATGGAGAACAACAGAAGAGAGATGGAGAAAGAGAGAAAGAGGATGAGGAGTGACAAACAAGTGAAGGCTGTTGAAAGGACGGCAAAAGATGAGCGGGGAAAATGCATCCTTTTTGGAGCCATCCACAGCCTATTACAGCTGTAATAATGTTTGGATGTTCAATTTAAGGAGTATCTGTCAATTTAATCTGTGTTCAAAACACATTACAACTCCACAAAACAGCCTGAGGCAAAACTCAGACACCGCCTGTGTCTCTCTGTCTGTCTGTCTGATTTTCTATCCATTTAGCTGTCGAGTGGTGTATCTACTGTCTGTCTGTCTGTCTGCATGGTTGTCTGTCTGTCTGTCTGCATGGTTGTCTGTCTGTCTGCCTGCATGGTTTTCTGTCTGTCTGTCTGCATGGTTGTCTGTCTGTCTGTCTGTCTGCATGGTTGTCTGTCTGTCTGTCTGTCTGTCTGCATGGTTGTCTGCATGGTTGTCTGTCGGGTCGTCTGTCTGTCTGTCTGATTTTCTATCCATTTGGCTGTCGAGTGGTGTATCTCCTGTCTGTCTGTCTGCATGGTTGTCTGTCTGTCTGCATGGTTGTCTGTCGGGTCGTCTGTCTGTCTGTCTGCATGGTTGTCTGTCTGTCTGCATGGTTGTCGTGTGTGTCTGTCTGCCTCGCTCTAAGACAGGATCTGCAGAGGTCTGCTGACAACAGTCGGTATGCATGAAATCCTGTGGAATAAGCATCCTCTGGGACCCAATAGCATTCCAGGGATAATGGTTATAAACGGGAAAAGGGGAAAAAAAGGTTTTGTCCCAAGGGCAGGAATAACATTTCTCTAGTGAAGGTATTTACCACTCATATCCTTTTCTCCCTTCAATGTACTGTAGAATTTGCCTTGGTTAACACAGAACATATAAGCCTTGAAATAACTTTCCAATTTCTGGCGAACGCTCTGAACTGCGCAGTAAGCATAAGGGCGGCAGGTATTTAGGGAAATCGGCCAACTATCCAGGAACATTGGTGGATGCACCATTTTACTTTGGGACATTAGAAATCTACTCAGATGTCAATTACCCCAAGGAAAAGAGAGGTTCCAATGTACATTTCGTATGTGTGTCTAGCAACACACACACACACAAGACACACAGACATATGTGCAGGATCAGCACTGGAGATGTGGAATGACTGAAGGTCAGGATATCAAAGACTGTTGCACTCCTAGGGATTTCACTTCAGCTGTCTTCTTATACTCCTTGAGCCATGAGTCTACAGGCTTTCATTAAGCGGACGGCGATGGGAGAGGGACTACCGTATGTCTGTCTAGCCTGACTGGTTTAACACGGACAACACAGAGGAACGGGGGGGGGGGACAGATGAGAGAGAAAACAGGGAGAGACGGATGGAAGGACAACCGGGGGGGAGTGAGAGAAATACCTGACAAGCATGTAACCAGGTGGATATTGCATAAGTCCATGAAATGAAAAGTTGCCAGATCATATCCCCAAGCCGACGGGATGAACGATCTGTGCCACTGACCTTGAGCAAGGCAGCTGACCCGATCTGCACTCCTGTAAGTGATTCTGACTGGGTGTGTCTGCTAAATAAGTAAAAGACACTTGAACACACCAAGGGATGAAAGAGATCCATTCGCCTGACAGATAATCACTAGGAATTTGTCTTTAAAATAATACGCTGGCGCTTTCCAGTGTAATAGCATTTCCATTCATGCGTTTCCGGCTCCAGGGTTTTTTAATACCGGCAATAACACTTTACCACATTGTACAACCAACATTCCCCCACATCCCTGGCTCCTTCACCCGGTCGCCCGCTCCAGAAACACACGCGTTTAGTTGTGATTGTAGCCTAACACGGCTTATCTTACTGTCTAGGCAGCCGGGCCATTGAAAGAGACAGAATGAGAAGATTTTCATGTGCCTCCTGTCCCTCCCTTCAATGAACTGGGCGCTACCTAGCAGTCATTTGGCACAGCTGTCTCGTCGCCCGTGAGATATAGGTTGCGGGTACTGTCCCTGTGTGTGTGTGTGTGTGTGTGTATGTGTGTGTGTGTGTGTGTATGTGTATGGGTGTGTTTGTGTGCGTGTGGGTATGGGTGTGTGTTTGTGTGTGCGTGCGTGTGCATGCGTGCGTGCGTGTGTGGGTATGTGTGTGTTTGTGTGCGTGTGTGTGTGTGTGTATGGGTGTGTTTGTGTGCGTGTGTCTGTGTGTCTAAGCGGTGGCTGAGCGATCCCGGGCATGGTCACCTGAACAACCAGTGAGCTGAATGATGGATGCCCACCAGGCGTAAGGAGGCCACTCAGCCTGTTACTTAAAAAGAGGCCAGCCTGCCAATTACCTCAGCAGCCTACGTCGTGTTTCTGTAGGGAGGAGAAATGGAAAGGGACAGAAAAAGACAAAAAAAGACAGAGAGATAAAGAGAGAGAGAGAGAGAGAGAGAGAGAGAGATAGAGAGAGAGAGGGGTTGGGGATGCGTGAGGTTCCGTGGGTCTCTAGTTAAGCAGTGGGAGATGGTGGGAATCCTCAAATGTACCCAGTATCAAAGGCCTTCTTTCATTGCTGTGAGGAACTGGTCCAAATTAGGAAAGAGTGGGTAATGCTATACTCAGGCATTAGGTACCACGTGGGGAGGGATCGTAGATTTAAACAAATGGACAGAATAAAAATGTAAACACAAATGGCTACTTGGTCATCCTCCGCGATGCTTTAGGCTACAATTATATTGTGCCACTCCGCCAACAGAACTCGACACCCTCCAAACGTTTACTTCTGCTCTTCGCTGAAGCAGAATCCCTCATTTTGAAATGCAAGAGTCAGCAAACACACTGAAGTCTAAAAGCTGCTGGCTCTTTGTATGATGTTCCAGAAGATCAATGATTCATAGAGGGTCATAGGAAGTGCAGGAAAGAGTCCAGGTCACTTCTACCATACAAATGCATGATTTTCAGTCGCGAAACATCAACTAAATCAACTCAAACAAATGTTTTAAATGTCTAAATCTCACTCTGCTAATGCCTAAATAGGCTTTGTTTACTGATCAAGGATACAGCCTTGAATGTAATCCAACAGCTGCTCACCAACTGGCGTATTCTCAAAAGAGACAAAACACTTGTCGACTTGATGGGTTAACCTTCCTGCTAATTGATATTTGCATTCTGATTCATTAAATCAGTGGATTTGCACAGAACCTGGTATAAAGCCTGAAACTTGGTTTGAGGTTTGTGTGCTACAAGCTTAAAGCCTTAATCCTCAGCTGGATCTGTTCAACCAGCCGAGTGCTGTCCGTTCCATGCTTCTCACAATCTTTTCCTTCAGCGAAAAACACAGCTGCACAGCCAAAGTGCTGCCTCGATGTGATATAGACAGTCGAGCCTCGCTGGGCATACAGTCCGGTATCGGGTCGACAACACCGGACACAAAGCCACATTCAGCTGTGATCCAGACCTAAATGCTTTCAAGCACCCCCTGCGTCCTGGGCCTTTTGGGAAGTGGTGAGTACCATTAGACAGGCTTGTGGCATTGCCGGTCTGTTGTGGAGCACGACGGAGTTGCCGCCATTTTATTTTGCCAACATAAAAGCTGACCGAGTCAGTCATCAAAAACGTAGAACTTCATGGCCGACTGAGGCCTGACAGTGATTCTAGTGACACATTACGAACATACAAATAGCGTGATACACATCTCGCCCAGACTGCATCTTTAACCGTTGAAACTCTGCCTTTAGGGACAAATTTCGGATACCGAATAGAAACTGTGAGAGCTTGTCGCCAATGTGGCAGTCTCTCCATTGAATAAAACATCCCTCAAGATCTTGATTGACAGGTATAAATAAGGAACTACTGTATGAACAATCAGATCCACAGTAAGACCTTTTGAATCTGCAGGCACCATCCATGCCAAACTATGCTCTGCTAGTGCATCTTTCCCATCAATAATATATTGTATACAATTACTATTCTCCCAGTCCATTAAATAGAACATTGCATGGGCAGAAAACAACCCATGGATACCTTGGTCATCCCATTGGCTCGCAGATCATACAGACCCACAAAGAACGTAAAAATCCAATCAAACATGGGCACACCACCATATCTGTCCGGTGGAATACTGCATGCAAAACACGGACAGTCGACCAAATCTATTAGGCGGAATACCACAACAAGACACGAATGCCATTAATAAAGGACAACAAGCAGTGTTCCCCTTTTACTGTAATCAGAGCGGCAGCTAAATTGTGATGCAACGCCACAGGAAAACAGAATATTACCACTTACCACTTTTGTCAAGTATTATCGTATCTGTCTTATTCACCCCATGTTTCGGCATGTTTTGAAAGCCCATAATAAATACAGCGAGAGAGAAAGACAGAGAGAGAGAGAGAGAGAGAAGAAAGAGTAAGTTGACTTACATTGAGTCCCCTCTGAAACACCTGCTCTCCCATGACGTTTGCCAGCATCCGAATGAGAGCAGCTCCCTGAAGACAGTCAAACAGAAGAAAGACCCACTCGATCAATAATCAATAGTGTTGTAGTAATAGCCTATGTAACACAACGATCTAGCACCAGTGCTGCTGCCTTGTGTGTCGCCTATTTGAACAGAAATATGACTACATTAAAGACTAACATTTCCCTCACATCACAAGGACCCAGAAAACAAATCCAACAAATTCTATCTGTTGGGTGAAACAACACAAAGAGCAATCCTGGGGGGATCAATTGTGATCCGTTGTCATGAGATTTGAATGCCATTAAAAAACGGTAAACATAGGAGAACCAACAACCTGATAAACATAATCGATATGAATACGTTTCTTTATTTTCCCTTACCTTTAAAACCCTAAACAATGTGCACATTGGCAAAACACTCCACGGAGCTAATATGATAACAGGTATAAAGCCTTTAAAATGTGGTTTCTAATGTGTACTTAGATTCAGATGCTTCTTTATATGGTAATTCATTTTTCACTTCCTCTATTTGCTGTTTTGTTTGTTTTCTACTTAGCTTTGGCCATGTCAACAAATGTTCCCTGTGCCAATAAAACCCTAACTTTAACAATAAACTGAGAGAGACGGACAGCAGGGTGAGAGACGGACAGCAGGGTGAGAGAGAGAGAGAGAGAGAGAGAGAGAGAGAGCGGGAGGCAGGGAGGATGGAGGGAAAGGGGGAAGGGGGGATGGGTATAGAGACAGGGAGATGGATACAGTAAAAGAGATAAGAGTCTACGATGAGCCTCTGTCTGGTGTTTGACCGACGGGGCGGTTAATTCAGACGGACTGAGGGCGACTGGAGAGTGGTGAGGAGGGGGTGAGGAGGTGGGGAGGAGGGGGTGAGGAGGTGGGGAGGAGGGGCGAGGCTCAGACACAACCAGGGGTGCAGAGTGGAGCCCGACTCAGCTGATAGCCCAGTGATGGAGGTGACGGACGGATCACTGAGACAGACAGCGGCTGAGTCCTAAATGTCGCCCTGTCCCCTACTGAGGCCTTTGGGAGTGCAGACAGATGGGTCCCCATTGGGGTTAGGGCACTCGACAGGGAACACATGCCTTCTAGGAGGCACTCAGCCAGGTTGGCGATGCTGTACCGGGAATATCTCCAGGCATGACTGTCTGCTAAAAGGACAGAGCAGAGATAAACCTTCGCCTCTCCCTGGTTCGAACTGTCTGCTAAACAGATCAAGCACATATAGACCCCAGCCTAGTCTCTCTCTGGTCCAGAGAGTCTACTAAATAGAGACAGACCCCAGCCTAGTCTCTCTCTGGTCCAGAGAGTCTACTAAATAGAGACAGACCCCAGCCTAGTCTCTCTCTGGTCCAGAGAGTCTACTAAATACAGACAGACCCCAGCCTAGTCTCTCTGTGGTCCAGAGACTCTACTAAATAGAGGCCGACCCCAGCCAAGTCTCTGTCTGGTCCAGAGAGTCTACTAAATAGAGACAGACCCCAGCCTAGTCTCTCTCTGGTCCAGAGAGTCTACTAAGTAGAGACAGACCTCAGCCTAGTCTCTCTCCGGTCCAGAGAGTCTACTAAATAGAGGCAGACCCCAGCCTAGTCTCTCTCTGGTCCAGAGAGTCTAATAAATAGAGACAGACCCCAGCCTAGTCTCTCTGTGGTCCAGAGACTCTACTAAATAGAGGCCGACCCCAGCCAAGTCTCTGTCTGGTCCAGAGACTCTACTAAATAGAAACAGACTCCAGCCTAGTCTCTCTCTGGTCCAGAGACTCTACTAAATAGAGGCTGATCCCAGCCAAGTCTCTGTCTGGTCCAGAGACTCTACTAAATAGAGACAGCCCCCTGCCTTGTTTCTCTCTGGTCCAGAGAACTACTAAATAGAGACAGACCCCTGCCTTGTCTCTCTCTGGTCCAGAGAGTCTACTAAATAGAGACAGACCCCAGCCTCTCTTTGGTCCAGAGAGTCTACGACCAATCAACTAAAGAGAGACCCCTTCCTTGTCTCTCTCTGGTCCAGAGCATCTACTAAACAGAGACAGCCCCCTGCCTTGTCTCTCTCTGGTCCAGAGTGTCTGCTAAACGGATGACTCAGAGCTTTGGAGAGAGTGAGGTGCCTCTTGGATCCAGCCCAGACAGGAAGACTGATGCTCACAAATCAACATAATAGGACTGAGGCCGTCCTACTGTGAGAACCAGTAACATTACTCCAGAGATGTTGCTTTTTTCCCTTTTCAACACTGGTTGTCTAATTAGGCAATAAGGCCCAAGGGGCTGTGGTATGGGGCCAGTACACCAGGGCTAAGAGCTGTTTTACAGACAACACAGCCGTAATATACTGGCTAATATAAACTAAAAACTAGTTACCAATGTGATACCAGTGGTATATGGTCTCATAGAGCATGGCACTCAACACAGGGGAAACAACCTACAGTTCAGAAAGCTTGTTATTAATCCGTGCGGTTTGTGATGTGATGATTGGTTGAACCTGGTATTTCAGACTGTATATCGTGGGCATGACAAACAAAAGAAAATTATTGTTGACCAGTTGACAATAGCAATAAGGTACCCCAGGGGTTTGTAGTGTGTTGGATATATACAACAACTAAGAGCTGTATCCAGGCACTGAAGACTGTAAATCAGCAAAATAGGAGCGAAAGAGGGTCCAAAACAAATGTGTTTCCATCTCTTCTATTCTCATCTCAGGCAAAAACTCAGCCTCAATATGTTGCATGTTTACTTCTATCTGTACTTGTTGTCTTATACTTGGTATTCAGTCATAAACTTATTTCACACAGAAACACAACAGGCTAACGCTCGCAAATCAACCCAATTGGATTTACACTGCCGCCCTGCTGCTTTGGGGAAATAAACAGCCAAAAATGTTTTTCAGTTTTTGTTTTAGCGGTTGTTGTCCAAGGACTGGTATGCTGTGATGCACCTCTTTTATATGACAAAGCCTGGATGGTTTGAAAACTATTACTACACATTTTATTATTAATCTGGTACCCTTGTAGTTTCATGGTAAAAACTCAGCGGTTTTCTTTTCCGCTCTACTTCTGTGCTGTTTGTGTTTTTACTTGGTATTCTGAGATGAAGGTATTTTTTAACAGGGCTTATATACAACCATTTATCTGGAGAGAGATGTAATTAGAAAAAATGCTGCCTCTCCCTGGTTGAGCTGTTTATTACCCCATCATTCCCCCAAAGCCACCAAACAACGTCCCCCCTCTCCCGACTCCCTCCCTCTCTCCTCTATTATCTCTCTGTCTCTCTCTCTCTCCCCCCTCCCATTCTCTCTCTCTCTCCCCTCTCAATATCTCTCTCTGTGTCTAGCTCGCCCATTGTCTCTCCTCTTTCTCAGTGTCTCTCCTCTTCTTTCTACGGCTCTCTTCCTCTCTTTTTCAATATGTCTCTCTCCTCTCCTCACTCAAACTCTCTTTGTCTTTCTCTCTCGCTCCCCTATCCCGCATCTGCGTCTCCTCCTGTCTCTTCCTCTTTCTCTCTCTTCCTCTCTCTTTCTCTTTCTTTCTCTATCTCTCTTTACTCGCCTCATCTCTGCACCAACATATTATTACCTCTCTCATTTATATGCAAAGAGCTTTTGAATTAAACCAAAATTGTTTTACATCAAACACCCAGCAGATTAATTAAATCTCAACGCTGGGAGATGGTCTCAGTTTAGTCGGTAATAAACCTGTGGTGAAAGTACCACTGATGAATATATGCGGAAAGAAAGCGGGATGTATACTTCATTCAATAGACATGCAGTTAATTGAACCTTAGTGATGCTATGGTTCTGATCTATGTCCAGTTGTGTGTGTGTGTGTTCGTGTTATCACCATTGTGTTAGTGTACCTTCTTGTACGCGATCCAGTCGAAAACTCTGTCTATGTCCACAGCCTCGTAGACCTCCTGGGAAATGGGGTGGGAGCTGGCCAAACCATCCAGCAGCATCACCTCGTGGAGAACGTCAGTCAGGAACCGCTGCTTCTCCTGGGGGTCAGGGTTGAAAGGTCAGAGTTCAGAGCTCAAGAAAGTTCGAATACACAAGTCAGAAATGTGTTAGTCACAACTGCAGATTAATGACAAATGGAATATGTTCCATGTCGCATCCGGAAATAGGTGTTCTGACCTGAATGTGAGTAAGAGATAACGCAGGCTTGAAACACATTTACCAATTATCTCAGGTGAAGGTAATGCTGTTTATCTCTATACATAATTATCACAAATCTCATCCTACTGAGAGTGATGAAGCGTAATTCCAATCCGCAGAAGATTCAAATATAATCAGTTTATTAACATTAGTACATAGCATGGCATGGGAGCTGAAGTAACTAACACCCCAAATATTTACAGGAACAAACTGCTTGGTCTGAACGACACATTTATCTGCTTGTCGGCTCTGGAATTTGATCTTGCAGACATTCAGTTATAGGCAGATAATCCGACCGCTAAAATACCAAACCCCACCGCCCTCCCATCTCGCCCTTTAACCCCTGGCCTCTCCATAACTTAAGATTCCCCCATCAACTCTCATTCGCTCTCCCCATAGCTCCAGCTCTCTTCTCACCTCACCCCAAAACCTTCATCACCCACACCCCTTCCATCAGATGGGGTGAGGAATGGTGGCACTGTGAGTTGGCAGAAAGACAGACAACCTTCTGGGTGGATGAGGGCTCATTTGTTATGGAAATTGGTTTCCCTGACATGTCAGGAGGAACGAGGAAGACGTCAATGTTTGCCTTCTGGGGGGGAAGTTATGGAAGGGCAGAGACAAACACAGAGACAGGAAAGGATGTATCCATGATTATTGCATAAGCTCTCTCTCAGTCTGTGATTGGAAGGGAGGTGTGACGTTGTCTTTTCTGGGAGCGAGAGGTTAAAAATGCAACGTCATCCCCGACAGAGGATTAGCACGAAACAAATTGCCCGTTATTCACGGCTTTTGTGTTGTTTAATAAAACATCTGACAGCCGGGTTAGTACTTTCTTCTCTTCAGGAAATTAGAGAATCCATCGCCAGAGAATGATTTTCCCCATGATTCGAAACCTCAGAGTATATCTCTGCACTTCCCTTTTCCTTCCCTTTTCCTGAAAAAACATTCTATTCCTCTTAATGGGAGTTACATGAAAATGTGCAGTAGATCACTGTGGATTGCTGTCTTTCATGCCTCAACACTTTCATGCCATTAGCACGACGCAGCTAAGGAGTTGAGACACTGATATTGCTCATTACAGCTGTTCAATTCCAGTTCATTTCTGCAACAGACCAGTTCATGCCTCAACTGAACACTATTTCCTGTCTCTCCGTAGTTTCTTCTGGTTTCTACAATGACATACGCTGCAGTGCAGCCCCGTTCTCACCAAATGGCTTAGACATTGTATTATTGTAACAGGGGGATTACAAAGTCACCTATTTTTCCCTCACGGACTAATCTTTGCTTAATCCGTCTGAGCGGAAAACGAAACACCTTATAATGCAAAAATAACCTAAAAGAGATTGGGTGTCAAACCAAAATGATGTCAGGTTGTACTGCGCTTATTAGCACATAATGCAAAAGAACGTACGCAAAAACAAACACAGATGTTGTAATAAACATATTTACCAAAGTAAACGTTGATGACTAAAATATAATTATCTAACGAAGTCTCAATGGAACAATATCTAAGCAAAACATCTCTCCAATGGCTCGGGCATAAACAAATTAGCTGGTTTTGACATGGGAGGTAGTCATTATTCCAAGCAACGCTAACCAAATCCAATAGGAATGTTCCCAGTTACCCTTGGATTGCACAATGTAGGAGAACAAATTGTCCTGCAGTCATTGAGAGCCATTTATAAAGTAATCAATATTCTTTTGAGGACGATATTGAAGGGGATGCTGTGACCAGATGGGATAATATGAATGTCCCAAAGGCCCAGTAGACCTCTACACAAAAGCACTGTGCTATATTGGGGATATAATTTGGTACAAAGACAATGTATGTTGGTTTATGCCACTCTATTGACTAATTATGACAATCAACCATCATGGCCAAACAGCCGCTATGTTACGCTTGAGAATACATCTAGCATTTCAAATATGTCTATATTTCCTGGTCTGAAAAAGGGTAGTTATTAATCGAGAGAGAGAGAGAGAGAGAGAGAGAGAGAGAGAGGTGGAGAGTGAGACAAAGAAAGAAAGGAATAAAGAAAGAAAACATGAGATTTAAAAGAAAAGATATGAAGAGAGAGAGAGGGTGGGGGGGTGAAAAGAGATACAGAGACAGAGAGACAAAAAAGAGATTGACATCAGCAGCTGGTGAGGAAGTGCAGATGCCAATTGAGTTCCTTAACTGCCCTATTAAACGTCCACCATTAAGAGAGACCCTCCATCTGGACCATATGCGCTCTCTACAGGAGCATTAGACCTGATCAGAGTTAATTGGGGTTGTTTTCTCACTCTGCAGGTGTCCCCGCCCCCCCCCCACCGCCTCTATATTCGGTCTGCCACCTCTGCACTAGCTACTGGTTGCTCCGGGATTCAGCTGGATTTGTTTACTTACACACACATACACCTATGTAGGTACACAGACAAATGCAACGTCACACACACACACATACACAGCAGGACACCAATCAGAACCCAAAGAGGCTTGTGTCCAAGTCACCGCTGGATCTCACACCGCGGCCGTGGCTGTCCTAAAGGGAAACCATGTTGGCTGTGTAGTGCACTAGTTCTGACCATACTCTCTTCTCAATCTAGTGCACTAGTTTTGACCATACTCTCTTCTCAATGTAGTGCACTAGTTTTGACCATACTCTCTTCTCAATGTAGTGAACTAGATTTGACCATACTCTCTTCTCAATGTAGTGCACTAGTTTTGACCATACTCTCTTCTCAATGTAGTGCACTAGTTTTGACCATACTCTCTTCTCAATGTAGTGCACTAGTTTTGACCATACTCTTTTCTCAATGTAGTGCACTAGCTCTAAAGTGAAATGTGTAATTGGCATGGCAGATTTCTAAACTTGGAGTCAAATTGACGGCTTGTCATCACCTACCCACTCAAGCATGTCAATCAGGGGCCTGTCAACTGTGACTTGGGCATAACTCTCCAACGTGACCTCCTTAAACAGCTCCATGTTCGACTGGCGCCCCGTGTTCACCCAGCTAGCGATGTAAGCTACCCAAGGTCTGATCGGGAAAAATAACCTGCACCTGTTTGGTACCTCAGAAGACTCATAAGACTCAGCAGTACGAAAGGCTTCCTCCCCTGACAAAGAAAAAAAGACGAAGCCCGGCAACAAGTTCTGGGTGTCACGTTATGGCCCGGCAGCCCAGCACCTGTTTCCCCTAATCACGGACCCAATCTACGTTCCTGCTACCCCAATGTATCTTCTTGGTCTTTGTTTCGGTTCCACTCATATGCACCTGGTTCTGTCCCGTTCCGTGTAATATTTTCTTTTCCGGCCTTTTCCTGTTCGTTATCCAGTGTTCAGTATTTGATTCAGTTCATTTATTTGATGTCCTCCGTTGTTCCTGCACTTGTGTCATGCCTCCACTCGTCAGCGTTGCACCGGTCACACAATCTGCCCCTATAACTCAAAATACGGCCACCAGAATCACATCACCGTAAAAGGGCCTCAGAGATGTGCTACGGCTGAAACCCTGGGATAATTATACGTTCTGCTTTGGCATGCTAATGAAATATTTTTCTAAGCCGAACACTGATATGAGCCCTTATTTTTCCATGAAGAGGTGTAACATCAAGAGATCCGGTCTGTGTCTGTTGGTTTTCTTTGTCAGTCTGTCTGTCTGCCTCAACTGTCTTGATTAACTGAAGTGACAATTATAATATTTCTGCTGTGATCTAAAACATAGTTTTGAAGTGTAATTATACATGGATAGGATTCATGTCTTTCTTAATCATTTTAATTGGTTGTTATTCCAAGACAATACCAGTACATTAATTAAAACTAGGCATCTAGAAATGATTTAATGATCACTAGGTCTCCACACAGCCTTTAAATAAAGACTAATTAATTCAAACTACCTATGAACACATTAGCACCTTGACTTGGGGATTGTTCCACACCAGGAATGCAAAGGCAATAGACAAAACTATTCACTGTTCAATTCAATGAATAATTGATCAACTGCAATTTAAAACTACTGCAGAGTTAGAAATACCCAAATTTTGATTAAAATGTTTCAGGAGTTTGCCAATTACCTGCCGGTTCTGGGAAAATTGGTATCTGCCAGTCTGAAATCCAACACAAAGTTTTTTTTTTAATGAATACCAAACCCCACCGTATCCATTGAGTTTAATGGATATCCAGTCTATAATTTTTTTTTTTATAAAATCAGGTGTGTGAAATGTTAGTGTTGCCACCTACCAGTTTCATAGAGTACAGAAGAAAACTGTTTGTATGTGTTTCCAGCACAAGAGACAAGGGTCCATTATAAGTTAAGCAAATCAGATTATTCTCATTCTATTCTTTAACTTTTAAAAAACAGGTGAGGGGGCTTCGCTCAGGCTGATATAGGAACAATAAAAAGAAGTGCAATTATGTAGCCACATATACCAATTTTCAACGCCAGCGCACCGCTATAACCTATGGCTAATATCCAATACATTTCCTCATGCTAAGCTAGGCGCTACGCCAGCCTGGACTATTGACACTGGAGGAGATACTGGGATAGGGTTTGGTTTGTTAACTAGTGTGTGTAATGTGAGGGGTGCATCCATCGACATCGTTGGTGTCATGCTACACGGGCAGGGAATATATTAACCGAGGAGCACAGTCCAGCGTGTCGCCACATGTGTCAAGCGGCCTCTTGGCCAGGATGTGAAATATTGGTCTTTAAACAGCCCCTCCCCCCCACCACACATACACACACAGGGAAGGAAGCCACTTTCTATTCAAATGCTGCTGCCATATCTACTGAGATGGAATCAGTGTAAATTACAACCGCAACGCAAGATTTATGTGGCCCGTCACTGTTTAGTTATCAACGCAGAAATAAATTGGAAATGTATCGAAACGAACTGTGTTTTCCACATCAGCATGAATAAATCGCTGTCTGGAAACTTGGAGGGAACCCAAACTGACTTTTAGCAAACAGCACTTTGTCTGTTTGTTCCACGCTGCAAACTCCTCATGACACATTACGTTATCCAAGCCGGAGATGCATGCACACATCCGCTCTTAAACGATTATGAATACGAAACAAACAAGACTGAAACTCCGATTCCGAGGTTAAAGCTGAAAATCAATGGTTTGTCATGCTGGACATAAATAGTGTGGCAATATAATAAATTATCTAACAGAATGTTATTCGGTTAGCAAATATAATATTTTTTTTTATTTTCTTTAATCAAATGACAGCCCAGTCATTAACATGTGAAACTGTTTCAGTGGTTGGATAGCTTTAGAAAACAGCGTTAAGTAAGACAAGGGGAGTAATGACGGGTTGTTACTGGAGTAGTTATAGTACAATTCCGAAGTGTTCATTCACTGTTAAGAAAACACAACCGAAATCTTACCATGTTCCATTTGGGAAAGAGAAAGTCCGTTCCAACGTACTCAAAGAAGTGAGCGAAGCCTTCCTTCAGCCAGACGTCCTCCCACCATACCGGAGTCACCAGGTCGCCAAACCACTTCAAAACATAGAGACAAAATAATAGTTAAACAGCACAGTCTTCTGCATGTGTCCGACAGTCAACCCAAATGTAATAGCTTGAGCGCATGATACCGGGATTAAGCTTTTTTCAAAGTGTAAAAGGAGTGAATGTCTGTAAAAAATTTCCACAATCCAACCCGGGCTGGAGTTGAATCTCGTCTGCCCTAAGCTTTGTCTACCTTATCGCACTCCATTACCTGAGAACACAAGGATAAACACATTTCCATAGAAAATCTAATTTGTCATACAAGCCAGACACAATTCTGTTTAAACCTTTATCAAGAGAGGCTTGAATGTAAAAACAGGAGTCGCAAACTTGGAAACTTTTTGCCAATTTTATGCAAGGTCCTTATCCATTCAAAATACAGGCCTAGATTTTTAATGCTTAATAACGTGTCTGATATTTAACATAGGCTAGTTATTTTCTGTGTATTTTAGTATTTAAAAATAGGTAGATTTTATGAAATAACTAATTTGAGGGTTTACTGTGAATTTGGATTTATATACATGAATAGTGTACAAATTTGTTTTATGAACTATTTTCAAATACCTATTTGAAATACGTTAACACTCCTAGACTTAATGCAAAGGAATATTTTTTGTCGATCTATAAGAATTTTTAAAAACGTACCAAAATAGTATTAGTATATAAATTAATATAAAAAAGAAATCCAAACACATTTGACCATTTAACTACTTAGAATCTGAAATCATGTAAATTGTAAATATACCAAACATATTCCTATTCATAAAAATATTTGAATTTGTGAATTACGTACTTAGCGAACGTTAGCTAATGTTAAGCCTATCTGTTAGCTACAACTGTTTGCTAACATTAGTCAATTTGAGGTGAGATGAAACTCAGTTTCTGATTTTGAAGAAATGGCAATGCATACAATCTTACTGTTACACTCTGTTACACTTACTGTTAGTTATTGCTGTTTGATTATTGCTGTTAAAATGCCATAGTAACCATTACAAAGAGTATCGTTTTTATGTTTCACTGTAACATTTTGTAATGCCACTTATATCTTTCAATTAAAACGATTAGCCCTAACTAAAAGGTTTGTTTTGAATGGAAACCTTGTCGAACCCCTCTGATCACAGAACGACATAAAACATCTTGTAATTCAAATCGATCTCGATGGTTCGGATAAATACCTATTTCAAATATGTTAAAAACAGGATGAAAAGACCATGAAATAATGGAACATTTTAACAAGCTTGTTGAGTGGAGAAAACAATATTCGTCATCCAGATGTCCCATTAACCTCTCATTGCAACATTTCAAACATTTGCATACCTAAATAAAGAGCTGCTAATAGGCTAGTCGGCTGCAATGAAGTGATCCACATTCCAAATGGCATCCTTTATCGGCGCTGGTAAAAAGTAATGTTTTTACTTTTTAGGGAGCCATTTGGGATGTATCAGCGATGCCATGACTATGACAGTCTTATGTAGGGTTTCCAAACGCTCTTTGGGAACAAAAGAACAGGATTCATGTCATGCGCCGTCGCTGATGCCTGAAATGGCTGTTGATTTCTTGGGTGGTTAGCAATCTAGGTCACCTGAAACACCACGCGTCGGACCACCTTACTTCGTTTTCACGCTAGTCGCGTCGACCTCCGCATACGGACAAAAGAGAAGATCAACCCGTTTGATGAAGCCACCGTTAGCAATTCCCGCCGGTATATAACAGGCCACAGATCCACCTCCCAGCTGTTAAATATTCACAGAGTAAAAATAAGCAGATCCCTGTTTGCTCTACTGTATTGTCCTCTCCTTGATCCAGGGGAGTGACAATTTGGTGCAGGCGCAGAATGTAAAACCGGTAATTAGACTCAAATGTACTGCAGATGGACTTCAAAAGCCAAGAAAATGAAAAGCACTTTTATTGTTCTCTTTTTGACAAATTTAGCACCCACACAAACTTGAAAAGAACATTGGTATAACCAACAAACTGACATAAATTGTTTCTTATTCCATGTAAAATTTTCCATGTTATTATTTTATTGTACATTCATGCATCCCTATTATTTCCTGACAGTTAAAGTGCTTCGATGTGGTGTAATGTGAATGCATCATATAGAGCCTATCTTCCTAGTGTTATATGCTGTTAGAATATTCCAAGTGTGCTGATTCATTCTGCTCACTGAATGTCAATGAGGAGCCCGGAAATACCACATCCTGTCCAATTACGGACTTTATGTAAAGATTTCACAAAAGTGAGAAAGTAATTGAAAGCAGGCAAGCTGAGATGAAGTCGATGGAGTCCGAGCAGTAAGGCAGCAGCAAATCAACACGTGCACACAGCCTTTTAAATTAAGAGTTGGCTATATAAGCTAGGATGAATGCAAACTTTTCGAGAAGACTGTAGCCGGCTGTGGCTCTAGCGGACAGTTGGTTGGTGTTGTCGCGCCAGCCCCAATGCCACTCTTTGTCACATCAATTGCCACTGGTTTCGACAGAGCACAAAGATCTGGGACCAAGCCAGGTTTCTTAATGCCCAATCAAAAACCCCCACCGTGTTGATATATTGCACATACAGGAAATGTGTTTAAACCGACATAGTAAACAAAGAAAATAAACAAGCAGAATGCACTTCAACACCTTGAATAATTTAATAACAGATCAAAGCAGACAGCTGTAGACTCAGCTTCCGAAGCATTTTGCTCAGGGACATCTCTGGGAAGCAGCAGTGTGTGTGGCATGTTTTGTTTGCCTACTTCAGGGGTCAAAGGTCGCATCTCTGATCCACCACAGATCAGAAAAACAGTGTATTGTTTCCCCCCTACACCAACAGAACTTCCGTTATAATGCCCTGTTCTAATTGTCTCGCACTACAGGCTCCCACTGTGTGAATGGCAGACTGCCAGGCAGAAACCATTAAAGACTTTATCTTTTGAAGTTTCTGGACCTCTACTACATGCAATGCGTTGATGTGTGTGTGTGTGGGAGGGTGGGGTGGGGTGGTGGCAGCGGACATCTCATTACAGGCCTGTACACAGGAACCGAGGAACACGAGGTAACAGAACTCATTAGAGGGGAGTTTTCAGACCCCAGAAGGAATCCCACAGACTTTGCACACCAATGTTCACACCAAACCAGTGCTCAGACAGAGACCCTGCTAGTTAGCGATCTCTAACATTCAACATACTATCTCACAAACAGCAGGCTGACTGCTTCTCTCTATCTCACACACAGACACAAACACACAAACACAAATTTCTCTTTCTCTCCTTGTGGAGACCTGAGACCTAACTCAGACCCAGAAATAAATTGTCCCTATTCCTTAACCCCAAACCTAACCCTAACCTATCATTAACCTCAATAACCTAACTTTTACAAGGCCTAATGCCTAACCCCAAACTAACCAGTAAATCCTAAAAGCAGGGCCGGCTCCAGGCATAACTGACATAAGTGAACGCTTAGGGCCCCCGACAGTTAGGGGGCCTCCAACTGCTAAGGAGCCCCTTGACCGATAGGGGACCCCAAATACAATTTTGCTTAGGGCCTCCAAAAGACTAGAGCCAGAAAGCCTAAAAGTGATACAAATTCTCACACCAGGTACAATTGTAAGTGATTTTCTTTGTTTCGACACTTAAATAATTCTGGTCCACACCAGTAACGTACTACAAAAACACAGCTAGTTATCTATTTATCTCAAAAACACCCACATAGCTAGCTAACAACATATCTCAACAACACCCAGAGAGCTAGTTAACAATGTATCTCACACCAACCCAGTGCTCAAACAGAGACCCTGCTAGAGACCCACACAGCTAGCCAAATATGTATCTCAACAACACCCACAAAGCTATTTTGTAATGCAACAACACCCACACAGCTAGCTAACTACGTATCTCGCTCACACACAGCAAGTAGCTCAAAATCTCTCCCTCTTACAAACACATACTCTATCTCAAACACACACATCTAGCAAGATCTCTCTCTTTCTGTCTTGCTCCTTCTCTCCCTCAGTGAAATGACTGCACATTGTACGAAAATGTAATTAGCGTAGCCTAGCATGACTCCACAAGTTCACAAATATTATTTGTCATGTTTTTTTATTATGTCCTGTAACTAAATTAATTGACACACACCAACACACAAACACTCCACAAACACATACATCCCTTTAGTTCTATTCACTTTTTTTTATTTTAAATGTTGCAGGAATTTACTTTCTGTTTTCCATGTTATATCTGTAATTTGAACATGTTTATGTTTTGGAAAAATTTGTTTTTGTGTTTTGTTCACTGTTTTTGGGGATTTGTCAGACTGCAGGAACACTAGCTGTTTCCATGATGTCATCTAATGGGGATCCAAATAAACTGATTAGCAGTTCATTCAAATTGTTAATTTTTTTGGTTCTCTTATGACTAATGAGATCATTACATGCTGGGTTGTCAGTTTACACTACAAGTAGTTATTCATGTTGTGGGCGGGCTGAATAGCGGCCTGGTATTGGAAATATAAATGGCTGTTCCAATTCGCCCTGGCAGATTCTGTTTTCGTCTGGACGTCAACAGAATCCAATAGGGTGTCATTTGGAAACAAACCAATGACTCACCAATCCAGACCCTGTATAGCTGCTGAATCAGGCTCGCTCCATTTGTCTGTGTATTTAATTGGTATTCACAGATATCCGTCAGAAACGGGCGTGTGACGGATCCCATTCAAACACCTTTCTGTGTTGTTCTCCTAAACCCTTTGCTGAAACCCAAGGAGACAAGGCATCCAGTCAGACTCCTCGATCTCGACTGACTCTTTAATTAAGGATCCCTTTGACACGTCCCCTTAAACTAAAAATAAATGTCCTCCATTTTAAATCAGGCTGACGCTAATAGATGTATTTTTGTGTTAATGGCTAGTGAACAGTGTGCACGTGCGTGTGCGTGGGTCCGTGCCCACGTGCGTTTGCGAGTGCGTGCGTCTGACCCCGACGTCTCCCCCCGCCTGTCGTTTCCAATAGGATCCTGCTGCGTATCACAGGCTAATGAAGACCGAGCGTGTATTAAATGGAGAAACTCTTTGGTGATGCGCCCTGTTGCAACCACAACGGGAGACAATAAGCCACATGAACAGACATTTCACAAGTGAAAGCAATAGGGTTTGTGTGTCATTGTGTCAGCGTGCGCAGCCAATCAATGGACCGCCAGGCTGCTGAACGGTGGATCTGTATGACACCGATAAACAGCTGAACAGTTGGCCTCGGAGATGTATTATTTGGTGGGAACTAAAATGGGCAGATTATAAACCAACACTCCAGTTTTCAGTATTACATTTAATACAGACTAAGGTTTTCAATCTGTATATGCTAAGATCATAACATTAATTTCCATGAAAATGGACAGTCATATTGTTCAGATATTGTATATTGTTAAATCTATGTTAAAAGGTTTCTCTTACTGGGTAATTCAGTGTCTACTGACCAATAGTATGTAGCTGTTTCTTTTTGCATTAGGACTTAGAAAATACATTTATAAAGGAGCTGTTACATGACCGGAGCCTCACAGATTTCCTAATGTATGCCATTTACAAAACATATGAAACCCATCAGAAATGGATGAGGACTGAGGTCTCTGAGTAGTAAGAACTACCATCGCCATCTGTGTCCATTTTACATACAGAATTGCTTTGATTCACACTGTGTATTGGTCCTTACAAATAAAACATATTAATCACAGTATTTTGGGGTTCTGTTATGCTTGCAGTGCAGTTTAGATGTTTGCTTAAAGCAGCCTACGAGTGGATCTACTAGCGGTTTCACCTCAAAAGGATTACCTGGTATAGGTTACAAATATCCACCAAATACCGGATGCTGGACATAAAGACTATAGTCAATTCCTCTTTCTCTCTTTTAACATTATTTGCTTCTTTAGTAGCTATATCATTACATCTAAATTGCAGTGGCAAATCTACCATATAAATATCAAGTTTTTAGGCAATGAAGGAATTTGTTTTCATGGTACTCCAGTCCAAATGTTGGTATCTTTGGAGAAAGGGGATATTTTAGAGTTTATTCATAGGATCTCCAACCAAGATTTGGTTGCTACATTTCGCCCAACCCCTCCAAATTGACGAGGTCTGGGGGGATGCCCAGACTAGGGGCTGTGTAGCTGTTAGTTAAGCTCCTTGGTTTCACTTTGAAGGAACGATTCACCTTGAACGACAGATTCACCTTGAACAACAGATTCACCTTGAACAATAGATTCACCTTGAACAATAGATTCACCTTAAACAACAGATTCACCTTGAACGATAGATTCACCTTAAACAACAGATTCACATTGAACGATAGATTCACCTTAAACAACAGATTCACCTTGAACGATAGATTCACCTTAAACAACAGATTCACCTCCCTGCCCCAGGTGTTAAATCTAGCGACCTTTCAGTCAATGGTCAGACACTCTGACTGCTGGAACGCCTGACAGCTAATGAGTCCAATGGAATGATTGCAAAGAAAACAATGCTTTTCCCGGAGAAACACGGGAACAAATGTGTGTGTTACATTAGTAGTCAGAAGCACTCATCTTGGGGTGATGGCGAACATGCGTTCTCGTTGACATAAGATGTGGCACAGGATAACACAGTCGATTTCTGATGATAACACCATTATATTTTAATAAGCAGGACCTTAACACAAGCCATGAAATCCAATTAGAAATAAAAGTTGTATGAAACACCCTGAAATACAATGGCAATTAAAAATAATGCTAAATCTAGTTCATATCTAAGTTGTGATGAAAGCTCCAGGGTTGGCTTAACTACCGGCTGGCATTTTAGCTAATTTGAGTAAATAAAGGATAGAAAGGGAAACGACGTCCCTACAGGCGAAGGGTGTAAGTAATGTTGTTATACATGCTGATGATCTCAAATGAACATGAAGGCTAATATATCCTTTTTCTGGTTGATTACTCTGTTAACCAATGAGCCTACATAACAACATCTCAGAAGCTGCCACGTTGAGTTAGAGTCCCGTTTGATTCACTCCAATTTCCCTGCAAATAAATCAGCATCACTTACAAGACCCCCTAAGCCTGACAAGCATTTTTAAATCTTTTAGGAAGATGAATTATTGAGGAGAGATTAATAATCCACCAGCTGCAGATAGTCTTATGATATGATGAAAATACAAGTATCATGTTTGGGATGATGATGATGTTTAAGCTCTTCCTGAGCCCTGGCAGGACATGGTGAGTGTTCTAGACCCCTGGCAGGGCATGGTAAATGTTCTAGACCCCTGGCAGGGCATGATGAGTGTTCTAGATCCTCGGCAGGGCATGATGAGTGTTCTAGACACCTGGCAGGGAATGATGAGTGTTCTAAAGCTTCAGCTGGGCATGGTGAGTGTTCTAGACCCCTGGCAGGGCATGCTGAATGTTCTAGAGCCTCATCAGGGCATGACGAGTGTTCTAGAGCCCTGGCAGGGCATGATGAGTTTTCTAGAGCCCCGGCAGGGCATGATGAGTTTTCTAGAGCCCCGGCAGGGCATTATGAGTGTTCTAGAGCCCTGGCAGGGCATGATGAGTTTTCTAGAGCCCCGGCAGGGCATTATGAGTGTTCTAGAGCCCTGCACCAACGTCGTGGGAGCAGGGGAAGTACCATTTTGCCCCCATTGCAGTATATAAAATACCTGTACAATAATTACCTAATAAAGTGAAATAAAAGGCTCTAAGAAATTTGAAAAGAAAACGTAATTGTACTAAGACAAAGTGCACCTGAAATACTTAAATGTTAATGAAACACACATAGTTGTTCTCACCTAGATCATTTTAAACATCGTAAACCAAACCTTTATCATTCTTTATCACTGAGGAGGGATGGGATTGGAGATAAGATAAGACAGCTGTACCTTCGCCCTCTGGACTTATAAACCCTCTGATAACAAAGTGCTGAGTCTGTGGCTGAAGAAAACCGGGCTGTTTTAGTGTTCTAGACAGAGAAGTAAACAGGGAAAAGGGGTCAAATGAAAGTTTAATGGAACGGGTTTTAAAGGGCCCACGATCTGACCCAGTAAACCAAACCTCATCAATCAGACGGAAGGTTAAACCACAGAGGTTCAAGGACCTTGTTATGTTTAACCGTAGCAGGTCAACAGTATGTATCTCCACCCCTCCGATAGAAAAACACTGCTATGACTGTGGGGTTTATTTAGTCATGACCCTGTATTGGAATAAGGATCGTTATAATGCGTGGTCGCCAGCGTTTTAATGACACAAGTCCTATGCAGAAACACGGACCTGAGTTTTCCATTACCAGTAATGATGGTACCAGGTGATGGTACCAGGTGGTTGCCTTTGATCTCCATCGAGGTTTAACCTGTGGACATGGCAGCAGACCACTTGGTTAGTGTGTGTGTGTGTGTGTGGCATAGCTTCTACTCTCCGACGGCTTCATTATCTCAGACAAACAAATGAGGCAGACGACTTTGAGTGTGAGTGTGTGTTTGTGTGTGTGCACGTGTGTCTTTGTGACAATGTGAGTGAGACAGAATCGACAATACCAACAGTTAAGTACATACATTTTATTTACTATTTTATTATTAGCATAGCATAATGTAGAATTGCCAAGCGAGGGTTTGTGTAGCGTAGCGTACGCTAGTGAAGCGTAACCCGACTCATGCTAAAAGCATAGCATTGTGCAGCGCGCTGTAGCTTACCTGATGGCAGATCTCATGCACCACCACCATGGTCAGCTCCATCTGATATGAGAAGGAGGAAACCTCTGGGTCCAGAAGGATCTTCTGCTCCACGAAAACACTCAGGCCCCAGTTCTCCATGGCGGCATAGGGGTGCTTGGGAACGGCCAGGAGGTCTACGAGAAACATGCAGAGGTCAGAGGTCAAGGGAGAAGAGAAGAACATGTCACGGGTGCGCCCGGGCTCGATTAAATGTTCAGAACAGCGACATGTCTGTTTAATTGAGCGTGGAACACTGTTTTTATCGGTCGTACTGAACGCAGCCCTGTGACCCGTGTGGCTCAACTGATGGAGCATAGCGGAAGGTTCACAGGTTCAATTCCCATTGGGGTCATTCACACATGAACTGTATGCATGACCGTAAATTGCTTTGGATAAAAGTATTTGCCGGCCATAATAACAACAGAGACTGGTGAGAAGAGTAGCACACAGAACAGGCAAGGGAAAAACAAGAACCCCTGGATTAGCAGAATGCGGTGAGGCCTTTGTATCTCAGACCCACAAAGACAAGCACACAGAGCGACAAACACACACACACACTCTCGGGTCAAAGGTTACAGAGGGTGAGTACACAGACAGCCTACAAGAGGCCTACATGCAAGAAGTATAATTCGAGGCAAACATTGTTCATGCTTCAAGCAACTTCCTCCTGTCTCTTCAAAGCTGTGAACTACGTAGGTAAGGCATTTCTTTCTCTATATCTGAGATGTGTAACGTGCATTTTTTTTTTTTTATATAAACGACTTGTCACCGCGAAAGCACATAAAACTTTCTCCTCACTTCCCGGGTTCTCTTGACTAAGAGCAGGAGAGAGAGATTGAGTTTTCAGTGACAGCCGTGGCTTTCCATGACAGTGATGGAAGATATTTCCACAGAAAGAAAAAGAAAAAGGGGACTTTAAAACTCTAAACTTTATTTGTAACGAGTAATGAAAGAACCATTTGTTATTTCTCGGCAGGCAACAGGCAGTGAAAGGGCGCCGTGTTCCCCATTTCCAAACAACAGCTCCAGTTTGCAGAGAGACAGAGGCATTCACAACAGGGACAGGTGCCATTTGGTTGAACTGCATTTATGCTGAACTCCATTGCTCTCAACTGCCAATATTCTCAGAATGAGAAGAAAGCTGCTACTTTATGACGGGTTTTAACATCCATTTTTAATTTGTGAGCACGGCAGTGTCACAAGTCCATTGGAGTCAGGTGTAAGAGACACACTTTCACATAAAAAAACATTTTAAAAAAACCCTGAAGGGTTGAGATTACACTCATGTTCTTGGGGAATAGTAAGAGGTCCGTAAATGCCTCATATCTCATCCCAGCCCTGGCATAACCTTCCGTTACAGATCCTCTGCTTATCTTAGTCAAAGACGACATGCAGTGCATTTAAAAAAATCAAGGGGCTGCAAGTACTGTCGCATTCACAGTGCCGTAATATGATTACCGGGTGTTTGGGGGAAAATCAACAAGAATGTTGGGTACAGCCAGTCGTATATTCCTCTGAGGTAAACAGCTGATAATTCATGGAAGCGAGGGGCTATCTTTTGGCGTGTCACACAGAGAAGTGTGACATGGATGCCAGTTCTCCCGGTCTCTGCCTGTGGCATGCAGAGTATCGGGAGGACTCAGTGACAGGGGAGGCCTGGTTTAAGAAACATCAGGAAGGAGTCGAAAGAGATAGAAGACATACCTGATTACGGGAGAGAGGAGAGAGACAAAGATACAGAGAGAATGAGAGAGACGCAGAGAGGGAATAAAGACAGAAGAGGAGTGGATTGGAAGGGAATAGGAGGGAGAGAAATGAGAGATGGACACAGGAGGGAAGAGAAAGAACGACTGAGAGGGAACGAGGGGATAAGCAGCAGAGGCAGTTTCTTGGTTAAACAGATTAAAGCACCATAACAACTGTTCTCATGACGGCTGTTCTCATGACGGCTGTTCTCATAACGACTGTTCTCATAACGACTGTTCTCATAACGACTGTTCTCATGGCACCGGGACTCGGGCCGAAAAAAATACGTCATTACAGCCTTATGGGCGATCTGACACTGTGGTTTTAAAATCACAACAAGACGGAGGCATAAAACAACAACAAAAAAACGTGTTATAAAATGATGAGAAGCTAAGCAGTTCAATTAAATTAGCATTCTGGAATTGCAGAGAGGAAATCCAAATGGAACAGGCAGGCCCTAATTGACCATTGTAAGTGTGATTTATGACTGGAGGAATTGATGGATACGGGGCCATTATAATTTCGTATGGGCCCTGACTGGTTGGCCAATGAAGCAGCTGAACCAGGGCACACAGAGTCCCTCTGGGAGGCGACATGTTCGGTCCGTACCGGGTGACGGGATCTCACCCATTTAATTAGAAGAATATTATGAGTTGCTTCTATCTGACATGGACAATGTGTTTGTCAATACTCTGCACAGAAGGAAATTTGATTAGCCGATAAAATGGGATGGCGTCCACTTTTAGACTGTAATCCATTAGTACACTGCTAGGAAGACGCTGTCTTCACGGACACATGTTCCAGCCACGTGGAGGAGCGTGTTCTCATCTTGTCCCTTTTTTGCGTTTTAGATCAAACACCCATCACTCCTACACACAGTCATGCACAATATTTAGTCTGTGTGTGTGTGTGTGTGTGTGTGTGGAAAAGGCCTCAGTAGTGTGAGATGCAGGGAGGGGAATGACAAAGGTGCAGAGGGAGAGGGGAGGATAGAGGAGGGGAGGAGGGGAGGAGAGGGGGAGCAGAGAGGATAAGAGGAGAGGAGAGTCAGCAGAGGAAGGAAACTAGAGAGCAGCCTTGAGAGCGGGGAAAAGAAATGGAAGAAAGATCAAATAAAGAAACAGCTTGCCTTTTCAAACAGGGAGAAAGCCTCCGAAGTTACAACACACCAATTATTAAAAACATACTAACACAAGCCGGTGCAGGCACACACGACCACACACACACACAACTGCACACACACAACTGCACACACACAACCACACACAATGTATTTTTAGACTATGGTTTGGGGGAGAGGTGTACTGATTCCCCTCCTTCTGTCATTTGGTTGGGGCGCAGGCCCTACCGTCTTTTTGTTGTGTTGCGTGCATGTGTTGTGTGTGTTGTCTGTGTGAGTGTGTGACCCACATTGTCGTTACTTGTGGGGACCACAAGACCACAAGGTTTTTTCGGCCGGTCCCCCACAAGGGGAAATTGTGTTTCTGGCTCAGGGGTTAGGTTCAGGTAAACATTTACAATTGGGAACACTCTTAGAATTGGGGTTACTTTCATGTTTAGGATTTAGTGGTTAGATTTAGAGTTAAGCATTAGGGCTAGGATAACTTTAGGCAGTAGCATAAGGCTTAGGTTTAGTGTATGATTAGGGTTAGGGGTCAATTGAACATTGATTACTGGGTCAGGGTTAGGTCAGCAACCCACAAAGATGGAAAACAAACCTGTGTGTGTGTGTGTGTGTGTATAGGGAAGAGAAATCAACTGATCCTTCTCCTATAGCTCTTTGGGATAGATGGATGACGGATGAAGGAAGATACTGTGAGCATCTCTCGCCTCCACCAAGGGAGAGCTTGCTGCCTACAGGGGTAAAGGAGAACATGGGGTCCTGGAACATTTCAGAGGCGGCTGGGAGGGCCAGCCCCACCCCTCCACACCCCCCACCCTCCCCTCTAATTCAGACCTACTGTGCTGCAGCTATGAAATGGGAAAGAGGATCCCTTTGAACGTAGGAGTTGTGTTTTTTTGCTCTTTGAGTTGTTTAACAAATGCCTTTGGGCTTTGTGCTTGCCTTTGTGTCCAGGGCTGCGTCTGCAACAAAACTCAGTGAACGTGGTCTTGCTGTCGAGATATTGGAGAGTAGACAGGCTATTTGAACGCCCAACAAATTATCTAAACCACCTGCCAAATGTATGACCTAGAGACACAGATACTTGCCACTGATTACACATACCCACAAAAATTATTCAAAACAAAACAAATCATCATTAATAAAAAGCAGAACAACTTATTACTTGACCAGTTGCCATGACACAAACATCATTGTAAACACACCCAATATATAGATCTTTTCTCTTGCCATTCAGTGGGGAGAACAAGTATTTGATACACTGCCGATTTTGCAGGTTTTCCCACTTACAAAGCATGTACAAGTCTGTAATTTTTATCATAGGTACTATTCAACTGTGAGTGACGGAATCTAAAACAAAGATCTAGAAAATCACATTGTATGATTTTTAAGTAATTAATTAGCATTTTATTGCAATACATAAGTATTTGATCACCTACTAACCAATAAGAATTCCGGCTCTCACAGAGAGAAATCTTTTCTTTAAGAAGCCCTCCTGCAAAATCGGCAGTGTATCAAATACTTGTTCTCCCCATTGTACATGCTTTATTTGGCTATGTAAAGGAAAGATTTCCATGCCAATAAAGTCCTTTAAATTGTATTGTACTGAATATCAGAGAAAGAGGCAGGAAATGGGAGGGGCAGAGAGAGAATGGGGGAGAGAGAGAGAGAGGCGGGGGGAGAAGAGCGCTAGGTGATGGGTGAAGAGAGAGAAGAGGGGAAGAGAGAGTATAGTATTCTGTAGAGGATTGCATAAGAGAGAGAGGGGCAGAAAACGAATGAGAGAATGGAGGAGAGAGGAGAGGTGCAGAGAGAGTAAGAGCGAGAGAGAGAGAGAGAGAGAGAGAGAGAGAGAGAGAAAAGGTAAAAGAAAAGTCAAAATGCCAGGAAAATAGACACCACTTTACATTAGGAAGCACCATCATAAAACACACAATGCACTACACTTACCCTGGCCTTCAAATTACAGCATCAGGCAATTTTGGAATGGCAGTGAATGCTCTAAAAGGAAGAGCTTGCAGAGTTCTCTATGCAACGAGATAAATATTCCAATTAAAATATTTGATAGTGTCATCACGTGAAAGTGAGGTATGGGGGGGTCCACTGTCACCATAGCTATACAAAATGGGACAAAAACCCAATTGAGATTTATTCTTAATATCCAAAGAAAAACACCCACAAACGCATGCAGTGCAGAATTAAGCCGATTCACATTAATTATAGACACCCAAAAAAGAGCACAACATTTTTTCATTCACCTCAAATTATGTCCCGAAAAACTCCCTTGAATTCAATGCTCTTAGGAACCAAGAGTTGAACACTGAAAAGAGCCCCCTACTGCATGTCAGCAGGCTCTGAGACTTACAAATGAAACACACCCAACCCACATCCTTCTCAGACCGTCACTGTCTCCCAAAAATCAGCGGAGATAAACCAAATCACCAATCAAACCAAAAGCTCCTATTTAGAACATTGGAACAAAGAAACACAAAACAAACATAGTTGCTATCGGGCCCTGAACAGAGATTATGAATTGGCTGAATATCTTCTTACTGTCAATGTGAAGAAGAGACAGCTCCTTGCAAAGTATAGAACCTGTGGTCTCTGTACAACAGGTGAGGTAGAGACAGAGTTGCAGTTTCTCCTGAAATGTGACAAATAAACCTCCACAAGAAAAAACATTTTGAAAAATTCTGTGATTTCATAACAAATTTAATACCAAAGAATTGGACAACAAAACTAAATTAGAAGAATGGGAGAAGGACCTAGAGCAAATATTTCAGCCATATTTTTGCACATTTGTCATACTCTGAAGAAAAGTAATGCCACACACACAAAACACACAAATACAAATAATCATACTCATACAACATACACTTAGATACACAACCACACACACACAACTTAATTCTTAAATGTTTTTTATTTTGATGATTTTAATAATAATTGTACAAATCTTTTTCTTATTACATTGTAGAATGCTTTGGCAACATTGTTCAAAATTGTAACTTTCATGCCAGTAAAGCCCATGGAATTGAACTGAACTGTAAAAGGGTGGCACAGAGAGAGAGGAGAAGAGCAGCGAAAGAGAGAGAGTGTGGGAGAGAGAGAGAGAATGGGGAAGAGAAAGGTGAGGGGCAAAAAGGAGACGGAAAACAGGGAGAGAGGGACCGAGCGTGGGGACAGAGTGAGAGAGTGGTGGAGAGAGAGAGAGAGTGGGGGAGAGCGATAGGTGATGTGCAAAGAGAGAGAGGAAAGCAGACTATATCAATGAACCAGATCCTGCTCCTGAATCAATATTAATAGCAACGTTTTTTTCTTGTTAGGAAGCCTGTGTGCTGGTTGGGTGTGTACTTCCCATTGGGTGCAGAACAATTACTTTAACCCTTTTCCGTAACAATGTCAGTTCTGTGGAAGACAGATGTGTCCCAAGAGGAATATCACACCCGTGAATTGGGTCACGTCACGCAGAATATTATATCAAAATTGAACCCCCTATAATAACTAACAAATCTATATTATTGCATATTAATGCACCCACCTTGGCAATTACTCCAAAGCCTGTCAAGTCTCACAAAACCTAAACTAATCTGAGGGCAGTACGAAAATAAAAATAAAAGGGTCGATAAAAAGATACGCTCCAACACCGCAGTCTCACATGAGGTAACACAAAACAAGGCATGACAAGGTGGGGTCAATGACAAGACTGTCTTCAGACATCTCCTGTTACACAGGGCGGAAAATATCTACCTCTGTGGCTGAGCGGTTCCATTCTGCCTGACACTGTGTCCGACACAGGGGATTTGGACCTGCCGGTATCGAACATTCCGGTTGGCCCACCGACCCGAAGAGTTTCTGGAAACCCTCCGGGCCGGTCCGTCGTCCTTGTCAGAAAAGAAAAACGTAGATTGTACTAATTTGGCAAAGATTTCCAGGCTATAGAATTGATTCCAAACTGATGAAGACTGTGACGACGGCTCGGTTGGGCTTCACCACGGAGGGTCACGGGGAAGGACGCCTGAATGTCCAGCGCTCAGCAGGATCAGTCACTGCCTCCGTCAGCCTTCCATCACATGTCTAGGGGGTCGGACTCTGGCCACATTACCCATTAATAACGGAGCTAATAAACTGACCCTAGTCGATCCAGGTTACGGTCTGTAATTCCACTGTGACCGGGAGGGGTACCGGTGGCAGTAAACTGACAAATGACATTAGCTCTGACCCTGGAGGGTGGTTGAGGCCGTTCCTGGAGTAGGTTGAGGCCGTTCCTGGAACTGGGCTTTTCGTAACATCTGCCTCTGTGGTCTGGAATAGGGCCTGAAGCCATAACAGCGACTGAGCCGAGAGGCCGCGCCCCGGCCGAAACCATGACTTCATGTGTGTGGTCGGACAGCGGTAGTCTGTGGTGTGCCGACGCATCCCATTAACAAAGGGGAACGCAGTTTGATGAACAAAGTCTGGATCTAAAACACCTGTCGGAGGCTAGCCCATTTAGCACAGGCCGAGGAAGCAGAAGCAGGTGACGAAGTCTAGCCCGGTTAGCACAGACCTAGACAGCAGAAGCCAAAGCTAGGCCAGACAGGAGCTGGAACGGCAGCTTGGCGACGTCTCCGGGGGGAGTTTGGCTCAAACACGACCCTGGCTCCTGAGCAGGTGCGTAAGGATGCGCCAATCAACCCTCTTCTCCTCCTCCATCCATCCCTCTTCTCCTCCGCTATCCCTCCATCCTTCTCGCATCCCATCATCTCTCCCTCTCCGTACAGATCCCCCATCTCTCTAACCCCCCCCCCCACCCCACCCCCCCGTAGGCGGAGAAACAGCACAGTAAAACCAGGTCAGTGTGGTAAATGGCGCCCCATGGCCAGCACAATGTTCTACTTTAAACCTGACACCATATGGGCCCAGAACACAACACAACGAAGAGCAGGGTCTCTATTGGCTCAGTTCGCTCCCACAGGAGTGACAGTCTGAAGTAACCATTTAGGGGAGTAGTGTTCTATTTGGGAGTCCTCCGCGGTACAAAAGGCCCTTCTGAAGGGTATCTAGAAGCGTATAGACCCTGTGAACCGGAACACATCTGTCTCCCAGATGCTTCACAGATTAAATAGATTAAAAAGACAGGTGACAACTAATAAACAAAAAATAACACCCCTATAATCCACCAAGGCCTCTGACTCAGGGTGTATCTCTACCATCCATCCATCCCTCTACCCCTCCCTCCCCCATCCCTCTACCCCTCCCTCCCCCATCCCTCTACCCCTCCCTCCCCCATCCCTCTTTCCCTCCCTCCATCCATCCCTCTTCCCCTCCCTCCCTCCCTCCCCCATCCCTCTACCCCTCCCTCCCTCCCCCATCCCTCTTTCCCTCCCTCCATCCATCCCTCTTCCCCTCTTCCCCTCCCTCCCCCATCCCTCTTCCCCTCCCTCCCTCCCCCATCCCTCTTCCCCTCCCTCCATCCATCCATCCCTCTACCCCTCCCTCCCTCCATCCATCCCTCTTCCCCTCCCTCCCTCCCCCATCCCTCTACCCCTCCCTCCCCCATCCCTCTTCCCATCCATCCATCCCTCTTCCCCTCTTCCCCTCCCTCCCCCATCCCTCTTCCCCTCCCTCCCTCCCTCCCTCCCCCATCCCTCTTCCCCTCCCTCCATCCATCCATCCCTCTACCCCTCCCTCCCTCCCCCATCCCTCTTTCCCTCCCTCCATCCATCCCTCTTCCCCTCTTCCCCTCCCTCCCTCCCCCATCCCTCTTCCCCTCCCTCCATCCATCCATCCCTCTACCCCTCCCTCCCCCATCCCTCCCTCCCCCATCCCTCTTCCCCTCCCTCCATCCATCCATCCCTCTTCCCCTCCCATAAATAGGGTCCCCAATTGGAGGCAACGATCTACACCTGCCTCCAACTGGGGAGACCAGAAGGATTGTAGGTGGCTAGAGGTACCACCTTCCGTCCTGTCCTGACTATGACCCCAGCCCAGTGCAGAGATGGCTAGGGGCATAGCCAGGATGTGACACTCCACTCCTCCATTCTTCCACATCCTTCTCCAGTTTCAACGTAAAAACAACTGTTATTTCTGGAACTACCTTTCTAGATTAACTGAATTTGACAATTACCCCACATCTGGTCACCCCTCTGAGCCTGGGTCCTCTCTAGGTTTCTTCCTAAAATTCGACCTTCTTAGGGAGTTTTTCCTAGCCACTGAAATTCAACACTACTGTTGTTTGCTCCTTGGGGTTTAAGGCCGGGTGTCTCTGTAAAGCACTTTGTGACAACTGCTGTTGTAAAAAGCGCTTTATAAATACATTTTGATTGATTGATTGATTGATTGAGACTATTAGCTACTTTGGAGTTTCAGGTGTTTTGTAACAAACCAACAAATGCTCCTTTTAAAAGCACTGTCTGTACCCAGACAGAGTCTGGGAAAATGTTTGCTTTAGACAGTTGAGTATGGACACAGGGTAGACCATTCTGTCCCTATAGGATTCAGCTGAAGGATATCTTAGTTTACTTCAACTCGATGCTGTTTCAAAACAAAGAGAGAATCACACAGCATTCGAGACGGTGTAGGACAGAGAGTGAGAGAGGGCAATGATGTCAAGCTCTTCCACACACTAAAGTTGCTGTCAATGAAGAGAACTGTGATAAAAGACAGGACCTGATCCTCCAAGCTCCAGCTGTAAACCTGGACTGGGCTGTCTAGGAGATTTCTGAACCAGGGAGATGACACAGCATAAAGAGACAGAGACAGAGACAGTTGAGGAAAAATGAGCCAGATCATGGGGAGACAGAAAGATAGAGAGACAGAGAGATAGAGAGGAAGAGACACAGGAACAGAGGCAAGGCAGAGCGGGGGCTAAGGAAGTGAGAGTTGCAGAATAATAAGATAGCACAGGGAGACTCCACAGATTAGAAGCTACAGGCCAAACTTTTTCCTCCGCTTTAAGCTCCAAGCTCTGTTCAGCCTCCCCATGAATGTGCCTCGGGTTGGCTCCAACAGTCCACAGACATAACAATCTCACTCAATAGAGACCTCCCTTTCACTCCTTCTCCGCTGCCTCCCGCTCTTCCTCCTCTCTGCAGCTACACACCTGAGTCCCCCCCCCCCCCCCCTTTCCAGTGAGGTCAGGCATGCGCCTCTGCCTATGACTGCGTCTCTGAGTGCAGGCTGTTGGCCGTATGTGAGACACAGCCACGTGATCTCGTAGAGTAATGTCGTACTGTGACGCAGTGACATGTGGGTAATGTGTCGGTTATCCAACGCCCAAGTCCATACATGTAATTCCATTGGCCGGACATTTTCGTAGTTATTCTGATTATATAGGCCTATGATGTTATTTAATGCATTTATTTATTATAATTTATTCACATTTCTTATAAAAGCACATTATTTTCTTTGTCATTCTTGAAACCTATCCTAGTGAGGATGAATGATTTAGAACACAGTAGATGTACACTGCTATATTAACCTTAATACTTAAGTTCTATTTTTCAAACACAACATGTTATGTAAACAAGAGGGTGAATTTGTTTTGGTTGGGGTGGGGGGAAGATTTGCACAATTTATACTTTATGCTTTCATATTTTACATGTTTTACAGATGTGACATTAAGAAGACAATACATATCTTTCTTGCCTATAACTGTAATAATTACTTATTTGGTTTCATACTGAGACTCTGTTGTAGAGAAATGTTGTTCAGTGTGAGATTTGTAATGTGCAACGTCCTGGGTGGGGCGGAGACACTACTGGCGCAGACCTGAGCAGCAGCGCCCCCTCCAGGGCCACGCCAGCAGCATCGCTCAGGGACACGCCAGCAGCGCCCCCTCCAGGTCCACGCCAACAGAGCCCCCTCCAGGTCCACGCCAACAGCGCCCCCTCCAGGTCCACGCCAGCAGCGCCCCCTCCAGCTCCACGCCAGCAGCATCGCTCAGGGCCACGCCAGCAGCATTGCTCAGGGACACGCCAACAGCGCCCCCTCCAGGGCCACGCCAGCAGCGGCGACTTACGCGTTCACGTATTTATGCGTAGGTAGTGTGCATTTGCGTGCAAATGGGATGCAGATGGTAAGAGACAGGGCTGGACACAGGGGGCATTTCAGATGTAAAACCGTGTGCACAAAGGACCAATCGTGTTCACTGATACAAGTGTCAGCTAAAAGGCATGTGCTAACTGCCAGTTATTGGTCTGATTGGTTGTCATGCCCTCTACCCCCCCTCCTTTTCTCTATCTATCTCTCTCTCTCCCTCCATCTCCCTCTCCATCCTATCCCTCCCTCTCTCCTCTCACTTTCTCTCTGTTTGCCCAACGTCACTCAATCTTTAGATTTTTCTCTTTCTACCTCAGAATTACCCCTGTCTTTCTCTCTCCCTGTCTCCCTCACCTTGTATTTCTCTCCCTGTCTTTCTCCCACTGTCTCTCACTCTCCCTGTCTTCCTCAACTTGTATCTCTCTTCCTGTCTCTCTCCCTGTCTCCCTCACCTTGTATTTCTCTCCCTGTCTGTCTCCCACTGTTTCTCACTCTCCCTGTATTCCTCAACTTGTATCTCTCTCCCAGTGTCTCTCCGTGTTTCTCTCTCTCTCCATCTATGATCAGGGCTATGTAGTCCTTATCCCTAACCCCCCTCAGCTATTAAAAACCTAAACAAGAGTGTGGACTGGCAGCAGGAGAGAGTCCCAGCATCTTTTCCCCTCATGACGAGGCAGCCAGTGCGTGTGTCTCACCATGTATTCAACACTACACCGCCTTTTTACTCCCCACAAGGGACCAGGCATGGTGACAGGACCCATCCGTACAGCGCCTTCAGGACAGAGCAGAATGGCCTTTTCAGAAATGGGAATGATAACAATGACTGCCTCCCAAATGGAGTCCTGTTCCCTAAACAGTGGCCCTGCTGATGGGCCCCGGTCAAAAGTAGTACACCGTATAGTATAGGCTGCCATTTGGGACACGGCCAACGTATTCATGTCCCTTTACCCCCCGATGCCGCCACACAAGGCTCCGCTCGCCTGTTCTCTGAAAAGGCAAACGCTTCCCACGTCTCGGGAGGACAGTAATCAGTAGCTCCAGAAAAACTCTGTGTGCCGAGGTGGGATATGCGACCGTGTGTGGTTGTAATATCTTATTCTTCAGGAACGGTCTAGGTTTGCTTAGCCCGTCCACAAATCTCAGCCCCAGCCAAGAAAGCAGGGAGGCCAGGGCCCAACAGGATGTAATTAGTGAGTCAGGCATAAAAACTGACAGACATATCTGGTCATATCATGCGGTGAGAGGGCAAATGATGCATGTATATATATATATATATATATATATATATATATTTATTTCTTTACAATATATCCCTGTATTTTATTCAATAACGTTGCAATATTCAACACTGGCCAACTATATCCACGACTTTCCACCCATATAATCTTTATTTTATTAATTATTATTTTATTATTAATTCAAACAGTTCTTCGAAACACCATCATTCCCGCCCTCGACAGGCACTGAAGGAGCCCGGCACTGAAGGAGCCCGGCACTGAAATCTCCGTAGCCCACTCGTGGTACATTTGTTCAATTAACACCAGGCATTATAATTAAATTAAAGATTATTCACAGATTGCACTAGTCCTAATCCAGATTGCACTAGTCCTAATCCAGATTGCACTAGTCATAATCCAGATTGCACTAGTCCTAATCCAGATTGCACTAGTCCTAATCCAGGCTACATAGGGTCTTCCCCAAAAACTTTGCTGATTTTGACTCAGCAGAGTTTGAGGCAATGTCCCATCAACAAAACCGTGGCTCAGCAAAGCGGGGTGGTCGTACATTGGAGGAAAAGAGGTGGGGTGTTGTCATGTCTGCCTGGAGGAAAGAATATGGGTGGTCTTTCCCATTCACTGTTTGTTTTTCTTTCGTTTGTATTATGGGTTTTTTTCATTGTTGAAACCCCCCCACCACCACTAATTTAAAGAACCAAAAAATAATAATTTTACATAAAAACACGACGCTACCACATCTTGAGGTCCCTGAGGTCCCCCAGTCCTAGTTAAATCCATTAAGTCGTCCTTCCCCTCTCCTCGATGGGTACACATAATTCATTAGACAGCAATGTCCCGTGTTCTAAATTGCACCCTATTGCCATCCTAGTGCACCACTCATGACCGGGTCCCAGATGAACTCCGGTCAAACGCTCTACATCGTGGCTTTGTTCACTGGGGACAGTAGAACGCGTTACACAGCTTGACATACCAATCACATCAGCAGCCCACGATACACAAAACTATGAAACACTCCCAATTTCTCATTCGACTTTTATCAGGAGCTGGGAGAAGAACATACCAAGGCTGCGCTGTTGGTATTTGCATTATTTAATCCCATTGTCCCACAGATGATATATTCAACCGAGACAGACACAAATGTAATGTGATTGTACGCGAGTACGAGTCTCTGAAAATGTCACAAACGATTTTGGGGGGCATTTGTAAATCTGAGAGGAGGAGAATGTAGAATACGGATAACAAAAATGTGCTTTTACAGGTAAATATTACCTCATGTCATGAGGTAAGGTCATATCTCATGTCGTTGTTTGCTCATTCCTATCGGGAAACAATTCTCTCCAATGAAAGTCAAGCCATCCATGAAGTCCTCTCGCTAGCAGATAATAATTCAAAGAGGACTGAAGCATTGCTCCACGGCTCTTCTACCTGTCCTTGAAGTTAGAGTGAATGCACGCTTGAGACTGTAGATACTGTAACCTACTTTGAACAGGAAGTTTCTTGCCCAGCGCAGGAAAAGCAAATTTAGTGTATTCCCCACACTAAAGCTTGCAATTTCTGCTTTAAACGTTCAGACTATACATGCTCAAATGTAGAAATAACACTAACAGAAATACTCATTATGTAAATAACCATTTAGACCTCCTTTAGATGCAGGTTTATTTCCTGCTGTAGCAGACTGGGTCAAATTAAGTTACAGCATCTGTAGAGTGGGATACTGTAAATTGCTCAGTGTGAAACAAACAGCTCTACACAGAATCCCCGTGGTTTATTAAAGGTCTGATAGAGTAATCTAAACTGCTAAACAGAATAGATAGGGATTCATTTACTTTTCAGTGCAGCTCAATCCTAAGGGAGCCATTAGAATGCATTGAGCGATTCCTCCAAGATAGGCAGAGGGGTATCAGGTAGAATTACAGAACACACAGGAGTTATGACAAAAACCACCCTTAACACAGTAGGGTGGCTCATAGCATGTCAAACAAAACAACGCTTAAGTTGTTAACTTAACTCAAACAAAGGGTCTGACGTCATACGGCATATCGTTCACATGACTGAATCCAGAATCCAGTCAAAGATAGTTAACTACCAGAATCCATGCTGATAGTTCGATTTGCTTTTAAAACAGACTCACAAGTGACATAAATCTGGGCGTATTTTCGTAACGCACTCCTCAAGATTTTAGCAAAAGGCAGTATTTCAAAACTGTGTTGAACTACTGACGGAAGTGTCCCTAACACGGTCTTACTCAAAGTGTACCCTCAAAACACAGTACCAGTAGACTTCCAGTGGTAATGTATGATAAAATTGCCAACGCAAAGCCTACACAAAGATATATGTACTGCACGTAAAACCTAGCCTGGCTGCCAGAACCTTCCTGACTCACAGGGAGAGCTGTGAGGTCAGGCAGGCTACAATGCGAAAGCTAATACAGGTATATCATTCTTCACTGAAATGGAAATACACAGAAAAATATTCCATTAAATGGACTCACTGAGGTTTCTGAGAATTGAATCCTAGAAGAAGAAAGTCCTTTTAAGTTCGAAGCTGGCGAAGGAAAGCTTTCAAGCTAAAATAATAGCCTGGTCCTTTTGACTTTTGAAGCATTTGGCCCTTACATAAACCATTTCTCACGGCAATTCTTTTACTGCATGAAGCTCTCTGCATGCACTTTCATGTCACAGAGTGTAAGAAACTCCAGAAGTGATGAAAAACCGCCCCAAACATTAATCATATAGGCCGTCTGGCTGAAACAAACAACCACAAAAACTACCTGTACAAAACTGGACACTTTCTTTTCTGGACGCTTTTAATATTTGAGTAAAATATTTCTGAATACATTAAGAATAAGTGCCTTAAAAGAACATGTATTTGAATCATGCTTGTTAAAAGGCTCGAAAACAATAAACACGGGGTCCTGAACCAACAACAGCTGGCCTCAATGTGCCAAAAAGATCAAACAAAATCAACGAAGATAGATCACCCTCAGGCGTCTTTTATTATTCCTGTTATGCTGATGGTAAAACAGCATTTAAAATTTTTTGTTAATACTACTGGGATGAGGTTTCTGCAGTGACACCAAACATTTCTGCAAAATTGTTGGATTTGGGTGCAATCAGATTGCAGATATCGATCGTTTGTTCAGTCTGTCATTCCAGAACATTTTGGAAAACATGGCAACTTTCCACATGGGAGAACATGGCTATTTATGTTAATGTTTTAATGCTGAAAACACCCACATTAATATTCAATAAGCACGGTAGCAAAAACGCTTGCTAAGCCAATGGGACGAACACACTAATCCGCTCCCTAGACCAAAAATATTCCCATGACCCCGCTTGCAGTTGAGGAGCGAAACGTTTATTATACCAAGTCAAGCTCATATCATCCACGCTGACAGTGAGTTGATTGGATTCCAACGGTGCTCATTGACACACCTCGTTGGTCCAGCGTCTCCACACTCCATTGCTGCCAACATAGGTCGCCTGCATTACCTCAAAAACATGCTAGCGTATCGCCGGCGTTAGCGTTGGCATTGGCTGATACATCTGGAGGAATGGGGGAGGATGGGCAATGTCAATATTACGCGGTCTGAGTTGCTTTCTCTGAGGGCTACCTATCTCCGAAAGGTGTTCCAGATGTTACCTGGAAAAGGGTTCTCCCTGGAACCACATCCCGCACCAAGAAATGAATACAGCTTGTTCTCTGGTAGGCACAATTAGAACTTGAAGAGATATCCTAAAGGGACAGCCAAGGAACTGTGTTCGATTCCAGAGAGGACCCCACACAGAATGTATTAGGCCTGTTCCTAACTGGATCGTTGACCTCTGCTTTACAGGTCCCTGATTGGCTGAGGACACATTCCATTCCATTATAACTCTGTGTGAGACATTTAACACAGAAATGCCACTGTCGCCTGTCTGTCTCCCAACAGTGTGATGTCAGCTTCCGCTCATCCTTTGCTATAGGAAAGCAGAGGTGTGTTTGAGTTCACAATGGTTCTTTTTTTCTGGAGAGCTACTATATACCCTCATGAAGAAACAGAAGAAAATAGATATCAATAAAAAAAATAATTTGTTTCTTGTCTCTATTGACTTAATGTGAAAGAGAATACTCCAGAGGCCAGGATGTTATGGATGGTGAAGGAGTATACACAAAATGATGTTGAAAAGACCATATCTATCCTCCTGGGCTGACAATCTTATATTAGACTGGAGGTATTTGAACTTACTTTTAATGTTGCGCTCTAGACTGCTATAAACTAAGCTCCAGTCTTCTCCTATTGATTTGGTCCAGTATACTGTCTGAATACACCTTCTTTACAAGACAGTAAACAGTAAAAGCTTTTCCGGTCTAGTAAAAAAAGCGTTATTCATAGACACCTGTGACATGTGGTCACAAACTGTATTTTTGTAAGGTGAACTGATCTCGGGAAGGAACAGTTAAAACCCGTTCCACATCCTGTGGTAAGAACAAATGCTGTTATACTGAGTCACAAACAAACAGTTACAGAAAAAGAAAAGAAGAAGAGTGAGGCGTGATGAGAAATGGAGAGTGAGAGGGTGGGTGGGTGAAGGAAGTAAGAGATGGCGAGAGAAAGAGGGAGGGAGGGAGGGACAGGAAAGAAGGTGAGGACAGAGAGTCAAATGGAGGGAGAGGGATAAAATGAGAGCAAGAGGGAGAGGCAGACAGACAGTGAAGGAAGGAGAGAGAGAGGGAAAGCAACAGCGAGATAACTGACGCTTTGAAGGGAAGTTCTGTGAGGGTGGTCTTGAAAAGGTCAGGCAGTATTCGTTCAGACTGCAGTCAGTGCAATGAGCCTGACCCGCGCAACACCCCAGCTTTCCGACCAGTGCCAACTTGCTGCCAAGCTAAACAACAGAGGAAGGAGCAATTAGCTAACAATGATGTGGGGAGTTCTCACTGTTAATATCAGAGAACCACTGATCTTGAATCAGAAACTGTTACATCATTTTAAATCAGCGACTAAAACAGAAATGCCACTGACAAAAGCCCAGAGCGAATATTCGGTGGCACAGACTGTGTCCAGAATAACTCCAGTCGTGCTCTTCCAGTAGCTTCCATGAGCATGCTGCAACTCGGTACTGGCAGAACTTCTCCAGTTCAACTGCACGTTCAAGGCACCCAATGACAGAGACAAAAAAGCAACCCCAAAACATCCCAGAACCTCCTCCATGTTTCACTACAGGGAAGGTCTGTTGTCTTTGGAGCTAGCCATGTCCAGGGTGCTTGGCTTCGGTGGCATGGGCCTTAAACGTCTGATAGCATCTTGTACGAGGGAAACAAAAACAACTGGAGATGAACTTGTGGCCTTGAACTAGTCTGTGGCGCTGTGCGGTAACGCCACTATGATTCAGAACAGGGAGGCGGTTATAGACCAGATATAAAATAAGTAATGATGATGGACTCCATGAGACAGTGAGCTCGATGCTCCTTTGCTGCACAAATTGAGCCTGTTAGTCAGATGACACGACGATCAATGCTTGTCTGTCATTCGAAGACTACAAATACTCTTCTCATCTATAAGAATTTCACAGCATAGGCTGGTTAGCATATCCGCATGATTAGCGAGAGTGGTTGCATTTAAATAGATTGGCAACTGAATGGAAAACTAGCTTACAAGTGTTGTTTTCTATCCTGTGTGCCTCTTCATCATGTAATTGAGACCCAAGACAACTGAGTAGAGAAATGTGATGTCACACCACTGATAGAGGAACATTTTCAGACATCTTTCTCTTTGTCACATAATCTTTCCCTCTCTGTCTCTCTATCTTGCGGTCCCTTTTTATTTCTCTCTCCCTCTATTCATCTTTCTAATTCTTTACATCCCTCTGCCTTGCTTGACACGCTGTTCCCCGTCTCATTCTATCTCTTTTTGTCTCACCATGTCTCCCTTTCCTTGCTTCTTTGTAGCCATCGCTCTCCCCATCTCTGTCTCACCATCGCTCTCTTCTTAGGAGAATACTTCGGCCCTGAGGGGCCATTGAGCCACCGTGAAAATCACAGGTCACTTTAACACCTCTTGACTTGGGCACCTGGATGGCTGAACCCACTGACCTTCCGAACCTGGCAGCATCCTACTCAAGCTGTACAACAAGAGAGTGGCCCTGTTAAAGTGACGCTTTGACAGAATGCTTCTAAATGCTTGTAAACTTTTAGAAAGCACTGAGAGCTGGCGAGCTGATATATAAGGGGCCCTTCAATCAATAGCCTTTTTATGGTGAGTGCTTGGAGATGCTAGAAGTGAAAATACATATACTTCACACACACACATCCATACAACCAGAATAAGTACTTCCTATTTACTCTATCCCCTAACCGTGAATATGTATGACAAGACCCAAAAGTAACCCCAATTTTAACACTAACCCCAATTGGAGGTTTGACCCTAAACCTAACCCTGACACGCCCTCTTTAAGGATTCCACGTGGTCAATGCTGTTGATTAAACTACGTGACTGTGAAAGGCTGAGGAGGGGTCGGGTCTCTGAGACAGCAGGTCTCTTTTAGTTGCCTTCCACCCTGAGAAGAAGCCCACTTTGTGTAAAATACGCCCACAAAGCACGTGAGATACCATCTCCCACAGCTAGCAGGTATGAGGATCTGAGGCACTTGTAGTGTAGCTAGCAAAAACGAGTTGTCTTTGAAATTAATTCGTAGTTTTGAACTTCTGAACCGATGTTTACAAGGTGACGAGCTGGCCAGTTAGCTATAGTGATGTCTTGGTGAGGTAGCGGAAATGTCTGTCCATGAAACGCAATTGCTAAAGATTGGATGGCAAAAGCCTGAACTGTGTTTACTGTTGAGTTGGGGGATTAAAACGACAAAGAATTGTCATTCATCTCTTCTCCAGCCTATGTGAAGTGGAAAGCCATTTTGAATATTGTCAGATGGAAGACACAAAATGTGACAACTTGCTTCTGCCCACTCCTCCCTCACCTCGCACAAGAGAACATAGCCATCAAATGCTACAGAAAGCAGCAAAGCTAACATACAGTTAGCTAGGACTCATCAGTTTGTACAATAATCAAGGAATCATCACAGAAGTCTGCAAAACCATATGAAATGTCTTGAAGTAGGATTTTGTTGCTGCCCTCAGTGGAAAAATGGGACAAAATAAACAACATACAGGACCCTCTATAGGCAAAAAAGCTTATGGGTTACCACTGATCCATTAAATGGCTGCGTCACATATTTTTTTAAAAGGGAAGGTAATCAAGGTTAGCTGAAATCGATCCACTCAATTATTTTTTTCTCAGACCATGACCATGCCTTACATAGCAAGCTGTTTCGCATCACAGCAACATTGTAAAAATCAAGGACATGCAGGTAAGGATGGTAAATGTGACCAACATAGTTTGAACCGATGTCACAGCGGTGGTGGAACACTAAGCCGAAGATACAGGAGTTAGCTTGGGATACTAATGTACTGTAGGTCTTTGTGTCTCTGGGAAGGTTGTTCTTTCCCAGAACCAAAATTAAAGACTTACAATTAGACTTACACAGACAAACACTTTATTAAAAGGGCTGGCTGTGAAATATTTAAGCTTAAAGGGTAGAAGAGGTTTTCGGGAAGGAAAACACTATCTAGTGATTAAACAAGGGTTAGTATGAGGGTAAATGTATGCTAATGCCTTCTGTATTAAAGACACTGCTATCCAAAGATCTCCTAACAGCCCCCTATTCCACATAAAACCTAGTACACTACTTTTAACCAGAGCAGAGGCATATTGGCACTCTCTAGGGGAAAGGGTTTGCCTCGAGAGGCAGACACAAACATCTAAACTCTTACTGTGAATGGGAACGTATATTTTAGAATGTATCTCTATCTGTGTACGTTTGGCCTCTCGAGGCCAAAATCATCAAACCAAAATCCTCGAACAGAAATCCTCTAGCCGTTTCCACATAGCACTCTGTCCTCTATGTGGTAGGCTACATCTGACCACAAGCCCTCCAGGCATCCCTGTCTGTGGTAGCTGCTTTACAATGGCATTTGAAACCCGGTAATGGTGTTCTCGTAAACCCACGGTGAGGTAGGGGATTTGCGGGGCCCGTGTTCGTTAATAAACAGCGTCACGCCTTCCACTTTCCCCCCATTTCATCCTCTGTCGCAGCGCTACAGCACCAAGTGCCTTGATTCAAGTACTGTATTCCACACGGCGTGATTACCACTGATAACATCCCAGAATAGATGAGGCAGCCTCTCTCACTGCACATCCCCGCAATCTCCCTCCCTTCATCTGTCTTCCTCCTTCCTTCATCTTGCTCCCACCATTTATCTGCCTCCCTCCTCCATTCATTTACCTCACTACCACACATGATGAAACAGACCTCATTACCACACATGATGAAACACACCTCGATACCACACATGATGAAACACACCTCATTACCACACATGATGAAACACACCTCAATACCACACATGATGAAACACCTCAATACCACACATGATGAAACACACTCATTACCACACATGATGAAACACACCTCATTACCACATATAATGAAACACACCTCATTACCACACATGATGAAACACCTCAATACCACACATGATGAAACAAACCTCAATACCACACATGATGAAACAAACCTCAATACCACACATGATGAAACAAACCTCAATACCACACATGATGAAACACCTCAATACCACACATGATGAAACACACCTCAATACCACACATGATGAAACAGACCTCATTACCACACATGATGAAACACACCTCATTACCACTCATGTTGAAACACCTCAATACCACACATGATGAAACACACCTCACTACCACACATTATGAAACACACCTCAATACCACACATGATGAAACACACCTCAATACCACACATGATGAAACACACCTCAATACCACACATGATGAAACACACCTCACTACCACACATGATGAAACACACCTCAATATCACACATGATTAGAAACACACCTCAATACTGCACCTGATACTCACACCATACAAGTTCAATCAATCTTAGCCAGATTTTCTCCATTTGGACAGATAACTTACAAACATCCAAACAGAACGACAGACAGGTTGATCAAGTTATTCATAAACAATCTTTCCTTCTTGCCGAAGACATAAAGCACATCAGTAAACGTGGTACAAAGTCTATTTTCTTTCTTAAGGAATGACAGTTCATAGCACCAACTCATTATTTCCATTTTCATAGTCTTCCAAAAACCAGATTAAAAATAAAGAATCCAAAGTGTTTAGATGAAACCTCAGTGAGGATCCACAGTGCATTGTGTGAGGGAAAGGTTTGTTGACACACACACACACACACACAAACACACACACAAACACACACAAAAAAAATATTGGTGACAAATCAAAAAAGCCTGGTTGGAACAGCGTAATCAATTTCTGACACGATTAGTTTAAAGTGCATTTAAAGTTTGGGCTTTCCTGCCTGTCAACAGTCCAGACGCTTTCTGCAAACCCTCTCTTTCATCAATGTAACTCTGAGGCTTTGTCATTTCCTTCAATATGTATTGTTCAGCTCTTTTTACAGAAATGTTTTTCAAGTCAACAATGCGGGCAGGATTTCGTACTGCTGAACAAACACCTGAAAACTCAGAACTGACGTGGTGATTCTATCTCATTCAGTGTAGTGGTCTCATCGGAACAAAACAACGTACAATGTCTTTGCAATAATAAAGCACACAAATGAGAGGATATAACCTGAAGAGAATCTTTTAGCAACTCACCTAATTTGCAATTCTCCTAATTTCAAAGAGACATTTTGTCATGTTGCCCCTTTAAGTACTTTACCTTCCAATTCCCCATGAGCCCCTCGTCTGGCAATTGGCTTAAGGTGATTTAAAAAAGGGTCCTTGAGTGATAACCGTAACAGTAGTTTAACTTGCATATTTTATATAACTCCTAACTGTATTTCAGTTCAACATTCAAAGGAGATTGAAGTGGAGCGGAGTTAAAGACAGAGAGAGAGAAGAGAGGGTGAGTAATAGAGAAAGAACGTGTAAAGAGAGAGATGTAGAGAGGACAGAGGAATTTGGGGGGTAGAGAATATAGATGACGCTGAGATACAGCAAGATTTCTGAGAGAGAGATCTGTAAGAGATCAGTGACACACACACAGAGGGAGAGAGATCTGTAAGAGATCAGTGACACACACACAGAGGGAGAGAGATCTGTAAGAGATCAGTGACACACACACAGAGGGAGAGAGATCTGTAAGAGATCAGTGACACACAGAGAGGGAGCGAGATTGGTGAGAGACCTGTGACAAACACACAGAGAGATCTGTGGCACACAGAGAGGGAGAGAGATCTGTGAGAGACCTGTGACAAACACACAGAGAGATCTGTGAGAGATCTGTGACCTACAGAGAGAGAGATCTGTGACCCACACACACACACACAGAGAGAGAGAGAGAGAGAGAGAGAGAGATCGATAAAGAGATAGATAGATTGGTTGAATTATTGTTTGTTGTTATCTCCTGAATAGATATAGTTATCAGAATGTTTTTTCGATGGCCAGGCAATATATTCAGCATGGCAAAAAACTGTGAAAACTCTGCATTTGTATCAAATGGCACTCTATTCCCAATACTGTGAAATGCATTTCTTTCGACCAAAGTGGTGGATTTCTGACGCAAGCAAAACCGAGGGGGAGGAGGAACGGTCTGATCAATGTCCTCCGCTTACAGCAATGTCGCTTTTCGGCAATTATTTTTCCTTTGTTCTCCTTTTCTCCAGGGTGAATACGAGTGTCTGGATTCGGTGGTGTTGTGGGGGTCTGACAGGTCCTACCTGGGGTGGTGCCCCCGCTACCTGGCTAACACGCTGATAACGGTCCGCCCGCGGCGTAAAGCGATTTTGGAAAATTATTTTGTATCTGCGCTTTCTACCCGCAGTGTAATTAAGCAATGAACCCTGGGGTGTTGTATATGGCCAACATATCAAAGGCTAAGAGTTGTTCATAGGCACGATCCAACGTGGAGTGCCTGGATATAGCCCTTATGAGTGGTATATTAGCCATATATCAGAGAACAATCTCTATATATCCTACAAACCCTCGTAACCGCACACGTCCATTTTCTTAGTTCTTAGAATATTAACACTTGGTATTTGGTCTTTGCATGTATGCATATTATCAAAGGTAAAACTGGAGAACCACAACACAGCAATAACATGACAACACAAAGAAGAGTACAATTATTCTGGGACATGTGACAGTGTAACAAACCTGCTTACTGTCGGCTTTACACCTAATCTCCCTCCTTCGCGCCCCTGCTCCCTCCTTCGCGCCCCTGCTCCCTCCCGTCTTCCCCTCCGCCCTCACCCTTTCCTCCTCTCTCCTTATTCCTCTCCTCCCTCCTTTCCCTTTCTCGTTCCATCCATCCATCCATGCGCATCATCTCATTAAGATGCGGAGGCTGCTTTCAGGTCCTTCAGCTGCCAGCCCGTTAGATGCAAATGCGTTTGTTTTATTCGTTCATTCGCCTCCTTTTTACCTTTTTTTCAGGCGGCATGCAGATTTGTTGTCCTATCGCAACACTGTGCCACGGCTCTTCATGCACGCGGGGCTAAAGTGACTTGCTGGGCCGGAACAAAGCCGTAGTTACTACATCCAACCGGGGCTGGGCGGCATGATATTGGGGGGAGAGATTCATGGAATAACAATGAATATATAGCAACAGGGTCTATTTGACAAGGCAGAGCAGTTCCAATGCATGTTTGGCTGATGATTTAGTGCACAATTGGGCCTAACTACCTGGCTCATGTATACAGTACAACAGGTTTAATCAAAGTGAAAGTATGAGGCTGGGGGGTTATCCAATTCTATTTCTGTTTTCTCTTGGGAGGCATCAAGCTGAGCTTTGGTACAGGCTGTCTGTAAATTCAAAGGGTTTTCTGAGCTTGGATGTAATTGTTGCATATTCCTCCCTCTCATTCTGCTTCCTCTCTCTCTCTACGTCATCCTCCTCTCTTCTCTTACTCGCTCTTCCTTCACTCTCTCTTTTTCTCTCTTCAGTTTCTCTTCCACCACGTTCTACCTGTTCCTCTGTCCATCTATCTACCTACCTCTCTCTCTCTCTCTCTCTCGCGCTCTCTCTGTGGCGGACAGTTCTTTGATGTGGCTTTGATCAGAAGGAGAGCCTGATGGAGAGAGAGACGTTGATGTACTGGACCCTAGCTGTAGGACCGCGTACAGTACCTTGTGATTCCCCACTCACATGCTACAGCTTACCCCGATGCTGTCCTCTAACCTCCCTGACTTCACACGCCATTAATGTGAACGTGTGTGAGATCATGTGAGCATGTGTGTGTATGTTTCTTGTGTTCAGAAGCAGGACACACAGGTGTGTGTGTGTGTGTGTGTGTGTGTGTGTGAATTATGTGAAATGAATAGAATCGGTCTGAATGGGACTGCCTAAACAAAGCCAGTTTCTATAGACATGGATGTTATGTGTCCCAAACTGGGGGAGCAACTATGAGGAGACAGATCCAGTTTAGGATGTCCATGACTGAGATGGGACCCGACAGCCGTGGAAAGGACACATTTTACACCAGGCAAAGTGCCAAATGGCACCTTATCCCCTTATTACAGGGCGCTCATTTTGACCAGAGTCACTGAGGTTCTGTTTAAAAGCAGTGCTCTGTACAGGCGATATGGTGCCTTTCGGGAGGTAGACTGGACTTTTAAAAACATGTTTGGGTGGCAGTTGGGTTAAAGCTCAAGATCGTGTATGTGCTTTTGTGTGTGTGTGTGTGCATGTGTGTGTGTGCGTGCATGTTTCCAATGAGCTCTTCTGCTTCTAGAGGACGTGAACGGGTGTATGGTTGCCTACCAACACATCACACCGTCACAAGGTCAAAGGACAACTAATGCCATATCTACAGGCTTTCTAGGAAACACTGAACTTAGCATAATTAACAGTTTCCAGGTAACCATAATTAACTGTCTCCAGGTAACCACAATTAACTGTCTCCAGGTAACCACAATTAACTGGTTTAAACAACCCAATGGTCAGGTTTTCCAAGCAAGTAGGGAAAGAAAGGTGAAAGAAAAAAAACAAAACGGAATTTGAAAAAGAAAGTTTCGTTTTGTTTCTCCAAAAGGCCCTTCTGTGTACAGCAACATAGCTGAGAGCGATCAGCTGTGTCCGTCTAAATGTGTTCCTCAGCGGAAAGGCCGTTACATCACCAAACACCTGCATGCTTGCCGTTTGTTTAGTCCTGCCTGTGTGTGTGTGTGTTAGCAGAGCTGAACCCTTCAAGCTCACCAAGGAGGACGGCCAGTGGGCCTGATGGAGCGGACACACAGACAGAGGGAAGGAGAGCGAGCGTGAAATTGGGGCAGGCTCGCATATTCCCCCCCCCCACTACCACCCACAGGCTGCCAGACCGGGACGCCTTAACCGAACGGAGCAGGCGGAGCGGAAACGCCTGGGCGAAGTTCCTCCATCCGGTTTCTCGCAGGGAGAACGCTGCGCGACATACGCCGACGGAACCAAGAGTTGCCGTGTATTTCCGTTTTACTGGTGCAAATGGTTCTGACGACATACGAACTCGAAACACGCAACTTGTGCACAAAATGTATATACCAATGTATCCAGCTGGGTAACAAGCATGCCCGATGACATCGACAGCACTCATTCTATGTACCTAATTGACTCCCCTGGTTCCCCAGTAAACACCAACCGTACCAGTGAGCGTAAAGACAATGACTCATTGCTTCCCGTTAGCAGGGACATCAGAAAAGAACCAACGACTGTTCTACTCCGATATTTAGGCACAACGATGTCCTCTTCCCTATTGATGGGGGACACTACTTTTAAGCAGCTCACCTAGCCGAATGACAAACAGAATTCTTGGCTGTGACGGGACTGAGCGCCGATAGTTTTTCACCGTTATGGCCACAAGTAATAGACATTAATCAATCACATTTATTTATAAAGCCCTTTTTACATCAGCAGTTGTCAAAAAGTGCTTTTACAAAACACCCGGCCTTAAACCCCAAGGAGCAAACAACAGTAGTGTTGAATTTCAGTGGCTAGGAAAAACTCCCTAAGAAGGCCGAAATTTAGGAAGAAACCTAGAGAGGACCCAGGCTCAGAGGGGTGACATTATATCCCTCAGATCGGGGGGTGCTCTCACCTGCCAGTGCTTGAGAGGAGCGTGTCGAGCGTTTGATCAGACGACGCCGTCCTCTACCTCACTGCCATGACAACCAAAGGGAGACGGGGAGAGAGGAGCTCCGGGGCTATGTGTGAGAGAATGAATAATGAAAGCATACTGTACGGCTCATGAAAGCGCACGTCGAGAGGCTGAGTGCTAATTCAACACGGGGAGGCAAACAGAGGGCCTTTTGTACTGAGAGGGACTCATCGAGATAATGATGACTATCATTTAACACACGTACACACACTCAAACACACACTGACAGGCAGGCAGGCGAGGAGGAAAACAACAGGATCCTTTCTCCCGTCATAAAGCCCCCAAAAACATCCTACCAAGTCTCAGTATTACCAGCCATTTATAAAGTATGACACTGAGAGACAAACACAGAGACATGAGGGAGGGGAGGAAATAGGGGACGGGTACATAGGAGATGAGGAAATAGGAAAGGAGGCAAGGAGATGACAACAGCGCTTCTGAGAGAAGGAGACACAGATGGCTGTAACACGCAACCTCTGTGCGCGTCAATCACAGCTCAGTCCCCATTCGAAGCAATCTGGCGTAGCTTTCATCATAAGAGCGGACACTCTGGACAGGAAACGGTCTCTGACCTCCAAGACTGACACAGTTCAGATGCGGACGGACATGGCAACCGGTCTTAAGAGCCCTCGTCCCCAGTACTGTAGCAGAATACATAGGGGATGAGCTGCTGTTTGGATTACACCTCGGTTTCAAAATACGTAATCAGTCTACTGCATTGAAGCGTACTATTTCAGGTACCTGTTGTGTTTCCCAGCATTCACTGCGACGTGCGGCGTCACACAAGTAACAGCAACCGAAGAAGAACTTTATTGGCTGCTCTCTTGGTCATTATTGTGGACGTCAAACGTAACCGTTCGTATCCAGACATTTTATAACAAAACAACACCAAACAACTTGACATGATGAATGCAGAGGTGTTCATTTTGTATTACTCACTGATGACTGCGGCTTGTTAGCATGCAAGGTCGCTAGTTACTGTTACTAACGTAGAGAGAAATAGATAAAAGAAATGAAGAGAAAATGTGGAGGGACAGATGGCCAGAGGTGAAGAATGAGATGAAGAGGAAGATGGAAAGAAAGACAGAGACAGAATGAAAAGGGAAGCGTAGGAAAGTGAACAAGTGGTGGGGACGGAGAGCAATGGAACACGGGGGGGGGAGATGGAGAGCCAAGAGAGGAAGAGAGGAAAGGAGGCAGGAGAGGAAGAAAGACGGATGGAGTGAGAACCAGTGAGATATAGAAACTGTCATACAAGAGGATTGACACAGCAGTACAGTGACAGGGCTGTCACGAACCGAGTGCAGCTGGGGTCGCCGGGCGCAGCGTTGTTGCCGAGGGTGACTGCCGATTTCTGACTGCGGCCCTGCTTTCTGACGGACAAATGGAGAGAGGGAGCACGGAGAGAGGGCAGGATAGATTTCCAGAGGGGACCAGTGAAGCAAGAAGCTGTCACCAGCACGCCTGAACCAGCAGCACAACCCTTCACCCACACCCGCGTCCACCCTCCCTCCCGCACTCCCCTGCCAATAGACCTCTGGCCTCAAGGCTAACCCTGCCACCCCGTCATTCCCTGAACCCATGTAGTCCCGCTCACACACACACATACACACTAACGCCAACACAACACTCGTCCTCTCTGGAGTAGGAATAGCCTGTCAGAGGCCAGACCTTGAAAACATGCTGTTCTTGTTCTGTCTCGCGGCGCCAGTTGGAGCAGAGAACAGAAATGTACAATGTACAGAGTTCTGAGACTTCTGACTTCACAGTTCTGTTCTGCAGCACATCAAATGAACTGTTCTGTGTCACATCAAATGAACTGTTCTGTGTCACATCAAATGAACTGTTCTGTGTCACATCAAATGAACTGTTCTGTGTCTCATCAAATGGACTGTTCAGTGTCACATCAAATGGACTGTTCAGTGTCACATCAAATGGACTGTTCAGTGTCACATCAAATGGACTGTTCAGTGTCACATCAAATGAACTGTTCTGTTTCACATCAAATGGACTGTTCAGTGTCACATCAAATTAACAGTTCCGTGTCACATCAAATTAACTGTTCTGTGTCACATCAATTGAAGTGTTCAGTATCACATCAAATAAACTGTTCTGCACAATATCAAGTAAACTGTTGTGTTCTGCGCCATATCAAACTGTCCTGCTCTGTACCATATAAAAGATAGGGTTCTGCACCATCTCTGTTCTGTCCATTTATTGTCACTATCCCACATTAGACACCCAGCAGATGCTCATATTCAGTGCTTCTCAGTTCTTAAATAGTGGTTGCAGTAGACATGTTCATATGATTTTTATATTTCATCACATTAAACTTACAGCTCGGTACCGCATAAGAGACGGAAATGTTCTTTTCGGTTCAGTTCCATACAGATGTTACTAGTCCTGTTCCCTTCAGTGTGGAGATGAGCCGGGAACACAGGGGAACATCAAGGCAGAGCACACACACGCACACACACACACACGCAGACACACACAACCACACACACGCATACACACACACACACACATGCATACACACACACACACGCACAGAGAAGCTGCCGTGAGACAGTGATTGGTGTTGATCATTTGGAGGCCTCGTTTTTGATAAGTGTATCATTGTAAAACAACGACACGCACTTTAAGGAGACACTCATTTCACTCGTCTCACACACACACACACACACACACACATGCAGGCACAAAAAAGTCTATTAACGTTCTCCGTCTGAGGCTGTAATTATATTTCAGTGAGACTCATTATCTACACAATGTCAATTTGACTGTCATTCCTACCCAGTGCAACTGATTAGCGTCTCACTCCACTAAAGGAGGACAATGGTGGATCTACTCGTCATTAGATTACTCTGGTGGAAATTGATCTGGGAGGGAAATGGTGCTCCACCACTGAATGTAGAAGACGAGTTGGATACAGAGATGGAGGGACGCTCCAGAAGCGAGAGATTTCAGCTTCGTCTTCCTCACTGTCAACACGCTTAATACAATGGCGGTAATTAGCTCGACTCAGTGGATTATGTCGACATGCTTCATGAGCCTACGAAACCCTGTGTCAATTTAAAATGTAAAAGGGCGGGGGTGGGGTGGGGGCTGGAACGGAGGGAACAGAGAGGAGATCTGAAAGACACGGGATGAATAACTCAGCTGAATATGGGATATGTAAGTTATATTAATTAATACCATCAGAAAAAGACTTGCATGAGAAGCGATAGGAAAAATTGCTTTGCCCACAGAAGCTCATTAGAAGAGAATGATAATCCAATAGCCTAATAAGAGGCATGGGTACAGCCTGGATACAGGTCAGGAAAAATGGGTTAATTGATATTGGTCGGGCTAACGTGAAAACGCAGGAAACCGTTATTCACATAGTATGATAATTTAATATTGTGACAGCCAAAGTCTGGTATTGGATGGCATATAAGCTTATTTTAGACATAAGACATCATGGGGGGAGGGGGAGGTGTTGTGTATGTGGTGTGGTACACAGCTAAAAGCCTGGACACAGCATTTAGCTGTGGTAAAATGGCAATATGCTACAAACCCCAAGATGCTTTATTGCGATTACAAACTCGTTACCAAAGCAACGAGAGCAGTACAAACAGAGGATCAGCATTCAAGATCCAAAGCAACCAGTTTATAATTACTGACAACCTGGGTTTCCATTGTTCTATGTTTAAATGATCATGGCAGTTTTGTTTCCAAACTCCAACAGCCGTAAAACAATCAGGTCAAATGTTATAACGATGACAGGAAGGATAATTAGGGTTGTTCAGTTCTGTGACAAGTACAGTTCTTGGATCATTGGGTTGTGTGACAATGACTATCACTGGGTTGTTGAGTTCTGTGACAATGCCGATCATGGGTTCAATGGGTTCTGTGAGAATGACAATCATTGAGTCGTTGGGTTCTGTGACAATGACAATCATTGAGTCGTAGGGTTTTGTGAGAATGACAATCATTGAGTCGTTGGGTTCTGTGACAATGACAATCATTGAGTCGTTGGGTTCTGTGAGAACGACGATTGATGGGTGGTTGGGTTCTGTGACAAATATGATTGTTGGGTCTTGGTTTTGGTTTCCAAATCTTTTACAGCGTCTGAAAGAGATCTGCTGACCTGAGCAAAGGTAAAACCAAATGCTGTATATCTACGTGCTGTCAATTAATACTGAATTTGCAAGAATCTGAGATGCAAAGTAGTACTCACAGATGCTCTTCAGCTGTCCTGCATCAGCATCCCTAAAAAAGGTCCCTGTGTGTTATTTAATCCTTTACAGCACAACTGGTGCCAGGCACTATGTAGAGATTTAAAAAGCAGAAATAAATAATCAGGTTAATTTAAGCAGAGTAAAGTTTATGGAAGAAAGAAAGCCTGATCTATTCTACGCTCTTTTCTGAAATATATGCAGTTGAAAACTTCAGGACAGAAATCCAAAGATATGGAAGTTTGGAAGAAAGTCTGATCTACTCTCTATTTGGAAATATTTTCAGTTGAAAACTTCTAAACAAAAATCCACATGGAAACCAGAGTCTCTTAGGAGACTCCAGCTGACACAAGTGGGTGAGGATTTGGATAGGGGCTTTAAAACGACTCTTCTAACTCCCGCTCTCTCTTTCCCCTCATCTCTATATCTTGCCCATCGACTCTCTATCTCTCCATCTCTCTATCTCTCTGGCTGTCTTTATCGCACCATCTCTTTCTCTCACTGTCTGTTTCTACCTCACGATTTCATCCACACAACTGAATCATACTCCCACTAACACGTTAATTAGCATATCAGTAGCAGATACCACAGAGACGTTTGCATTCATGTTCCCGCGTCCCATCCCACAGATTTATTAGGCAGACACAGCTGTCTCACGACATCCCCACCTTTCTCTGTCTTACTAATTCTCTTTTTTCTCTGTCACTCTATACCCCACTTTATATTAAATAACAATAGAACATATAACACCACATAAAGTAATTCACTTCCATGTTTTGAATGTCAAACCTTCGGACTACATTTGTTTAATAAGAATTCAACTGACCGGTTGTAATTCTGTTTCATAACACTTATAAAACATGGAGAAAACTCCACATTGTTATATGTCCTCCTTTAGCTTGTAGGCAAGCTGTGACTTGCTGTACTGCCAATTCTTTAGCATTAAACCTTGGTCCCAAAACTATAAAACAAAGACCTTCTCTCTCAGTTCCTTCACATTCTCTCCATTTCCTTCCATTTTCCTTTTTTCTGGTAAACATTATCAGTACTGTCTCCTTTAGTCTCAGTGGTTCAGTTAACAGTTATCTGCTTAAACAGGGTTTTAGACAGACAGAGAGTGGTAGGGGACAGGCAGAGTGAATGAGAGTCCCAGACCGCCTTCTCTCTGTGTTGTCCATAGAATAGTTGCTGTTGTATAAAACCTGAGCAGTGATATGATGCTGTAAACAACAAACATGAATTTAATACTGAACTATACACACACACACACAAACACACACTCTAAAACATCGTTGCATACTAAGAAGTGATGTGCGTTTAGTTCCAAACAGCAGGATGTGGTTGCCAGACACATTCCTATTGGGCCAGAGAGTCTTTTTATAGCTGCACATTATAGATTTTCCTTCAGTCACGGAGAGTCCAGCCTGACACACTTACACACACTCACACACACACACACACACACAAACTGCCCAGCGCAGCATTGCGATTGGCTCCAGCCCTTCCTTCCTGTCTCTCTTGCAGTCAGCCTCACAATCAAATATGTCGGGCTGCCCTACGATGCCTCCAGAAATCCCTTCTCTTCTCTTTGTTCGTTCTTCCTTCCCTATCTTTTCTACTCTGCCTCTCTTCCTTTGTTCCCTTGTCTTTTTATTTTCAGTTCCGCACAGACTCCCTCCCTCAATCCCTCTCTCTTTGTCTTTCCCTCTCCCTTATTCTCTCCCCCTTTATCTCTCCCCCTCTTCTACCTCTCTCTATTCCTCTCCATTCTCAATTTTTCCCCCAAGGGATGACCCCCCACAATATCTTGTCTCCCTCTCCTCTTCTCCATTGGCACCCCTCCTGCCCCCAGTACTTTGCTCTCCTATCCCCCTGACTGCCAGAGGGCTCCCTGAACTGTTACATCACAGGACCTGGGCAGCAGATGAAGTCTGGCCCTAAACTCCGCAGTTCTGGGAATACCTGATTGATTCTGCCCAACTGAGCGTCAACGCCTCCCAGCCTCAACACAATAACACACACACACACACAAATAGAAACACACAAACACATACTGTACATAAGCACATCTCTCTTTAACCCATGCAAAGGGCAAAATAAGGTAGCAGCAGAGATGCCTTTGCAACGTTTAAACTGCCCTTTGTTCTTTTGTTTTTCTAGGCAGTGCAACACTGTACACCCCTTGAAGCTACTGAGCCGAGTGCAGGTTTTGCGCCTGGAATCTCTTCTTAGCGAAGAACTTGGGTGATTGACTTGTTCAGGTGACACCAAGCGAGTGAAAGGGGACGTGGTGTTCAGAGCTCTGGACCAAATAAATTATTTGTAATTTGTTCGCATCACCTGAGCGGCGATGTTCTTCCGCGCTGTCAGAGACGAGCGCATTTGGAGTTTCTCCTACCTGTCTCTTCTGTCTCTGTCGTTAGCGTCTACTCCACGCGGGACATTAGCGGACAGCTATACCGTGACGTGACTCATCCGGTTTGATTGCTTTACCTTTCTATATTTCTTATGCCTATAAATCAGCATGTATCCCAAATGGAGACCACGATGCCTATAAAGTGTACTACTTTTGACCGGGCCCATAGGGGAAGCTACTGTCAGAAGTAGGGCACTAGGGAATAGGGAGAAATTCCTGCCTACGGGGTTTATTGTATCACGTTGTAGCGCTCGGAAAAAAACCATTACAGCTACTGTGTCAGTTTTTCAAGTTTATGCTCCATCTTCTGGGACATGGGGAAAAAACAAAAAAAAATGAAGAGGAGATTGAAACTGTTGGTCTGCGAATGAAGGGATGTGTCACGTTCCCGCCAACACACTGTTGAGCATTCGCGTAAATCAGGGACGTAAAGCGGTCTGAGTGTCTGAAGGTTTTTGGTTTTTCCTATAAATTGGTACCCAGTTAAAACCTAAACAACCAGGCGAGGGTAGAAACTAGCCAATTAGTGACATAATTAATCCATCAAGTGCAAGGTGAGCAGGGGCGACTGGTCAATAGGGGCAGCAAAATTATGTTATTATTATTTCTCAAAGATTACTTCCTATAATTTATTATCTATGAATATAGCATCTTCCTAAATTGCACATAATTTGTGTTAGTATTTTATTTCATGCTCATTGGTCCCTGCCTTGCTGCTTCAGACTGCGTTCTGCTGATTCGAGTTTGCAGTAGTAGGCCATAGGCTAAGCGTGAATGTGGGGCTAGCCCGTCGAGGACGGGTTACAAATATTTGAAACATCTTTCTGAGAGGATTGCAAAACATGAGAGCAGCAGGAGTCATCTGGACAATGATGTGGTATTGGGCTTACTTGGAAGGGTAAATGTCGCAGCCCAAGTTGACAGTGCATACAGGCGCTAGATTGAGTAGCATAACAAACAGGTGGAGGCAAACAGGTACGTTCTCAGTCAGATCATAACATGTATTAAACTGTGTGGAAAATGTGAAACCGCACTGCGGGGGCACGACGAGTCGGTGGACTCCCTGAATCCTGGAATATTCAGATGCATTTTCGAGACAATGTGTGAGGGCGATTAGAGACTTCAGAGGCACTATGACGCACAGTACAAAACGAGAACTGTTAGACTGTATGTATGAAGTGTACAGGGAGGAGATAGCCAAGCAAGTGGACGAGACATAATTTGTTGCCATACAGGCAGATGAGACAACTGATGTCTCCTGTAAATCACAAATAGTGGTTGTGTTGCGATACATGTTGCCTGACAATATAGCGACAGAGAGGTTTTTGGAGTTTGTGGAAGTCAAAGATAAAACTGGACTTGGCCTCTCTAATAGCATCAAGGGAACCACTGAAGCTGGGAGAAAAGCTGATCGCTCAGACTTACGATGGTGTGGCTGTTAAGAGTGGAAATGTAAGACGGCCCTGTCTCTGTTAAGATCCATCCATGAGAACAACCTAGAGAAGGCTTTTGCTGAAAATGATCATAACACCTATGACGACATCTGAGTCAGAGAGGAACTTTTCCACCCTGAAGAGGGTAAAAAACTTCACTCGCCATACAATGGGACAGCACATTGGCCATGTTATCCATCGAAAGCCAGCTGATTCAGCAGCTACATGACTTAATTCCCAAAGTAATCGAAAAGTTTACCCAGAAGAAGAACCACCATGCTACCTTTCTCTTCAAGTCAGCCCTCAGCCTTGGTGCCCTCAGCCACCGATGTAGCCACAAATCTGGGGTTGGTGCTAGTGAAGTCTAAAACTGGCAAGTATAGAGAGTACAGAGACATTGTTATTCACGTTGGCACCAACGACGTTAGGATGAAACAGTCAGAGGTTACGAAGCAGAACATCGCATCAGCGTGTAAACTAGCTAGAAAGATGTGTCGGCATCGAGTAATTGTCTCTGGCCCCCTCCCAGCTAGGGGTGGTGACGAGCTCTACAGCAGACTTGCGCAACTCAATCGCTGGCTGAAAACGGAGTTCTGCCCGTCGCAGGAGGTAGAGTTTGTAGATAACTGGCTTTCTTTTTGGGACTCTCACAGAAATAGGGCCAGGCCTGATCTGCTGAGAAGCGACGGACTCCATCCTAGCTGGAGTGGTGCTCTTCTTTTATCTAGGAACATTGACAGGAGTCTCATTCCTATAGCTTTAACATGAGATAGGGTGCAGGTCAGGATGCAGGCTGTTAGCCAGCCTGCTAGCATAGTGGAGTCTGTCAATAGCATAGCCAGAGTAGTTAGTACAGCTTTACCTATTGCCACTGTGACTCGTTCCAGGCTGAGAAAAGTTAAACAAGGTAGTGCTAACAAAAACAACCTTATTAAGATAAAGCCTTCCTCCACCTCAGTCACAAATAAAAATTACTGTACCACTTCGCATCTCAAAATGGGACTCCTAAATGTTAGATCCCTTGCTCCAAAGGCAGTTGCAGTAAATTAATTAATCTCTGATCATTAACTAGATGCTATTGGTTTATGTGAAACGTGGCTAAAGCCTAATTAATTCACTGCCTTAAATGAGGCCTCTCCTCCTGGTTATATTAGTGATCATATCCCTCGTGCATCCCGAAAAGGAGGGGGTGTTGCAAATATTTATGACAGTAAATATAAATTTACTCTCAAACATATCACTGAGTTTCATTCTATTGTTTTACTCATGAAAGTTAACCAGGCCGATAAATTGTTTTACATAGCTACTATTTATAGGCCCCCCCGGGCCATACACAATGTTCCTCAATGAGTTTCCAGAATTCTTGTCTAACCTTGTAGTCATGGCAGATAGTATTCAAATTTTTGGCGATTTCAATATTCATATGGAAAAGATCCTCTTCAAAAATCCTTTGAAGCCATAATTGACTCAATGGGTTTCATCCAACATGTCTCAGGTCCAACACATTGCCACAATCATACCTTAGATTTAGTCCTGTCACGAGAAATAGATATTGTAGATCTAATAATTTCCCCCCAAAATCCTGGATTATCGGATCACTGTCTTATTACATTTACCGTTAAAACAAGAAATCCACTTGCTCCGCAAACAATGAGTTTCAAAAGCCATACTATAAATTCTCGGACTACAAATAAATTCCTTGATATTCTTACAAGTTCGCTAATTAACGTAAATAAATCTGCAAACGATCAAATCGAGGATCTAAACTCAATACTGCGAAATACTTTAGATACAGTTGCACCACTAAAAACAAAGGATATACGCAACAATAAACTTGCTCCCTGGTACAGACAATACTAGAGCACTCAAGCAAGCCTCCAGAAAATTGGAGTGAAAGTGGTGCTCCACCAAGTTGGAAGTATTCATACTAGCCTGGATAGACAGTACACTACAATACCGAAAATCACTCACGTCTGCTCGATCAGCTTATTTCTCCAACCTGATTGAGGTGAACAAAAACAATCAAAAATTTATCTTTGATACAGTTGCAAAGTTAACAAAAAAGCCAAGCTTAGCAAGTGAAGTGGGTCTTCACCTTAGTTGTAATGAATACATGAACTACTTTGATGAAAAGATCACAATTAGAAAACAAATAACTGACTCCTCCTTAAATAGTTATGGTCCTCAAAATCTCAGTTGTCCTAAAAATCTCCTGAACCTCCCTGAACAGGTGTCAATGGGGACACTTGAATTTTTTGATACCGTATCGCTCAACACATTTACAAAATTTGTAATGAGTTCTAAACCCACACACTGTCAGCTAGACCCGATTCCAACAAAATTACTTAAGGACCTATTTCCTGTGCAAGGTCAGCCAATGCTGAACATAATAAATTGCTCCCTTTCCTCCGGATGTGTACCAAACTCACTAAAAATAGCGGAAATTAAGCCTCTTCTAAAAAAATCGAATCTGGATCCCGACATATTAAACAATTATAGGCCAATATCAAACCTCTCATTCCTCTCAAAAATCTTAGAAAAATGTGTTTCCCAACAACTGAATGCTAAAGACAAATAACATTTATGAAATACTCCAGTCTGGTTTCATATCCCATCATAGTACTGAGACTGCATTTGTGAAGGTAACAAATGACCTTCTAATGGCCTCAGACAAAGGTTCCGCATCCGTCCTGTTGCTTTTTGATCTTAGTGCTGCTTTTGACACTATTGATCACTCCCTTCTCTTAGAGAGACTGGAAACCCATATTGGGCTACGTGGACATGTTCTAGCCTGTTTTAAATCTTATATATCTGAAAGATATCAGTTTGTTAGTGTGGATGGCATATCCTCTGACAAAAACTGATGCAGAAAGATTTATCCATGCTTTCGTTACTTCTAGACTAGATTACTGCAATGCTCTTCTCTCTGGTTATCCAGTCAAATTAATAAATAAACTTCAATTAGTGCTGCACACGGCTGCTAGAATCCTAACTAGAACAAAAAAACTTGAACACATTACTCCTGTCCTAGCGTCCTTACACTGGCTGCCTGTTAGGGTTAGGGCTGATTTTAAGGCTTTACTCTTAACCTATAAATCAATACATGGACTTGCTCCTACTTACCTTGCTGAAATGATCCAGCCATATATACCTACACGTAACCTTAGATCGCAAGATGCAGGCCTTTTAATTGTACCTAGAATTTCTAAACAAACAGCTGGCGGCAGGGCCTTTTCTCATAGAGCTCCACTACTGTGGAATGATCTGCCAATTAAGGTTAAAAATGCAAACTCAGTGCAAACTTTCAAGTGTCTACTAAAAACTCATCTCTACAGCACGGTTTATGATTATGTGTAGCCTGACCCGGGGGCGTGAAGGTGACTAGAAGGCTTGATACTGTCCACCCTTGCTGTCTTGCCAGGTGGGCTCTCGTCGCCACTGGGATGCCCTCCCTCCAATGCCTTTCAGGGGAAGAGTCACTGGCTTGTTGTTGACTCTCTGTTGCGCACTTGTGCAATTGGGCTGTACGTTGCTGGCAATACTCTGCCCTCATTCAGGGGGGTTGTGGTTGGTGGGTGTCCCTTTGGTTGATTGATTTCCTGCCTGTTGGACCCTGTCCGGGGCCTCCCCCGGGTAGGGCCACAGTGTCGCCGGACCCCCCCCGTCTCAGTTCCAAGGTGTTACGCTGCTATATTATTGTGCTGGGTGATATGAGGAATGCACTTCTAACTTTTCTCAGTTTCCTCCAGTTTTAAATTTTAGGAGTAGATGAGGTCCTGGTCCACACCTGCGGATTATCTGGTTTGGGGGGCCCGTTGCTGTCCCTGTCCTTGTCCACCTGGTCATACTTCTGACATAGTCTAAAATCAAATAGCCTCTGGATTTAGCCCAGAGAAATGTATTCATTATTCCAATTGGACTCTTAATATCTCACCCGGCACAGCCAGAAGAGGACTGGTCACCCCTCTGAGCCTGGGTCCTCTCTAGGTTTCTTCCTAAAATTCGGCCTTCTTAGGGAGTTTTTCCTAGCCACTGAAATTCAACACTACTGTTGTTTGCTCCTTGGGGTTTAAGGCTGGGTGTCTCTGTAAAGCACTTTGTGACAACTGCTGTTGTAAAAAGGGCTTTATAAATACATTTGATTGATTGATTGATTTGAGTGAGTGAGTGAAAGCATATTTTGTCATCCTGCCTTTGTGGTGCTGGTCCGTGCATTGGTCATATTTTTGTGCTGGATCGATTTATATAAATGGTGACGAGTGTCAGCGTGTCCATGCTTATCTATTAAGGTTGTTGTCATAGAATGGATCTGTATCCCTAAAAAGTTGTCTTTCCACTTCGTTGTGGCCTTCAGTGGTGTTGAGCTCATTGCTATTCGCGTATGGCCCTGTAGGCACATTGGTTCTAATTTAGGTTTGTAAATGTGACAGTGGTAATTTTACATGTGTGTGAGAGAGAAGGAGAGCAATTACACAAGAAGGTCTCTCTCTCTCTCCAGTATCTGTACTACAACACCTGGTAAAAGCAAGGCGTTCTGTAGTTAAAAGTGTGTTGTGGAGCCACGCTGTTTGTTGACGTGTTAAATAAACACAAGAGGGAGTAGCAAGAGGGAGTTTTGTAGTTTTACTGGTATGTATCCTACATTTTGAAATGGTTCGTGGCCCACCAATTATTTACATATAAAAATGCCACTGAAGATGAGAGCGAAAACGTGCAGACCCCTCGGCCCTCCGTGGAACCGGTTTGACATCCCTGGCGTAAAGGTTCTAATGTGGCATCACAAGGTTGCTAAGAAAATAATTAAGAAACCACATCAAACAACTATTTCCAAGGGGGTCCCTCATCTCCCCATAAAAAAATAGATCTGAAAAATATGCTTCCACCCAATGAATTCCGTCGACCTGATGCTCCCTCCTGTATAAGTCAGGCATGGACGATTAAATGTCAATTTTTTTAGTATTTAGTCATTTAATTTGAACTCCTTTGAGATCAATGATTTCACCTGTGCCTAGTTTGGTCTTCTCATCTGTATCATGTTTTCCCCTCGTGACCTCCCTATGTAGTCTCCCTAATGCCCTGCCTGTTGGCTGGTCACTGTTGTATGTTATTTTTAGTTTCCTGTCAATGCCTGTTAAGTCCTTGAATTAAAATCTGTGATTATTGTTACTCTGCGTTTGAGTCCTCCCTCTGTGAAATGTGACACCTCCCACTTAATTACACTGTATTCTAACTTCTAAACATGAGTGCAATAGTGGTGTATCTTTATAAAAGCACATGTATTGTTAGTTACAATGGCGTCACCATACAACCACAACCAAGAGTGTTGCTTCTCTTCTGACAGCCCAATTTCCCACACACCTCACTGAGAGTAAATAGGTGTTCGATCGGAAGCAATCTAAAGTTACCTACATTTTAGTCTAAAAAAAAAATGCACAAAAAGATACAAAAACCTTTGTATGTTTTTGTGTGAATTGAGTCTGAGACTGTTGAATTTGGGCAATTTTGAGGAAGCTATAGCTGGCAGCCCATCACTCTCCAACACAGTCCACTTTTATGCTCAAATAGAAACTGTCACAGACTAAAAATAACTGTGAGGTTTGACAAAGCTAGACTAAACTACCCTGGAGACTGGAGTAGAGTAAATGATCAGGACAACCTAACATAGGACTAAATATGTTGGGTTGTAGTTGCTTCCTACAAAGAGGAAAAATGACAATAATAAAAATAAATTCTGGGGTTGCTTTGCCAATTCCTGGGGTTGCTTGAGCAACTGCAAGGCACCCCCTTGCCCCGCCCCTGCTCACAACTAATTGGGTTAATTGGAAACAGGTCAGTAACATAATTGGGTATTAAAATTGCATCCCAGAAAGGATGGGTCTTTCAGAAGTAAAGATGGGGAGGGTTCACCACTCTGTGAAAGACAAATAACATAAAAACTGAAGAATATCGTTTCTCAACATAAAATTGCAACCACAAACAACATTAAAACTCCACTATGCAAAAAAGAAATAAGGTATAAAAAAAGATCTAGAAACACCACCGCCTTCTCTCGCCCCAAGATCATTTAAGATGGACTGAGGCGAACTGGAAAAGAGTCTGGTGGTCTGACAAATGAACATTTTAAATTATTCTTGGGACTCATGGACTCCGCGTCCTCCGGACTAAAGAGGAGGGGGACCATCCGGATTGTTATCAGTGCACAGTTCAAAAGCCAGCATCCGTGATGGTATGGAGGTGCATTAGTACACATGGTATATATATATAGGTTTTAAAGCAACATATGCTGCCATCCAGATGAAATGTTTATCAGGGAAGGCCTTGCTTATTTCAGCAAGACAATGCCTAACCACATTCTGCATGTATTACAACACCATGGTTCCGTAGTAAATGAGTCCTGGTGCTAAACTGGCCTGCCTGCAGTCCTGAACTGTCACCCACTGAAAATATTTGGCGCATTATGAAACAAAACATATTACAATGGAGATCCCTAACTGTTGAGCAGCTGAAATCCTATATCATACAAGAATGGGAAAACTTTCTAAACTACAGCAATTGGTCTCATTAGTTCCCAAATGCTTACAGAGTATTGTTAAAAGAAGAGATGATGCCACACAGCTGTGAACATGCCCGTGTCACAATTTCTGTGTATTTTTCCAAAAACAAAATTTCTCAGTCAACATTTGATATATTGACTTTGCAGCTATTTTCAATTAAATGTAGGGATAAATGATTTGCATCAAAGCATTCTGGTTTTATTTGCAATTTATGCAGCGTCCGCAAAACTATTTTGGAAACAGGGTTGTAGATAAATATATATACAATATATGGATAGATATACAGTAGATAGATACACAGATAGACAGAGAGACCGACAGACATTAAGCAGCTGAAGAGGGTGAGAGTATAGGGAGATAGATAAGAGAGTGTTGTGTGTGGGTTCTAAATTGGCAGGATGAGACGCTCTATGAGGAATAATGACACATTAATGACAGGAGGCCATATGCTCTCTTACCTCTCCTTCAAAGTCACTAAGGGCACTTGCTCACCTGATAAAACAATGTTCCATTTGAAATTGATTAGTTGTCTTTTCACCCTAATATGGCCCTCGATTCTCTTTCCCACTCTTGTTTCTCTCTAAATGAATAAATGAAAAACGAGATTGACAGCAATCTTAAACCATTAATTGGAACATACCCATAATTGATGTTTAAAGACTTCACAGTCATTCCAAATTCCTTTTCTAGAACATGACTTTTCACCAGGGCCAACCGGACTATTCATGCAGTCGAAGACCTGAAGCTGAGGTTGGGACAGGTGCTGATAATCCTGTTGGCTTTCAACACAGCCACAGAAGTGTTACGTTCTATTAGACGACAAACATCTGTTGAGAGAAACAGTACGTGTAAAAAACTGATGCACAGGTAAAGGGACAACTCTGCATCTTTCGCAGAAGACAGCTAAGAGCACTGAACCAGTAACCAAAAGGTTGCTGGTTTGAAACCTGAGAGCCACAAGGTGACTGACCTGCCATTGTGTTCTGTTGTAAGGCACTTAACCAGAACTGTTTGTGTAAATGGCTCCTGTTAAATTATAATTTTTACATTACTGTCGTCAAATAAAAAGTCAGGAGTCAGAAATCAGGAGTCTCCAACTGAAGGGAAAGTCAAGGTTGTAGCCGCAGTTCTTTAATGTTGAAGATTGAGGTGAAAAAGACAAGGTGTGTGTGCGTGTGTGTGTGTGCACGTGCGTGTGTCCATGAGCCTGTGTGTGCTATAATGCAGCTCAATGCAACGTGAATAGACTGAAGTTACTTCAAAGGGCAACCAGAGCTGTAGATCTCCCATTGATATTCACTTTCTGTTGTTGAACATCTAGCCTATTGATTATGAATCCAGCCTGTAGCTAGAACAATAAAAAAAAAAAAAACAGAACAAGAATTCACACAAACACACACAACAACAACGGAACAACATTTCATAAATTCTAACTTTCCAATTTATTTCAGAATACAAGACTAAAAGGTTGAGTTGAGGCATTCTTACCTTAACTCTGTGAAACTAATACCAAAACATAACTTGAAAGCTGCCAGTTAAACATCTACCTGGGCTACTGTTACGTAGACCTTTTTGTTATATATGGTTAGATTTAAGTTCCTGTTCCAGGAATTTATTGAAACTGATTAAGGTTTAACATTTGGGGGAAAAGAATGAGGCGTTAGAGTTGAGGGTGGTCTGTCCCCGGGAAGCCCGCAGAAGAAAAAAAAAATGAACTTAAATTACAGCTGATATTTAAGTAATTGTGAGTTTTAATCTAATCAGAATTCCAGGTACCCAACTCATCTGCTTCTGTACATCTTCAATTAGCCAAATGGATCAGTGATGCATTATAACCACCAGACAGAAGACCACGCTAATGGACCATGCTGCACTGCAAAACGTTACAGCATTATCCATCATCCTTTGGTAGATTCAGAAATGACTCCACGTAAATTCTGGCAAGAGGTGGGGCCAAAAAACTTCTCACCAGAAATATTGTTTTACCCTACAAAGTCCTCAATATTAATTATGAATATCTTTAACATTTAGATAATTATCACAAAAGATCCAAAATTTAAAGTTACTCCACCTATACATCCGCAAGAATTAGAATTGACTTTGCAATCTGGGAGTTCCCCCAGAGCGAATTATGCAACTGAAGTTGACTTTCCTGTTTGCTGTGACTAATTGACTTTATTTCAGTGCAGAGTTATTGTCCGCCTCTCTCTTTCTCTCTCTCTCTCTCTTTCTCTCTCTCTGTCAAGGACTCTGTCTCTACTGAGATTGGACAAGCAACTTTCCTTTGCAGCTGGAGGGGGTGAATGGCCTAAGTCCTTTCTATTGGTCTGTGATACAAGCTTGGCAAGAGTTCTCAACATCCCGGAGTTCCAACAGACCACCAGGGATGTGGCTCTTTGAAGAATCACTGTTCCATAATTTTGTCCGACAGTCACAAAAATGTTTAGCCCGCATGGATTGAAGATTGATACAGAACAAACAAGGCTGGGGCACTCGACCAAGAGCATGAGGAGATTTGTGAAGGGTCTAAAGATCCTGTCTTCTGCTAAAACCGGTTGTAGCGAAGGTCTGTGACTCCTTGCAAACAAGGAGCAAGTAAATTGACTTTCTCATCTATAGCAAGGGCCTGGGCTGTTATGGCAGAGGGGAGGACTGAACCAACTGGATGCCAGGATTGTTAGATGACCACGTTATTGGACATTTGGAATTTGCAACAAACCTTATCTTACAATCAGTGACATGGGATCTTTAGTGGCCAGAATGAGGCCACCTCATGCAGAGCAATGTCCCCTTCACTGCCCTGGGTCAGTGGGATTTCACATTTAGCCCAGAGACAAGAGCGCACAGACACTGGCCCTCCTACACCACCTCCCGCCAGCATCTGGTCTTAATCTGGGACCAAACAGCACCAAGCCTGCTTAGCTTCATAGACCAGGGGTTGGACGTTGGGTGCTATGGCTGCTGTATCTAAAAAACAGGTGAAATGAACAAGGTGGGCAGAGTTGTTTGGAATAGGTACTTTGCCGGACAAATAGGGCGACAGGCTCCCAAAACAGGCATCTGGTGATCCTGAATCCTAGCGTTGGATTTTACTGGCCATTTAATGCCCAGTCTGAGTTGTTAGCTCGCATCTTTCTACAATGTCCTAGATTGGTAGGGCTGTGTGTGCTGTTAACCAGCTGGCTCTGCCTTGGGGGAGGTATTCTCTTTCTGGACCATACTTTTAGGCGTAGCAGCGTGGTCATTTCAGCGTGATGTGAGTGCTAACTGTCGTGTCGGGTCCTGACCCTTTGATTATTTTTTTTAATTATTCATATTTTCTTTCTCTCTCTCTCTCTCTCTCTCTCTCTGTGTCTCTACTCCTGCCCCCAGCAACTCTCCATAAAATACAGAAACCCGTTCGGTTGATTTCCGTTCCGCAGACCGCCTTGTCTTCTCTCGACTCTCTTCTTTTGTCATAATCAATCCAATTACGGGATTACACCCTGGATTATTGACTAGTTCTCTGGAGTCCATTTTGTTCAGATTAAATCCCCTATTACAAATTCTCCGCCAATGCAATTTACTGCAGGCTGGCCGGCCCGGCCCGGTTCTGCTAAAGGTTTAATGTGCACAATGCCAGCACCGCCTCCCTCTCAAATCCTCCACAGCAGTACAAGTAAGAGAGAGCAAGAGAGAGAGAGAAAGTGTGGAAAAGACAATATGGCATTTCAAGTGACTTGTCGCTGTGATCAAAAGCCATCTATCTACCCAGTTTATCAGTTCACTTCAGATTAGCAGATGCCACGGTAACCATGTCCTTCCTGGGTTATGACATTTAGCACAAGGGATAAAATACATTATACGAAGACTGAACAAAAAATGAATAAACATACCAGGAACTGGACATACATGCACACATAAAAATATAGATTTTAAAACAACAACCTTAGCCAGGAGTTTGGTTCATCCATTTAAAATCTAACCATATAAATTGATTTACAGCCACAGTCTGTCATGGATTATAGCACGTTTGCGTGTCAGAAGCAATCTGGTGGCGCAACAGTGCAAGCGTTTTATTCCACCAGGATATTCCAGTATTGAAGAACCAATATTAGGCTTAATAAAATAAACCAGTGCCCCACCTCTGAATTCAGGCTGTGACAAAATGTCCAATTTGCTGAAACCCCATGTTGTGTTTTATCCATACCGGGTCTCAGGGGCAGCAGAGCCAACTGACAGCATTAGGCCCCAAGGCAAATTGGACAGATTTCAAGCACACACAGGAGGTTTATTAGCCAATTTAATACTTTTGGGAAGCCACTGCTAGCCCCAGATTAACCAAGCAAAATGTCTTACAGTGCTGTAATGCTAACGCTAATCCTCCCTGCCCACCCACACACACATTCACATCTGCATGCATGACGCACATATACACACACACACACACACACACACACGTACACAGAGGTTGAACTGGACTGGGTGGTACCCCTGTCGCCTGAGAAACTTCCTGTAATAGCACGTGCGACAAAGCATTGCCAGAACTACGGCTCGGCAGTGATGTTTGTTCATTCATATTAAGTGTGTGTGTATCTGTAAAGGTTGTGTAACGTCATTAACCACGGCTTACACTGACCTCTTGGAACCTCTCAAAAGTTAACTTCTCTAGGATTATACAGGACTTTTATAGAGCTTTCCGTTTTGAACTCCTCACCCGAGTGTTACAAAAAAAAGAATGAGAACATACTTTTATTCAATTTTAAAACGTTTTTTTTTTCCCGTGGAGCAGTCTACTCCTGATTGAAGCTGATTCTGAAGTGAGCATCAGACCTGTTTTTAATTTTTTTTTTCTGTGAAGATGTGTTCTGAAAGCCAACATATGGTCCTGGGGTTCAGAACAGCCAAGCGAGAGCAGAGGCCCGTCAAGGAAGGTTTGCCTTCTGGTCTTCAATTCCAACCCACCCATGGTATTCAAGAGTCAGGTGAGGAGCTAGCGGAGCAGTGTGGAGCAATGCTACATTTTACATGAAGGGTCGAAAACCTGACAGACAGGCCCCTGCTGGTGGATATTGTCACTCATTACAGCAGGGAGATATTTGAGCAGTAAAACCTATTTTGTAAAGTACCAGACAAAGGTTTGGACATACCCATTCACTTGAATTGGTGTGTTCAAGCTTTTGACTGGTACTGTACAGGTCTAATAATGATGTCACCAGAAGCACCTAACCCCTTGTTAAATGTGTGAGAAATGTGCTTTTCTTTTCTTTTTTATATACAGGTAGTCGTCGACTTACGACCGGGAAACCTTCCGGAAGTCGATTTGGTCGTAAGCCGGCCGAGGAATAATAACTTAGTATATCCAAGTCCCCTGTAGCCACATTTGCGTTTTGTCTTACTGCGCTCGCTCGACTCCGTTTTGTAAGATTCGTTACAGTACCATACTCACAGGTTTTACACAACAATATATGAGTATACCGCGCTTTTTATTTTGGCAATGGACAGTCGTAAGTCGGGGTGGATTTAAGTTGCATAGGTCGTAAGTCGACGACTACCTGTACTTGTTTTGGAAACTAATGCTTCGCATGCCAATAAAGCCCCTTTGAATTTAACTGAGAGTCTCAGGTGACCTCAGAATCCAGTCTATATGCGGAGAAAGAGGAATGTAGGTCACACAGAGATGAGTTTCCCTGGACATCCTTAGCGCTCTAATGTGTTTATGGGTAACGTACAAATATGATATAAATATTACATATATTATTAAGATACTAGTTAGAGGGTAGTAAGACATACTATTTAGAGAGTTGTATTGGTGGTGCTGACTACAAATACAGACGCTCTCAGTCTCTCCTCTTGGTCTCCTCTCACTTCTTTCTCTGCTAATAACCATGAACATGAGCTATGTCATGAAGCCAAGAATCGAACTGAACTGAATTAGAATTTGTTTTGTGTCCCGCAACACGTTATCCTTCACCCACGCTGAAAATGACCACACTGCCAAACTTCTGCTTTGACGACGTACCACAGGCTGCCCGCTAAAAACCTCTTTAATGAGATGTAATTTACCACATTGCTTTTGGCCTTGTCACCATCACCACCGTCAACACACACTGCTGACCATAAACTCTGGATAACAGACCCTGGCTGAGTACAGTGCACTTATTTATGAGTCCCATTTTGGTAAATGCTCCCACTACCTCAACTCACTCTAAACACAGACTACTCCAAGAGTAAATCGCTCTGGTAGATTTCTCACACTCGTCACTAAAATCTATGCTACCTTTCTGTTTGCCAGAGACATGAACACATTGTAAAAGACCTTTACGCCGCACATATTAATGACATCTCACTCTTTCAAAAACAAAATGTAAATTCTTGCTATAACCAGCTGAATTCATCCGATGGGTCTAGATACTAGATGTCTGCCTGTATTTAGGGTGATTTTATTATACCCTATTATAAATGTATTATATATGTTTTTAATGTTTTGTGTTTTCTTAGATAATTTTTACTTCATTTATGTGTTTCTGTATATTGTCTTGTCGTCCAATTGAATGTGTTGGCCATGTTTTCATTAGGAAACAGAAAAAAACAAATACAGAAATAGAGGTAGATAGAAAAAAATTATAAAAAGCATTGTTTTTCAGGACTTGTGTAGTTGTTTTTGTAGTTGTTGATATGATTTCTGTAGTTGTTGATGTTTTTTTTGTGGTTGTTGGTGTGGTTTCTGTAGTTGTTGATGTGGTTTCTGTAATTGTTGATGTGGATTCTGTAGTTGTTGATGTGGTTTCTGTAATTGTTGATGTGGATTCTGTAGTTGTTAATGTGGTTTCTGCAATTGTTGATGTGGATTCTGTAGTTGTTTTCTCTGTAGTTGTTTATCTTTTGTTGTTTATGCTCTCAGTTCTGCCAATACATCATATACTGCATTTACAGCAAAGTCAACCATATAAAGAAAATAACACGCCTCACTGATTTTGTACGATAGAAAGGTCCAGCTGCAAAAGTCATTTAGCCAGCATTCCAAACCATTTTGTTTTTGTGATTAACTTTTCACGATTCAAACAAAAGTAGGAGGTCAAATTCTGTTACCCTCGATCAGTCAGTGTTGCGACCCGTATCCAGCTGCTCATTTTTTCTCTTTCAGCCCGGAATGCCTGTTTCAGAGGGACCAGGCAAACCACATGGCGGTGACCAGCCCTTTGGATAGCCTTGCAGTGCAGGATATAATGAATCCTTCACAGGATTTCCGTTACCATAGCTTTTAATAAGGACCATATCCAGGCCAATAAACCTTCCAATGGGAACAGGGGCCAGGTAACAGCGATTACCTGGCCCCTGTAAAGGCTAGGAGCCAATCAGGAGCCAAGTCGGGCATAGTGAACTATGTAGGGAACAGGGTGAACATTTGGGATTCAGATCCAGCCCGCATCCCAGCAGTCCTCCGTGTACACCCTTAACAAGGAGAGACGCCAGCCCGGAACACACACACACTCACCCAGAGACCAGAGCCCTGGTTGTGGGGAACAACTTTAATGATGCGTGCAGAGGCTGGTGCCAAGACTGGCAGTGCTGGAGGAGGTGACCTTGATGGGCTACAGACCATGACACAGCATAGGAACTGTCAATGTCGGTGTGTGTGTGTGTGTGTGTGTAAATTTTTTGTCTGTGTCTATGTGTGTGTGTGTGTGTGTGTGTGTTTGAGTGTCAACCAGATAACACAGATACTAACTCCACATTATATAGTGTTGGACAATCCATCAGCGCCTGCTTCATCCACTGGGTAATAAAACATGGATTAACTGGTATTAATGGTGTTAAATCAATCGGTGAAATCTTTAGATATCATGAATAGATGCAGTTAACAGAATGCTTGCATATTTTAACCATGTGGGATAATGTACCACATTTTACTTGACAGAGTTGGCTCCAACGAATCTATCATTCATCCCAGAGAGACGCTGAATGACTCGTGCCAAATGAGTCATTTGAGAAGGTGATATAATAAACAAACGGAGGAATCATTTCATTGGATAGCTGAAGGGTGCTCTTCGCTCTGCTGGCCAATTAAAACCGTGTCAGACAGGGGTTGTATTCTTTATAGGCACCAAATTCATGAGAACGGACAGAAACAGGGCCACCTTGAAATCCTTTCAAAACTTTTTAAAAACATGCTGGTTGTAATGAACATGCCCGTGGTGAAAGACACACCAGTGGACAACAGGCTCTGTTCATCTTCCTTTCCCTTCCTATCTTTGCCCCTCCTTTCCGATCCATAACATCTGATGACATTGGATCATTGGATTCTCACCTCCCTCATCCCTCTCCCTCATCCCTCTCCCTCATCCCTCTCCCTCATCCCTCTCCCTCATCCCTCTCTTGTCACCCTGTCTTTGGCGCTCAGGCCGCTCCAGCTTGTCAACCGGCATCCCTTCTGACAGGACACAGCGTACCTTACAGACTACACTCCAGTGTCGCTTCTATCAATATCTAACTCCATCTCCCCGGCTGCCCTCTCAACGTCCAACCGGTGATCGATACCGGAAGGCTGGTCTGCTCTTCGGTGAAACACAGTAAACTCCCCCAGGCCATCCGACCAGATCGTGTGTTTCCAACGCCATGAAACCTGTCTGGAAAACCTCTTCCCTGTCACTTTGAATATTGATTAAAGGAGCCATTTGGAAGATTTCCACCATAAGCAGAAACGTTTTAATTATATTATAAGCGCTATTGGGGAAAGATGTTATTTGAAATGGAGTACTTCCAAAATGGTTTGTTATTGTTAGGTTCTGTTTTGGTTTGGGTTTGGTTTTGTTTGTGAACGCGGCCTTTTCTGTTTGGTTTTTGTCCTTTGATTTTGAACGTAGCTTGTCCTTTTGTATTATTGTTTTCACCTGTGTCTTGTTTGACATTCCTTGTGTCCCTGTTTAAGTTCCTCCTGCCCCAGTGTTTCGTGTTGCTCATTGTTGCTGTCTCCTGTTCCTGCCATTTTGTGTGTTTTGTTTGCTCGGTGAGTCTGTGCAACAAAACGAGCTGTATATACAGTATTTATCCATCTGCATGTAAATATATACAAAAACAATTTGGGGAATAAATAGCAAGCACAAACAAAGTTAAAAAAGAACATGTAAATACGAATGAACTTCTCCTTCATTTTGTGTTTTTAATTTTAAGTTGTTTATCCAATTTCAATTGTAACATTACCATAATTACATTTCATCACAGAAAGGGTTCTACAAATATAGCCAACAAATCAGAAATGCCTTCTCTCTCCCCCACTCAGTCTCTCTCAATCTAATTCAATTGAATTCAAAAGGCTTTACCACCATGGAATGTTCAGGGAATTTTCATAGCAGACATATAGAAACCTATCAACAGTGACAAATGTGCCAGGAATCTGTATACTGTATGTTGCTGTTAATATCCTACAGAGGCGTTTTCCCTGCAGATACTGCATTTTCTCCTGTTCTGTTTCTAAAACCGAAAAGCAAACTTCCTAAATCGGTGTGTTTGCTCACAATATCTGGGAGGAAAGTTTCCCCAAAGGTCTGGATAGTTTTTGCAGTCTAGGAACATATGGAGCTCTGTCTAAACCTCTCTCTGAGGGCAGTGAGCACAACCTGTCCTCTCTGGGCAGCCAGATTTGCCTGTGACAGATGTTTTTCGTGGTCAGGCTGTGCTCACCGAGTCTGTACTGTCAGTGCTATACTCGTTTTCCCATCAGCCATGGTGTTCAGTCGGTTGAATAGCAATTCACTTTTTTAATTGGTGATCAACTGCATTTGAAATACTTTCCCAGTGCTAATTTGGTTAGGCTGGACGGTCTGAGTGCAGTTCTGTGGTTTTGTTGGTTTGGGTTTGAGTACCAGCTGGCTTAGGGGAGTCCTCTCCATGCTGTCACAATGGCTCTTGTCGCCTCCTGGCATTGAGGGCTTTGTAATGGTAGAAGTGGTGGTTACTTCATTTTAAAACTATTATAACATATGGTGGCTCCCTTTGGGGACATTAATCAGAGAGGGACTTGGCCTAATTTTGCTCTGCGTGCTTTGGTTTGTCACTGTACTCTGAGGATGTCTGATGTAACTTTGCATGAGAGAATATCATAATGTTTGGCTCTCTGAGTTGAACTGTCAGCTGGTGCAGAAGATCCAATTGTTGCTGCAGCCCCTCTCTGTCACTCGCTCTCCCCCTCTTCCGTGTTTGTTCCTACCCCCTCTCTCCCTCCATTCCCTCTCGTCTCTCCCTTCTTTATATTCTGACAGGGAAAGTGAAGCCGGTAGTTAGGGCCTTAGTGCTGCTCCAGTGTTTAAGTGGTCCTGGTGTTTCCCAACTGGCGCCCTAAGCCCTGAATAGTGCACTGCGTTTGACCGGAGCTGATGAGGTGCTGGTAGAAAGCAGTACACTACGCCGGGACCATGGCACTATTTGGGACACAGCCTCTGTCTCCCTCGGTTTTGTCACTCTGTGGACATGGCAGCGATGATTAACTTCCTTTAATTGGAGCCTACTTACGGATTGGAGGGGCAGAGCAATGGTCTGCCGTGATGGACGAGCATTGCTACAGTTGATGGCATCGTTTCTCAAACCGCAAGACAACGACTCATTATGCAAGACCAAACCCACTTACATGGCCTGGACTGTCTCTCTCTCTCTCTCTCTCTCTCTCTCTCCCGCTCTTCCTCTCTCGTCTGTCTCTTTCTTCTCTCTTTCTCTCCTCTCTCTTCCCATCTCTATCTCTTTCTATTCGTCCTCTATCGCTTCCTCCCTTTCTCTCCTCTCTCCCTCTCGCCACTCTCTCCTTTCTCTGGTGCCACATGCCAATTCTGCAAAGCCAAGAATGGTAAATGAGAGAAAATAAACAAATTTAATTAAATCCTGGAGGAAAAAAAGGAACTAGTAGAAACTGTATAAAATAAGAAATTAGAGAGGAAGAACAATTTGGAGGGGAAGAATTGCTGAATTCATAAAAGGAACAGCCCTGCCTTCACGGTTATGCCAAGAAGTGCTATTTGGATAGTAAGTGTTTATTAGTAAAAATATATTATAATAATGGATTTATATAAATGATGTATACATACATAATAATATATTAAAACATTTACTACCTAAATAAATGGCCTTAGTTCAGCTTTCAGGTGCCTAAGTCCTTTGCACTCAGAACCGCACGTTTAGTGGAACTTCGACAAAATAAAGGCCAATCTCTTATCGTTTATGATGGAAACCCACTTGAAACAGAACAACAGAATCATCCTTTCCGCAACGACGCCGTCCTGATTTTGCACCGAACGTGTGTTAGGCTGCTGGAGTGCTGAATGCTATCGGCAGGCCGTCCCTCCATGTGATTTAATCCCATACAGTCGCAGTCAAGCGAGCGTCAGGCGGCAGTGTGAAGCGGTGCAGACTGACCCTGTCTGTACAGTCCTAGGGGGCCTCCAACTGCTGCCTCCTGCCTTCACCCGGCACCCAGATGGTGCCTTTACATAACCACAACACACATCGAGTCCAGGCCTTTCCTTCAACGATGGCTTCATTCACACCGCCGCCATGACTTGATCCGACATGGCCGGGTATTGTCCCCTAGGTACTGGGTTATTTCTAGCCCGGGTTTTTATCGGACAAAGCACATTTTAGATGCAACTTTTTGGGAATAATGTGTGTTCTAATATGTACACACACACACACACCCTTATACACATACAGCTCTGGAAAAAATGAAGAGACCACTGCAACTTTTTCTTTCCTTTCCAAAAAAGTCGAAAAGGAAGGTTTTGAGTGAGCAACCGAAGGGTTAAAATTAAGAGACCACTGCAAAATTAACGCTTCTGTTGCTCACTCAAAACCTTCCTTTTCGACTTTTTTGGAAAGGAAAGAAAAATGTGCAGTGGTCTCTTCATTTTTTCCCCCGAGCTGTATATACACATTACACACATAGATATATACCCATATACACACACACACACACACACACAACCCAGAGCTCAGTACAAGAACAGTGGAATGGAGTGACTTCAGCTCTCCTGATCTGCCAAAGAGAAGACCCATAGGAGACAAACTTCCAATGTCAGGACATTTTCTACTTCTAAATGTTTTATTTGATGCTCCGTAATCTGACCCAAATTAATGTAGCTTGTTCACAAGTATAGTGGAGCGAAAGCGGAGTTCACTGGTAGAGAGACACGCAACCAGCGGAAAAGTGCTTGATAACTTCTGCCGTCCCTGTGGGTGGATGGGTGGGTGTTTATTTGGATGGATGTGTTCTCCCTGAACCCAAATAAGGACATGTTCAAGGCAAGCTAAAGGACTCTCTATGAAATAAAAGATTTCAAAAGGTTCCTCGGGCTGTCCCAGTGGGGTGCTACCTTGAATAACACAGTTTGGGTTCCTGGTAGAACCATTTAGTTCCATGTAGCGCATTAACCGCATCAGAAACCAAAAAGGGCTGTACCTGGAACCAGAAAATGAAGTGTATATTGCTCTACTGCTGTCTAGAAGATGTTAACAGAATACACGTTTTACCTTTGAAGAGAGTCCATAATCTAATTTGCCCATTTGAGATTCTTGTTTGGCAAAATCTACCTTTCTAGAGCCCCTTTCATCCAGCCCATAATGACAGCATTGTTTCTTATCCCACAACAACATTCCTGTTAACCTATTTCCACCGGCACCAACATCAGCAACAAAAACAAGCATCACAGCAGGAAAAAAAAACAACAATTGGAGCTCTGTCTGGTAATATATGCTCCAGACAGACTGAGACTGATGCCTGCCATGGACGCCTGGCCGTTGGGATGTTTCCCAAGGAGCATTGCCTTGTAAAGGAGCATCCCCTGCGACCCCACGATGCCACAAGTAACAGATGGAGCCAACCCCCCCCCCCCCCCCCCCCCAGCAGGAAGACAGGTCGAGGTAGGGTGAAGAAATTATGGAGAGGGAGGGAGGAGTAGGGATAAGGCAAAGAGGGAGGAAGAGGGAAGAGATTGAAGGAGAGACAGAGGGAGACAGGGAGGGATAGATGAAGGGAGACGATGAGAGACAGAATGATGGAGTGAGGGGGAGACACATTTAGGGAAAATCTGGGAGGAATACATGGAAGTAGAGAAGGAGAGAGAGAGGGAGGTTGGAGGGATGAGGACAGAGGGTGAGATGGAGAGGGAGAAGGTCAGAGATGGAGAGAGAGAGGGAGGGTGAGGTTGGAGGGATGAGGACAGAGGGTGAGATGGAGAGGGAGAAGGTCAGAGATGGAGAGAGAGAGGGAGGGTGAGGTTGGAGGGATGAGGACAGAGGGTGAGATGGAGAGGGAGAAGGTCAATGGTGGAGGGTGAGATGGAGAGAGAGGAAGTCAGAGACGGAGGGAGAGAGGAAGATGGCGGGAACGATGTAGCGAGTGAGAGAGGGACAGAGGGTTAGACGGTTGGGGAGATTGATGGGTGTATTTAAATGAATACGGCAAACTGACAGAAACCCAATGGAGCGGGACACAGACAGAGCAGGTTTCTGTTGTCAGGCTGAATTCTGCTTATACTGCTACACAAACACACACACAAGTATGAGCACACAAATGTGAACACACACACATTTCTACAAACAAAGATACGCCTACACACACACACACACACACACACACAATGCCACATATAACACAGAGAAATCACAACGGGTGATTCAAACAATCCTGTCAGTCACTGAACATTACACTCCTGAACCCAGCCAATCACTGAACATAACACTCCTGAACCCTGCCAATCACTGAACATAACACTCCTGAACCCAGCCAATCACTGAACATTACACTCCTGAACCCTGCCAATCACTGAACATTACACTCCTGAACCCTGTCAATCACTGAACATTACACTCCTGAACCCTGTCAATCTGTGAACATTACAGTACTGAATCATGTCAGTCTCTGGACATTACACTAGTGAATCATGTCAGTCTCTGAACATTACACTAGTGAATCATGTGAGTCTCTGAACATTGCACTAGTGAATCATGTCAGTCTCTGAACATTACACTAGTGAATCCTGTCAGTTTCTGAACATTACACTAGTGAATCATGTCAGTCTCTGAACATTACCCTAGTGAATCCTGTCAGTTTCTGAACATTACACTAATGAATCATGTCAGTCTCTGAACATTACCCTAGTGAATCATCTCAGTCTCTGAACATTACACTAGTGAATCATCTCAGTCTCTGAACATTACACTAGTGAGTCATCTCAGTCTCTGAACATTACCCTAGTGAATCCTGTCCGTTTCTGAACATTACACTAGTGAGTCATCTCAGTCTCTGAACATTACACTAGTGAATCATCTCAGTCTCTGAACATTACACTAGTGAATCATCTCAGTCTCTGAACATTACCCTAGTGAATCATCTCAGTCTCTGAACATTACCCTAGTGAGTCATCTCAGTCTCTGAACATTACCATAGTGAATCCTGTCCGTTTCTGAACATTACACTAGTGAATCATCTCAGTCTCTGAACATTACACTAGTGAATCATCTCAGTCTCTGAACATTACACTACCGAATCATGTCAGTCACTGAAAGAGGTGGAAAAACATATCCTGTTTAAAAGGCCGACCAATCAGAAAAGGGTAAAAGATCCATAGCAACACAGAACCAGACTTCCACACCAAGGATTCCCCCGTGAGAAAATCCGGAAATCCATTCACTATCGACAACTAGCATTGCTGTGTGTGTGTGTGAGTGTGTGAGTGTGGGTGTGTGTGTGGGTGTGTGTGCTCACTGAGAAGCAGTATTCCAACCACGCACAACAGAACGGTTGGGTTAGCTTCTGTTCCCGCGTGTGTCTCACCTAATTTGGGCAGTGAGTATTTGACTTTGAAGTAATCCTCGTAGAACTGGAGAAGTCTCTTTGTGATGTGGAGGGCGTAGTCGCCCGCTCCGCTCTGGACGGCGTTGGGCCTGGCGTACAGACGAACCTGGACATCGAATGGGAGGAAAAAAAGAGGAGGAGGGGAGGAGGGAATGACAAAAAAGAATTAGCAGGGTGTCAAGAAGGAGTCATATAAAGCTGTTGTTCCGTCTCTGTCCACACAGACACACACACACTCATTTGCACCACACACACAGACACACCACATATAGGCATACTCACACACACACACACACACACACACACGTTCTGTTCCATCAACAGTGTTTCGTTTATTGTTTAATCCGGCCTAACAGGGGAACACTGTTAAATGTCCACCGCCACTTGTTTGGTTAAAACAGCATGTTTGTTGGTCAGTTGATTCAAAAGGCACTGTGCTTTTCTCTGGAGCCAAAACCACAACTGAACGTGTGTGTGTGTGTGCACGTGTGTGTGTGCATGTGTGTGTGTGCACGTGTGTGTGTGTGTGTGCACGTGTGTGTGTGTGTGTGCACGTGTGTGTGTGTGCTATAGCATTTCAACAAGCCCCTCCGTTAAACAAGGTAATCTTGACTATATGCCGCATGAGAGACTATTCAGCCACACCCGTGGCCGCACCCGCATAGCTCCAGGACACACCCGTCTGTTGCATTATCAGCAGCACCCGTGTCCACGCATAGCTCCAGGACACACCCGTCTGTTGCATTATCAGCAGCACCTGTGTCCACGCATAGCTCCAGGACACACCCGTCTGTTGCATTATCAGCAGCATCCGTGTCCACGCATAGCTCCAGGACACACCCGTCTGTTGCATTATCAGCAGCACCCGTGTCCACGCATAGCTCCAGGACACACCCGTCTGTTGCATTATCAGCAGCACCTGTGTCCACGCATAGCTCCAGGACACACCCGTCTGTTGCATTATCAGCAGCATCCGTGTCCACGCATAGCTCCAGGACACACCCGTCTGTTGCATTATCAGCAGCATCCGTGTCCACGCATAGCTCCAGGACACACCCGTCTGTTGCATTATCAGCAGCATCCGTGTCCACGCATAGCTCCAGGACACACCCGTCTGTTGCATTATCAGCAGCACCTGTGTCCACGCATAGCTCCAGGACACACCCGTCTGTTGCATTATCAGCAGCACCTGTGTCCACGCATAGCTCCAGGACACACCCGTCTGTTGCATTATCAGCAGCATCCGTGTCCACGCATAGCTCCAGGACACACCCGTCTGTTGCATTATCAGCAGCATCCGTGTCCACGCATAGCTCCAGGACACACCCGTCTGTTGCATTATCAGCAGCATCCGTGTCCACGCATAGCTCCAGGACACACCCGTCTGTTGCATTATCAGCAGCACCTGTGTCCACGCATAGCTCCAGGACACACCCGTCTGTTGCATTATCAGCAGCATCCGTGTCCACGCATAGCTCCAGGACACACCCGTCTGTTGCATTATCAGCAGCATCCGTGTCCACGCATAGCTCCAGGACACACCCGTCTGTTGCATTATCAGCAGCAGAGCCGTCACGCTAGCCACCTCCGTCTCTCCATGTCCACGTCATTCCCAAGGCCTGAGATGCAGCACTATGTCCGCTTGCCTTGCACCATTCATCATCGATATATAAAAAAAATAGATTGTGCTCAGAGCTTCCATTACCTCGGCAGGCTGCTCCTGCATGGAAAGCAGCGACAGAGAGCGAGGGGTTAAGTGAATAGCAAGGTGTTGATTTGCTTGAAATGTATCTCCTGCCGCATGAGTGATTGTCTGCCTCTGCCTCGTCGCCGTGGAAAGAACTGATGCATGGTGATATAGCTGAGGGAAGGACTGATGAATGGTGATACAGCTGAGGGATGGACTGATGAATGGTGATATAGCTGAGGGATGGACTGATGAATGGTGATATAGCTGAGGGATGGACTGATGAATGGTGATATAGCTGAGGGATGGACTGATGAATGGTGATATAGCTGAGGGATGGACTGATGAATGGTGATATAGCTGAGGGAAGGACTGATGCATGGTGATATAGCTGAGGGAAGGACTGATGCATGGTGATATATCTGAGGGAAGGACTGATACATGGTGATATATCTGAGGGAAGGACTGATACATGGTGATATAGCTGAGGGAAGGACTGATGCATGGTGATATATCTGAGGGATGGACTGATGAATGGTGATATATCTGAGGGAAGGACTGATGAATGGGGATATAGCTGAGGGAAGGACTGATGAATGGTGATATATCTGAGGGAAGGACTGATGAATGGGGATATAGCTGAGGGAAGGACTGATGAATGGTGATATAGCTGAGGGAAGGACTGATGAATGGTGATATATCTGAGGGAAGGACTGATGAATGGTGATATAGCTGAGGGAAGGACTGATGCATGGTGATATAGCTGAGGGAAGGACTGATGCATGGTGATATATCTGAGGGAAGGACTGATGCACACACCTCCACACACACACACATTGATGTCAATAGGCTGCTTTAGGCTGGGAGAAAGTCACATGGCCACAGGGGGGAAACGACCTGTTTTCAGAAGGAACATGATGTGTCGACCCGGCCCACACACACACACACACTCAAACAAACGCACGCCTCTGAGAGATGTTTTGTTTTGCTCCTGTATGGTAAACAACAGGAAATGCCATCAATTACTGGAGCTGTGCCCAAACAGGTGCGCGTCAGGCATAAATACTCTATTAGCCACAACACCCACCGGGTTGACTGATTATAGCATGGCTGCGTCCCACATAGTCCACTACTTTGGACCAAAGCCCATAAGAGCCTGGTTCTGTTGTGCCCTATGTAGGGTACAAGCTGACATAACGTTCTAAACAACAGCACGACAACTATATCAGTAATAGTTATGGAAATAGTAATAGTAATACAATTAGGATTAGGCATTTTTATAGTAATAGTTGTAGCAGTAGTAGTCACAGCTGTAGTAGTAATAGTAATCTTAATAGTAGTAGTAGTTATTGTAATAGTAATAGTTATATTATTAGTAGCAGTATTTGTAATAGCAGGACCAGTAGCTGTTGTAGTATTAGTAATAGTAGTAGTAGTAATAGAACTGTACTTGATATGACTGTGATATGTGGTCTCTCCTAGCTATCTTGAGATTAACGCTGTACAAATAACACCAGCCGACCACTTTAATAGGTAGCCCTGCTGGTTAACAGGACAGGCCAAACAGAGAATCGTGTGGCTGCAAGTACATTTTTAAAGCATTCAGACTTGGTCAACAGGTTTAGTTGTTGTTCGACTGAACATTAGAATGGGGAAGGTGCGCGGTCTAATCCACTTTGAACATGGCATTATTGTTGGTGTCAGACGTTGTGGTTCCAGCATCTCAGAAATAGCTGATCTCTTGGTGTTTTCACACAACACCGTCTCTAGAGTTCATAGAGAACGATGCGACGGACAAAAAAACCTCCACTGTGCGGCAGTTCTGTGGGAGAGTCCAGAGGAGAATGGCCAGAAATACTGAAATAACCACTCAACACAGCAGTGTGCAGATGGGCATCTCTGAACGTGCAATGTTTCAAACCTTGAAGGAGATGAAGACAAAAGAGGGCCCTAACCGATACTAGATAGATGTACCCAATATAGTGCCCGTTCAGGGTCTATACAAGAATTCAGACCTAACGACAAATCTGAACAAGCCGGATAATATTATTTGTATCCATAGCTTTTAACCAAAAAATATTGTCTATTTAAAAAAAATGAGACATTTACACTACTTTGCTTGTTTTCGGGATTTCCTATACTGTCACAAGCATCATATTTTCACTATTTTTGTTGCTTGATTCATGCATCTTATTTTTAATATTTGATTAAGCATTTTTTGAAGTATTCAGGTTGCCATTAACCTGAACCAGTGGAAGGAAAACAGCCCCCTAACATCGAAGATCCAGCACTACAAAGGGAACAATTGCCCCTGGCTCCAGAGAGGACAAAACCAACAGAGGAAATACAAACACATGACGCTCGCAACTGGTGACCAACTGAGATCCATTGAAATGGGTTTGGTTCAAAATGACACACTACACCCTATATGGTGCACCATTCCTGACCAGGCCCCATGGTGAATCGAGAATCATTTGGGATGCAGATATAGAGTCCAATAGGGACTCCTCCTCTGGTTCAACATCGTCATGTAACACAGCCATCAGACTGGGCAACAGCAATTATGTCATGGAGACCTGTACAACACAGGCTAAAGGTCATGGAGGCCTGTACAACACAGGCTAAAGGTCATGGAGGCCTGTACAACACAGGCTAAAGGTCATGGAGACCTGTACAACACAGGCTAAAGGTCATGGAGGCCTGTACAACACAGGCTAAAGGTCATGGAGACCTGTACAACACAGGCTAAAGGTCATGGAGACCTGTACAACACAGGCTAAAGGTCATGGAGACCTGTACAACACAGGCTAAAGGTCATGGAGACCTGTACAACACAGGCTAAAGGTCATGGAGGCCTGTACAACACAGGCTAAAGGTTATGGAGACCTGTACAACACAGGCTAAAGGTCATGGAGGCCTGTACAACACAGGCTAAAGGTCATGGAGACCTGTATAATACAGGCTAAAGGTCATGGAGACCGGTACAACACAGGCTAAAGGTCATGGAGACCTGTACAACACAGGCTAAAGGTCATGGAGACCTGTACAACACAGGCTAAAGGTCATGGAGACCTGTACAACACAGGCTAAAGGTCATGGAGACCTGTACAACACAGGTTAAAGGTCATGGAGACCTGTACAACACAGGCTAAAGGTCATGGAGACCAGTACAACACAGGTTAAAGGTCATGGAGACCTGTACAACACAGGCTAAAGGGCATGCAGGCCTGTACAATACAGGCTAAAGGTCATGGAGACCTGTACAGCTGAAGATAAAGGTAACTGAGGTGTTCACAGCTAATGATAAAGGTCATTGAGGCCTTTATAGTTGAGGCTAAAGGTCATTGAGGTCTTTACAGTTGAGGCTAAAGGTCATTGAGGTCTTAACAGTTGAGGCAAAAGGTAATTGAGGCCTGTACGGCTGAGGCAAAAGGTCATTGAAGCCTGTACGGCTGAGGCTAAAAGTCATTGAGGCCTGTACAGCTGAGGCTAAAGGTCATTGAGGCCTGTACAGCTGAGGCTAAAGGTCATGGAGGCCTGTACAGCTGAGGCTAAAGGTCATTGAGGCCTGTACAGCTGAGTCTAAAGATTACTGAGGCCTGTACAGCTGAGGCTATAAAACTTGCAATTTCCCCTCTAAATCTTGATATGCCCTGGTAAAAACAGATGTGTGACAAAATCTACATATATTTAAATCGACACCACATTTCCCATTTCCTGTTGTCACAGGATTATTGACTTACTATGTAAATATGGCTCAAATTAAGAAGCAGTATATGTACCCATAATAACCATTTATCATGTCTGGGTTCCAAAATGACCCCTATTACCTTCCTACTGCATATTGGACCAGGGCCCAAAGAGCTCCTCTCACTACAACAGGCCACGGACAAACGCGGTCCGTCACACACTAATTACCTAAAGACGGTCGGTCAGCTAATTCCCTCCCAGCGGTCAAGCTCTGGTCAGCCAGCAGTTGGCGCCGGTACGAAGTTCAAACGAGCAGAAGAGGTGTCTATTTTCGGCCGGTTGAATATGGCCAGCCAGCATCAGTCCAATCAGAACCTTGGACTCAGCTGTATTGACACAACAGACTGGCTGCGTCGCACGCAACACGCACGCACACACACAAAGGCAGACAAATATACACAGAGACGCACAACAAACCGTCATGCTCTGTTTCTAGCCGGTCTTGTGTGTGGACAAAGTATCAACAGACATAATGACATTTACATAACTGATGAGCCTTGTTGCCATTCAACCTCCCGCTCAGATCCCACACACACACACACACGTGCAAAAACCAACACGCGCACACACAAGGACACGTGCACAAACGCATGTACACACACACACACACACACACACTCTTTGCAGTATAGAACATCTCTCTCTGTGAGGGAGATTGTGAGGCTTGCCTCCACTTCAAAGCTAAAGCACATAATTGTTTTAGGCGAGTCGAGTGTTCTTTCGCCTCCTGACACCAAAACTGGAATGGCCGCGTCCCAAACAAAGCCCTGCTCCCTACGCGGCGCGCTGCCTTTAACCAAGGAGCTCAGGGCTCTTGTCAATAGGTAACGCACTATCTAGAGTGCTAGGGCGCTGTTGGAGCGCAGGCTTGAACAGTCACCCAAGCCACTCCGACTCAATTGGATGTGTTTTTGAATTCTCAACGACTTCCTTCTCATGTGAGCTCGTAGGACGGTCTTTAACCACAGGTCGGTTAGAGGTGAGTCATTAGTAGAAAGCGGTCCTACTATTGCAGGCCTGGGCAAGATAAGGCCCCAGGGCCGGATCCGGCCCATTGAGTCATTCTATCCGGTCCAGATACATCCATTTTTTTTTAAATAATAACAAATAAAAAATACCTGACGAGGTCGCAGATTACGTTACTTTATTTACTGTTGCATATTTATTTATTTTCAAAGTAAATGTCCCGTGGCACTCCCAGTAATAAGTACAGCAGTATCATACTGTCTGTTTAAAATACCTTTAAATTGAAACAAGGTATTTGCGTTGCTATTGATACGTACGGACCAGCACCATAATCCACGCACGGAAGTTATCATTAATACGTACAATAGCGATTTCTGGAAATGAGCCTAAGAAAAGTTGATAACGAAAGCAGGGTATTTAAAAAACTATTGACAGGAAAATATTTATTTGCAGATGTTGCAGGTAAAGCAACTTGCTTAATATGTTAAGCTAACGTCACACTTTTTAAAGAGTACAATTTGCAGAGGCACTTCCAGAGCAAGCATGCAGCGAAATTCAAAAACAATTCAACAAGTCCAAGCGCAGATGCAGCCTCACTGATGAACATCTTGCAGCAGTACCGCACACTGCTTCAACAGAACCGCACACTTCTTCAACAGAACCGCACACTTCTTCAACAGAAACGCACACTGCTTCAACAGTACCGCACACTTCTTCAACAGAAACGCAAACAGCTTCAACAGAAATGACTCCTGACTTCACCTCACTTGTCAACGCCCATACGAGGCTCTCCTGTTCATATTGAGTGAGTAGCCCTAAAAGTTGATTTCTTGGGTCTGGGCTGCTGGAATCGCTGTCGTTAAAAGCACGTAGTACAAAAAAGATACTGTATGAAGTTAGATGACGGCAATTATACCAACATTTGCTTTGAGTGAAAATCTTCAGAAGTGATTTCATAGACTTATGTCTCCTCTAATAACTATTATACCTATATAACTGTTATACACTATACATTGTGTAATGTAGCTTACTCTGTTGAGTTGAAAGTTAAGTTTTAAGGCAAATATGTGTTGCAACATTTCTGTTGAGGAATAACCCTAAAAGGGATTTTTTAGGCCTTTGTCTGCCATAATAACAGTTGTTAACCGAAAATAATAATAAAACAGTGGCCTACCCCTGTACTATTGGAACAGAAAACAGGTGTTCATACTAATTATTGAGTTTGTCTGCTGGCCCTATTTGTTTTCTCTTTGTTTACTTTTGTTTTTTACGTGAGACTTAAACCACACTTTGTTCTCCACATATTGCACAACCACTGGCTTTGTTCATAGGTGGTGCACTATATATAAAATAGGGTGCTAATTGGGACTGACTAATCGAACGTCATAACATAGTAGCAGTTCGGTTCTTCAGAGTCTTTCTTACCTGGTGGAATTACTACAGCACTGGCCTTTCAATAAGTGTTATTGCATTATGCAGTATCACAGTCATGCTATTCACCTATAAGGATGAGCCACAAGCTGCGGTATGTTTTTACAAGTCTCATCTGGAAAACATCAACATGAATTGATGTGAATTTACCATGTATCTTCAGTTTAAAGGTAATCATTTGTGGGTGTAATGTCTGGCGACGCTACCATGACAACCATGTGACAAGGCCAACGAGCCAGGCTTCAGTACTAGCACAAAACAACAACTACTCAATAACAGACACTGTCCTTAATTCATTCCATTTGTTTCCATCAGGGTTGGGCTCAGTTTAAATTCAATTTCGGTCAATTTTGGAAGTATAGTGTAATCCCTTCCACATGCTTTTCAATGCAGGCAACGTGGACTTCAGTAAAAGTTATGAATTTAATTTAACTGGACTTAATCACAAACCTGTTTCCCCTTTTTCACATACAGAAGCTCTGTCTTCTCTGAATCGATATGTACCACTGTACATACTCTGTGTGGTTGACTGACAACTTCAATTCACATGATTAACACAACCCATGGGAAC